>NC_091747.1:21082033-21718074 GCF_043380555.1 Nothobranchius furzeri | reverse complement strand
CAGCACTCGGTCTTACTGAGCGCCTCCAGGAGAGAGGCCCAAATGAGACGCGCCCCGAGGAGCGTCTTGCCACATGTCAACAATGGGTCTGACTGAGGGCCTCCTGGAGAGAAGCCCAAGCAAGACGCGCCCCGAGGAGCGTCTTGCCACATGTCAACACTGGGTCTGACTGAGCGCCTCCAGGAGAGAGGCCCAAGCAAGACGCGCCCCGAGGAGCGTCTTGCCCCATGTGAACACTGGGTCTGACTGAGCGCCTCCAGGAGAGAGGCCCAAGCAAGACGCGCCCGGAGGAGCGTCTTGCCACATGTCAGCACTCTGTCTGACTGAGCGCCTCCAGGAGAGAGGCCCAAGCAAGACGCGCCCCGAGGAGCGTCTTGCCACATGTCAACACTGGGTATGACTGAGTGCCTCCATTAGAGAAGCCCCAGCAAGACGCGCCCCGAGGAGCATCTTGCCACATGTCAACACTGGGTCTGACTGAGCGCCTCCAGGAGAGAGGCCCAAGCAAGACCCGCCCCGAGGAGCGTCTTGTCACATGTCACTACTCGGTCTGACTGAGCGCCTCCAGGAGAGAGGCCCAAGCAAGACGTGCCCCGAGGAGCGTCTTGCCACATGTCAACAATGGGTCTGACTGAGGGCCCCCAGGAGAGAAGCCCAAGCAAGAAGCGCCCCGAGGAGCGTCTTGCCACATATCAACACTGGGTCTGACTGAGCGCCTCCAGGAGAGAGGCCCAAGCAAGACACGCCCCGAGGAGCGTCTTGACACATGTCAACACTGGGTCTGACTGAGGGCCTCCATGAGAGAAGCCCAAGCAAGACACGCCCCGAGGAGAGTCTTGCCACATGTCAACACTGGGTCTGACAGAGGGCATCCAGGAGAGAGGCCCAAGCAATACGCGCCCCGAGGAGCGTCTTGCCACATGTCACCACTGGGTCTGACTGAGCGCCTCCAGGAGAGAGGCCCAAGCAAGACGCGCCCCGAGGAGCGTCTTGCCACATGTCACCTCTGGGTCTGACTGAGCACCTCCAGGAGAGAGGCCCAAGCAAGACGCGCCCCGAGGAGCGTCTTGTCACATGTCAACACTGGGTCTGACTGAGCGCCTCCAGGAGAGAGGCCCAAGCAAGAAACGCCCGAGGAGCGTCTTGACACATGTCAACACTGGGTCTGACTGATCGCCTCCCCAGGAGAGAGGCCCAAGCAAGACGCGCCCTGAGGAGCGTCTTGCCACATGTCAACACTGGGTCTGACTGAGTGCCTCCATGAGAGAAGCCCCAGCAAGACGCGCCCCAAGGAGCGTCTTGCCACATGTCAACACTGGGTCTGACTGAGCGCCTCCAGGAGAGAGGCCCAAGCAAGACGCGCCTGGAGGAGCATTTTGCCACATGTCAACACTGGGTCTGACAGAGGGCCTCAAGGGGAGAGGCCCAAGCAAGATGTGCCCCGAGGAGCATCTTGCCACATATCAACAATGGGTCTGACTGAGGGCCTCCAGGAGAGAAGCCCAAGCAAGACGTGCCCCGAGGAGCGTCTTGCCACATGTCAGCACTCGGTCTTACTGAGCGCCTCCAGTAGAGAGGCCCAAATGAGACGCGCCCCGAGGAGCGTCTTGCCACATGTCAACACTGGGTATGACTGAGTGCCTCCATTAGAGAAGCCCCAGCAAGACGCGCCCCAAGGAGCGTCTTGTCACATGTCAACACTGGGTCTGACTGAGCGCCTCCAGGAGAGAGGCCCAAGCAAGAAACGCCCGAGGAGCGTCTTGACACATGTCAACACTGGGTCTGACTGATCGCCTCCCCAGGAGAGAGGCCCAAGCAAGACGCGCCCTGAGGAGCGTCTTGCCACATGTCAACACTGGGTCTGACTGAGTGCCTCCATGAGAGAAGCCCCAGCAAGACGCGCCTCAAGGAGCGTCTTGCCACATGTCATTTCTGGGTCTGACTGAGCGCCTCCAGGAGAGAGGCCCAAGCAAGACGCGCCTGGAGGAGCGTTTTGCCACATGTCAACACTGGGTCTGACAGAGGGCCTCAAGGGGAGAGGCCCAAGCAAGATGCGCCCCGAGGAGCATCTTGCCACATATCAACAATGGGTCTGACTGAGGGCCTCCAGGAGAGAAGCCCAAGCAACACGCGGCCCGAGGAGCGTCTTGCCACTTGTCAGCACTCGGTCTGACTGAGCGCCTCCAGGAGAGAGGCCAAAGCACGACGCGCCCCGAGGAACGTCTTGCCACATGTCAACAATGGGTTTGACTGAGGGCGTCCAGGAGAGAAGCCCAAGCAAGACACGCCCCGAGGAGCGTCTTGACACATGTCAACACTGGGTCTGACAGAGGGCCTCCAGGAGAGAGGCCCAAGCAAGACGCGCCCCGAGGAGTGTCTTGCCACATGTCACCACTTGGTCTGACTGAGCGCCTCCAGGAGAGAGGCCCAAGCAACACGCGGCCCGAGGAGCGTCTTGCCACATGTCAGCACTCGGTCTGACTGAGCGCCTCCAGGAGAGAGGCCAAAGCAAGACGCGCCCCGAGGAGTGTCTTGCCACATGTCAACAATGGGTCTGACTGAGGGCCTCCAGGAGAGAGGCCCAAGCAAGACGCGCCCCGAGGAGCGTCTTGTCACATGTCAACACTGGGTCTGACTGAGTGCCTCCATGAGAGAATCCCCAGCAAGACGCGCCCCAAGGCGCGTCTTGCCACATGTCAATTCTGGGTCTGACTGAGCGCCTCCAGGAGAGAGGCCCAAGCAAGACGCGCCTGGAGGAGCGTTTTGCCACATGTCAACACTGGGTCTGACAGAGGGCCTCAAGGGGAGAGGCCCAAGCAAGATGCGCCCCGAGGAGCATCTTGCCACATATCAACAATGGGTCTGACTGAGGGCCTCCAGGAGAGAAGCCCAAGCAAGACGCGCCCCGAGGAGCGTCTTGCCACATGTCAGCACTCGGTCTTACTGAGCGCCTCCAGGAGAGAGGCCCAAATGAGACGCGCCCCGAGGAGCGTCTTGCCACATGTCAACAATGGGTCTGACTGAGGGCCTCCTGGAGAGAAGCCCAAGCAAGACGCGCCCCGAGGAGCGTCTTGCCACATGTCAACACTGGGTCTGACTGAGCGCCTCCAGGAGAGAGGCCCAAGCAAGACGCGCCCGGAGGAGCGTCTTGCCACATGTCAGCACTCTGTCTGACTGAGCGCCTCCAGGAGAGAGGCCCAAGCAAGACGCGCCCCGAGGAGCGTCTTGCCACATGTCAACACTGGGTATGACTGAGCGCCTCCAGGAGAGAGGCCCAAGCAACACGCGGCCCGAGGAGCGTCTTGCCACATGTCAGCACTCGGTCTGACTGAGCGCCTCCAGGAGAGAGGCCAAAGCAAGACGCGCCCCGAGGAGTGTCTTGCCACATGTCAACAATGGGTCTGACTGAGGGCCTCCAGGAGAGAGGCCCAAGCAAGACGCGCCCCGAGGAGCGTCTTGTCACATGTCAACACTGGGTCTGACTGAGTGCCTCCATGAGAGAATCCCCAGCAAGACGCGCCCCAAGGAGCGTCTTGCCACATGTCAATTCTGGGTCTGACTGAGCGCCTCCAGGAGAGAGGCCCAAGCAAGACGCGCCTGGAGGAGCGTTTTGCCACATGTCAACACTGGGTCTGACAGAGGGCCTCAAGGGGAGAGGCCCAAGCAAGATGCGCCCCGAGGAGCATCTTGCCACATATCAACAATGGGTCTGACTGAGGGCCTCCAGGAGAGAAGCCCAAGCAACACGCGGCCCGAGGAGCGTCTTCCCACTTGTCAGCACTCGGTCTGACTGAGCGCCTCCAGGAGAGAGGCCAAAGCACGACGCGCCCCGAGGAACGTCTTGCCACATGTCAACAATGGGTTTGACTGAGGGCGTCCAGGAGAGAAGCCCAAGCAAGACACGCCCCGAGGAGCGTCTTGACACATGTCAACACTGGGTCTGACAGAGGGCCTCCAGGAGAGAGGCCCAAGCAAGACGCGCCCCGAGGAGTGTCTTGCCACATGTCACCACTTGGTCTGACTGAGCGCCTCCAGGAGAGAGGCCCAAGCAACACGCGGCCCGAGGAGCGTCTTGCCACATGTCAGCACTCGGTCTGACTGAGCGCCTCCAGGAGAGAGGCCAAAGCAAGACGCGCCCCGAGGAGTGTCTTGCCACATGTCAACAATGGGTCTGACTGAGGGCCTCCAGGAGAGAGGCCCAAGCAAGACGCGCCCCGAGGAGCGTCTTGTCACATGTCAACACTGGGTCTGACTGAGTGCCTCCATGAGAGAATCCCCAGCAAGACGCGCCCCAAGGAGCGTCTTGCCACATGTCAATTCTGGGTCTGACTGAGCGCCTCCAGGAGAGAGGCCCAAGCAAGACGCGCCTGGAGGAGCGTTTTGCCACATGTCAACACTGGGTCTGACAGAGGGCCTCAAGGGGAGAGGCCCAAGCAAGATGCGCCCCGAGGAGCATCTTGCCACATATCAACAATGGGTCTGACTGAGGGCCTCCAGGAGAGAAGCCCAAGCAAGACGCGCCCCGAGGAGCGTCTTGCCACATGTCAGCACTCGGTCTTACTGAGCGCCTCCAGGAGAGAGGCCCAAATGAGACGCGCCCCGAGGAGCGTCTTGCCACATGTCAACAATGGGTCTGACTGAGGGCCTCCTGGAGAGAAGCCCAAGCAAGACGCGCCCCGAGGAGCGTCTTGCCACATGTCAACACTGGGTCTGACTGAGCGCCTCCAGGAGAGAGGCCCAAGCAAGACGCGCCCCGAGGAGCGTCTTGCCCCATGTGAACACTGGGTCTGACTGAGCGCCTCCAGGAGAGAGGCCCAAGCAAGACGCGCCCGGAGGAGCGTCTTGCCACATGTCAGCACTCTGTCTGACTGAGCGCCTCCAGGAGAGAGGCCCAAGCAAGACGCGCCCCGAGGAGCGTCTTGCCACATGTCAACACTGGGTATGACTGAGCGCCTCCAGGAGAGAGGCCCAAGCAACACGCGGCCCGAGGAGCGTCTTGCCACATGTCAGCACTCGGTCTGACTGAGCGCCTCCAGGAGAGAGGCCAAAGCAAGACGCGCCCCGAGGAGTGTCTTGCCACATGTCAACAATGGGTCTGACTGAGGGCCTCCAGGAGAGAGGCCCAAGCAAGACGCGCCCCGAGGAGCGTCTTGTCACATGTCAACACTGGGTCTGACTGAGTGCCTCCATGAGAGAATCCCCAGCAAGACGCGCCCCAAGGAGCGTCTTGCCACATGTCAATTCTGGGTCTGACTGAGCGCCTCCAGGAGAGAGGCCCAAGCAAGACGCGCCTGGAGGAGCGTTTTGCCACATGTCAACACTGGGTCTGACAGAGGGCCTCAAGGGGAGAGGCCCAAGCAAGATGCGCCCAGAGGAGCATCTTGCCACATATCAACAATGGGTCTGACTGAGGGCCTCCAGGAGAGAAGCCCAAGCAAGACGCGCCCCGAGGAGCGTCTTGCCACATGTCAGCACTCGGTCTTACTGAGCGCCTCCAGGAGAGAGGCCCAAATGAGACGCGCCCCGAGGAGCGTCTTGCCACATGTCAACAATGGGTCTGACTGAGGGCCTCCTGGAGAGAAGCCCAAGCAAGACGCGCCCCGAGGAGCGTCTTGCCACATGTCAACACTGGGTCTGACTGAGCGCCTCCAGGAGAGAGGCCCAAGCAAGACGCGCCCCGAGGAGCGTCTTGCCCCATGTGAACACTGGGTCTGACTGAGCGCCTCCAGGAGAGAGGCCCAAGCAAGACGCGCCCGGAGGAGCGTCTTGCCACATGTCAGCACTCTGTCTGACTGAGCGCCTCCAGGAGAGAGGCCCAAGCAAGACGCGCCCCGAGGAGCGTCTTGCCACATGTCAACACTGGGTATGACTGAGTGCCTCCATTAGAGAAGCCCCAGCAAGACGCGCCCCGAGGAGCATCTTGCCACATGTCAACACTGGGTCTGACTGAGCGCCTCCAGGAGAGAGGCCCAAGCAAGACCCGCCCCGAGGAGCGTCTTGTCACATGTCACTACTCGGTCTGACTGAGCGCCTCCAGGAGAGAGGCCCAAGCAAGACGTGCCCCGAGGAGCGTCTTGCCACATGTCAACAATGGGTCTGACTGAGGGCCCCCAGGAGAGAAGCCCAAGCAAGAAGCGCCCCGAGGAGCGTCTTGCCACATATCAACACTGGGTCTGACTGAGCGCCTCCAGGAGAGAGGCCCAAGCAAGACACGCCCCGAGGAGCGTCTTGACACATGTCAACACTGGGTCTGACTGAGGGCCTCCATGAGAGAAGCCCAAGCAAGACACGCCCCGAGGAGAGTCTTGCCACATGTCAACACTGGGTCTGACAGAGGGCATCCAGGAGAGAGGCCCAAGCAATACGCGCCCCGAGGAGCGTCTTGCCACATGTCACCACTGGGTCTGACTGAGCGCCTCCAGGAGAGAGGCCCAAGCAAGACGCGCCCCGAGGAGCGTCTTGCCACATGTCACCTCTGGGTCTGACTGAGCACCTCCAGGAGAGAGGCCCAAGCAAGACGCGCCCCGAGGAGCGTCTTGTCACATGTCAACACTGGGTCTGACTGAGCGCCTCCAGGAGAGAGGCCCAAGCAAGAAACGCCCGAGGAGCGTCTTGACACATGTCAACACTGGGTCTGACTGATCGCCTCCCCAGGAGAGAGGCCCAAGCAAGACGCGCCCTGAGGAGCGTCTTGCCACATGTCAACACTGGGTCTGACTGAGTGCCTCCATGAGAGAAGCCCCAGCAAGACGCGCCCCAAGGAGCGTCTTGCCACATGTCAACACTGGGTCTGACTGAGCGCCTCCAGGAGAGAGGCCCAAGCAAGACGCGCCTGGAGGAGCATTTTGCCACATGTCAACACTGGGTCTGACAGAGGGCCTCAAGGGGAGAGGCCCAAGCAAGATGTGCCCCGAGGAGCATCTTGCCACATATCAACAATGGGTCTGACTGAGGGCCTCCAGGAGAGAAGCCCAAGCAAGACGTGCCCCGAGGAGCGTCTTGCCACATGTCAGCACTCGGTCTTACTGAGCGCCTCCAGTAGAGAGGCCCAAATGAGACGCGCCCCGAGGAGCGTCTTGCCACATGTCAACACTGGGTATGACTGAGTGCCTCCATTAGAGAAGCCCCAGCAAGACGCGCCCCGAGGAGCATCTTGCCACATGTCAACACTGGGTCTGACTGAGCGCCTCCAGGAGAGAGGCCCAAGCAAGACGCGCCCCGAGGAGCGTCTTGTCACATGTCACTACTCGGTCTGACTGAGCGCCTCCAGGAGAGAGGCCCAAGCAAGACGTGCCCCGAGGAGCGTCTTGCCACATGTCAACAATGGGTCTGACTGAGGGCCCCCAGGAGAGAAGCCCAAGCAAGAAGCGCCCCGAGGAGCGTCTTGCCACATATCAACACTGGGTCTGACTGAGCGCCTCCAGGAGAGAGGCCCAAGCAAGACACGCCCCGAGGAGCGTCTTGACACATGTCAACACTGGGTCTGACTGAGGGCCTCCATGAGAGAAGCCCAAGCAAGACACGCCCCGAGGAGAGTCTTGCCACATGTCAACACTGGGTCTGACAGAGGGCATCCAGGAGAGAGGCCCAAGCAATACGCGCCCCGAGGAGCGTCTTGCCACATGTCACCACTGGGTCTGACTGAGCGCCTCCAGGAGAGAGGCCCAAGCAAGACGCGCCCCGAGGAGCGTCTTGCCACATGTCACCTCTGGGTCTGACTGAGCACCTCCAGGAGAGAGGCCCAAGCAAGACGCGCCCCGAGGAGCGTCTTGTCACATGTCAACACTGGGTCTGACTGAGCGCCTCCAGGAGAGAGGCCCAAGCAAGAAACGCCCGAGGAGCGTCTTGACACATGTCAACACTGGGTCTGACTGATCGCCTCCCCAGGAGAGAGGCCCAAGCAAGACGCGCCCTGAGGAGCGTCTTGCCACATGTCAACACTGGGTCTGACTGAGTGCCTCCATGAGAGAAGCCCCAGCAAGACGCGCCCCAAGGAGCGTCTTGCCACATGTCAACACTGGGTCTGACTGAGCGCCTCCAGGAGAGAGGCCCAAGCAAGACGCGCCTGGAGGAGCGTTTTGCCACATGTCAACACTGGGTCTGACAGAGGGCCTCAAGGGGAGAGGCCCAAGCAAGATGTGCCCCGAGGAGCATCTTGCCACATATCAACAATGGGTCTGACTGAGAGCCTCCAGGAGAGAAGCCCAAGCAAGACGTGCCCCGAGGAGCGTCTTGCCACATGTCAGCACTCGGTCTTACTGAGCGCCTCCAGTAGAGAGGCCCAAATGAGACGCGCCCCGAGGAGCGTCTTGCCACATGTCAACAATGGGTCTGACTTATTTCCTCCAGGAGGGAAGCCCAAGCAAGACGCGCCCCGTGGAGCTTCTTGCCACATGTCAGCACTCGGTCTGACTGAGCGCCTCCAGGAGAGAGGCCCAAGCAAGACGTGCCCCGAGGAGCGTCTTGCCACATGTCAACACTGGGTCTGACTGAGCGCCTCCAGGAGAGAGGCCCAAGCAAGACGCGCCCCGAGGAGCGTCTTGCCACATGTGAACACTGGGTCTGACTGAGCGCCTCCAGGAGAGAGGCCCAAGCAAGACGCGCCCGGAGGAGCGTCTTGCCACATGTCTCCTCTGGGTCTGACTGAGCGCCTCCAGGAGAGAGGCCCAAGCAAGACGTGCCCCGAGGAGCGTCTTGCCACATGTCAACACTGGGTCTGACTGAGTGCCTCCATTAGAGAAGCCCCAGCAAGACGCGCCCCGAGGAGCATCTTGCCACATGTCAACACTGGGTCTGACTGAGAACCTCCAGGAGAGAGGCCCAAGCAAGACGTGCCCCGAGGAGCGTCTTGCCACATGTGAACACTGGGTCTGACTGAGCGCCTCCAGGAGAGACGCCCAAGAAGGACGCGCCCCGAGGAGCGTCTTGTCACATGTCACTACTCGGTCTGACTGAGCGCCTCCAGGAGAGAGGCCCAAGCAAGACGTGCCCCGAGGAGCGTCTTGCCACATGTCAACAATGGGTCTGACTGAGGGCCTCCAGGAGAGAAGCCCAAGCAAGAAGCGCCCCGAGGAGCGTCTTGCCAAATGTCAACACTGGGTCTGACTGAGCGCCTCCAGGAGAGAGGCCCAAGCAAGACACGACCCGAGGAGCGTCTTGACACATGTCAACACTGGGTCTGACTGAGGGCCTCCATGAGAGAAGCCCAAGCAAGACACGCCCCGAGGAGAGTGTTGCCACATGTCAACACTGGGTCTGACAGAGGGCATCCAGGAGAGAGGCCCAAGCAATACGCGCCCCGAGGAGCGTCTTGCCACATGTCACCACTGGGTCTGACTGAGCGCCTCCAGGAGAGAGGCCCAAGCAAGAAGCGCCCAGAGGAGCGTCTTGTTACGTGTCAACACTGGGTCTGATTGAGGGCCTTCTGGAGAGAGGCCCAAGCAAGACGCGCCCCGAGGAGCGTCTTGCCACATGTCAACAATGGGTCTGACTGAGGGCCTCCAGGAGAGAAGCCCAAGCAAGACGCGCCCCGAGGAGCGTCTTGCCACATGTCAGCACTCGGTCTGACTGAGCGCCTCCAGGAGAGGCCCAAGCAAGACGTGCCCCGAGGAGCGTCTTGCCACATGTCAACACTGGGTCTGACTGAGTGCCTCCAAGAGAGAAGCCCCAGCAAGACGCGCCCCGAGGAGCATCTTGCCACATGTCAACACTGGGTCTGACTGAGAACCTCCAGGAGAGAGGCCCAAGCAAGACGCGCCCCGAGGAGCGTCTTGCCACATGTCAACACTGGGTCTGACTGAGCGCCTCCAGGAGAGAGGCCAAAGCAAGAGGCGCCCCGAGGAGCGTCTTGTCACATGTCACTACTCGGTCTGACTGAGCACCTCCAGGAGAGAGGCCCAAGCAAGACGTGCCCCGAGGAGCGTCTTGCCACATGTCAACAATGGGTCTGACTGAGGGCCTCCAGGAGAGAAGCCCAAGCAAGAAGCGCCCCGAGGAGCGTCTTGCCACATGTCAACACTGGGTCTGACTGAGCGCCTCCAGGAGAGAGGCCCAAGCAAGACACGCCCCGAGGAGCGTCTTGACACATGTCAACACTGGGTCTGACTGAGAGCCTCCATGAGAGAAGCCCAAGCAAGACGCGCCCCGAGGAGAGTCTTGCCACATGTCAACACTGGGTCTGACAGAGGGCATCCAGGAGAGAGGCCCAAGCAATACGCGCCCCGAGGAGCGTCTTGCCACATGTCACCACTGGGTCTGACTGAGCGCCTACAGGAGAGAGGCCCAAGCAAGAAGCGCCCCGAGGATCGTCTTGCCACATGTCAGCACTCGGTCTGACCGAGCGCCTCCAGGGGAGAGGCCCAAGCAAGACGTGCCCCGAGGAGCGTCTTGCCACATGTCAACACTGGGTCTGACTGAGCGCCTCCAGGAGAGAGGCCCAAGCAAGATGCGCCCCGAGGAGCGTCTTGCCACATGTGAACACGGGGTCTGACTGAGCGCCTCCAGGAGAGAGGCCAAAGCAAGACGCGCCCGGAGGAGCGTCTTGCCACATGTCAGCACTCGGTCTGACTGAGCGCGTCCAGGAGAGAGGCCCAAGCAAGACGCGCCCCGAGGAGCATCTTGACACATGTCTCCTCTGGGTCTGACTGAGCGCCTCCAGGAGAGAGGCCCAAGCAAGACGCGCCCCGTGGAGCGTCTTGCCACATGTCAGCACTCGGTCTGACTGAGCGCCTCCAGGAGAGAGGCCCAAGCAAGACGTGCCCCGAGGAGCGTCTTGCCACATGTCAACACTGGGTCTGACTGAGCGCCTCCAGGAGAGAGGCCCAAGCAAGACGCGCCCCGAGGAGCGTCTTGCCACATGTGAACACTGGGTCTGACTGAGCGCCTCCAGGAGAGAGGCCCAAGCAAGACGCGCCCGGTGGAGCGTCTTGCCACATGTCTCCTCTGGGTCTGACTGAGCGCCTCCAGGAGAGAGGCCCAAGCAAGACGTGCCCTGAGGAGCGTCTTGCCACATGTCAACACTGGGTCTGACTGAGTGCCTCCATTAGAGAAGCCCCAGCAAGACGCGCCCCGAGGAGCATCTTGCCACATGTCAACACTGGGTCTGACTGAGAACCTCCAGGAGAGAGGCCCAAAAAAGACGCGCCCCGAGGAGCGTCTTGCCACATGTGAACACTGGGTCTGACTGAGCGCCTCCAGGAGAGACGCCCAAGAAGGACGCGCCCCGAGGAGCGTCTTGTCACATGTCACTACTCGGTCTGACTGAGCGCCTCCAGGAGAGAGGCCCAAGCAAGACGTGCCCCGAGGAGCGTCTTGCCACATGTCAACAATGGGTCTGACTGAGGGCCTCCAGGAGAGAAGCCCAAGCAAGAAGCGCCCCGAGGAGCGTCTTGCCACATGTCAACACTGGGTCTGACTGAGCGCCTCCAGGAGAGAGGCCCAAGCAAGACACGCCCCGAGGAGCGTCTTGACACATGTCAACACTGGGTCTGACTGAGGGCCTCCATGAGAGAAGCCCAAGCAAGACACGCCCCGAGGAGAGTCTTGCCACATGTCAACACTGGGTCTGACAGAGGGCATCCAGGAGAGAGGCCCAAGCAATACGCGCCCTGAGGAG
Organism: Nothobranchius furzeri; assembly: GCF_043380555.1. Classification (NCBI taxonomy): domain Eukaryota; kingdom Metazoa; phylum Chordata; class Actinopteri; order Cyprinodontiformes; family Nothobranchiidae; genus Nothobranchius; species Nothobranchius furzeri. Next base: position 21,706,460 of record NC_091747.1, on the reverse strand, counting down.
CGTCTTGCCACATGTCACCACTGGGTCTGACTGAGCGCCTCCAGGAGAGAGGCCCAAGCAAGAAGCGCCCAGAGGAGCGTCTTGCCACGTGTCAACACTGGGTCTGATTGAGGGCCTTCTGGAGAGAGGCCCAAGCAAGACGCGCCCCGAGGAGCGTCTTGCCACATGTCAACAATGGGTCTGACTGAGGGCCTCCAGGAGAGAAGCCCAAGCAAGACGCGCCCCGAGGAGCGGCTTGCCACATGTCAGCACTCGGTCTGACTGAGCGCCTCCAGGAGAGAGGCCCAAGCAAGACGTGCCCCGAGGAGCGTCTTGCCACATGTCAAAACTGGGTCTGACTGAGTGCCTCCAAGAGAGAAGCCCCAGCAAGACGCACCCCGAGGAGCATCTTGCCACATGTCAACACTGGGTCTGACTGAGAACCTCCAGGAGAGAGGCCCAAGCAAGACGCGCCCCGAGGAGCGTCTTTCCACATGTCAACACTGGGTCTGACTGAGCGCCTCCAGGAGAGAGGCCCAAGCAAGAGGCGCCCCGAGGAGCGTCTTGTCACATGTCACTACTCGGTCTGACTGAGCGCCTCCAGGAGAGAGGCCCAAGCAAGACGTGCCCCGAGGAGCGTCTTGCCACATGTCAACAATGGGTCTGACTGAGGGCCTCCAGGAGAGAAGCCCAAGCAAGAAGCGCCCCGAGGAGCGTCTTGCCACATGTCAACACTGGGTCTGACTGAGCGCCTCCAGGAGAGAGGCCCAAGCAAGACACGCCCCGAGGAGCGTCTTGACACATGTCAACACTGGGTCTGACTGAGGGCCTCCATGAGAGAAGCCCAAGCAAGACGCGCCCCGAGGAGAGTCTTGCCACATGTCAACACTGGGTCTGACAGAGGGCATCCAGGAGAGAGGCCCAAGCAATACGCGCCCCGAGGAGCGTCTTGCCACATGTCACCACTGGGTCTGACTGAGCGCCTACAGGAGAGAGGCCCAAGCAAGAAGCGCCCCGAGGAGCGTCTTGCCACATGTCAGCACTCGGTCTGACCGAGCGCCTCCAGGGGAGAGGCCCAAGCAAGACGTGCCCCGAGGAGCGTCTTGCCACATGTCAGCACTCGGTCTGACTGAGCGCGTCCAGGAGAGAGGCCCAAGCAAGACGCGCCCCGAGGAGCATCTTGACACATGTCTCCTCTGGGTCTGACTGAGCGCCTCCAGGAGAGAGGCCCAAGCAAGACGTGCCCCGAGGAGCGTCTTGCCACATGTCAACACTGGGTCTGACTGAGTGCCTCCATGAGAGACGCCCCAGCAAGACGCGCCCCGAGGAGCATCTTGCCACATGTCAACACTGGGTCTGACTGAGAACCTCCAGGAGAGAGGCCCAAGCAAGACGCGCCCCGAGGAGCGTCTTGCCACATGTCAACACTGTGTCTGACTGAGCGCCCCCAGGAGAGAGGCCCAAGCAAGACGTGCCCCGAGGAGCGTCTTGCCACATGTCAACAATGGGTCTGACTGAGGGCCTCCAGGAGAGAAGCCCAAGCAAGAAGCGCCCCGAGGAGCGTCTTGCCACATGTCAACACTGGGTCTGACTGAGCGCCTCCAGGAGAGAGGCCCATTAAGACACGCCCCGAGGAGCGTCTTGACACATGTCAACACTGGGTCTGACTGAGGGCCTCCATGAGAGAAGCCCAAGCAAGACGCGCCCCGAGGAGAGTCTTGCCACATGTCAACACTGGGTCTGACAGAGGGCATCCAGGAGAGAGGCCCAAGCAATACGCGCCCCGAGGAGCGTCTTGCCAAATGTCACCACTGGGTCTGACTGAGCGCCTCCAGGAGAGAGGCCCAAGCAAGAAGCGCCCCGAGGAGCGTCTTGCCACATGTCAACACTGGGTCTGACTCAGCGCCTCCAGGAGAGAGGCCCAAGCAAGACGCGCCCCGAGGAGCGTCTTGCCACATGTGAACACTGGGTCTGACTGAGCACCTCCAGGAGAGAGGCCCAAGCAAGACGCGCCCGGAGGAGCGTCTTGCCACATGTCAGCACTCTGTCTGACTGAGCGCCTCCAGGAGAGAGGCCCAAGCAAGACGTGCCCCGAGGAGCGTCTTGCCACATGTCAACACTGGGTATGACTGAGTGCCTCCATTAGAGAAGCCCCAGCAAGACGCGCCCCGAGGAGCATCTTGCCACATGTCAACACTGGGTCTGACTGAGCGCCTCCAGGAGAGAGGCCCAAACAAGACGCGCCCCGAGGAGCGTCTTGTCACATGTCACTACTCGGTCTGACTGAGCGCCTCCAGGAGAGAGGCCCAAGCAAGACGTGCCCCGAGGAGCGTCTTGCCACATGTCAACAATGGGTCTGACTGAGGGCCCCCAGGAGAGAAGCCCAAGCAAGAAGCGCCCCGAGGAGCGTCTTGCCACATATCAACACTGGGTCTGACTGAGCGCCTCCAGGAGAGAGGCCCAAGCAAGACACGCCCCGAGGAGCGTCTTGACACATGTCAACACTGGGTCTGACTGAGGGCCTCCATGAGAGAAGCCCAAGCAAGACACGCCCCGAGGAGAGTCTTGCCACATGTCAACACTGGGTCTGACAGAGGGCATCCAGGAGAGAGGCCCAAGCAATACGCGCCCCGAGGAGCGTCTTGCCACATGTCACCACTGGGTCTGACTGAGCACCTCCAGGAGAGAGGCCCAAGCAAGACGCGCCCCGAGGAGCGTCTTGCCACATGTCACCTCTGGGTCTGACTGAGCACCTCCAGGAGAGAGGCCCAAGCAAGACGCGCCCCGAGGAGCGTCTTGTCACATGTCAACACTGGGTCTGACTGAGCGCCTCCAGGAGAGAGGCCCAAGCAAGAAACGCCCGAGGAGCGTCTTGACACATGTCAACACTGGGTCTGACTGATCGCCTCCCCAGGAGAGAGGCCCAAGCAAGACGCGCCCTGAGGAGCGTCTTGCCACATGTCAACACTGGGTCTGACTGAGTGCCTCCATGAGAGAAGCCCCAGCAAGACGCACCCCAAGGAGCGTCTTGCCACATGTCAACACTGGGTCTGACTGAGCGCCTCCAGGAGAGAGGCCCAAGCAAGACGCGCCTGGAGGAGCGTTTTGCCACATGTCAACACTGGGTCTGACAGAGGGCCTCAAGGGGAGAGGCCCAAGCAAGATGTGCCCCGAGGAGCATCTTGCCACATATCAACAATGGGTCTGACTGAGGGCCTCCAGGAGAGAAGCCCAAGCAAGACGTGCCCCGAGGAGCGTCTTGCCACATGTCAGCACTCGGTCTTACTGAGCGCCTCCAGTAGAGAGGCCCAAATGAGACGCGCCCCGAGGAGCGTCTTGCCACTTGTCAACAATGGGTCTGACTGAGGGCCTCCAGGAGAGAAGCCCAAGCAAGACGCGCCCCGTGGAGCGTCTTGCCACATGTCAGCACTCGGTCTGACTGAGCGCCTCCAGGAGAGAGGCCCAAGCAAGACGTGCCCCGAGGAGCGTCTTGCCACATGTCAACACTGGGTCTGACTGAGCGCCTCCAGGAGAGAGGCCCAAGCAAGACGCGCCCCGAGGAGCGTCTTGCCACATGTGAACACTGGGTCTGACTGAGCGCCTCCAGGAGAGAGGCCCAAGCAAGACGCGCCCGGTGGAGCGTCTTGCCACATGTCTCCTCTGGGTCTGACTGAGCGCCTCCAGGAGAGAGGCCCAAGCAAGACGTGCCCCGAGGAGCGTCTTGCCACATGTCAACACTGGGTCTGACTGAGAACCTCCAGGAGAGAGGCCCAAAAAAGACGCGCCCCGAGGAGCGTCTTGCCACATGTGAACACTGGGTCTGACTGAGCGCCTCCAGGAGAGACGCCCAAGAAGGACGCGCCCCGAGGAGCGTCTTGTCACATGTCACTACTCGGTCTGACTGAGCGCCTCCAGGAGAGAGGCCCAAGCAAGACGTGCCCCGAGGAGCGTCTTGCCACATGTCAACAATGGGTCTGACTGAGGGCCTCCAGGAGAGAAGCCCAAGCAAGAAGCGCCCCGAGGAGCGTCTTGCCACATGTCAACACTGGGTCTGACTGAGCGCCTCCAGGAGAGAGGCCCAAGCAAGACACGCCCCGAGGAGCGTCTTGACACATGTCAACACTGGGTCTGACTGAGGGCCTCCATGAGAGAAGCCCAAGCAAGACACGCCCCGAGGAGAGTCTTGCCACATGTCAACACTGGGTCTGACAGAGGGCATCCAGGAGAGAGGCCCAAGCAATACGCGCCCTGAGGAGCGTCTTGCCACATGTCACCACTGGGTCTGACTGAGCGCCTCCAGGAGAGAGGCCCAAGCAAGAAGCGCCCAGAGGAGCGTCTTGCCACGTGTCAACACTGGGTCTGATTGAGGGCCTTCTGGAGAGAGGCCCAAGCAAGACGCGCCCCGAGGAGCGTCTTGCCACATGTCAACAATGGGTCTGACTGAGGGCCTCCAGGAGAGAAGCCCAAGCAAGACGCGCCCCGAGGAGCGGCTTGCCACATGTCAGCACTCGGTCTGACTGAGCGCCTCCAGGAGAGAGGCCCAAGCAAGACGTGCCCCGAGGAGCGTCTTGCCACATGTCAAAACTGGGTCTGACTGAGTGCCTCCAAGAGAGAAGCCCCAGCAAGACGCACCCCGAGGAGCATCTTGCCACATGTCAACACTGGGTCTGACTGAGAACCTCCAGGAGAGAGGCCCAAGCAAGACGCGCCCCGAGGAGCGTCTTTCCACATGTCAACACTGGGTCTGACTGAGCGCCTCCAGGAGAGAGGCCCAAGTAAGAGGCGCCCCGAGGAGCGTCTTGTCACATGTCACTACTCAGTCTGACTGAGCGCCTCCAGGAGAGAGGCCCAAGCAAGACGTGCCCCGAGGAGCGTCTTGCCACATGTCAACAATGGGTCTGACTGAGGGCCTCCAGGAGAGAAGCCCAAGCAAGAAGCGCCCCGAGGAGCGTCTTGCCACATGTCAACACTGGGTCTGACTGAGCGCCTCCAGGAGAGAGGCCCAAGCAAGACACGCCCCGAGGAGCGTCTTGACACATGTCAACAATGGGTCTGACTGAGGGCCTCCATGAGAGAAGCCCAAGCAAGACGCGCCCCGAGGAGAGTCTTGCCACATGTCAACACTGGGTCTGACAGAGGGCATCCAGGAGAGAGGCCCAAGCAATACGCGCCCCGAGGAGCGTCTTGCCACATGTCACCACTGGGTCTGACTGAGCGCCTACAGGAGAGAGGCCCAAGCAAGAAGCGCCCCGAGGAGCGTCTTGCCACATGTCAGCACTCGGTCTGACCGAGCGCCTCCAGGGGAGAGGCCCAAGCAAGACGTGCCCGGAGGAGCGTCTTGCCACATGTCAGCACTCGGTCTGACTGAGCGCGTCCAGGAGAGAGGCCCAAGCAAGACGCGCCCCGAGGAGCATCTTGACACATGTCTCCTCTGGGTCTGACTGAGCGCCTCCAGGAGAGAGGCCCAAGCAAGACGTGCCCCGAGGAGCGTCTTGCCACATGTCAACACTGGGTCTGACTGAGAACCTCCAGGAGAGAGGCCCAAGCAAGACGCGCCCCGAGGAGCGTCTTGCCACATGTCAACACTGTGTCTGACTGAGCGCCCCCAGGAGAGAGGCCCAAGCAAGACGTGCCCCGAGGAGCGTCTTGACACATGTCAACACTGGGTCTGACTGAGCGCCTCCAGGAGAGAGGCCCATTAAGACACGCCCCGAGGAGCGTCTTGACACATGTCAACACTGGGTCTGACTGAGGGCCTCCATGAGAGAAGCCCAAGCAAGACGCGCCCCGAGGAGAGTCTTGCCACATGTCAACACTGGGTCTGACAGAGGGCATCCAGGAGAGAGGCCCAAGCAATACGCGCCCCGAGGAGCGTCTTGCCAAATGTCACCACTGGGTCTGACTGAGCGCCTCCAGGAGAGAGGCCCAAGCAAGAAGCGCCCCGAGGAGCGTCTTGCCGCGTGTCAACACTGGGTCTGATTGAGGGCCTTCTGGAGAGAGGCCCAAGCAAGACGCGCCCCGAGGAGCGTCTTGCCACATGTCAACAATGGGTCTGACTGAGGGCCTCCAGGAGAGAAGCCCAAGCAAGACGCGCCCCGAGGAGCTTCTTGCCACATGTCAGCACTCGGTCTGACTGAGCGCCTCCAGGAGAGAGGCCAAAGCAAGACGCGCCCCGAGGAGCGTCTTGCCACATGTCAACACTGGGTCTGACTGAGCGCCTCCAGGAGAGAGGCCCAAGCAAGACGTGCCCCGATGAGCGTCTTGCCACATGTCAACAATGGGTCTGACTGAGGGCCTCCAGGAGAGAAGCCCAAGCAAGAAGCGCCCCGAGGAGCGTCTTGCCACATGTCAACACTGGGTCTGACTGAGCGCCTCCAGGAGAGAGGCCCATTAAGACACGCCCCGAGGAGCGTCTTGACACATGTCAACACTGGGTCTGACTGAGGGCCTCCATGAGAGAAGCCCATGCAAGACGCGCCCTGAGGAGAGTCTTGCCACATGTCAACACTGGGTCTGACAGAGGGCATCCAGGAGAGAGGCCCAAGCAATACACGCCCCGAGGAGCGTCTTGCCAAATGTCACCACTGGGTCTGACTGAGCACCTCCAGGAGAGAGGCCCAAGCAAGAAGTGCCCCGAGGAGCGTCTTGCCACGTGTCAACACTGGGTCTGATTGAGGGCCTTCTGGAGAGAGGCCCAAGCAAGACGCGCCCCGAGGAGCGTCTTGCCACATGTCAACAATGGGTCTGACTGAGGGCCTCCAGGAGAGAAGCCCAAGCAAGACGCGCCCCGAGGAGCTTCTTGCCACATGTCAGCACTCGGTCTGACTGAGCGCCTCCAGGAGAGAGGCCAAAGCAAGACGCACCCCGCGGAGCGTCTTGACACATGTCAACACTGGGTCTGACAGAGGGCCTCTATGAGAGAGGCCCAAGCAAGACGCGCCCCGAGGAGTGTCTTGCCACATGTCAACACTGGGTCTGACTGAGCGCCTCCAGGAGAGAGGCCCAAGCAAGACGCGCCCCGAGGAGCGTCTTGCCACATGTCAACACTGGGTCTGACTGAGGGCCTCCAGGAGAGAAGCCCAAGCAAGATGCGCCCGAGGAGCGTCTTGCCACATGTCAGCACTCGGTCTGACTGAGCTCCTCCAGGAGAGAGGCCCAAGCAAGACGCGCCCCGAGAAACGTCTTGCCACGTGTCACCACTGGGTCTGATTGAGCACCTCCAGGAGAGAGGCCCCAGCAAGACGCGCCCCGAGGAGAGTCTTGCCTTATGTCAGCACTCGGTCTGACTGAGCGCCTCCAGGAGAGAGGCCCAAGCAAGACGCGCGCCGAGGAGCGTCTTGCCACATGTCACTACTCGGTCTAACTGAGCGCCTCCAGGAGAGAGGTCCAAGCAAGACACGCCCCGAGGAGCGTCTTGCCACATGTCACTACTCGGTCTGACTGAGCGCCTCCAGGAGAGAGGCCCAAGCAAGACGTGCCCCGAGGAGCGTCTTGCCACATGTCAACAATGGGTCTGACTGAGGGCCACCAGGAGAGAGGCCCAAATAAGACGCGCCCCGAGGAGCGTCTTGCCACATGTCAACATTGGGTCTGACTGAGGGCCTCCAGGAGAGAAGCCCAAGCAAGACGCGCCCCGAGGAGCGTCTTGCCACATGTCAGCACTCGGTCTGACTGAGCGCCTCCAGGAGAGAGGCCCAAGCAAGACGCGCCCCGAAAAGCGTCTTGCCACATGTCAACACTGGGTCTGACTGAGCGCCTCCAGGAGAGAGGCCCAAGCAAGACGCGCCCCGAGGAGCGTCCTGCCACATGTCAACACTGGGTCTGACTGAGCGCCTCCAGGAGAGAGGCCCAAGCAAGACGCGCCCCGAGGAGAGTCTTGCCACATGTCAGCACTCGGTCTGACTGAGTGCCTCCAGGAGAGAGGCCCAAGCAAGACGCGCCCCGAGGAGCGTCTTGACACATTTCTCCTCTGGGTCTGACTGAGCTCCTTTCAGGAGAGTGGCCCAAGCAAGACGTTCCCCGAGGAGCGTCTTTCCACATGTCAACACTGGGTCTGACTGAGTGCCTCCATGAGAGAAGCCCCAGCAAGACGCGCCCCGAGGAGCGTCTTGCCACATGTCAACACTGGGTCTGACTGAGGGCCTCCAGGAGAGAGGCCAAAGCAAGACGCGCCCCGAGGAGCGTCTTGCCACATGTCAACACTGGGTCTGACTGAGCGCCTCCAGGAGAGAGGCCCAAGCAAGACGTGCCCCGATGAGCGTCTTGCCACATGTCAACAATGGGTCTGACTGAGGGCCTCCAGGAGAGAAGCCCAAGCAAGAAGCGCCCCGAGGAGCGTCTTGCCACATGTCAACACTGGGTCTGACTGAGCGCCTCCAGGAGAGAGGCCCATTAAGACACGCCCCGAGGAGCGTCTTGACACATGTCAACACTGGGTCTGACTGAGGGCCTCCATGAGAGAAGCCCAAGCAAGACGCGCCCTGAGGAGAGTCTTGCCACATGTCAACACTGGGTCTGAAGGAGGGCATCCAGGAGAGAGGCCCAAGCAATACGCGCCCCGAGGAGCGTCTTGCCAAATGTCACCACTGGGTCTGACTGAGCACCTCCAGGAGAGAGGCCCAAGCAAGAAGTGCCCCGAGGAGCGTCTTGCCACGTGTCAACACTGGGTCTGATTGAGGGCCTTCTGGAGAGAGGCCCAAGCAAGACGCGCCCCGAGGAGCGTCTTGCCACAGGTCAACAATGGGTCTGACTGAGGGCCTCCAGGAGAGAAGCCCAAGCAAGACGCGCCCCGAGGAGCTTCTTGCCACATGTCAGCACTCGGTCTGACTGAGCGCCTCCAGGAGAGAGGCCAAAGCAAGACGCACCCCGCGGAGCGTCTTGACACATGTCAACACTGGGTCTGACAGAGGGCCTCTATGAGAGAGGCCCAAGCAAGACGCGCCCCGAGGAGCGTCTTGCCACATGTCAGCACTCGGTCTGACTGAGCTCCTCCAGGAGAGAGGCCCAAGCAAGACGCGCCCCGAGAAACGTCTTGCCATGTGTCACCACTGGGTCTGATTGAGCACCTCCAGGAGAGAGGCCCCAGCAAGACGCGCCCCGAGGAGAGTCTTGCCTTATGTCAGCACTCGGTCTGACTGAGTGCCTCCAGGAGAGAGGCCCAAGCAAGACGCGCCCCGAGGAGCGTCTTGACACATTTCTCCTCTGGGTCTGACTGAGCTCCTTTCAGGAGAGTGGCCCAAGCAAGACGTTCCCCGAGGAGCGTCTTTCCACATGTCAACACTGGGTCTGACTGAGTGCCTCCATGAGAGAAGCCCCAGCAAGACGCGCCCCGAGGAGCGTCTTGCCACATGTCAACACTGGGTCTGACTGAGGGGCCCCAGGAGAGAGGCCCAAATAAGACGCGCCCCGAGGAGCGTCTTGCCACATGTCAACACTGGGTCTGACTGAGGGCCTCCAGGAGAGAAGCCCAAGCAAGCTGCGCCCCGAGGAGCGTCTTGCCACATGTCAGCACTCGGTCTGACCGAGCGCCTCCAGGAGAGAGGCCCAAGCAAGAAGCGCCCCGAGGAGCGTCTTGCCGCGTGTCAACACTGGGTCTGATGGAGGGCCTTCTGGAGAGAGGCCCAAGCAAGACGCGCCCCGAGGAGCTTCTTGCCACATGTCAGCACTCGGTCTGACTGAGCGCCTCCAGGAGAGAGGCCAAAGCAAGACGCGCCCCGAGGAGCGTCTTGACACATTTCAACACTGGGACTGACAGAGGGCCTCCATGAGAGAGGCCCAAGCAAGACGCGCCCCGAGGAGTGTCTTGCCACATGTCAACACTGGGTCTGACTGAGCGCCTCCAGGAGAGAGGCCCAAGCAAGACGCGCCCCGAGGAGCGTCTTGCCACATGTCAACACTGGGTCTGACTGAGCGCCTCCAGGAGAGAGGCCCAAGCAAGACGTGCCCCGATGAGCGTCTTGCCACATGTCAACAATGGGTCTGACTGAGGGCATCCAGGAGAGAAGCCCAAGCAAGAAGCGCCCCGAGGAGCGTCTTGCCACATGTCAACACTGGGTCTGACTGAGCGCCTCCAGGAGAGAGGCCCATTAAGACACGCCCCGAGGAGCGTCTTGACACATGTCAACACTGGGTCTGACTGAGGGCCTCCATGAGAGAAGCCCAAGCAAGACGCGCCCTGAGGAGAGTCTTGCCACATGTCAACACTGGGTCTGACAGAGGGCATCCAGGAGAGAGGCCCAAGCAATACGCGCCCCGAGGAGCGTCTTGCCAAATGTCACCACTGGGTCTGACTGAGCGCCTCCAGGAGAGAGGCCCAAGCAAGAAGTGCCCCGAGGAGCGTCTTGCCACGTGTCAACACTGGGTCTGATTGAGGGCCTTCTGGAGAGAGGCCCAAGCAAGACGCGCCCCGAGGAGCGTCTTGCCACATGTCAACAATGGGTCTGACTGAGGGCCTCCAGGAGAGAAGCCCAAGCAAGACGCGCCCCGAGGAGCTTCTTGCCACATGTCAGCACTCGGTCTGACTGAGCGCCTCCAGGAGAGAGGCCAAAGCAAGACGCGCCCCGTGGAGCGTCTTGACACATGTCAACACTGGGTCTGACAGAGGGCCTCTATGAGAGAGGCCCAAGCAAGACGCGCCCCGAGGAGTGTCTTTCCACATGTCAACACTGGGTCTGACTGAGCGCCTCCAGGAGAGAGGCCCAAGCAAGACGCGCCCCGAGGAGCGTCTTGCCACGTATCAACACTGGGTCTGACTTAGCGCCTCCAGGAGAGAGGCCCAAGCAAGATGCGCCCCGAGGAGCGTCTTGCCACGTGTCACCACTGGGTCTGACTGAGCTCCTCCAGGAGAGAGGCCCAAGCAAGACGCACCCCGAGAAACGTCTTGCCACGTGTCACCACTGGGTCTGATTGAGCACCTCCAGGAGAGAGGCCCCAGCAAGATGCGCCCCGAGGAGAGTCTTGCCTTATGTCAGCACTCGGTCTGACTGAGCGCCTCCAGGAGAGAGGCCCAAGCAAGACGCGCGCCGAGGAGCGTCTTGTCACATGTCACTACTCGGTCTAACTGAGCGCCTCCAGGAGAGAAGTCCAAGCAAGACGCGCCCCGAGGAGCGTCTTGCCACATGTCAACAATGGGTCTGACTAAGGGCCACCAGGAGAGAGGCCCAAATAAGACGCGCCCCGAGGAGCGTCTTGCCACATGTCAACAATGGGTCTGACTGAGGGCCTCCAGGAGAGAAGCCCAAGCAAGACGCGCCCCGAGGAGCGTCTTGCCACATGTCAGCACTCGGTCTGACTGAGCGCCTCCAGGAGAGAGGCCCAAGCAAGACGCGCCCCGAAAAGCGTCTTGCCACATGTCAACACTGGGTCTGACTGAGCGCCTCCAGGAGAGAGGCCCAAGCAAGACGCGCCCCGAGGAGCGTCCTGCCACATGTCAACACTGGGTCTGACTGAGCGCCTCCAGGAGAGAGGCCCAAGCAAGACGCGCCCCGAGGAGAGTCTTGCCACATGTCAGCACTCGGTCTGACTGAGTGCCTCCAGGAGAAAGGCCCAAGCAAGACGCGCCCCGAGGAGCGTCTTGACACATTTCTCCTCTGGGTTTGACTGAGCTCCTTTCAGGAGAGTGGCCCAAGCAAGACGTTCCCCGAGGAGCGTCTTTCCACATGTCAACACTGGGTCTGACTGAGTGCCTCCATGAGAGAAGCCCCAGCAAGACGCGCCCCGAGGAGCGTCTTGCCACATGTCAACACTGGGTCTGACTGAGGGCCCCCAGGAGAGAGGCCCAAATAAGACGCGCCCCGAGGAGCGTCTTGCCACATGTCAACACTGGGTCTGACTGAGGGCCTCCAGGAGAGAAGCCCAAGCAAGCTGCGCCCCGAAGAGCGTCTTGCCACATGTCAGCACTCGGTCTGACCGAGCGCCTCCAGGAGAGAGGCCCAAGCAAGACGCGCCCCGAGGAGCGTCTTGCCACATGTCAACACTGGGTCTGACTGAGCGCCTCCAGGAGAGAGGCCCAAGCAAGACGCGCCCCGAGGAGCGTCTTGCCACATGTGAACACTGGGTCTGACTGAGCGCCTCCAGGAGAGAGGCCCAAGCAAGACGCGCCCGGAGGAGCGTCTTGCCACATATCAGCACTCGGTCTGACTGAGCGCCTCCAGGAGAGAGGCCCAAGCAAGACGCGCCCCGAGGAGCGTCTTGACACATGTCTCCTCTGGGTCTGACTGAGCGCCTCCAGGAGAGAGGCCCAAGCAAGACGTGCCCCGAGGAGCATCTTGCCACATGTCAACACTGGGTCTGACTGAGTGCCTCCATGAGAGAAGCCCCAGCAAGACGCGCCCCGAGGAGCGTCTTGCCACATGTCAACACTGGGTCTGACTGAGCACCTCCAGGAGAGAGGCCCAAGCAAGACGCGCCCCGAGGAGCGTCTTGCCACATGTCAACACTGGGTCTGACTGAGCTCCTCCAGGAGAGAGGCCCGAGGAGCGTCTTGCCACATGTCACCTCTGGGTCTGACTGAGCGCCTCCAGGAGAGAGGCGCAAGCAAGAAACACCCGAGGAGCGTCTTGACACATGTCAACAATGGGTCTGACTGAGGGCCTCCAGGAGAGAAGCCAAAGCAAGACGCGCCCCGAGGAGCTTCTTTCCACATGTCAACAATGGGTCTTACTGAGGGCCTCCAGGAGAGAGGCCCAAGCAAGACGCGCCCCGAAAAGCGTCTTGCCACATGTCAACACTGGGTCTGACTGAGTGCCTCCAGGAGAGAGGCCCAAGCAAGACGCGCCCCGAGGAGCGTCTTGCCACATGTCAACACTGGGTCTGACTGAGTGCCTCCATGAGAGAAGCCCCAGCAAGACGCGCCCCGAGGAGCGTCTTGCCACATGTCAACACTGGGTCTGACTGAGCACCTCCAGGAGAGAGGCCCAAGCAAGACGCGCCCCGAGGAGCGTCTTGCCACATGTCAACACTGGGTCTGACTGAGCGCCTCCAGGAGAGAGGCCCGAGGAGCGTCTTGACACATGTCACCTCTGGGTCTGACTGAGCGCCTCCAGGAGCGAGGCCCAAGCAAGAAACGCCCGAGGAGCGTCTTGACACATGTCAACACTGGGTATGACTGAGCGCCTCCAGGAGAGAGGTCCAAGCAACACGCGCCCCGAGGAGCGTCTTGCCACATTTCAACACTGGGTCTGACTGAGTGCCTCCATGAGAGAAGCCCCAGCAAGACGCGCCCCGAGGAGCGTCTTGTCACATGTCACTACTCGGTCTGACTGAGCACCTCCAGGAGAGAGGCCCAAGCAAGACGTGCCCCGAGGAGCGTCTTGCCACCTGTCAACAATGGGTCTGACTGAGGGCCTCCAGGAGAGAAGCCCAAGCAAGAAGCGCCCAGAGGAGCGTCTTGCCACATGTCAACACTGGGTCTGACTGAACGGCTCCAGGAGAGAGGCCCAAGCAAGACACGCCCCGAGGAGCGTCTTGACACATGTTAACACTGGGTCTGACTGAGGGCCTCCATGTGAGAAGCCCAAGCAAGACGCGCCCCGAGGAGAGTCTTGCCACATTTCAACACTGGGTCTGACAGAGGGCATCCAGGAGAGAGGCCCAAGCAATACGCGCCCCGAGGAGCGTCTTGCCACATGTCAACACTGGGTCTGACTGAGGGACTCCAGGAGAGAAGCCCAAGGAAGACGCGCCCCGAGGAGCTTCTTGCCACATGTCAGCACTCGGTCTGACTGAGCGCCTCCAGGAGAGAGGCCAAAGCAAGATTCGCCCCGAGGAGCGTCTTGACACATGTCAACACTGGATCTGACAGAGGGCCTCCATGAGAGAGGCCCAAGCAAGACGCGCCCCGAGGAGTGTCTTGCCACATGTCAACACTGGGTCTGACTGAGCGCCTCCAGCAGAGAGGCCCAAGCAAGACACGCCCGAGGAGCGTCTTGCCACGTGTCAACACTGGGTCTGACTTAGCGCCTCCAGGTGAGAGGCCCAAGCAAGATGCGCCCCGAGGAGCGTCTTGCCACGTGTCACCACTGGGTCTGACTGAGCTCCTCCAGGAGAGAGGACCAAGCAAGACGCGCCCCGAGGAGCGTCTTGCCACGTGTCACCACTGGGTCTGATTGAGCACCTCCAGGAGAGAGGCCCCAGCAAGACACGCCACGAGGAGCATCTTGCCTTATGTCAGCACTCGGTCTGACTGAGCGCCTCCAGGAGAGAGGCCCAAGCAAGACCCTCCCCGAGGAGCGTCTTGCCACATGTCACTACTCGGTCTAACTGAGCGCCTCCAGGAGAGAGGTCCAAGCAAGACACGCCCCGAGGAGCGTCTTGCCACATGTCACTACTCGGTCTGACTGAGCGCCTCCAGGAGAGAGGCCCAAGCAAGACGTGCCCCGAGGAGCGTCTTGCCACATGTCAACAATGGGTCTTACTGAGGGCCTCCAGGAGAGAAGCCCAAGCAAGACGCGCCCCGAGGAGCGTCTTGCCACATGTCAACACTGGGTCTGACTGAGGGCCTCAGGAGAGAGGCCCAAATAAGACGCGCCCCGAGGAGCGTCTTGCCACATGTCAACACTGGGTCTGACTGAGGGCCTCCAGGAGAGAAGCCCAAGCAAGATGCGCCCCGAGGAGCGTCTTGCCACATGTCAGCACTCGGTCTGACCTAGCGCCTCCAGGAGAGAGGCCCAAGCAAGACGCGCCCCGAGGAGCGTCTTGCCACATGTCAACACTGGGTCTGACTGAGCGCCTCCAGGAGAGAGGCCCAAGCAAGACGCGCCCCGAGGAGCGTCTTGCCACATGTGAACACTGGGTCTGACTGAGCGCCTCCAGGAGAGAGGCCCAAGCAAGACGCACCCGGAGGAGCGTCTTGCCACATGTCAGCACTCGGTCTGACTGAGCGCCTCCAGGAGAGAGGCCCAAGCAAGACGCGCCCCGAGGAGCGTCTTGACACATGTCTCCTCTGGGTCTGACTGAGCGCCTCCAGGAGAGAGGCCCAAGCAAGACGTGCCCCGAGGAGCATCTTGCCACATGTCAACACTGGGTCTGACTGAGTGCCTCCATGAGAGAAGCCCCAGCAAGACGCGCCCCGAGGAGCGTCTTGCCACATGTCAACACTGGGTCTGACTGAGCGCCTCCAGGAGAGAGGCCCAAGCAAGACGTGCCCCGAGGAGCATCTTGCCACATGTCAACACTGTGTCTGACTGAGCGCCTCCAGGAGAGATGCCAAAGCAAGACGCGCCCCGAGGAGCGTCTTGCCACGTGTCAACACTGGGTCTGACTTAGCGCCTCCAGGAGAGAGGCCCAAGCAAGGCGCGCCCAGAGGAGCGTCTTGCCACGTGTCACCACTGGGTCTTATTGAGCACCTCCAGGAGAGAGGCCCCAGCAAGACGCGCCCCGAGGAGCGTCTTGCCTTATGTCACTACTCGGTCTGACTCAACGCCTCCAGGAGGGAGGTCCAAGCAAGACGTGCCCCGAGGAGCGTCTTGCCACGTGTCAACACTGGGTCTGACTTAGCGCCTCCAGGAGAGAGGCCCAAGCAAGGCGCGCCCCGAGGAGCGTCTTGCCACATGTCACTACTCGGTCTGACTGAGCGCCTCCAGGAGAGAGCCCCCAGCAAGACGCGCCCCGAGGAGCGTCTTGTCACATGTCACTACTCGGTCTGACTGAGCGCCTCCAGGAGAGAGGCCCAGGCAAGACGTGCCCCGAGGAGCATCTTGCCACATGTGAACACTGGGTCTGACTGAGCGCCTCCAGGAGAGAGGCCCAAGCAAGACGCACCCGGAGGAGCGTCTTGCCACATGTCAGCACTCGGTCTGACTGAGCGCCTCCAGGAGAGAGGCCCAAGCAAGACGCGCCCCGAGGAGCGTCTTGACACATGTCTCCTCTGGGTCTGACTGAGCGCCTCCAGGAGAGAGGCCCAAGCAAGACGTGCCCCGAGGAGCATCTTGCCACATGTCAACACTGGGTCTGACTGAGTGCCTCCATGAGAGAAGCCCCAGCAAGACGCGCCCCGAGGAGCGTCTTGCCACATGTCAACACTGGGTCTGACTGAGCGCCTCCAGGAGAGAGGCCCA
Organism: Nothobranchius furzeri; assembly: GCF_043380555.1. Taxonomy (NCBI): domain Eukaryota; kingdom Metazoa; phylum Chordata; class Actinopteri; order Cyprinodontiformes; family Nothobranchiidae; genus Nothobranchius; species Nothobranchius furzeri. Next base: position 21,690,426 of record NC_091747.1, on the reverse strand, counting down.
AGCAAGACGTGCCCCGAGGAGCATCTTGCCACATGTCAACACTGTGTCTGACTGAGCGCCTCCAGGAGAGAGGCCAAAGCAAGACGCGCCCCGAGGAGCGTCTTGCCACGTGTGAACACTGGGTCTGACTTAGCGCCTCCAGGAGAGAGTTCCAAGCAAGGCGCGCCCAGAGGAGCGTCTTGCCACGTGTCACCACTGGGTCTGATTGAGCACCTCCAGGAGAGAGGCCCCAGCAAGACGCGCCCCGAGGAGCGTCTTGCCACGTGTCAACACTGGGTCTGACTGAGCGCCTCCAGGAGAGAGGCCCAAGCAAGAGGCGCCCCGAGGAGCGTCTTTCCACGTGTCACAACTGGGTCTGACTGAGCGCCTCCAGGAGAGAGGCCCAAGCAAGACGCGCCCCGAGGAGTGTTTTGCCAACTGTCAACACTGGGTCTGACTGAGCGCCTCCAGGAGAGAGGCCCAAGCAAGACGCGCCCCGATGAGCGTCTTGCCACATGTCAACACTGGGTCTTACTGAGCGCCTCCAGGAGAGAGGCCCAAGCAAGACGCGCCCCGAGGAGCGTCTTGCCACAGTTCAGCACTGGGTCTGACTGAGCGCCTCCAGGAGAGAGGCCCCAGCAAGACGCGCCCCGAGGAGCGTCTTGCCACAGTTCAGCACTGGGTCCGACTGAGCGCCTCCAGGAGAGAGGCCCCAGTAAGACGCACCCCGAGGAGCGTCTTGCCTTATGTCAGCACTCGGTCTGACTGAGCGCCACCAGGAGAGAGGCCCAAGCAAGACGCGCCCCGAGGAGCATCTTTTGCCACATGTCAACAATGGGTCTGACTGAGGGCCTCCAGGAGAGAGGCCCAAGCAAGATGCGCCCGGAGGAGCGTCTTGCCACATGTCAACACTGGGTCTGACAGAGGGCCTCCAGGAGAGAGGCCCAAGCAAGACGCGCCCCGAGGAGCGTCTTGCCACATGTCACCTCTGGTTCTGACTGAGCGCCTCAAGGAGAGAGGCCCAAGCAAGACGCGCCCCGAGGAGCGTCTTGTCACATGTCAACACTGGGTCTGTCTGAGCGCCTCCAGGAGAGAAGCCCAAGCAAGACGCGCCCCGAGGAGCGTCTTGCCACATGTCAACAATGGGTCTGACTGAGGGCCTCCAGGAGAGAAGCCCAAGCAAGACGCGCCCCGAGGAGCGTCTTGACACATGTCAACACTGGGTCTGACAGAGGGGCTCCACGAGAGAGGCCCAAGCAAGACGCACCCCGAGGAGTGTCTTGCCACATGTCACCACTGGGTTTGACTGACCGCCTCCAGGAGAGAGGCCCAAGCAAGACGTGCCCCGAGGAGCGTCAGGCCACATGTCACTACTCAGTCTGACTGAGCGCCTCCAGGAGAGAGGCCCAAGCAAGACGCACCCCGAGGAGCGTCTTGCCACATGTCAGCACTGGGTCTGACTGAGCGCCTCCAGGAGAGAGGCCCAAGCAAGACGCGCCCCGAGGAGCGTCTTGTCACATGTCAACACTGGGTCTTTTTGAGCGCCTCCAGGAGAGAAGCCCAAGCAAGACGCGCCCCGAGGAGCGTCTTGCCACATGTCAACACTGGGTCTGACTGAGCGCCTCCAGGAGAGAGGCCCCAGCAAGAAGCGCCCCGAGGAGCGTCTTGCCACATGTCAACAATGGGTCTGACTGAGGGCCTCCAGGAGAGAAGCCCAAGCAAGACGCGCCCCGAGGAGCGTCTTGCCACATGTCAACACTGGGTCTAATTGAGCGCCTCCAGGAGAGAGGCCCAAGCAAGACGCGCCCCGAGGAGCGTCTTGCCACATGTCACTACTCGGTCTGACTGAGCGCCTCCAGGAGAGAGGTCCAAGCAACACGCTCCCCGAGGAGCGTCTTGCCACATGTCAACACTGGGTCTGACTGAGTGCCTCCATGAGAGAAGCCCCAGCAAGACGCGCCCCGAGGAGCGTCTTGCCACATGTCACTACTCTGTCTGACTGAGCGCCTCCAGGAGAGAGGCCCAAGCAAGACGCGCCCAGAGGAGCGTCTTGCCACGTGTCACCACTGGGTCTGATTGAGCACATCCATGAGAGAAGCCCAAGCAAGACACGCCCCGAGGAGCGTTTTGACACATGTCAACACTGGGTCTGACTGAGGGCCTCCATGAAAGAAGCCCAAGCAAGACGCGCCCCGAGGAGAGTCTTGCCACATGTCACCACTGGGTCTGACAGAGGGAATCCAGGAGAGAGGCCCAAGCAATACGCGCCCCGAGGAGCGTCTTGCCACATGTCAACAATGGGTCTGACTGAGGGCCTCCAGGAGAGAAGCCAAAGCAAGACGCGCCCCGAGGAGCTTCTTTCCACATGTCAACAATGGGTCTTACTGAGGGCCTCCATGAGAGAAGCCCAAGCAAGACGCGCCCCGAGGAGTGTCTTGCCACATGTCAACACTGTGTCTGACTGAGCGCCTCCAGGAGAGAGGCCGAAGCAATACGCGCCCCGAGGAGCGTCTTGCCACATGTCACTACTCGGTCTGACTGAGCGCCTCCAGGAGAGAGGCCCAAGCAAGACGTGCCCCGAGGAGCGTCTTGCTACATGTCAACACTGGGTCTGACTGAGCGCCTCCAGGAGAGAGGCCCAAGAAAGACCCGCCCCAAGGAGCGTCTTGACACATGTCAACACTGGGTCAGACTGAGGGCCTCCATGAGAGAAGCCCAAGCAAGACGCGCCCCGAGGAGCGTCTTGCCACATGTCACCACTGGGTCTGAATGAGCGCCTCCAGGAGAGAGGCCCAACCAAGACGCGCCACGAGGAGTGTCTTGCCACATGCCAACACTCAGTCTGACAGAGGGCATTCAGGAGAGAGGCCCAAGCAATACGCTCCCAGAGGAGCGTCTTGCCACATGTCACCACTGGGTCTGAATGAGCGCCTCCAGGAGAGAGGCCCAACCAAGACGCGCCCCGAGGAGTGTCTTGCCACATGCCAACACTGGGTCTGACTGAGCGCCTCCAGGAGAGAGGCCCAAGCAAGACGCGCCCCGAGGAGCGTCTTGCCACGTGTCATCACTGGGTCTGACTGAGCGCCTCCAGGAGAGAGGCCCAAGCAAGACGTGCCCCGAGGAGCGTCTTTCCACATGTCACCACTGGGTCTGACTGAGCGCCTCCAGGAGAGAGGCCCAAGCAAGACACGCCCCGAGGAGTGTCTTGCCACATGTCAACACTGGGTCTGACTGAGCGCCTCCAGGAGAGAGGCCCAAGCAAGACGCGCCCCGATGAGTGTCTTGCCACATGTCAACACTGGGTCTTACTGAGCGCCTCCAGGAGAGAGGCCCCAGCAAGACGCGCCCCGAGGAGCGTCTTGCCTTATGTCAGCACTCGGTCTGACTGAGCTCCACCAGGAGAGAGGCCCAAGCAAGACGCGCCCCGAGGAGCATCTTTTGCCACATGTCAACAATGGGTCTGACTGAGGGCCTCCAGGAGAGAGGCCCAAGCAAGATGCGCCCGGAGGAGCGTCTTGCCACATGTCAACACTGGGTCTGACAGAGGGCCTCCAGGAGAGAGGCCCAAGCAAGACGCGCCCCGAGGAGCGTCTTGCCACATATCACCTCTGGTTCTGACTGAGCGCCTCCAGGAGAGAGGCCCAAGCAAGACGCGCCCCGAGGAGCGTCTTGTCACATGTCAACACTTGGTCTGACAGAGGGCCTCCACGAGAGAGGCCCAAGCAAGACGCGCCCCGAGGAGTGTCTTGCCACATGTCACCACTGGGTCTGACTGAGCGCCTCCAGGAGAGAGGCCCAAGCAAGACGTGCCCCGAGGAGCGTCAGGCCACATGTCACTACTCAGTCTGACTGAGCGCCTCCAGGAGAGAGGCCCAAGCAAGACGCGCCCCGAGGAGCGTCTTGCCACGTGTCAACACTGGGTCTGACTGAGCGCCTCCAGGAGAGAGGCCCAAGCAAGAGGCGCCCCGAGGAGCGTCTTTCCACGTGTCACAACTGGGTCTGACTGAGCGCCTCCAGGAGAGAGGCCCAAGCAAGACGCGCCCCGAGGAGTGTCTTGCCAACTGTCAACACTGGGTCTGACTGAGCGCCTCCAGGAGAGAGGCCCAAGCAAGACGCGCCCCGATGAGCGTCTTGCCACATGTCAACACTGGGTCTTACTGAGCGCCTCCAGGAGAGAGGCCCAAGCAAGACGCGCCCCGAGGAGCGTCTTGCCACAGTTCAGCACTGGGTCTGACTGAGCGCCTCCAGGAGAGAGGCCCCAGCAAGACGCGCCCCGAGGAGCGTCTTGCCACAGTTCAGCACTGGGTCCGACTGAGCGCCTCCAGGAGAGAGGCCCCAGTAAGACGCACCCCGAGGAGCGTCTTGCCTTATGTCAGCACTCGGTCTGACTGAGCGCCACCAGGAGAGAGGCCCAAGCAAGACGCGCCCCGAGGAGCATCTTTTGCCACATGTCAACAATGGGTCTGACTGAGGGCCTCCAGGAGAGAGGCCCAAGCAAGATGCGCCCGGAGGAGCGTCTTGCCACATGTCAACACTGGGTCTGACAGAGGGCCTCCAGGAGAGAGGCCCAAGCAAGACCCGCCCCGAGGAGCGTCTTGCCACATGTCACCTCTGGTTCTGACTGAGCGCCTCAATGAGAGAGGCCCAAGCAAGACGCGCCCCGAGGAGCGTCTTGTCACATGTCAACACTGTGTCTGTCTGAGCGCCTCCAGGAGAGAAGCCCAAGCAAGACGCGCCCCGAGGAGCGTCTTGCCACATGTCAACAATGGGTCTGACTGAGTGCCTCCAGGAGAGAAGCCCAAGCAAGACGCGCCCCGAGGAGCGTCTTGACACATGTCAACACTGGGTCTGACAGAGGGCCTCCACGAGAGAGGCCCAAGCAAGACGCGCCCCGAGGAGTGTCTTGCCACATGTCACCACTGGGTCTGACTGACCGCCTCCAGGAGAGAGGCCCAAGCAAGACGTGCCCCGAGGAGCGTCAGGCCACATGTCACTACTCAGTCTGACTGAGCACCTCCAGGAGAGAGGCCGAAGCAAGACGCACCCCGAGGAGCGTCTTGCCACATGTCAGCACTGGGTCTGACTGAGCGCCTCCAGGAGAGAGGCCCAAGCAAGACGCACCCCGAGGAGCGTCTTGTCACATGTCAACACTGGGTCTTTTTGAGCGCCTCCAGGAGAGAAGCCCAAGCAAGACGCGCCCCGAGGAGCGTCTTGCCACATGTCAGCACTCGGTCTGACTGAGCGCCTCCAGGAGAGAGGCCCAAGCAACACGCGCCCCGAGGAGCGTCAGGCCACATGTCAGCACTCGGTCTGACTGAGCGCCTCCAGGAGCGAGGCCAAAGCAAGACGCGCCCCGAGGAGCGTCTTGACACATGTCAACACTGGGTCTGACAGAGGGCCTCCATGAGAGAGGCCCAAGCAAGACGCGCCCCGAGGAGTGTCTTGCCACATGCCAACACTGGGTCTGACAGAGGGCCTCCAGGAGAGAGGCCAAAGCAAGACGCGCCCAGAGGATTGTCTTGCCACATGTCACTACTCAGTCTGACTGAGCGCCTCCAGGAGAGAGGCCCAAGCAAGACGCGCCCCGAGGAGCGTCTTGCCACGTGTCAACACTGGGTCTGATTGAGGGCTTTCTGGAGAGAGGCCCAAGCAAGACGCGCCCCGAGGAGCGTCTTGCCACATGTCAACAATGGTTCTTACTGAGGGCCTCCGGGAGAGAAGCCCAAGCAAGATGCGCCCCGAGGAGCTTCTTGCCACATGTCAGCACTCGGTCTGACTGAGCGCCTCCAGGTGAGAGGCCAAAGCAAGACGCCCCCCGAGGAGCTTCTTGTCACATGTCAACACTGGGTCTGACAGAGGGCCTCCATGAGAGAGGCCCAAGCAAGACGCGCCCCGAGGAGTATCTTGCCAAATGTCAACACTGTGTCTGACTGAGCGCCTCAGGGAGAGAGTTCCAAGCAAGACGCGCCCCGAGGAGCGTCTTGCCACATGTCACTACTCGGTCTGACTGAGCGCCTCAGGGAGAGAGGTCCAAGCAAGACGCACCCCGAGGAGCGTCTTGCCACATGTCAACACTGGGTCTGACTGAGTGCCTCCATGAGAGAAGTCTCAGCAAGACGCGCCCCGAGGAGCGTCTTGCCACATGTCACTACTCGGTCTGTTTGAGCGCCTCCAGGAGAGAGGCCCAAGCAAGACAAGCCCCGAGGAGCGTCTTGCCACATGTCAACAATGGGTCTGACTGAGGGCCTCCAGGAGAGAAGCCCAAGCAAGACGCGCCCCGAGGAGCGTCTTGCCACATGTCAACACTGGTTCTGACTGAGCGCCTCCAGGAGAGAGGCCCAAGCAAGACACGCCCCGAGGAGCGTCTTGACAAATGTCAACACTGGGTCTGACAGAGGGCCTCCACGAGAGAGGCCCAAGCAAGACGCGCCCCGAGGAGTGTCTTGCCACATGTCACCACTGGGTCTGACTGAGCGCCTCCATGAGAGAGGCCCAAGCAAGACGTGCCCCGAGGAGCGTCAGGCCACATGTCACTACTCAGTCTGACTGAGCGCCTCCAGGAGAGAGGCCCAAGCAAGACGCGCCCCGAGGAGCGTCTTGCCACATGTCAGCACTGGGTCTGACTGAGCGCCTCCAGGAGAGAGGCCCCAGCAAGACGCGCCCCGAGGAGCGTCTTGCCACATGTCAACAATGGGTTTGACTGAGGGCCTCCAGGAGAGAGGCCCAAGCAAGATGCGCCCGGAGGAGCGTCTTGCCACATGTCAACACTGGGTCTGACAGAGGGCCTCCAGGAGAGAGGCCCAAGCAAGGCGCGCCCCGAGGAGCGTCTTGCCACATGTCACCTCTGGTTCTGACTGAGCGCCTCCAGGAGAGAGGCCCAAGCAAGACGCGCCCCGAGGAGCGTCTTGTCACATGTCAACACTGGGTCTTTTTGAGCGCCTCCAGGAGAGAAGCCCAAGCAAGACGCGCCCCGAGGAGCGTCTTGCCACATGTCAGCACTCGGTCTGACTGAGCGCCTCCAGGAGAGAGGCCCAAGCAACACGCGCCCCGAGGAGCGTCAGGCCACATGTCACTACTCAGTCTGACTGAGCGCCTCCAGGAGAGAGGCCCAAGCAAGAAGCGCCCCGAGGAGCGTCTTGCCACATGTCAACAATGGGTCTGACTGAGGGCCTCCAGGAGAGAAGCCCAAGCAAGACGCGCCCCGAGGAGCTTCTTGCCACATGTCAGCACTCGGTCTGACTGAGCGCCTCCAGGAGCGAGGCCAAAGCAAGACGCGCCCCGAGGAGCGTCTTGACACATGTCAACACTGGGTCTGACAGAGGGCCTCCATGAGAGAGGCCCAAGCAAGACGCGCCCCGAGGAGTGTCTTGCCACATGTCAACACTGGGTCTGACAGAGGGCCTCCAGGAGAGAGGCCAAAGCAAGACGCGCCCAGAGGATTGTCTTGCCACATGTCACTACTCAGTCTGACTGAGCGCCTCCAGGAGAGAGGCCCAAGCAAGACGCGCCCCGAGGAGCGTCTTGCCACGTGTCAACACTGGGTCTGATTGAGGGCCTTCTGGAGAGAGGCCCAAGCAAGACGCGCCCCGAGGAGCGTCTTGCCACATGTCAACAATGGTTCTTACTGAGGGCCTCCGGGAGAGAAGCCCAAGCAAGATGCGCCCCGAGGAGCTTCTTGCCACATGTCAGCACTCGGTCTGACTGAGCGCCTCCAGGTGAGAGGCCAAAGCAAGACGCCCCCCGAGGAGCTTCTTGTCACATGTCAACACTGGGTCTGACAGAGGGCCTCCATGAGAGAGGCCCAAGCAAGACGCGCCCCGAGGAGTATCTTGCCAAATGTCAACACTGGGTCTGACTGAGCGCCTCAGGGAGAGAGTTCCAAGCAAGACGCGCCCCGAGGAGCGTCTTGCCACATGTCACTACTCGGTCTGACTGAGCGCCTCAGGGAGAGAGGTCCAAGCAAGACGCACCCCGAGGAGCGTCTTGCCACATGTCAACACTGGGTCTGACTGAGTGCCTCCATGAGAGAAGTCTCAGCAAGACGCGCCCCGAGGAGCGTCTTGCCACATGTCACTACTCGGTCTGTTTGAGCGCCTCCAGGAGAGAGGCCCAAGCAAGACAAGCCCCGAGGAGCGTCTTGCCACATGTCAACAATTGGTCTGACTGAGGGCCTCCACGAGAGAGGCCCAAGCAAGACGCGCCCCGAGGAGTGTCTTGCCACATGTCACCACTGGGTCTGACTGAGCGCCTCCATGAGAGAGGCCCAAGCAAGACGTGCCCCGAGGAGCGTCAGGCCACATGTCACTACTCAGTCTGACTGAGCGCCTCCAGGAGAGAGGCCCAAGCAAGACGCGCCCCGAGGAGCGTCTTGCCACATGTCAGCACTGGGTCTGACTGAGTGCCTTCAGGAGAGAGGCCCCAGCAAGACGCGCCCCGAGGAGCGTCTTGCCACATGTCAACAATGGGTCTGACTGAGGGCCTCCAGGAGAGAGGCCCAAGCAAGATGCGCCCGGAGGAGCGTCTTGCCACATGTCAACACTGGGTCTGACAGAGGGCCTCCAGGAGAGAGGCCCAAGCAAGGCGCGCCCCGAGGAGCGTCTTGCCACATGTCACCTCTGGTTCTGACTGAGCGCCTCCAGGAGAGAGGCCCAAGCAAGACGCGCCCCGAGGAGCGTCTTGTCACATGTCAACACTGGGTCTTTTTGAGCGCCTCCAGGAGAGAAGCCCAAGCAAGACGCGCCCCGAGGAGCGTCTTGCCACATGTCAGCACTCGGTCTGACTGAGCGCCTCCAGGAGAGAGGCCCAAGCAACACGCGCCCCGAGGAGCGTCAGGCCACATGTCACTACTCAGTCTGACTGAGCGCCTCCAGGAGAGAGGCCCAAGCAAGACGCGCCCCGAGGAGCGTCTTGCCACATGTCAACAATGGGTCTTACTGAGGGCCTCCAGGAGAGAAGCCCAAGCAAGACGCGCCCCGAGGGGCTTCTTGCCACATGTCAGCACTCGGTCTGACTGAGCGCCTCCAGGAGCGAGGCCAAAGCAAGACGCGCCCCGAGGAGCGTCTTGACACATGTCAACACTGGGTCTGACAGAGCGCCTCCATGAGAGAGGCCCAAGCAAGACGCGCCCTGAGGAGTGTCTTGCCACATGTCAACACTGGGTCTGACAGAGGGCCTCCAGGAGAGAGGCCAAAGCAAGACGCGCCCCGAGGAGCGTCTTGACACATGTCACCACTTGGTCTGACTGAGCGCCTCCAGGAGAGAGGCCCAAGCAACACGCGCCCCGAGGAGCGTCTTGCCACATGTCAACAATGGGTCTGACTGAGCGCCTCCAGGAGAGAGGCCCAAGCAAGACGCGCCCCGAGGAGCGTCTTGCCACATCTCAGCACTGGGTCTGACTGAGCGCCTCCAGGAGAGAAGCCCAAGCAAGACGCGCCCAGAGGAGCGTCTTGACACATGTCTCCTCTGGGTCTGACTGAGCGCCTCCAGGAGAGAGGCCCAATCAAGACGTGCCCCGAGGAGCGTCTTGACACATGTCAACACTGGGTCGGACTGAGGTTCTCCATGAGAGAAGCCCAAGCAAGATGCGCCCCGAGGAGAGTCTTGCCACATGTCAACACTGGGTCTGACTGAGGGCATTCAGGAGAGAGGCCCAAGCAATACTCGCCCCGAGGAGCGTCTTGCCACATGTCACCACTGGGTCTGAATGAGCGCCTCCAGGAGAGAGGCCCAAGCAATACGCGCCCCGAGGAGCGTCTTGTCACATGTCACTACTCGGTCTGACTGAGCGCCTCCAGGAGAGAGGCCCAAGCAAGACGTACCCCGAGGAGCGTCTTGCCACATGTCAACAATGGGTCTGACTGAGGGCCTCCAGGAGAGAAGCCCAAGCAAGAAGCGCCCCGAGGAGCGTCTTGCCACATGTCAACACTGGGTCTGACTGAGCGCCTCCAGGAGAGAGGCCCAAGCAAGACACGCCCCGAGGAGCGTCTTGACACATGTCAACACTGAGTCTGACTGAGGGCCTCCATGAGAGAAGGCCAAGCAAGACGTGCCCCGAGGAGCGTCTTGCCACATGTCAACACTGGGTCTGACTGAGAACCTCCAGGAGAGAGGCCCAAGCAAGACGCGCCCCGAGGAGCGTCTTGCCACATGTCAACACTGGGTCTGACTGAGCGCCTCCAGGAGAGAGGCCCAAGCAAGACGCGCCCCGAGGAGCGTCTTGTCACAAGTCACTACTCGGTCTGACTGAGCGCCTCCAGGAGAGAGGCCCAAGCAAGACGTGCCCCGAGGAGCGTCTTGCCACATGTCAACAATGGGTGTGACTGAGGGCCTCCAGGAGAGAAGCCCAAGCAAGAAGCGCCCCGAGGAGCGTCTTGCCACATGTCAACACTGGGTCTGACTGAGCGCCTCCAGGAGAGAGGCCCAAGCAAGACACGCCCCGAGGAGCGTCTTGACACATGTCAACAATGGGTCTGACTGAGGGCCTCCATGAGAGAAGCCCAAGCAAGACGCGCCCCGAGGAGAGTCTTGCCACCTGTCAACACTGAGTCTGACAGAGGGCATCCAGGAGAGAGGCCCAAGCAATACGCGCCCCGAGGAGCGTCTTGCCACATGTCACCACTGGGTCTGACTGAGCGCCTCCAGGAGAGAGGCCCAAGCAAGAAGCGCCCCGAGGAGTGTCTTGCCACATGTCAGCACTCGGTCTGACTGAGCGCCTCCAGGAGAGAAGCCCAAGCAAGACGTGCCCCGAGTAGCGTCTTGCCACATGTCAACACTGGGTCTGACTGAGCGCCTCCAGGAGAGAGGCCCAAGCAAGACGCGCCCCGAGGAGCGTCTTGCCACATGAGAACACTGGGTCTGACTGAGCGCCTCCAGGAGAGAGGCCCAAGCAAGACGCGCCCCGAGGAGCATCTTGACACATGTCTCCTCTGGGTCTGACTGAGCGCCTCCAGGAGAGAGGCCCAAGCAAGACGTGCCCCGAGGAGCGTCTTGCCACATGTCAACACTGGGTCTGACTGAGTGCCTCCATGAGAGAAGCCCCAGCAAGATGCGCCCCGAGGAGCATCTTGCCACATGTCAACACTGGGTCTGACAGAGGGCATCCAGGACAGAGGCCCAAGCAATACGCGCCCCGAGGAGCGTCTTGCCACATGTCACCACTGGGTCTGACTGAGCGCCTCCAGGAGAGAGGCCCAAGCAAGAAGCACCCCGAGGAGCGTCTTGCCACATGTCAACAATGGGTCTGACTGAGGGCCTCCAGGAGAGAAGCCCAAGCAAGACGCGCCCCGAGGAGGTTCTCGCCACATGTCAGCACTTGGTCTGACTGAGCGCCTCCAGGAGAGAGGCCAAAGCAAGACGCGCCCCGAGGAGCGTCTTGACACATGTCAACACTGGGTCTGACAGAGGGCCTCCATGAGAGAGGCCCAAGCAAGACGCGCCCCGAGGAGTGTCTTGCCACATGTCAACACTGGGTCTGACTGAGCGCCTCCAGGAGAGAGGCCCAAGCATGACGCGCCCCGAGGAGCGTCTTGCCACGTGTCAACACTGGGTCTGACTTAGCGCCTCCAGGAGAGAGGCCCAAGCAAGATGCGCCCCGAGGAGCGTCTTGCCACGTGTCACCACTGGGTCTGACTGAGCTCCTCCAGGAGAAAGGCCCAAGCAAGACGCGCCCCGAGGAGCGTCTTGCCACGTGTCACCACTGGGTCTGAGTGAGCACCTCCAGGAGAGAGGCCCCAGCAAGAAGCGCCCCGAGGAGCGTCTTGCCTTATTTCAGCACTCGGTCTGACTGAGCGCCTCCAGGAGAGAGGCCCAAGCAAGACGCGCCCCGAGGAGCGTCTTGCCACATGTCACTACTCGGTCTAACTGAGCGCCTCCAGGAGAGAGGTCCAAGCAAGACGTGCCACGAGGAGCGTCTTGCCACATGTCACTACTCGGTCTGACTGAGCGCCTCCAGGACAGATGCCCAAGCAAGACGTGCCCCGAGGAGCGTCTTGCCACATGTCAACACTGGGTCTGACTGAGGGCCTCCAGGAGAGAGGCCCAAATAAGACGCACCGCGAGGAGGGTCTTGCCACATGTCAACAATGGGTCTGACTGAGGGCCTCCAGGAGAGAAGCCCAAGCAAGACGCGCCCCGAGGAGCGTCTTGCCACATGTCAGCACTCGGTCTGACTGAGCGCCTCCAGGAGAGAGGCCCAAGCAAGATGCACCCCGAGGAGCGTCTTGCCACATGTCAACACTGGGTCTGACTGAGCGCCTCCAGGAGAGAGGCCCAAGCAAGACGAGCCCCGAGGAGAGTCTTGCCACATGTCAGCACTCGGTCTGACTGAGCGCCTCCAGGAGAGACGCCAAAAGCAAGACGCGCCCCGAGGAGCGTCTTGACACATTTCTCCTCTGGGTCTGACTGAGCGCATCCAGGAGAGAGGACCAAGCAAGACGTGCCCCGAGGAGCGTCTTTCCACATGTCAACACTGGGTCTGACTGAGCACCTCCAGGAGAGAGGCCCAAGCAAGACGCGCCCCGAGGAGCGTCTTGCCACATGTCAACACTGGGTCTGACTGAGCGCCTCCAGGAGAGAGGCCCGAGGAGCATCTTGACACATGTCACCTCTGGGTCTGACTGAGCGCCTCCAGGAGAGAGGCCCAAGCAAGACGCGCCCCGAGGAGCGTCTTGTCACATGTCAACACTGGGTCTGACTGAGCGCCTCCAGGAGGGAGGCCCAAGCAAGAAACGCCCGAGGAGCGTCTTGACACATGTCAACAATGGGTCTGACTGAGCGCCTCCAGGAGAGAGGTCCCAGCAACACGCGCCCCGAGGAGCGTCTTGCCACATGTCAACACTGGGTCTGACTGAGCGCCTCCAGGAGAGAGGCCCAAGCAAGACACGCCCCGAGGAGCGTCTTGACACATGTTAACACTGGGACTGACTGAGGGCCTCCATGAGAGAAGCCCAAGAAAGACGCGCCCCGAGGAGAGTCTTGCCACATGTCAACACTCGGTCTGACAGAGGGCATTGAGGAGAGAGGCCCAAGCAATACGCGCCCCGAGGAGCGTCTTGCCACATGTCACCACTGGGTCTGAATGAGCGCCACCAGGAGAGGCCCAACCAAGACGCGCCCCGAGGAATGTCTTGCCACATGCCAACACTGTGTCTGACTGAGCGGCTCCAGGAGAGAGGCCCAAGCAAGACGCGCCCCGAGGAGCGTCTTTCCACGTGTTACCACTGGGTCTGACTGAGCGCCTCCAGGAGAGAGGCCCAAGCAAGACGCGCCCCGAGGAGCGTCTTGCCACACATCAACACTGGGTGTGACTGAGCGCCTCCAGGAGAGAAGCCCAAGCAAGACGCGCCTGAGGAGCGTCTTGCCACATGTCAGCACTCGGTCTGACTGAGCGCCTCCAGGAGAGAGGCCCAAGCAAGACGCGCCCCGAGGAGCGTCTTGCCACATGTCAACACTGGGTCTGACTGAGCGCCTCCAGGAGAGAGGCCCAAGCAAGACGCGCCCCGAGGAGCGTCTTGCCAAGTGTCAACACTGGGTCTGACTTAGCGCCTCCAGGATAGAGGACCAAGCAAGATGCGCCCCGAGGAGCGTCTTGCCACGTGTCACCACTGGGTCTGACTGAGCTCCTCCAGGAGAGAGGCCCAAGCAAGACGCGCCCCGAGGAGCGTCTTGCCACGTGTCACCACTGGGTCTGAGTGAGCACCTCCAGGAGAGAGGCCCCAGCAAGACGCGCCCCGAGGAGCGTCTTGCCTTATTTCAGCACTCGGTCTGACTGAGCTCCTCCAGGAGAGAGGCCCAAGCAAGACGTGCCCCGAGGAGCGTCTTGTCACATGTCAACACTGGGTCTGACTGAGCGCCTCCAGGAGGGCGGCCCAAGCAAGAAACGCCCGAGGAGCGTCTTGACACATGTCAACAATGGGTCTGACTGAGCGCCTCCAGGAGAGAGGTCCCAGCAACACGCGCCCCGAGGAGCGTCTTGCCACATGTCAACACTGGGTCTGACTGAGCGCCTCCAGGAGAGAGGCCCAAGCAAGACACGCCCCAAGGAGCGTCTTGACACATGTTAACACTGGGACTGACTGAGGGCCTCCATGAGAGAAGCCCAAGAAAGACGCGCCCCGAGGAGAGTCTTGCCACATGTCAACACTCGGTCTGACAGAGGGCATTGAGGAGAGAGGCCCAAGCAATACGCGCCCCGAGGAGCGTCTTGCCACATGTCACCACTGGGTCTGAATGAGCGCCTCCAGGAGAGAGGCCCAACCAAGACGCGCCCCGAGGAATGTGTTGCCACATGCCAACACTGGGTCTGACTGAGCGCCTCCAGGAGAGAGGCCCAAGCAAGACGCGCCCCGAGGAGCGTCTTTCCACGTGTTACCACTGGGTCTGACTGAGCGCCTCCAGGAGAGAGGCCCAAGCAAGACGCGCCCCGAGGAGCGTCTTGCCACACATCAACACTGGGTGTGACTGAGCACCTCCAGGAGAGAAGCCCAAGCAAGACGCGCCTGAGGAGCGTCTTGCCACATGTCAGCACTCGGTCTGACTGAGCGCCTCCAGGAGAGAGGCCCAAGCAAGACGCGCCCCGAGGAGCGTCTTGCCACATGTCAACACTGGGTCTGACTGAGCGCCTCCAGGAGAGAGGCCCAAGCAAGACGCGCCCCGAGGAGCGTCTTGCCACATGACAACACTGGGTCTGACTGAGCGCCTCCAGGATAGAGGCCAGAGCAAGACGCGCCCCGAGGAGCGTCTTGCCACGTGTCAACACTGGGTCTGACTTAGCGCCTCCAGGACAGAGGACCAAGCAAGATGCGCCCCGAGGAGCGTCTTGCCACGTGTCACCACTGGGTCTGACTGAGCTCCTCCAGGAGAGAGGCCCAAGCAAGACGCGCCCCGAGGAGCGTCTTGCCACGTGTCACCACTGGGTCTGAGTGAGCACCTCCAGGAGAGAGGCCCCAGCAAGACGCGCCCCGAGGAGCGTCTTGCCTTATTTCAGCACTCGGTCTGACTGAGCGCCTCCAGGAGAGAGGCCCAAGCAAGACGCGCCCCGAGGAGCGTCTTGCCACATGTCACTACTCGGTCTAACTGAGCGCCTCCAGGAGAGAGGTCCAAGCAAGACGCGCCACGAGGAGCGTCTTGCCACATGTCACTACTCGGTCTGACTGAGCGCCTCCAGGAGAGATGCCCAAGCAAGACGTGCCCCGAGGAGCGTCTTGCCACATGTCAACACTGGGTCTGACTGAGGGCCTCCAGGAGAGAGGCCCCAGCAAGACGCGCCCCGAGGAGCGTCTTGCCTTATTTCAGCACTCGGTCTGACTGAGCGCCTCCAGGAGAGAGGCCCAAGCAAGACGCGCCCCGAGGAGCGTCTTGCCACATGTCACTACTCGGTCTAACTGAGCGCCTCCAGGAGAGAGGTCCAAGCAAGACGTGCCCCGAGGAGCGTCTTGCCACATGTCAGCACTCGGTCTGACTGAGCGCCACCAGGAGAGAGGCCCAAGCAAGACGCACCCCGAGGAGCGTCTTGCCACATGTCAACACTGGGTCTGACTGAGCGCCTCCAGGAGAGAGGCCCAAGCAAGACGCGCTCCGAGGAGAGTCTTGCCACATGTCAGCACTCGGTCTGACTGAGCGCCTCCAGGAGAGACGCCCAAGCAAGACGCGCCCCGAGGAGCGTCTTGACACATTTCTCCTCTGGGTCTGACTGAGCGCATCCAGGAGAGAGGCCCAAGCAAGACGTGCCCCGAGGAGCGTCTTTCCACATGTCAACACTGGGTCTGACTGAGCACCTCCAGGAGAGAGGCCCAAGCAAGACGCGCCCCGAGGAGCGTCTTGCCACATGTCAACACTGGGTCTGACTGAGCGCCTCAAGGAGAGAGGCCCGAGGAGCGTCTTGACACATGTCGCCTCTGGGTCTGACTGAGCGCCTCCAGGAGAGAGGCCCAAGCAAGACGCGCCCCGAGGAGCGTCTTGTCACATGTCAACACTGGGTCTGACTGAGCGCCTCCAGGAGGGAGGCCCAAGCAAGAAACGCAAGAGGAGCGTCTTGACACATGTCAACAATGGGTCTGACTGAGCGCCTCCAGGAGAGAGGTCCAAGCAACACGCGCCCCGAGGAGCGTCTTGCCACATGTCAACACTGGGTCTGACTGAGCACCTCCAGGAGAGAGGCCCAAGCAAGACGCGCCCCGAGGAGCGTCTTGCCACATGTCAACACTGGGTCTGACTGAGCGCCTCAAGGAGAGAGGCCCGAGGAGCGTCTTGACACATGTCACCTCTGGGTCTGACTGAGCGCCTCCAGGAGAGAGGCCCAAGCAAGACGCGCCCCGAGGAGCGTCTTGTCACATGTCAACACTGGGTCTGACTGAGCGCCTCCAGGAGGGAGGCCCAAGCAAGAAACGCCCGAGGAGCGTCTTGACACATGTCAACAATGGGTCTGACTGAGCGCCTCCAGGAGAGAGGTCCAAGCAACACGCGCCCCGAGGAGCGTCTTGCCACATGTCAACACTGGGTCTGACTGAGCGCCTCCAGGAGAGAGGCCCAAGCAAGACACGCCCCGAGGAGCGTCTTGACACATGTTAACACTGGGACTGACTGAGGGCCTCCATGAGAGAAGCCCAAGAAAGACGCGCCCCGAGGAGAGTCTTGCCACATGTCAACACTCGGTGTGACAGAGGGCATTCAGGGGAGAGGCCCAAGCAATACGTGCCCCGAGGAGCGTCTTGCCACATGTCACCACTGGGTCTGAATGAGCGCCTCCAGGAGAGAGGCCCAACAAAGACGCGCCCCGAGGAATGTCTTGCCACATGCCAACACTGGGTCTGACTGAGCGCCTCCAGGAGAGAGGCCCAAGCAAGACGCGCCCCGAGGAGCGTCTTGCCACAAGTGAACACTGGGTCTGACTGAGCACCTCCAGGAGAGAGGCCCAAGCAAGATGCGCCCGGAGGAGCGTCTTGCCACATGTCAGCACTCGGTCTGACTGAGCGCCTCCAGGAGAGAGGCCCAAGCAAGACGCTCCCCGAGGAGCATCTTGACACATGTCTCCTCTGGGTCTGACTGAGCGCCTCCAGGAGAGAGCCCCAAGCAAGACGTGCCCCGAGGAGCGTCTTGCCACATGTCAACACTGGGTCTGACTGAGTGCCTCCATTAGAGAAGCCCCTGCAAGACGCGCCCTGAGGAGCATCTTGCCACATGTCAACACTGGGTCTGACTGAGAACCTCCAGGAGAGAGGCCCAAGCAAGACGCGCCCCGAGGAGCGTCTTGCCACATGTCAACAATGGGTCTGGCTGAGGGCCTCCAGGAGAGAAGCCCAAGCAAGACGCGCCCCGAGGAGCGTCTTGCCACATGTCAGCACTCGGTCTGACTGAGCGCCTCCAGGAGAGAGGCCCAAGCAAGACGTGCCCCGAGGAGCGTCTTGCCACATGTCAACACTGGGTCTGACTGAGCGCCTCCAGGAGAGAGGCCCAAGCAAGACGCGCCCCGAGGAGCGTCTTGCCACATGTGAACACTGGGTCTGACTGAGCGCCTCAAGGAGAGAAGCCCAAGCAAGACGCGCTCCGAGGAGCGTCTTGCCACATGTCAGCACTAGGACTGACTGAGCGCCTCCAGGAGAGAGGCCCAAGCAAGACGCGCCTCGAGGAGCGTCTTGCCACATGTCAACACTGGGTTTGACTGAGCGCCTCCAGGAGAGAGGCCCAAGCAAGACGCGCCCCGAGGAGCGTCTTACCACATGTCAACACTGGGTCTGACTGAGCGCCTCCAGGAGAGAGGCCCAAGCAAGACACGCCCCGAGGAGCATCTTGACACATGTCAACACTGGGTCTGACTGAGGGCCTCCATGAGAGAAGCCCAAGCAAGACGCGCCCCGAGGAGAGTCTTGCCACATGTCAACACTGGGTCTGACAGAGGGCATCCAGGAGAGAGGCCCAAGCAATACGCGCCCCGAGGAGCGTCTTGCCACATGTCACCACTGGGTCTGACTGAGCGCCTCCAGGAGAGAGGCCCAAGCAAGAAGCGCCCCAAAGAGCGTCTTGCCACGTGTCAACACTGGGTCTGATTGAGGGCTTTCTGGAGAGAGGCCCAAGCAAGACGCGCCCCGAGGAGCGTCTTGCCACATGTCAACAATGGGTCTGACTGAGGGCCTCCAGGAGAGAAGCCCAAGCAAGACGCGCCCCGAGGAGCGTCTTGCCACATGTCAGCACTCGGTCTGACTGAGCGCCTCCAGGAGAGAGGCCAAAGCAAGAAGCGCCCCGAGGAGCGTCTTGCCACATGTCAGCACTCGGTCTGACTGAGCGCCTCCAGGGGAGAGGCCCAAGCAAGACGTGCCCCGAGGAGCGTCTTGCCACATGTGAACACTGGGTCTGACTGAGCGCCTCCAGGAGAGAGGCCCAAGCAAGAAGCGCCCCGAGGAGCGTCTTGCCACATGTGAACACTGGGTCTGACTGAGCGCCTCCAGGAGAGAGGCCCAAGCAAGACGCGCCCCGAGGAGCGTCTTGTCACATGTCACTACTCGGTCTGACTGAGCGCCTCCAGGAGAGAGGCCCAAGCAAGATGTGCCCCGAGGAGCGTCTTGCCACATGTCAACAATGGGTCTGACTGAGGGCCTCCAGTAGAGAAGCCCAAGCAAGAAGCGCCCCGAGGAGCGTCTTGCCACATGTCAACACTGGGTCTGAATGAGCGCCTCCAGGAGAGAGGCCCAAGCAAGACACGCCCCGAGGAGCGTCTTGACACATGTCAACACTGGGTCTGACTGAGGGCCTCCATGAGAGAAGCCCAAGCAAGACACGCCCCGAGGAGAGTCTTGCCACATGTCAACACTGGGTCTGAAAGAGGGCATCCAGGAGAGAGGCCCAAGCAATACGCGCCCCGAGGAGCGTCTTGCCACATGTCAACAATGGGTCTGACTGAGTGCCTAAATGAGAGAAGCCCCATCAAGACGCGCCCCGAGGAGCATCTTGCCACATGTCAACACTGGGTCTGACTGAGAACCTCCAGGAGAGAGGCCCAAGCAAGACGCGCCCCGAGGAGCGTCTTGCCACATGTCAAAACTGGGTCTGACTGAGCGCCTCCAGGAGAGAGGCCCAAGCAAGAGGCGCCCCGAGGAGCGTCTTGCCACATGTCAACACTGGGTCTGACTGAGCGCCTCCAGGAGAGAGGCCCAAGCAAGACACGCCCCGAGGAGCGTCTTGACACATGTCAACACTGGGTCTGACTGAGGGCCTCCATGAGAGAAGCCCAAGCAAGACGCGCCCCTAGGAGAGTCTTGCCACATGTCAACACTGGGTCTGACAGAGGGCATCCAGGAGAGAGGCCCAAGCAATACGCTCCCCGAGGAGCGTCTTGACACATGTCACCACTGGGTCTGACTGAGCGCCTCCAGGAGAGAGGCCAAAGCAAGAAGCGCCCCGAGGAGCGTCTTGCCACATGTCAGCACTCGGTCTGACTGAGCGCCTCCAGGGGAGAGGCCCAAGCAAGACGCGCCCGGAGGAGCGTCTTGCCACATGTCAGCACTCGGTCTGACTGAGCGCCTCCAGGAGAGAGGCCCAAGCAAGACGCGCCCCGAGGAGCATCTTGACACATGTCTCCTCTGGGTCTGACTGAGCGCCTCCAGGAGAGAGGCCCAAGCAAGACGTGCCCCGAGGAGCGTCTTGCCACATGTCAACACTGGGTCTGATTGAGTGCCTCCATTAGAGAAGCCCCAGCAAGACGCGCCCCGAGGAGCATCTTGCCACATGTCAACACTGGGTCTGACTGAGAACCTCCAGGAGAGAGGCCCAAGCAAGACGCGCCCCGAGGAGCGTCTTGCCACATGTCAACACTGGGTCTGACTGAGCGCCTCCAGGAGAGAGGCCCAAGCAAGACGCGCCCCGAGGAGCGTCTTGTCACATGTCACTACTCGGTCTGACTGAGCGCCTCCAGGAGAGAGGCCCAAGCAAGACGTGCCCCGAGGAGCGTCTTGCCACATGTCAACAATGGGTCTGACTGAGGGCCTCCAGGAGAGAAGCCCAAGCAAGAAGCGCCCTGAGGAGCGTCTTGCCACATGTCAACACTGGGTCTGACTGAGCGCCTCCAGGAGAGAGGCCCAAGCAAGACGCGCCCCGAGGAGCGTCTTGCCACATGTCACCTCTGGGTCTGACTGAGCGCCTCCAGGAGAGAGGCCAAAGCAAGACGCGCCCCGAGGAGCGTCTTGTCACATGTCAACACTGGGTCTGACTGAGCGCCTCCAGGAGAGAAGCCCCAGCAAGACGTGCCACGAGGAGTGTCTTGCCACATGTCAGCACTCGGTCTGACTGAGCGCCTCCAGGAGAGAGGGCCAAGCAAGACGCGCCCCGAGGAGCGTCTTGCCACATGTCAACGAAGGGTCTGACTGAGGGCCTCCAGGAGAGAAGCCCAAGCAAGACGCGCCCCGAGGAGCGTCTTGCCACATGTCAACGAAGGGTCTGACTGAGGGCCTCCAGGAGAGAGGCCCAAGCAAGACGCGCCCCGAGGAGCGTCTTGCCCCATGTCAACACTGGGTCTGACTGATCGCCTCCCCAGGAGAGAGGCCCAAGCAAGACGCGCCCCGAGGAGCGTCTTGTCACATGTCAACACTGGGTCTGACTGAGCGCCTCCAGGAGAGAGGCCCAAGCAAGAAACGCCCGAGGAGCGTCTTGACACATGTCAACACTGGGTCTTACTGAGCGCCTCCTGGAGAGAGGCCCAAGCAAGACGCGCCTGGAGGAGCGTTTTGCCACATGTCAACACTGGGTCTGACAGAGGTTCTCAAGGGGAGAGGCCCAAGCAAGATGCGCCCCGAGGAGCATCTTGCCACATATCAACAATGGGTCTGACTGAGGGCCTCCAGGAGAGAAGCCCAAGCAAGACGTGCCCCGAGGAGCGTCTTGCCACATGTCAGCACTCGGTCTTACTGAGCGCCTCCAGGAGAGAGGCCCAAATGAGACGCGCCCCGAGGAGCGTCTTGCCACATGTCAACAATGGGTCTGACTTAGGGCCTCCAGGAGAGAAGCCCAAGCAAGACGCGCCCCGAGGAGCGTCTTGCCACATGTCAGCACTCGGTCTGACTGAGCACCTCCAGGAGAGAGGCCCAAGCAAGACGTGCCCCGAGGAGCGTCTTGCCACATGTCAACACTGGGTCTGACTGAGCGCCTCCAGGAGAGAGGCCCAAGCAAGAAGCGCCCCGAGGAGCGTCTTGCCACATGTGAACACTGGGTCTGACTGAGCGCCTCCAGGAGAGAGGCCCAAGCAAGACGCGCCCCGAGGAGCATCTTGACACATGTCTCCTCTGGGTCTGACTGAGCGCCTCCAGGAGAGAGGCCCAAGCAAGACGTGCCCCGAGGAGCGTCTTGCCACATGTCAACACTGGGTCTGACTGAATGCCTCCATTAGAGATGCCCCAGCAAGACGCGCCCCGAGGAGCATCTTGCCACATGTCAACACTGGGTCTGACTGAGAACCTCCAGGAGAGAGGCCCAAGCAAGAAGCGCCCCGAGGAGCGTCTTGCCACATGTGAACACTGGGTCTGACTGAGGGCCTCCAGGAGAGAAGCCCAAGCAAGAAGCGCCCCGAGGAGCGTCTTGCCACATGTCAACACTGGGTCTGAATGAGCGCCTCCAGGAGAGAGGCCCAAGCAAGACACGCCCCGAGGAGCGTCTTGACACATGTCAACACTGGGTCTGACTGAGGGCCTCCATGAGAGAAGCCCAAGCAAGACACGCCCCGAGGAGAGTCTTGCCACATGTCAACACTGGGTCTGAAAGAGGGCATCCAGGAGAGAGGCCCAAGCAATACGCGCCCCGAGGAGCGTCTTGCCACATGTCAAAACTGGGTCTGACTGAGCGCCTCCAGGAGAGAGGCCCAAGCAAGAGGCGCCCCGAGGAGCGTCTTGCCACATGTCAACACTGGGTCTGACTGAGCGCCTCCAGGAGAGAGGCCCAAGCAAGACACGCCCCGAGGAACGTCTTGACACATGTCAACACTGGGTCTGACTGAGGGCCTCCATGAGAGAAGCCCAAGCAAGACGCGCCCCGAGGAGAGTCTTGCCACATGTCAACACTGGGTCTGACAGAGGGCATCCAGGAGAGAGGCCCAAGCAATACGCGCCCCGAGGAGCGTCTTGCCACATGTCACCACTGGGTCTGACTGAGCGCCTCCAGGAGAGAGGCCAAAGCAAGAAGCGCCCCGAGGAGCGTCTTGCCACATGTCAGCACTCGGTCTGACTGAGCGCCTCCAGGGGAGAGGCCCAAGCAAGACGTGCCCCGAGGAGCGTCTTGCCACATGTCAACACTGGGTCTGACTGAGCGCCTCCAGGAGAGAGGCCCAAGCAAGACGCGCCCCAAGGAGCGTCTTGCCACATGTGAACACTGGGTCTGACTGAGCGCATCCAGGAGAGAGGGACAAGCAAGACGCGCCCGGAGGAGCCTCTTGCCACATGTCAGCACTCGGTCTGACTGAGCGCCTCCAGGAGAGAGGCCCAAGCAAGACGCGCCCCGAGGAGCATCTTGACACATGTCTCCTCTGGGTCTGACTGAGCGCCTCCAGGAGAGAGGCCCAAGCAAGACGTGCCCCGAGGAGCGTCTTGCCACATGTCAACACTGGGTCTGATTGAGTGCCTCCATTAGAGAAGCCACAGCAAGACGCGCCCCGAGGAGCATCTTGCCACATGTCAACACTGGGTCTTACTGAGAACCTCCAGGAGAGAGGCCCAAGCAAAACGCGCCCCGAGGAGCGTCTTGCCACATGTCAACACTGGGTCTGACTGAGCGCCTCCAGGAGAGAGGCCCAAGCAAGACGCGCCCCGAGGAGCGTCTTGTCACATGTCACTACTCGGTCTGACTGAGCGCCTCCAGGAGAGAGGCCCAAGCAAGACGTGCCCCGAGGAGCGTCTTGCCACATGTCAACAATGGGTCTGACTGAGGGCCTCCAGGAGAGAAGCCCAAGCAAGAAGCGCCCTGAGGAGCGTCTTGCCACATGTCAACACTGGGTCTGACTGAGCGCCTCCAGGAGAGAGGCCCAAGCAAGACACGCCCCGAGGAGCGTCTTGCCACATGTGAACACTGGGTCTGACTGAGCACCTCCAGGAGAGAGGCCCAAGCATGACGCGCCCGAAGGAGCGTCTTGCCACATGTCAGCGCTCGGTCTGACTGAGGGCATCCAGGAGAGAAGCCCAAGCAAGACGTGCCCCGAGGAGCGTCTTGCCACATGTCAACACTGGGTCTGACTGAGCGCCTCCAGGAGAGAGGCCCAAGCAAGACGCGCCCCAAGGAGCGTCTTGCCACATGTGAACACAGGGTCTGACTGAGCTTCTCCAGGAGAGAGGCCCAAGCAAGACGTGCCCCGAGGAGCGTCTTGCCACATGTCAACAATGGGTCTGACTGAGGGCCTCCAGGAGAGAAGCCGAAGCAAGAAGCGCCCCGAGGAGCGTTTTGCCACATGTCAACACTGGGTCTGACTGAGCTTCTCCAGGAGAGAGGCCCAAGCAAGACACGCCCCGAGGAGCGTCTTGACACATGTCAACACTGGGTCTGACTGAGGGCCTCCATGAGAGAAGCCCAAGCAAGACGCGCCCCGAGGAGAGTCTTGCCACATGTCAACACTGGGTCTGACAGAGGGCATCCAGGAGAGAGGCCCAAGCAATACGCGCCCCGAGGAGCATCTTCCCACGTGTCACCACTGGGTCTGACTGAGAGCCTCCAGGAGAGAGGCCCAAGCAAGAAGCGCCCCGAGGAGCGTCTTGCCACGTGTCAACACTGGGTCTGATTGAGGGCCTTCTGGAGAGAGGCCCAAGCAAGACGCGCCCCGAGCAGCGTCTTGACACATGTCAACACTGGGTCTGACAGAGGGCCTCCATGAGAGAGGCCCAAGCAAGACGCGCCCCGAGGAGTGTCTTGCCACATGTCAACACTGGGTCTGACTGAGCGCCTCCGGGAGAGAGGCCCAAGCAAGAAGCGCCCCGAGGAGAGTCTTGCCACGTGTCAACACTGGGTCTGACTTAGCGCCTCCAGGAGAGAGGCCCAAGCAAGATGCGCCCCGAGGAGCGTCTTGCCACGTGTCACCACTGGGTCTGACTGAGCTCCTCCAGGAGAGAGGCCCAAGCAAGACGCGCCCCGAGGAGCGTCTTGCCACGTGTCACCACTGGGTCTGATTGAGCACCTCCAGGAGAGAGGCACCAGCAAGACGCGCCCCGAGGAGCGTCTTGCCTTATGTCAGCACTCGGTCTGACTGAGCACCTCCAGGAGAGAGGCCCAAGCAAGACGCGCTCCGAGGAGCGTCTTGCCACATGTCACTACTCGGTCTAACTGAGCGCCTCCAGGAGAGAGGTCCAAGCAAGACGCGCCCCGAGGAGCGTCTTGCCACATGTGAACACTGGGTCTGACTGAGCGCATCCAGGAGAGAGGGACAAGCAAGACGCGCCCGGAGGAGCCTCTTGCCACATGTCAGCACTCGGTCTGACTGAGCGCCTCCAGGAGAGAGGCCCAAGCAAGACGCGCCCCGAGGAGCATCTTGACACATGTCTCCTCTGGGTCTGACTGAGCGCCTCCAGGAGAGAGGCCCAAGCAAGACGTGCCCCGAGGAGCGTCTTGCCACATGTCAACACTGGGTCTGATTGAGTGCCTCCATTAGAGAAGCCACAGCAAGACGCGCCCCGAGGAGCATCTTGCCACATGTCAACACTGGGTCTTACTGAGAACCTCCAGGAGAGAGGCCCAAGCAAAACGCGCCCCGAGGAGCGTCTTGCCACATGTCAACACTGGGTCTGACTGAGCGCCTCCAGGAGAGAGGCCCAAGCAAGACGCGCCCCGAGGAGCGTCTTGTCACATGTCACTACTCGGTCTGACTGAGCGCCTCCAGGAGAGAGGCCCAAGCAAGACGTGCCCCGAGGAGCGTCTTGCCACATGTCAACAATGGGTCTGACTGAGGGCCTCCAGGAGAGAAGCCCAAGCAAGAAGCGCCCTGAGGAGCGTCTTGCCACATGTCAACACTGGGTCTGACTGAGCGCCTCCAGGAGAGAGGCCCAAGCAAGACACGCCCCGAGGAGCGTCTTGCCACATGTGAACACTGGGTCTGACTGAGCACCTCCAGGAGAGAGGCCCAAGCATGACGCGCCCGAAGGAGCGTCTTGCCACATGTCAGCGCTCGGTCTGACTGAGGGCATCCAGGAGAGAAGCCCAAGCAAGACGTGCCCCGAGGAGCGTCTTGCCACATGTCAACACTGGGTCTGACTGAGCGCCTCCAGGAGAGAGGCCCAAGCAAGACGCGCCCCAAGGAGCGTCTTGCCACATGTGAACACAGGGTCTGACTGAGCTTCTCCAGGAGAGAGGCCCAAGCAAGACGTGCCCCGAGGAGCGTCTTGCCACATGTCAACAATGGGTCTGACTGAGGGCCTCCAGGAGAGAAGCCGAAGCAAGAAGCGCCCCGAGGAGCGTTTTGCCACATGTCAACACTGGGTCTGACTGAGCTTCTCCAGGAGAGAGGCCCAAGCAAGACACGCCCCGAGGAGCGTCTTGACACATGTCAACACTGGGTCTGACTGAGGGCCTCCATGAGAGAAGCCCAAGCAAGACGCGCCCCGAGGAGAGTCTTGCCACATGTCAACACTGGGTCTGACAGAGGGCATCCAGGAGAGAGGCCCAAGCAATACGCGCCCCGAGGAGCATCTTCCCACGTGTCACCACTGGGTCTGACTGAGAGCCTCCAGGAGAGAGGCCCAAGCAAGAAGCGCCCCGAGGAGCGTCTTGCCACGTGTCAACACTGGGTCTGATTGAGGGCCTTCTGGAGAGAGGCCCAAGCAAGACGCGCCCCGAGCAGCGTCTTGACACATGTCAACACTGGGTCTGACAGAGGGCCTCCATGAGAGAGGCCCAAGCAAGACGCGCCCCGAGGAGTGTCTTGCCACATGTCAACACTGGGTCTGACTGAGCGCCTCCGGGAGAGAGGCCCAAGCAAGAAGCGCCCCGAGGAGAGTCTTGCCACGTGTCAACACTGGGTCTGACTTAGCGCCTCCAGGAGAGAGGCCCAAGCAAGATGCGCCCCGAGGAGCGTCTTGCCACGTGTCACCACTGGGTCTGACTGAGCTCCTCCAGGAGAGAGGCCCAAGCAAGACGCGCCCCGAGGAGCGTCTTGCCACGTGTCACCACTGGGTCTGATTGAGCACCTCCAGGAGAGAGGCACCAGCAAGACGCGCCCCGAGGAGCGTCTTGCCTTATGTCAGCACTCGGTCTGACTGAGCACCTCCAGGAGAGAGGCCCAAGCAAGACGCGCTCCGAGGAGCGTCTTGCCACATGTCACTACTCGGTCTAACTGAGCGCCTCCAGGAGAGAGGTCCAAGCAAGACGCGCCCCGAGGAGCGTCTTGCCACATGTCAACAATGGGTCTGACTGAGGGCCTCCAGGAGAGAAGCCCAAGCAAGACTCGCCCCGAGGAGCGTCCTACCGCATGTCAACACTGGGTCTGACTGAGGGCCTCCAGGAGAGAGGCCCAAATAAGACGCGCCCCGAGGAGCGTCTTGCCACATGTCAACAATGGGTCTGACTGAGGGCCTCCAGGAGAGAAGCCCAAGCAAGACGCGCCCCGAGGAGCGTCTTGCCACATGTCAGCACTCGGTCTGACTGAGCGCCTCCAGGAGAGAGGCCCAAGCAAGACGCGCCCCGAGGAGAGTCTTGCCACATGTCTGCACTCGGTCTGACTGAGCGCCTCCAGGGGAGAGGCCCAAGCAAGATGCGCCCCGAGGAGCGTCTTGACACATTTCTCCTCTGGGTCTGACTGAGCGCCTCCAGGAGAGAGGCCCAAGCAAGACGTTCCCCGAGTAGCGTCTTTCCACATGTCAACACTGGGTCTGACTGAGCGCCTCCAGGAGAGAGGCCCGAGGAGCGTCTTGACACATGTCACCTCTGGGTCTGACTGAGCGCCTCCAGGAGAGAGGCCCAAGCAAGATGCGCCCCGAGGAGCGTCTTGTCACATGTCAACACTGGGTCTGACTGAGCGCCTCCAGCAGCGAGGCCCAAGCAAGTAACGCCCGAGGAGCGTCTTGACACATGTCAACACTGGGTCTGACTGAGCGCCTCCAGGAGAGAGGTCCAAGCAACACGCGCCCTGAGGAGCGTCTTGCCACATGTCAACACTGGGTCTGACTGAGTGCCTCCATGAGAGAAGCCCCAGCAAGACTCGCCCCGAGGAGCGTCTTGTCACATGTCACTACTCGGTCTGACTGAGCGCCTCCAGGAGAGAGGCCCAAGCAAGACGTGCCCCGAGGAGCGTCTTGCCACATGTCAACACTGGGTCTGACTGAGCGCCTCCAGGAGAGAGGCCCAAGCAAGAAGCGCCCCGAGGAGCGTCTTGCCACATGTCAACACTGGGTCTGACTGAGCGCCTCCAGGAGAGAGGCCCAAGCAAGACATGCCCCGAGGAGCGTCTTGACACATGTTATCACTGGGTCTGACTGAGGGCCTCCATGTGAGAAGCCCAAGCAAGACGCGCCCCGAGGAGAGTCTTGCCACATGTCAACACTGGGTTTGACAGAGGGCATCCAGGAGAGAGGACCAAGCAATACGCGCCCCGAGGAGCGTCTTGCCACATGTCAACAATGGGTGTGACTGAGGGCCTCCAGGAGAGAAGCCCAAGGAAGACGCGCCCCGAGGAGCTTCTTGCCACATGTCAGCACTCGGTCTGACTGAGCGCCTCCAGGAGAGAGGCCAAAGCAAGATGCGCCCCGAGGAGCGTCTTGACACATGTCAACACTGGGTCAGACAGAGGGCCTCCATGAGAGAGGCCCAAGCAAGACGCGCCCCGAGGAGTGTCTTGCCACATGTCAACACTGGGTCTGACTGAGCGCCTCCAGGAGAGAGGCCCAAGCAGCGCCCCGAGGAGCGTCTTGCCACGTGTCAACACTGGGTCTGACTTAGCGCCTCCAGGAGAGAGGCCCAAGCAAGATGCGCCCCGAGGAGCGTCTTGCCACGTGTCACCACTGGGTCTGACTGAGCTCCTCCAGGAGAGAGGCCCAAGCAAGACGCGCCCCGAGGAGCGTCTTGCCACGTGTCACCACTGGGTCTGAATGAGCACCTCCAGGAGAGAGGCCCCAGCAAGACGCGCCGCGAGGAGCATCTTGCCTTATGTCAGCACTCGGTCTGACTGAGCGCCTCCAGGAGAGAGGCCCAAGCAAGACCCGCCCCGAGGAGCGTCTTGCCAGATGTCAACACTAGGTCTGACTGAGGGCCCCCAGGAGAGAGGCCCAAATAAGACGCGCCCCGAGGAGCGTCTTGCCACATGTCAACACTGGGTCTGACTGAGGGCCTCCAGGAGAGAAGCCCAAGCAAGATGCGCCCCGAGGAGCGTCTTGCCACATGTCAGCACTCGGTCTGACTGAGCGCCTCCAGGAGAGAGGCCCAAGCAAGACGCACCCCGAGGAGCGTCTTGACACATGTCTCCTCTGGGTCTGACTGAGCGCCTCCAGGAGAGAGGCCCAAGCAAGACGTGCCCCGAGGAGCGTCTTGCCACATCTCAACAATGGGTCTGACTGAGGGCCTCCAGGAGAGAAGCCCAAGCAAGACCCGCCCCGAGGAGCGTCTTGCCACATGTCACTACTCGGTCTGACTGAGCACCTCCAGGAGGGAGGTCCAAGCAAGACGCGCCCCGAGGAGCGTCTTGCCACATGTCACTACTCGGTCTGACTGAGCGCCTCCAGGAGAGAGGCCCAAGCAAGACGCGCCCCGAGGAGCGTCTTGCCACATGTCACTACTCGGTCTGACTGAGCGCCTCCAGGAGAGAGGCCCAAGCAAGACGTGTCCCGAGGAGCGTCTTGCCACATGTCAACACTGGGTCTGACTGAGCGCCTCCAGGAGAGAGGCCCAAGCAAGACACGCCCCGAGGAGCGTCTTGACACATGTCTCCTCTGGGTCTGACTGAGCGCCTCCAGGAGAGAGGCCCAAGCAAGACGTGCCCCGAGGAGCGTCTTGCCACATGTCAACAATGGGTCTGACTGAGGGCCTCCAGGAGAGAAGCCCAAGCAAGACCCGCCCCGAGGAGCGCCTTGCCAGATGTCAACACTGGGTCTGACTGAGCGCCTCCAGGAGAGAGGCCCAAGCAAGACACGCCCCGAGGAGCGTCTTGACACATGTCAACACTGGGTCTGACTGAGGGCCTCCATGAGAGAAGCCCAAGCAAGATGCGCCCCGAGGAAAGTCTTGCCACATGTCAACACTGGGTCTGACAGAGGGCATCCAGGAGAGAGGCCCAAGCAATACGCGCCCCGAGGAGCGTCTTGCCACATGTCAACAATGGGTCTGACTGAGGGCCTCCAGGAGAGAAGCCAAAGCAAGATGCGCCCCGAGGAGCGTCTTGCCACATGTCACTACTCGGTCTAACTGAGTGCCTCCAGGAGAGAGGTCCCAGCAAGACGCGCCCCGAGGAGCGTCTTGCCACATAACACTACTCGGTCTGACTGAGCGCCTCCAGGAGAGAGGCCCAAGCAAGACGCGCCCCGAGGAGCGTCTTGCCACATGTCAACACTGGGTCTGACTGAGGGCCTCCAGGAGAGAGGCCCAAATAAGACGCTCCCCGAGGAGCGTATTGCCAAATGTCAACAATGGGTCTGACTGAGGTTCTCCAGGAGAGAAGCCCAAGCAAGACGCGCCCCGAGGAGCGTCTTGCCACATGTCAGCACTCGGTCTGACTGAGCGCCACCAGGAGAGAGGCCCAAGCAAGACGCGCCCCGAGGAACGTCTTGCCACATGTCAACACTGGGTCTGACTGAGCGCCTCCAGGAGAGAGGCCCAAGCAAGACGTGCCCCGAGGAGCGTCTTGCCACATGTCAGCACTCGGTCTGACTGAGCGCCTCCAGGGGAGAGGCCCAAGCAAGACGCGCCCCGACGAGCGTCTTGACACATTTCTCCTCTGGGTCTGACTGAGCGCCTCCAGGAGAGAGGCCCAACTAAAACGTTCCCCGAGGAGCGTCTTTCCACATGTCAACACTGGGTCTGACTGAGTGCCTCGATGAGAGAAGAACCAGCAAGACGCGCCCCGAGGAGCGTCTTGCCACATGTCAACACTGGGTCTGACTGAGCACCTCCAGGAGAGAGGCCCAAGCAAGACGCGCCCCGAGGAGCATCTTGCCACATGTCAACACTGGGTCTGACTGAGCGCCTCCAGGAGAGAGGCCCGAGGAGCGTCTTGACACATGTCACCTCTGGGTCTGACTGAGCGCCTCCAGGAGAGAGGCCCAAGCAAGACGCGCCCCGAGGAGCGTCTTGTCACATGTCAACACTGGGTCTGACTGAGCGCCTCCAGGAGCGAGGCCCAAGCAAGAAACGCCCGAGGAGCGTCTTGACACATGTCAACACTGGGTCTGACTGAGTGCCTCCATGAGAGAAGCCCCAGCAAGACACGCCCCGAGGAGCGTCTTGTCACATGTCACTACTCGGTCTGACTGAGCGCCTCCAGGAGAGAGGCCCAAGCAAGACGTGCCCCGAAGAGCGTCTTGCCACATGTCAACAATGGGTCTGACTGAGGGCCTCCAGGAGAGAAGCCCAAGCAAGAAGCACCCCGAGGAGCGTCTTGCCACATGTCAACACTGGGTCTGACTGAGCGCCTCCAGGAGAGAGGCCCAAGCAAGACACGCCCCGAGGAGCGTCTTGACACATGTTAACACTGGGTCTGACTGAGGGCCTCCATGTGAGAAGCCCAAGCAAGACGCGCCCCGAGGAGAGTCTTGCCACATGTCAACACTGGGTCTGACAGAGGGCATCCAGGAGAGAGGCCCAAGAAATACGCGCCCCGAGGAGCGTCTTGCCACATGTCAACACTGGGTCTGACTGAGTGCCTCCATGAGAGAAGCCCCAGCAAGACACGCCCCGAGGAGCGTCTTGCCACATGTCAGCACTCGGTCTGACTGAGCGCCTCCAGGGGAGAGGCCCAAGCAAGACGCGCCCCGAGGAGCGTCTTGACACATTTCTCCTCTGGGTCTGACTGAGCGCCTCCAGGAGAGAGGCCCAACTAAGACGTTCCCCGAGGAGCGTCTTTCCACATGTCAACACTGGGTCTGACTGAGTGCCTCGATGAGAGAAGAACCAGCAAGACGCGCCCCGAGGAGCGTCTTGCCACATGTCAACAATGGGTCTGACTGAGCACCTCCAGGAGAGAGGCCCAAGCAAGACGCGCCCCGAGGAGCATCTTGCCACATGTCAACACTGGGTCTGACTGAGCGCCTCCAGGAGAGAGGCCCGAGGAGCGTCTTGACACATGTCACCTCTGGGTCTTACTGAGCGCCTCCAGGAGAGAGGCCCAAGCAAGACGCGCCCCGAGGAGCGTCTTGTCACATGTCAACACTGGGTCTGACTGAGCGCCTCCAGGAGCGAGGCCCAAGCAAGAAACGCCCGAGGAGCGTCTTGACACATGTCAACACTGGGTCTGACTGAGTGCCTCCATGAGAAAAGCCCCAGCAAGACGCGCCCCGAGGAGCGTCTTGTCACATGTCACTACTCGGTCTGACTGAGCGCCTCCAGGAGAGAGGCCCAAGCAAGACGTGCCCCGAAGAGCGTCTTGCCACATGTCAACAATGGGTCTGACTGAGGGCCTCCAGGAGAGAAGCCCAAGCAAGAAGCACCCCGAGGAGCGTCTTGCCACATGTCAACACTGGGTCTGACTGAGCGCCTCCAGGAGAGAGGCCCAAGCAAGACACGCCCCGAGGAGCGTCTTGACACATGTTAACACTGGGTCTGACTGAGGGCCTCCATGTGAGAAGCCCAAGCAAGACGCGCCCCGAGGAGAGTCTTGCCACATGTCAACACTGGGTCTGACAGAGGGCATCCAGGAGAGAGGCCCAAGCAATACGCGCCCCGAGGAGCGTCTTGCCACATGTCAACAATGGGTCTGATTGAGGGCCTCCAGGAGAGAAGCCCAAGGAAGACGCGCCCCGAGGAGCTTCTTGCCGCATGTCAGCACTCGGTCTGACTGAGCGCCTCCAGGAGAGAGGCCAAAGCAAGATGCGCCCCGAGGAGCGTCTTGACACATGTCAACACTGGGTCTGACTGAGCGCCTCCAGGAGAGAGGTCCAAGCAACACGCTCCCCGAGGAGCATCTTGCCACATGTCAACACTGGGTCTGACTGAGTGCCTCCATGAGAGAAGCCCCAGCAAGATGCGCCCCGAGGAGCGTCTTGTCACATGTCACTACTCGGTCTGACTGAGTGCCTTCAGGAGAGAGGCCCAAGCAAGACGTGCCCCGAGGAGCGTCTTGCCACATGTCAACAATGGGTCTGACTGAGGGCCTCCAAGAGAGAAGCCCAAGCAAGAAGCGCCCCGAGGAGCGTCTTGCCACATGTCAACACTGGGTCTGACTGAGCGCCTCCAGGAGAGAGGCCCAAGCAAGACACGCCCCGAGGAGCGTCTTGACACATGTTAACACTGGGTCTGACTGAGGGCCTCCATGTGAGAAGCCCAAGCAAGACGCGCCCCGAGGAGAGTCTTGCCACATGTCAACACTGGGTCTGACAGAGGGCATCCAGGAGAGAGGCCCAAGCAATACGCGCCCCGAGGAGCGTCTTGCCACATGTCAACACTGGGTCTGACTGAGTGCCTCCATGAGAGAAGCCCCAGCAAGACACGCCCCGAGGAGCGTCTTGTCACATGTCACTACTCGGTCTGACTGAGCGCCTCCAGGAGAGAGGCCCAAGCAAGACGTGCCCCGAGGAGCGTCTTGCCACATGTCAACAATGGGTCTGACTGAGTGCCTCCAGGAGAGAAGCCCAAGCAAGAAGCGCCCCGAGGAGCGTCTTGCCACATGTCAACACTGGGTCTGACTGAGCGCCTCCAGGAGAGAGGCCCAAGCAAGACAGGCCCCGAGGAGCGTCTTGACACATGTTAACACTGGGTCTGACTGAGGGCCTCCATGTGAGCAGCCCAAGCAAGACGCGCCCCGAGGAGAGTCTTGCCACATGTCAACACTGGGTCTGACAGAGGGCATCCAGGAGAGAGGCCCAAGCAATACGCGCCCCGAGGAGCGTCTTGCCACATGTCAACAATGGGTCTGACTGAGCACCTCCAGGTGAGAGGCCAAAGCAAGATGCGCCCCGAGGAGCGTCTTGACACATGTCAACACTTGGTCTGACAGAGGGCCTCCATGAGAGAGGCCCAAGCAAGACACTCCCCGAGGAGTGTCTTGCCACATGTCAACACTGGGTCTGACTGAGCGCCTCCAGGAGAGAGGCCCAAGCAAGATGCGCCCCGAGGAGCGACTTGCCACGTGTCAACACTGGGTCTGACTTAGCGCCTCCAGGAGAGAGGCCCAAGCAAGATGCGCCCCGAGGAGCGTCTTGCCACGTGTCACCACTGGGTCTGACTGAGCTCCTCCAGGAGAGAGGCCCAAGCAAGACGCACCCCGAGGAACGTCTTGCCACGTGTCACCACTGGGTCTGATTGAGCACCTCCAGGAGAGAGGCCCCAGCAAGACGCGCCGCGAGGAGCATCTTGCCTTATGTCAGCACTCGGTCTGACTGAGCGCCTCCAGGAGAGAGGCCCAAGCAAGACCTGCCCCGAGGAGCGTCTTGCCACATGTCACTACTCGGTCTAACTGAGCGCCTCCAGGATAGAGGTCCAAGCAAGACACGCCCCGAGGAGCGTCTTGCCACATGTCACTACTCGGTCTGACTGAGCGACTCCAGGAGGGAGGTCCAAGCAAGACGCGCCCCGAGGAGCGTCTTGCCACATGTCACTACTCGGTCTGACTGAGCGCCTCCAGGAGAGAGGCCCAAGCAAGACGTGCCCCGAGGAGCGTCTTGCCACATGTCAACAATGGGTCTGACTGAGGGCCTCCAGGAGAGAAGCCCAAGCAAGACGCGCCCCGAGGAGCCTCTTGATACATGTCAACACTGGGTCTGACTGAGGGCCCCCAGGAGAGAGGCCCAAATAAGACGCGCCCCGAGGAGCGTCTTGCCACATGTCAACACTGGGTCTGACTGAGGGCCTCCAGGAGAGAAGCCCAAGCAAGATGCGCCCCGAGGAGCGTCTTGCCACTTGTCAGCACTCGGTCTGACTGAGCGCCTCCAGGAGAGAGGCGCAAGCAAGACACGCCCCGAGGAGCGTCTTGCCACATGTCAACACTGGGTCTGACTGAGCGCCTCCAGGAGAGAGGCCCAAGCAAGACGCGCCCCGAGGAGCGTCTTGCCACATGTGAACACTGGGTCTGACTGAGCGCCTCCAGGAGAGAGGCCCAAGCAAGACGCGCCCGGAGGAGCGTCTTGCCACATGTCAGCACTCGGTCTGACTGAGCGCCTCCAGGAGAGAGGCCCAAGCAAGACGCGCCCCGAGGAGCGTCTTGACACATGTCTCCTCTGGGTCTGACTGAGCGCCTGCAGGAGAGAGGCCCAAGCAAGAAAAGCCTCGAGGAGCATCTTGCCACATGTCAACACTGGGTCTGACTGAGTGCCTCCACGAGCGAAGCCCCAGCAAGACGCGCCCCGAGGAGCGTCTTGCCACATGTCAACACTGGGTCTGACTGAGCACCTCCAGGAGAGAGGCCCAAGCAAGACGTGCCCCGAGGAGCGTCTTGCCACATGTCACTACTTGGTCTGACTGAGCGCCTCCAGGAGAGAGGCCCAAGCAAGACGTGCCCCGAGGAGCGTCTTGCCACCTGTCAGCACTCGGTCTGACTGAGCGCCTCCAGGAGAGAGGCCCAAGCAAGACGCGCCCCGAGGAGCGTCATGACACATGTCTCCTCTGGGTCTGACTGAGCGCCTCCAGGAGAGAGGCCCAAGCAAGACGTGCCCCGAGGAGCGTCTTGCCACATGTCACTACTCGGTCTGACTGAGCGCCTCCAGGAGGGAGGTCCAAGCAAGACGCGCCCCGAGGAGCGTCTTGCCACATGTCACTACTCGATCTGACTGAGCGCTTCCAGGAGAGAGGCCCAAGCAAGACGTGCCCCGAGGAGCGTCTTGCCACATGTCAACAATGGGTCTGACTGAGGGCCTCCAGGAGAGAAGCCCAAGCAAGACGCGCCCCGAGGAGCGTCTTGCCAGATGTCAACACTGGGTCTGACTGAGGGCCCCCAAGAGAGAGGCCCAAATAAGACGCGCCCCGAGGAGCGTCTTGCCACATGTCAGCACTCGGTCTGACTGAGCGCCTTCAGGAGAGAGGCCCAAGCAAGACGCGCCCCGAGGAGCGTCTTGACACATGTCTCCTCTGGGTCTGACTGAGCGCCTCCAGGAGAGAGGCCCAAGCAAGACGTGCCCCGAGGAGCATCTTGCCACATGTCAACACTGGGTCTGACTGAGTGCCTCCATGAGAGAAGCCCCAGCAAGACGCGCCCCGAGGAGCGTCTTGCCACATGTCAACACTGGGTCTGACTGAGCGCCTCCAGGAGAGAGGCTCGAGGAGCGTCTTGCCACATGTCACCTCTGGGTCTGACTGAGCGCCTCCAGGAGAGAGGCGCAAGCAAGAAACGCCCGAGGAGCGTCTTGACACATGTCAACACTGGGTCTGACTGAGCGCCTCCAGGAGAGAGGCCCCAGCAAGACGCGCCCCGAGGAGAGTCTTGCCACATGTCAGCACTCGGTCTGACTGAGTGCCTCCAGGAGAGAGGCCCAAGCAAGAAGCGCCCCGAGGAGCGTCTTGCCACATGTCAACAATGGGTCTGACTGAGGGCCTCCAGGAGAGAAGCCCAAGCAAGACGCGCCCCGAGGAGCGTCTTGCCACATGTCAACACTGGGTCTAATTGAGCGCCTCCAGGACAGAGGCCCAAGCAAGACGCGCCCCGAGGAGCGTCTTGCCACATGTCACTACTCGGTCTGACTGAGCGCCTCCATGAGAGAAGCCCCAGCAAGACGCGCCCTGTGGAGCGTCTTGCCACATGTCACTACTCGGTCTGACTGAGCGCCTCCAGGAGAGAGGCCCAAGCAAGACGTGTCCCGAGCAGCGTCTTGCCACATGTCAACAATGGGTCTGACTGAGGGCCTCCAGGAGAGAAGCCCAAGCAAGAAGCGCCCCGAGGAGCGTCTTGCCACATGTCAACACTGGGTCTGACTGAGCGCCTCCAGGAGAGAGGCCCAAGCAAGACACGCCCCGAGGAGCGTCTTGACACATGTCTCCTCTGGGTCTGACTGAGCGCCTCCAGGAGAGAAGCCCAAGCAAGAAGCGCCCCGAGGAGCGTCTTGCCACATGTCAACAATGGGTCTGACTGAGGGCCTCCAGGAGAGAAGCCCAAGCAAGACCCGCCCCGAGGAGCGCCTTGCCAGATGTCAACACTGGGTCTGACTGAGCGCCTCCAGGAGAGAGGCCCAAGCAAGACACGCCCCGAGGAGCGTCTTGACACATGTCAACACTGGGTCTGACTGAGGGCCTCCATGAGAGAAGCCCAAGCAAGATGCGCCCCGAGGAAAGTCTTGCCACATGTCAACACTGGGTCTGACAGAGGGCATCCAGGAGAGAGGCCCAAGCAATACGCGCCCCGAGGAGCGTCTTGCCACATGTCAACAATGGGTCTGACTGAGGGCCTCCAGGAGAGAAGCCAAAGCAAGACGCGCCCCGAGGAGCGTCTTGCCACATGTCACTACTCGGTCTAACTGAGTGCCTCCAGGAGAGAGGTCCCAGCAAGACGCGCCCCGAGGAGCGTCTTGCCACATAACACTACTCGGTCTGACTGAGCGCCTCCAGGAGAGAGGCCCAAGCAAGACGCGCCCCGAGGAGCGTCTTGCCACATGTCAACACTGGGTCTGACTGAGGGCCTCCAGGAGAGAGGCCCAAATAAGACGCTCCCCGAGGAGCGTATTGCCACATGTCAACAATGGGTCTGACTGAGGTTCTCCAGGAGAGAAGCCCAAGCAAGACGCGCCCCGAGGAGCGTCTTGCCACATGTCAGCACTCGGTCTGACTGAGCGCCACCAGGAGAGAGGCCCAAGCAAGACGCGCCCCGAGGAGCGTCTTGCCACATGTCAACACTGGGTCTGACTGAGCGCCTCCAGGAGAGAGGCCCAAGCAAGACGTGCCCCGAGGAGCGTCTTGCCACATGTCAGCACTCGGTCTGACTGAGCGCCTCCAGGGGAGAGGCCCAAGCAAGACGCGCCCCGAGGAGCGTCTTGACACATTTCTCCTCTGGGTCTGACTGAGCGCCTCCAGGAGAGAGGCCCAACTAAAACGTTCCCCGAGGAGCGTCTTTCCACATGTCAACACTGGGTCTGACTGAGTGCCTCGATGAGAGAAGAACCAGCAAGACGCGCCCCGAGGAGCGTCTTGCCACATGTCAACACTGGGTCTGACTGAGCACCTCCAGGAGAGAGGCCCAAGCAAGACGCGCCCCGAGGAGCATCTTGCCACATGTCAACACTGGGTCTGACTGAGCGCCTCCAGGAGAGAGGCCCGAGGAGCGTCTTGACACATGTCACCTCTGGGTCTGACTGAGCGCCTCCAGGAGAGAGGCCCAAGCAAGATGCGCCCCGAGGAGCGACTTGCCACGTGTCAACACTGGGTCTGACTTAGCGCCTCCAGGAGAGAGGCCCAAGCAAGATGCGCCCCGAGGAGCGTCTTGCCACGTGTCACCACTGGGTCTGACTGAGCTCCTCCAGGAGAGAGGCCCAAGCAAGACGCACCCCGAGGAACGTCTTGCCACGTGTCACCACTGGGTCTGATTGAGCACCTCCAGGAGAGAGGCCCCAGCAAGACGCGCCGCGAGGAGCATCTTGCCTTATGTCAGCACTCGGTCTGACTGAGCGCCTCCAGGAGAGAGGCCCAAGCAAGACCTGCCCCGAGGAGCGTCTTGCCACATGTCACTACTCGGTCTAACTGAGCGCCTCCAGGATAGAGGTCCAAGCAAGACACGCCCCGAGGAGCGTCTTGCCACATGTCACTACTCGGTCTGACTGAGCGACTCCAGGAGGGAGGTCCAAGCAAGACGCGCCCCGAGGAGCGTCTTGCCACATGTCACTACTCGGTCTGACTGAGCGCCTCCAGGAGAGAGGCCCAAGCAAGACGTGCCCCGAGGAGCGTCTTGCCACATGTCAACAATGGGTCTGACTGAGGGCCTCCAGGAGAGAAGCCCAAGCAAGACGCGCCCCGAGGAGCCTCTTGATACATGTCAACACTGGGTCTGACTGAGGGCCCCCAGGAGAGAGGCCCAAATAAGACGCGCCCCGAGGAGCGTCTTGCCACATGTCAACACTGGGTCTGACTGAGGGCCTCCAGGAGAGAAGCCCAAGCAAGATGCGCCCCGAGGAGCGTCTTGCCACTTGTCAGCACTCGGTCTGACTGAGCGCCTCCAGGAGAGAGGCGCAAGCAAGACACGCCCCGAGGAGCGTCTTGCCACATGTCAACACTGGGTCTGACTGAGCGCCTCCAGGAGAGAGGCCCAAGCAAGACGCGCCCCGAGGAGCGTCTTGCCACATGTGAACACTGGGTCTGACTGAGCGCCTCCAGGAGAGAGGCCCAAGCAAGACGCGCCCGGAGGAGCGTCTTGCCACATGTCAGCACTCGGTCTGACTGAGCGCCTCCAGGAGAGAGGCCCAAGCAAGACGCGCCCCGAGGAGCGTCTTGACACATGTCTCCTCTGGGTCTGACTGAGCGCCTGCAGGAGAGAGGCCCAAGCAAGAAAAGCCTCGAGGA
Source organism: Nothobranchius furzeri (assembly GCF_043380555.1). Classification (NCBI taxonomy): domain Eukaryota; kingdom Metazoa; phylum Chordata; class Actinopteri; order Cyprinodontiformes; family Nothobranchiidae; genus Nothobranchius; species Nothobranchius furzeri. The sequence goes on along the minus strand of NC_091747.1, from coordinate 21,651,888 downwards.
GCATCTTGCCACATGTCAACACTGGGTCTGACTGAGTGCCTCCACGAGCGAAGCCCCAGCAAGACGCGCCCCGAGGAGCGTCTTGCCACATGTCAACACTGGGTCTGACTGAGCACCTCCAGGAGAGAGGCCCAAGCAAGACGTGCCCCGAGGAGCGTCTTGCCACATGTCACTACTTGGTCTGACTGAGCGCCTCCAGGAGAGAGGCCCAAGCAAGACGTGCCCCGAGGAGCGTCTTGCCACCTGTCAGCACTCGGTCTGACTGAGCGCCTCCAGGAGAGAGGCCCAAGCAAGACGCGCCCCGAGGAGCGTCATGACACATGTCTCCTCTGGGTCTGACTGAGCGCCTCCAGGAGAGAGGCCCAAGCAAGACGTGCCCCGAGGAGCGTCTTGCCACATGTCACTACTCGGTCTGACTGAGCGCCTCCAGGAGGGAGGTCCAAGCAAGACGCGCCCCGAGGAGCGTCTTGCCACATGTCACTACTCGATCTGACTGAGCGCTTCCAGGAGAGAGGCCCAAGCAAGACGTGCCCCGAGGAGCGTCTTGCCACATGTCAACAATGGGTCTGACTGAGGGCCTCCAGGAGAGAAGCCCAAGCAAGACGCGCCCCGAGGAGCGTCTTGCCAGATGTCAACACTGGGTCTGACTGAGGGCCCCCAAGAGAGAGGCCCAAATAAGACGCGCCCCGAGGAGCGTCTTGCCACATGTCAGCACTCGGTCTGACTGAGCGCCTTCAGGAGAGAGGCCCAAGCAAGACGCGCCCCGAGGAGCGTCTTGACACATGTCTCCTCTGGGTCTGACTGAGCGCCTCCAGGAGAGAGGCCCAAGCAAGACGTGCCCCGAGGAGCATCTTGCCACATGTCAACACTGGGTCTGACTGAGTGCCTCCATGAGAGAAGCCCCAGCAAGACGCGCCCCGAGGAGCGTCTTGCCACATGTCAACACTGGGTCTGACTGAGCGCCTCCAGGAGAGAGGCTCGAGGAGCGTCTTGCCACATGTCACCTCTGGGTCTGACTGAGCGCCTCCAGGAGAGAGGCGCAAGCAAGAAACGCCCGAGGAGCGTCTTGACACATGTCAACACTGGGTCTGACTGAGCGCCTCCAGGAGAGAGGCCCCAGCAAGACGCGCCCCGAGGAGAGTCTTGCCACATGTCAGCACTCGGTCTGACTGAGTGCCTCCAGGAGAGAGGCCCAAGCAAGAAGCGCCCCGAGGAGCGTCTTGCCACATGTCAACAATGGGTCTGACTGAGGGCCTCCAGGAGAGAAGCCCAAGCAAGACGCGCCCCGAGGAGCGTCTTGCCACATGTCAACACTGGGTCTAATTGAGCGCCTCCAGGACAGAGGCCCAAGCAAGACGCGCCCCGAGGAGCGTCTTGCCACATGTCACTACTCGGTCTGACTGAGCGCCTCCATGAGAGAAGCCCCAGCAAGACGCGCCCTGTGGAGCGTCTTGCCACATGTCACTACTCGGTCTGACTGAGCGCCTCCAGGAGAGAGGCCCAAGCAAGACGTGTCCCGAGCAGCGTCTTGCCACATGTCAACAATGGGTCTGACTGAGGGCCTCCAGGAGAGAAGCCCAAGCAAGAAGCGCCCCGAGGAGCGTCTTGCCACATGTCAACACTGGGTCTGACTGAGCGCCTCCAGGAGAGAGGCCCAAGCAAGACACGCCCCGAGGAGCGTCTTGACACATGTCTCCTCTGGGTCTGACTGAGCGCCTCCAGGAGAGAAGCCCAAGCAAGAAGCGCCCCGAGGAGCGTCTTGCCACATGTCAACAATGGGTCTGACTGAGGGCCTCCAGGAGAGAAGCCCAAGCAAGACCCGCCCCGAGGAGCGCCTTGCCAGATGTCAACACTGGGTCTGACTGAGCGCCTCCAGGAGAGAGGCCCAAGCAAGACACGCCCCGAGGAGCGTCTTGACACATGTCAACACTGGGTCTGACTGAGGGCCTCCATGAGAGAAGCCCAAGCAAGATGCGCCCCGAGGAAAGTCTTGCCACATGTCAACACTGGGTCTGACAGAGGGCATCCAGGAGAGAGGCCCAAGCAATACGCGCCCCGAGGAGCGTCTTGCCACATGTCAACAATGGGTCTGACTGAGGGCCTCCAGGAGAGAAGCCAAAGCAAGACGCGCCCCGAGGAGCGTCTTGCCACATGTCACTACTCGGTCTAACTGAGTGCCTCCAGGAGAGAGGTCCCAGCAAGACGCGCCCCGAGGAGCGTCTTGCCACATAACACTACTCGGTCTGACTGAGCGCCTCCAGGAGAGAGGCCCAAGCAAGACGCGCCCCGAGGAGCGTCTTGCCACATGTCAACACTGGGTCTGACTGAGGGCCTCCAGGAGAGAGGCCCAAATAAGACGCTCCCCGAGGAGCGTATTGCCACATGTCAACAATGGGTCTGACTGAGGTTCTCCAGGAGAGAAGCCCAAGCAAGACGCGCCCCGAGGAGCGTCTTGCCACATGTCAGCACTCGGTCTGACTGAGCGCCACCAGGAGAGAGGCCCAAGCAAGACGCGCCCCGAGGAGCGTCTTGCCACATGTCAACACTGGGTCTGACTGAGCGCCTCCAGGAGAGAGGCCCAAGCAAGACGTGCCCCGAGGAGCGTCTTGCCACATGTCAGCACTCGGTCTGACTGAGCGCCTCCAGGGGAGAGGCCCAAGCAAGACGCGCCCCGAGGAGCGTCTTGACACATTTCTCCTCTGGGTCTGACTGAGCGCCTCCAGGAGAGAGGCCCAACTAAAACGTTCCCCGAGGAGCGTCTTTCCACATGTCAACACTGGGTCTGACTGAGTGCCTCGATGAGAGAAGAACCAGCAAGACGCGCCCCGAGGAGCGTCTTGCCACATGTCAACACTGGGTCTGACTGAGCACCTCCAGGAGAGAGGCCCAAGCAAGACGCGCCCCGAGGAGCATCTTGCCACATGTCAACACTGGGTCTGACTGAGCGCCTCCAGGAGAGAGGCCCGAGGAGCGTCTTGACACATGTCACCTCTGGGTCTGACTGAGCGCCTCCAGGAGAGAGGCCCAAGCAAGACGCGCCCCGAGGAGCGTCTTGTCACATGTCAACACTGGGTCTGACTGAGCGCCTCCAGGAGCGAGGCCCAAGCAAGAAACGCCCGAGGAGCGTCTTGACACATGTCAACACTGGGTCTGACTGAGTGCCTCCATGAGAGAAGCCCCAGCAAGACACGCCCCGAGGAGCGTCTTGTCACATGTCACTACTCGGTCTGACTGAGCGCCTCCAGGAGAGAGGCCCAAGCAAGACGTGCCCCGAAGAGCGTCTTGCCACATGTCAACAATGGGTCTGACTGAGGGCCTCCAGGAGAGAAGCCCAAGCAAGAAGCACCCCGAGGAGCGTCTTGCCACATGTCAACACTGGGTCTGACTGAGCGCCTCCAGGAGAGAGGCCCAAGCAAGACACGCCCCGAGGAGCATCTTGACACATGTTAACACTGGGTCTGACTGAGGGCCTCCATGTGAGAAGCCCAAGCAAGACGCGCCCCGAGGAGAGTCTTGCCACATGTCAACACTGGGTCTGACAGAGGGCATCCAGGAGAGAGGCCCAAGCAATACGCGCCCCGAGGAGCGTCTTGCCACATGTCAACACTGGGTCTGACTGAGTGCCTCCATGAGAGAAGCCCCAGCAAGACACGCCCCGAGGAGCGTCTTGCCACATGTCAGCACTCGGTCTGACTGAGCGCCTCCAGGGGAGAGGCCCAAGCAAGACGCGCCCCGAGGAGCGTCTTGACACATTTCTCCTCTGGGTCTGACTGAGCGCCTCCAGGAGAGAGGCCCAATTCAGACGTTCCCCGAGGAGCGTCTTTCCACATGTCAACACTGGGTCTGACTGAGTGCCTCGATGAGAGAAGCCCAAGGAAGACGCGCCCCGAGGAGCTTCTTGCCGCATGTCAGCACTCGGTCTGACTGAGCGCCTCCAGGAGAGAGGCCAAAGCAAGATGCGCCCCGAGGAGCGTCTTGACACATGTCAACACTGGGTCTGACTGAGCGCCTCCAGGAGAGAGGTCCAAGCAACACGCTCCCCGAGGAGCATCTTGCCACATGTCAACACTGGGTCTGACTGAGTGCCTCCATGAGAGAAGCCCAAGCAAGATGCGCCCCGAGGAGCGTCTTGTCACATGTCAACAATGGGTCTGACTGAGGGCCTCCAAGAGAGAAGCCCAAGCAAGAAGCGCCCCGAGGAGCGTCTTGCCACATGTCAACACTGGGTCTGACTGAGCGCCTCCAGGAGAGAGGCCCAAGCAAGACACGCCCCGAGGAGCGTCTTGACACATGTTAACACTGGGTCTGACTGAGGGCCTCCATGTGAGAAGCCCAAGCAAGACGCGCCCCGAGGAGAGTCTTGCCACATGTCAACACTGGGTCTGACAGAGGGCATCCAGGAGAGAGGCCCAAGCAATACGCGCCCCGAGGAGCGTCTTGCCACATGTCAACACTGGGTCTGACTGAGTGCCTCCATGAGAGAAGCCCCAGCAAGACACGCCCCGAGGAGCGTCTTGTCACATGTCACTACTCGGTCTGACTGAGCGCCTCCAGGAGAGAGGCCCAAGCAAGACGTGCCCCGAGGAGCGTCTTGCCACATGTCAACAATGGGTCTGACTGAGTGCCTCCAGGAGAGAAGCCCAAGCAAGAAGCGCCCCGAGGAGCGTCTTGCCACATGTCAACACTGGGTCTGACTGAGCGCCTCCAGGAGAGAGGCCCAAGCAAGACAGGCCCCGGGGAGCGTCTTGACACATGTTAACACTGGGTCTGACTGAGGGCCTCCATGTGAGCAGCCCAAGCAAGACGCGCCCCGAGGAGAGTCTTGCCACATGTCAACACTGGGTCTGACAGAGGGCATCCAGGAGAGAGGCCCAAGCAATACGCGCCCCGAGGAGCGTCTTGCCACATGTCAACAATGGGTCTGACTGAGGGCCTCCAGGAGAGAAGCCCAAGGAAGACGCGCCCCGAGGAGCTTCTTGCCACATGTCAGCACTCGGTCTGACTGAGCGCCTCCAGGTGAGAGGCCAAAGCAAGATGCGCCCCGAGGAGCGTCTTGACACATGTCAACACTTGGTCTGACAGAGGGCCTCCATGAGAGAGGCCCAAGCAAGACACTCCCCGAGGAGTGTCTTGCCACATGTCAACACTGGGTCTGACTGAGCGCCTCCAGGAGAGAGGCCCAAGCAAGAAGCGCCCCGAGGAGCGACTTGCCACGTGTCAACACTGGGTCTGACTTAGCGCCTCCAGGAGAGAGGCCCAAGCAAGATGCGCCCCGAGGAGCGTCTTGCCACGTGTCACCACTGGGTCTGACTGAGCTCCTCCAGGAGAGAGTTCCAAGCAAGACGCGCCCCGAGGAACGTCTTGCCACGTGTCACCACTGGGTCTGATTGAGCACCTCCAGGAGAGAGGCCCCAGCAAGACGCGCCGCGAGGAGCATCTTGCCTTATGTCAGCACTCGGTCTGACTGAGCGCCTCCAGGAGAGAGGCCCAAGCAAGACCTGCCCCGAGGAGCGTCTTGCCACATGTCACTACTCGGTCTAACTGAGCGCCTCCAGGATAGAGGTCCAAGCAAGACACGCCCCGAGGAGCGTCTTGCCACATGTCACTACTCGGTCTGACTGAGCGACTCCAGGAGGGAGGTCCAAGCAAGACGCGCCCCGAGGAGCGTCTTGCCACATGTCACTACTCGGTCTGACTGAGCGCCTCCAGGAGAGAGGCCCAAGCAAGACGTGCCCCGAGGAGCGTCTTGCCACATGTCAACAATGGGTCTGACTGAGGGCCTCCAGGAGAGAAGCCCAAGCAAGACGCGCCACGAGGAGCCTCTTGACACATGTCAACACTGGGTCTGACTGAGGGCCCCCAGGAGAGAGGCCCAAATAAGATGCGCCCCGAGGAGCGTCTTGCCACATGTCAACACTGGGTCTGACTGAGGGCCTCCAAGAGAGAAGCCCAAGCAAGATGCGCCCCGAGGAGCGTCTTGCCACTTGTCAGCACTCGGTCTGACTGAGCGCCTCCAGGAGAGAGGCGCAAGCAAGACGCGCCCCGAGGAGCGTCTTGCCACATGTCAACACTGGGTCTGACTGAGCGCCTCCAGGAGAGAGGCCCAAGCAAGACGCGCCCCGAGGAGCGTCTTGCCACATGTGAACACTGGGTCTGACTGAGCGCCTCCAGGAGAGAGGCCCAAGCAAGACGCGCCCGGAGGAGCGTCTTGCCACATGTCAGCACTCGGTCTGACTGAGCGCCTCCAGGAGAGAGGCCCAAGCAAGACGCGCCCCGAGGAGCGTCTTGACACATGTCTCCTCTGGGTCTGACTGAGCGCCTGCAGGAGAGAGGCCCAAGCAAGAAAAGCCTCGAGGAGCATCTTGCCACATGTCAACACTGGGTCTGACTGAGTGCCTCCACGAGCGAAGCCCCAGCAAGACGCGCCCCGAGGAGCGTCTTGCCACATGTCAACACTGGGTCTGACTGAGCACCTCCAGGAGAGAGGCCCAAGCAAGACGCGCCCCGAGGAGCGTCTTGCCACATGTCACTACTTGGTCTGACTGAGCGCCTCCAGGAGAGAGGCCCAAGCAAGACGTGCCCCGAGGAGCGTCTTGCCACCTGTCAGCACTCGGTCTGACTGAGCGCCTCCAGGAGAGAGGCCCAAGCAAGACGCGCCCCGAGGAGCGTCATGACACATGTCTCCTCTGGGTCTGACTGAGCGCCTCCAGGAGAGAGGCCCAAGCAAGACGTGCCCCGAGGAGCGTCTTGCCACATGTCACTACTCGGTCTGACTGAGCGCCTCCAGGAGGGAGGTCCAAGCAAGACGCGCCCCGAGGAGCGTCAGCGTCTTGCCACATGTCACTACTCGATCTGACTGAGCGCCTCCAGGAGAGAGGCCCAAGCAAGACGTGCCCCGAGGAGCGTCTTGCCACATGTCAACAATGGGTCTGACTGAGGGCCTCCAGGAGAGAAGCCCAAGCAAGACGCGCCCCGAGGAGCGTCTTGCCAGATGTCAACACTGGGTCTGACTGAGGGCCCCCAAGAGAGAGGCCCAAATAAGACGCGCCCCGAGGAGCGTCTTGCCACATGTCAGCACTCGGTCTGACTGAGCGCCTTCAGGAGAGAGGCCCAAGCAAGACGCGCCCCGAGGAGCGTCTTGACACATGTCTCCTCTGGGTCTGACTGAGCGCCTCCAGGAGAGAGGCCCAAGCAAGACGTGCCCCGAGGAGCATCTTGCCACATGTCAACACTGGGTCTGACTGAGTGCCTCCATGAGAGAAGCCCCAGCAAGACGCGCCCCGAGGAGCGTCTTGCCACATGTCAACACTGGGTCTGACTGAGCGCCTCCAGGAGAGAGGCTCGAGGAGCGTCTTGCCACATGTCACCTCTGGGTCTGACTGAGCGCCTCCAGGAGAGAGGCGCAAGCAAGAAACGCCCGAGGAGCGTCTTGACACATGTCAACACTGGGTCTGACTGAGCGCCTCCAGGAGAGAGGCCCCAGCAAGACGCGCCCCGAGGAGAGTCTTGCCACATGTCAGCACTCGGTCTGACTGAGTGCCTCCAGGAGAGAGGCCCAAGCAAGAAGCGCCCCGAGGAGCGTCTTGCCACATGTCAACAATGGGTCTGACTGAGGGCCTCCAGGAGAGAAGCCCAAGCAAGACGCGCCCCGAGGAGCGTCTTGCCACATGGCAACACTGGGTCTATTTGAGCGCCTCCAGGACAGAGGCCCAAGCAAGACGCGCCCCGAGGAGCGTCTTGCCACATTTCTCCTCTGGGTCTGACTGAGCGCCTCCAGGAGAGAGGCCCAACTAAGACGTTCCCCGAGGAGCGTCTTTCCACATGTCAACACTGGGTCTGACTGAGTGCCTCGATGAGAGAAGCCCAAGGAAGACGCGCCCCGAGGAGCTTCTTGCCGCATGTCAGCACTCGGTCTGACTGAGCGCCTCCAGGAGAGAGGCCAAAGCAAGATGCGCCCCGAGGAGCGTCTTGACACATGTCAACACTGGGTCTGACTGAGCGCCTCCAGGAGAGAGGTCCAAGCAACACGCTCCCCGAGGAGCATCTTGCCACATGTCAACACTGGGTCTGACTGAGTGCCTCCATGAGAGAAGCCCCAGCAAGATGCGCCCCGAGGAGCGTCTTGTCACATGTCAACAATGGGTCTGACTGAGGGCCTCCAAGAGAGAAGCCCAAGCAAGAAGCGCCCCGAGGAGCGTCTTGCCACATGTCAACACTGGGTCTGACTGAGCGCCTCCAGGAGAGAGGCCCAAGCAAGACACGCCCCGAGGAGCGTCTTGACACATGTTAACACTGGGTCTGACTGAGGGCCTCCATGTGAGAAGCCCAAGCAAGACGCGCCCCGAGGAGAGTCTTGCCACATGTCAACACTGGGTCTGACAGAGGGCATCCAGGAGAGAGGCCCAAGCAATACGCGCCCGGAGGAGCGTCTTGCCACATGTCAACACTGGGTCTGACTGAGTGCCTCCATGAGAGAAGCCCCAGCAAGACACGCCCCGAGGAGCGTCTTGTCACATGTCACTACTCGGTCTGACTGAGCGCCTCCAGGAGAGAGGCCCAAGCAAGACGTGCCCCGAGGAGCGTCTTGCCACATGTCAACAATGGGTCTGACTGAGTGCCTCCAGGAGAGAAGCCCAAGCAAGAAGCGCCCCGAGGAGCGTCTTGCCACATGTCAACACTGGGTCTGACTGAGCGCCTCCAGGAGAGAGGCCCAAGCAAGACAGGCCCCGGGGAGCGTCTTGACACATGTTAACACTGGGTCTGACTGAGGGCCTCCATGTGAGCAGCCCAAGCAAGACGCGCCCCGAGGAGAGTCTTGCCACATGTCAACACTGGGTCTGACAGAGGGCATCCAGGAGAGAGGCCCAAGCAATACGCGCCCCGAGGAGCGTCTTGCCACATGTCAACAATGGGTCTGACTGAGGGCCTCCAGGAGAGAAGCCCAAGGAAGACGCGCCCCGAGGAGCTTCTTGCCACATGTCAGCACTCGGTCTGACTGAGCGCCTCCAGGTGAGAGGCCAAAGCAAGATGCGCCCCGAGGAGCGTCTTGACACATGTCAACACTTGGTCTGACAGAGGGCCTCCATGAGAGAGGCCCAAGCAAGAAACTCCCCGAGGAGTGTCTTGCCACATGTCAACACTGGGTCTGACTGAGCGCCTCCAGGAGAGAGGCCCAAGCAAGACGCGCCCCGAGGAGCGACTTGCCACGTGTCAACACTGGGTCTGACTTAGCGCCTCCAGGAGAGAGGCCCAAGCAAGATGCGCCCCGAGGAGCGTCTTGCCACGTGTCACCACTGGGTCTGACTGAGCTCCTCCAGGAGAGAGGCCCAAGCAAGACGCGCCCCGAGGAACGTCTTGCCACGTGTCACCACTGGGTCTGATTGAGCACCTCCAGGAGAGAGGCCCCAGCAAGACGCGCCGCGAGGAGCATCTTGCCTTATGTCAGCACTCGGTCTGACTGAGCGCCTCCAGGAGAGAGGCCCAAGCAAGACCTGCCCCGAGGAGCGTCTTGCCACATGTCACTACTCGGTCTAACTGAGCGCCTCCAGGATAGAGGTCCAAGCAAGACACGCCCCGAGGAGCGTCTTGCCACATGTCACTACTCGGTCTGACTGAGCGACTCCAGGAGGGAGGTCCAAGCAAGACGCGCCCCGAGGAGCGTCTTGCCACATGTCACTACTCGGTCTGACTGAGCGCCTCCAGGAGAGAGGCCCAAGCAAGACGTGCCCCGAGGAGCGTCTTGCCACATGTCAACAATGGGTCTGACTGAGGGCCTCCAGGAGAGAAGCCCAAGCAAGACGCGCCACGAGGAGCCTCTTGACACATGTCAACACTGGGTCTGACTGAGGGCCCCCAGGAGAGAGGCCCAAATAAGATGCGCCCCGAGGAGCGTCTTGCCACATGTCAACACTGGGTCTGACTGAGGGCCTCCAAGAGAGAAGCCCAAGCAAGATGCGCCCCGAGGAGCGTCTTGCCACTTGTCAGCACTCGGTCTGACTGAGCGCCTCCAGGAGAGAGGCGCAAGCAAGACGCGCCCCGAGGAGCGTCTTGCCACATGTCAACACTGGGTCTGACTGAGCGCCTCCAGGAGAGAGGCCCAAGCAAGACGCGCCCCGAGGAGCGTCTTGCCACATGTGAACACTGGGTCTGACTGAGCGCCTCCAGGAGAGAGGCCCAAGCAAGACGCGCCCGGAGGAGCGTCTTGCCACATGTCAGCACTCGGTCTGACTGAGCGCCTCCAGGAGAGAGGCCCAAGCAAGACGCGCCCCGAGGAGCGTCTTGACACATGTCTCCTCTGGGTCTGACTGAGCGCCTGCAGGAGAGAGGCCCAAGCAAGAAAAGCCTCGAGGAGCATCTTGCCACATGTCAACACTGGGTCTGACTGAGTGCCTCCACGAGCGAAGCCCCAGCAAGACGCGCCCCGAGGAGCGTCTTGCCACATGTCAACACTGGGTCTGACTGAGCACCTCCAGGAGAGAGGCCCAAGCAAGACGCGCCCCGAGGAGCGTCTTGCCACATGTCACTACTTGGTCTGACTGAGCGCCTCCAGGAGAGAGGCCCAAGCAAGACGTGCCCCGAGGAGCGTCTTGCCACCTGTCAGCACTCGGTCTGACTGAGCGCCTCCAGGAGAGAGGCCCAAGCAAGACGCGCCCCGAGGAGCGTCATGACACATGTCTCCTCTGGGTCTGACTGAGCGCCTCCAGGAGAGAGGCCCAAGCAAGACGTGCCCCGAGGAGCGTCTTGCCACATGTCACTACTCGGTCTGACTGAGCGCCTCCAGGAGGGAGGTCCAAGCAAGACGCGCCCCGAGGAGCGTCTTGCCACATGTCACTACTCGATCTGACTGAGCGCCTCCAGGAGAGAGGCCCAAGCAAGACGTGCCCCGAGGAGCGTCTTGCCACATGTCAACAATGGGTCTGACTGAGGGCCTCCAGGAGAGAAGCCCAAGCAAGACGCGCCCCGAGGAGCGTCTTGCCAGATGTCAACACTGGGTCTGACTGAGGGCCCCCAAGAGAGAGGCCCAAATAAGACGCGCCCCGAGGAGCGTCTTGCCACATGTCAGCACTCGGTCTGACTGAGCGCCTTCAGGAGAGAGGCCCAAGCAAGACGCGCCCCGAGGAGCGTCTTGACACATGTCTCCTCTGGGTCTGACTGAGCGCCTCCAGGAGAGAGGCCCAAGCAAGACGTGCCCCGAGGAGCATCTTGCCACATGTCAACACTGGGTCTGACTGAGTGCCTCCATGAGAGAAGCCCCAGCAAGACGCGCCCCGAGGAGCGTCTTGCCACATGTCAACACTGGGTCTGACTGAGCGCCTCCAGGAGAGAGGCTCGAGGAGCGTCTTGCCACATGTCACCTCTGGGTCTGACTGAGCGCCTCCAGGAGAGAGGCGCAAGCAAGAAACGCCCGAGGAGCGTCTTGACACATGTCAACACTGGGTCTGACTGAGCGCCTCCAGGAGAGAGGCCCCAGCAAGACGCGCCCCGAGGAGAGTCTTGCCACATGTCAGCACTCGGTCTGACTGAGTGCCTCCAGGAGAGAGGCCCAAGCAAGAAGCGCCCCGAGGAGCGTCTTGCCACATGTCAACAATGGGTCTGACTGAGGGCCTCCAGGAGAGAAGCCCAAGCAAGACGCGCCCCGAGGAGCGTCTTGCCACATGTCAACACTGGGTCTAATTGAGCGCCTCCAGGACAGAGGCCCAAGCAAGACGCGCCCCGAGGAGCGTCTTGCCACATGTCACTACTCGGTCTGACTGAGCGCCTCCATGAGAGAAGCCCCAGCAAGACGCGCCCTTTGGAGCGTCTTGCCACATGTCACTACTCGGTCTGACTGAGCGCCTCCAGGAGAGAGGCCCAAGCAAGACGTGTCCCGAGGAGCGTCTTGCCACATGTCAACAATGGGTCTGACTGAGGGCCTCCAGGAGAGAAGCCCAAGCAAGAAGCGCCCCGAGGAGCGTCTTGCCACATGCCAACACTGGGTCTGACTGAGCGCCTCCAGGAGAGAGGCCCAAGCAAGACACGCCCCGAGGAGCGTCTTGACACATGTCTCCTCTGGGTCTGACTGAGCGCCTCCAGGAGAGAGGCCCAAGCAAGACGTGCCCCGAGGAGCGTCTTGCCACATGTCAACAATGGGTCTGACTGAGGGCCTCCAGGAGAGAAGCCCAAGCAAGACCCGCCCCGAGGAGCGCCTTGCCAGATGTCAACACTGGGTCTGACTGAGCGCCTCCAGGAGAGAGGCCCAAGCAAGACACGCCCCGAGGAGCGTCTTGACACATGTCAACACTGGGTCGGACTGAGGGCCTCCATGAGAGAAGCCCAAGCAAGATGCGCCCCGAGGAAAGTCTTGCCACATGTCAACACTGGGTCTGACAGAGGGCATCCAGGAGAGAGGCCCAAGCAATACGCGCCCCGAGGAGCGTCTTGCCACATGTCAACAATGGGTCTGACTGAGGGCCTCCAGGAGAGAAGCCAAAGCAAGACGCGCCCCGAGGAGCGTCTTGCCACATGTCACTACTCGGTCTAACTGAGCGCCTCCAGGAGAGAGGTCCCAGCAAGACGCGCCCCGAGGAGCGTCTTGCCACATAACACTACTCGGTCTGACTGAGCGCCTCCAGGAGAGAGGCCCAAGCAAGACGCGCCCCAAGGAGCGTCTTGCCACATGTCAACACTGGGTCTGACTGAGGGCCTCCAGGAGAGAGGCCCAAATAAGACGCTCCCCGAGGAGCGTATTGCCACATGTCAACAATGGGTCTGACTGAGGTTCTCCAGGAGAGAAGCCCAAGCAAGACGCGCCCCGAGGAGCGTCTTGCCACATGTCAGCACTCGGTCTGACTGAGCGCCACCAGGAGAGAGGCCCAAGCAAGACGCGCCCCGAGGAGCGTCTTGCCACATGTCAACACTGGGTCTGACTGAGCGCCTCCAGGAGAGAGGCCCAAGCAAGACGCGCCCCGAGGAGCGTCTTGCCACATGTCAGCACTCGGTCTGACTGAGCGCCTCCAGGGGAGAGGCCCAAGCAAGACGCGCCCCGAGGAGCGTCTTGACACATGTCAACACTGGGTCTGACTGAGCGCCTCCAGGAGAGAGGCCCAACTAAGACGTTCCCCGAGGAGCGTCTTTCCACATGTCAACACTGGATCTGACTGAGTGCCTCCATGAGAGAAGAACCAGCAAGACGCGCCCCGAGGAGCGTCTTGCCACATGTCAACACTGGGTCTGACTGAGCACCTCCAGGAGAGAGGCCCAAGCAAGACGCGCCCCGAGGAGCATCTTGCCACATGTCAACACTGGGTCTGACTGAGCGCCTCCAGGAGAGAGGCCCGAGGAGCGTCTTGACACATGTCACCTCTGGGTCTGACTGAGCGCCTCCAGGAGAGAGGCCCAAGCAAGACGCGCCCCGAGGAGCGTCTTGTCACATGTCAACACTGGGTCTGACTGAGCGCCTCCAGGAGCGAGGCCCAAGCAAGAAACGCCCGAGGAGCGTCTTGACACATGTCAACACTGGGTCTGACTGAGTGCCTCCATGAGAGAAGCCCCAGCAAGACGCGCCCCGAGGAGCGTCTTGTCACATGTCACTACTCGGTCTGACTGAGCGCCTCTAGGAGAGAGGCCCAAGCAAGACGTGCCCCGAAGAGCGTCTTGCCACATGTCAACAATGGGTCTGACTGAGGGCCTCCAGGAGAGAAGCCCAAGCAAGAAGCACCCCGAGGAGCGTCTTGCCACATGTCAACACTGGGTCTGACTGAGCGCCTCCAGGAGAGAGGCCCAAGCAAGACACGCCCCGAGGAGCGTCTTGACACATGTTAACACTGGGTCTGACTGAGGGCCTCCATGTGAGAAGCCCAAGCAAGACGCGCCCCGAGGAGAGTCTTGCCACATGTCAACACTGGGTCTGACAGAGGGCATCCAGGAGAGAGGCCCAAGCAATACGCGCCCCGAGGAGCGTCTTGCCACATGTCAACAATGGGTCTGATTGAGGGCCTCCAGGAGAGAAGCCCAAGGAAGACGCGCCCCGAGGAGCTTCTTGCCGCATGTCAGCACTCGGTCTGACTGAGCGCCTCCAGGAGAGAGGCCAAAGCAAGATGCGCCCCGAGGAGCGTCTTGACACATGTCAACACTGGGTCTGACTGAGCGCCTCCAGGAGAGAGGTCCAAGCAACACGCTCCCCGAGGAGCATCTTGCCACATGTCAACACTGGGTCTGACTGAGTGCCTCCATGAGAGAAGCCCCAGCAAGATGCGCCCCGAGGAGCGTCTTGTCACATGTCACTACTCGGTCTGACTGAGTGCCTTCAGGAGAGAGGCCCAAGCAAGACGTGCCCCGAGGAGCTTCTTGCCACATGTCAACAATGGGTCTGACTGAGGGCCTCCAAGAGAGAAGCCCAAGCAAGAAGCGCCCCGAGGAGCGTCTTGCCACATGTCAACACTGGGTCTGACTGAGCGCCTCCAGGAGAGAGGCCCAAGCAAGACACGCCCCGAGGAGCGTCTTGACACATGTTAACACTGGGTCTGACTGAGGGCCTCCATGTGAGAAGCCCAAGCAAGACGCGCCCCGAGGAGAGTCTTGCCACATGTCAACACTGGGTCTGACAGAGGGCATCCAGGAGAGAGGCCCAAGCAATACGCGCCCCGAGGAGCGTCTTGCCACATGTCAACAATGGGTCTGACTGAGGGCCTCCAGGAGAGAAGCCCAAGCAAGAAGCGCCCCGAGGAGCGTCTTGCCACATGTCAACACTGGGTCTGACTGAGCGCCTCCAGGAGAGAGGCCCAAGCAAGACACGCCCCGAGGAGCGTCTTGACACATGTCTCCTCTGGGTCTGACTGAGCGCCTCCAGGAGAGAGGCCCAAGCAAGACGTGCCCCGAGGAGCGTCTTGCCACATGTCAGCACTCGGTCTGACTGAGCGCCACCAGGAGAGAGGCCCAAGCAAGACGCGCCCCGAGGAGCGTCTTGCCACATGTCAACACTGGGTCTGACTGAGCGCCTCCAGGAGAGAGGCCCAAGCAAGACACGCCCCGAGGAGCGTCTTGACACATGTCAACACTGGGTCGGACTGAGGGCCTCCATGAGAGAAGCCCAAGCAAGATGCGCCCCGAGGAAAGTCTTGCCACATGTCAACACTGGGTCTGACAGAGGGCATCCAGGAGAGAGGCCCAAGCAATACGCGCCCCGAGGAGCGTCTTGCCACATGTCAACAATGGGTCTGACTGAGGGCCTCCAGGAGAGAAGCCAAAGCAAGACGCGCCCCGAGGAGCGTCTTGCCACATAACACTACTCGGTCTGACTGAGCGCCTCCAGGAGAGAGGCCCAAATAAGACGCTCCCCGAGGAGCGTATTGCCACATGTCAACAATGGGTCTGACTGAGGTTCTCCAGGAGAGAAGCCCAAGCAAGACGCGCCCCGAGGAGCGTCTTGCCACATGTCAGCACTCGGTCTGACTGAGCGCCACCAGGAGAGAGGCCCAAGCAAGACGCGCCCCGAGGAGCGTCTTGCCACATGTCAACACTGGGTCTGACTGAGCGCCTCCAGGAGAGAGGCCCAAGCAAGACGCGCCCCGAGGAGCGTCTTGCCACATGTCAGCACTCGGTCTGACTGAGCGCCTCCAGGGGAGAGGCCCAAGCAAGATGCGCCCCGAGGAGCGTCTTGACACATGTCAACACTGGGTCTGACTGAGCGCCTCCAGGAGAGAGGCCCAACTAAGACGTTCCCCGAGGAGCGTCTTTCCACATGCCAACACTGGATCTGACTGAGTGCCTCCATGAGAGAAGAACCAGCAAGACGCGCCCCGAGGAGCGTCTTGCCACATGTCAACACTGGGTCTGACTGAGCACCTCCAGGAGAGAGGCCCAAGCAAGACGCGCCCCGAGGAGCATCTTGCCACATGTCAACACTGGGTCTGACTGAGCGCCTCCAGGAGAGAGGCCCGAGGAGCGTCTTGACACATGTCACCTCTGGGTCTGACTGAGCGCCTCCAGGAGAGAGGCCCAAGCAAGACGCGCCCCGACGAGCGTCTTGTCACATGTCAACACTGGGTCTGACTGAGCGCCTCCAGGAGCGAGGCCCAAGCAAGAAACGCCCGAGGAGCGTCTTGACACATGTCAACACTGGGTCTGACTGAGTGCCTCCATGAGAGAAGCCCCAGCAAGACGCGCCCCGAGGAGCGTCTTGTCACATGTCACTACTCGGTCTGACTGAGCGCCTCTAGGAGAGAGGCCCAAGCAAGACGTGCCCCGAAGAGCGTCTTGCCACATGTCAACAATGGGTCTGACTGAGGGCCTCCAGGAGAGAAGCCCAAGCAAGAAGCACCCCGAGGAGCGTCTCCCCACATGTCAACACTGGGTCTGACTGAGCGCCTCCAGGAGAGAGGCCCAAGCAAGACACGCCCCGAGGAGCGTCTTGACACATGTTAACACTGGGTCTGACTGAGGGCCTCCATGTGAGAAGCCCAAGCAAGACGCGCCCCGAGGAGAGTCTTGCCACATGTCAACACTGGGTCTGACAGAGGGCATCCAGGAGAGAGGCCCAAGCAATACGCGCCCCGAGGAGCGTCTTGCCACATGTCAACAATGGGTCTGATTGAGGGCCTCCAGGAGAGAAGCCCAAGGAAGACGCGCCCCGAGGAGCTTCTTGCCGCATGTCAGCACTCGGTCTGACTGAGCGCCTCCAGGAGAGAGGCCAAAGCAAGATGCGCCCCGAGGAGCGTCTTGACACATGTCAACACTGGGTCTGACTGAGCGCCTCCAGGAGAGAGGTCCAAGCAACACGCTCCCCGAGGAGCATCTTGCCACATGTCAACACTGGGTCTGACTGAGTGCCTCCATGAGAGAAGCCCCAGCAAGATGCGCCCCGAGGAGCGTCTTGTCACATGTCACTACTCGGTCTGACTGAGTGCCTTCAGGAGAGAGGCCCAAGCAAGACGTGCCCCGAGGAGCTTCTTGCCACATGTCAACAATGGGTCTGACTGAGGGCCTCCAAGAGAGAAGCCCAAGCAAGAAGCGCCCCGAGGAGCGTCTTGCCACATGTCAACACTGGGTCTGACTGAGCGCCTCCAGGAGAGAGGCCCAAGCAAGACACGCCCCGAGGAGCGTCTTGACACATGTTAACACTGGGTCTGACTGAGGGCCTCCATGTGAGAAGCCCAAGCAAGACGCGCCCCGAGGAGAGTCTTGCCACATGTCAACACTGGGTCTGACAGAGGGCATCCAGGAGAGAGGCCCAAGCAATACGCGCCCCGAGGAGCGTCTTGCCACATGTCAACACTGGGTCTGACTGAGTGCCTCCATGAGAGAAGCCCCAGCAAGACGCGCCCCGAGGAGCGTCTTGTCACATGTCACTACTCGGTCTGACTGAGCGCCTCCAGGAGAGAGGCCCAAGCAAGACGTGCCCCGAGGAGCGTCTTGCCACATGTCAACAATGGGTCTGACTGAGTGCCTCCAGGAGAGAAGCCCAAGCAAGAAGCGCCCCGAGGAGCGTCTTGCCACATGTCAACACTGGGTCTGACTGAGCGCCTCCAGGAGAGAGGCCCAAGCAAGACAGGCCCCGAGGAGCGTCTTGACACATGTTAACACTGGGTCTGACTGAGGGCCTCCATGTGAGCAGCCCAAGCAAGACGCGCCCCGAGGAGAGTCTTGCCACATGTCAACACTGGGTCTGACAGAGGGCATCCAGGAGAGAGGCCCAAGCAATACGCGCCCCGAGGAGCGTCTTGCCACATGTCAACAATGGGTCTGACTGAGGGCCTCCAGGAGAGAAGCCCAAGGAAGACGCGCCCCGAGGAGCTTCTTGCCACATGTCAGCACTCGGTCTGACTGAGCGCCTCCAGGTGAGAGGCCAAAGCAAGATGCGCCCCGAGGAGCGTCTTGACACATGTCAACACTTGGTCTGACAGAGGGCCTCCATGAGAGAGGCCCAAGCAAGACACTCCCCGAGGAGTGTCTTGCCACATGTCAACACTGGGTCTGACTGAGCGCCTCCAGGAGAGAGGCCCAAGCAAGACGCGCCCCGAGGAGCGACTTGCCACGTGTCAACACTGGGTCTGACTTAGCGCCTCCAGGAGAGAGGCCCAAGCAAGATGCGCCCCGAGGAGCGTCTTGCCACGTGTCACCACTGGGTCTGACTGAGCTCCTCCAGGAGAGAGGCCCAAGCAAGACGCGCCCCGAGGAACGTCTTGCCACGTGTCACCACTGGGTCTGATTGAGCACCTCCAGGAGAGAGGCCCCAGCAAGACGCGCCGCAAGTAGCATCTTGCCTTATGTCAGCACTCGGTCTGACTGAGCGCCTCCAGGAGAGAGGCCCAAGCAAGACCTGCCCCGAGGAGCGTCTTGCCACATGTCACTACTCGGTCTAACTGAGCGCCTCCAGGATAGAGGTCCAAGCAAGACACGCCCCGAGGAGCGTCTTGCCACATGTCACTACTCGGTCTGACTGAGCGCCTCCAGGAGGGAGGTCCAAGCAAGACGCGCCCCGAGGAGCGTCTTGCCACATGTCACTACTCGGTCTGACTGAGCGCCTCCAGGAGAGAGGCCCAAGCAAGACGTGCCCCGAGGAGCGTCTTGCCACATGTCAACAATGGGTCTGACTGAGGGCCTCCAGGAGAGAAGCCCAAGCAAGACGCGCCCCGAGGAGCCTCTTGACACATGTCAACACTGGGTCTGACTGAGGGCCTCCAGGAGAGAAGCCCAAGCAAGATGCGCCCCGAGGAGCTTCTTGCCACTTGTCAGCACTCGGTCTGACTGAGCGCCTCCAGGAGAGAGGCGCAAGCAAGACGCGCCCCGAGGAGCGTCTTGCCACATGTCAACACTGGGTCTGACTGAGCGCCTCCAGGAGAGAGGCCCAAGCAAGACGCACCCCGAGGAGCGTCTTGCCACATGTGAACACTGGGTCTGACTGAGCGCCTCCAGGAGAGAGGCCCAAGCAAGACGCGCCCGGAGGAGCGTCTTGCCACATGTCAGCACTCGGTCTGACTGAGCGCCTCCAGGAGAGAGGCCCAAGCAAGACGCGCCCCGAGGAGCGTCTTGACACATGTCTCCTCTGGGTCTGACTGAGCGCCTGCAGGAGAGAGGCCCAAGCAAGAAGTGCCTCGAGGAGCATCTTGCCACATGTCAACACTGGGTCTGACTGAGTGCCTCCACGAGAGAAGCCCCAGCAAGACGCGCCCCGAGGAGCGTCTTGCCACATGTCAACACTGGGTCTGACTGAGCACCTCCAGGAGAGAGGCCCAAGCAAGACGCGCCCCGAGGAGCGTCTTGCCACATGTCACTACTTGGTCTGACTGAGCGCCTCCAGGAGAGAGGCCCAAGCAAGACGTGCCCCGAGGAGCGTCTTGCCACATGTCAACAATGGGTCTGACTGAGGGCCTCCAGGAGAGAAGCCCAAGCAAGAACCGCCCTGAGGAGCGTCTTGCCACATGTCAACACTGGGTCTGACTGAGCGCCTCCAGGAGAGAGGCCCAAGCAAGACACGCCCCGAGGAGCGTCTTGACACATGTCAACACTGGGTCTGACTGAGGGCCTCCATGAGAGAAGCCCAAGCAAGACGCGCCCCGAGGAGATTCTTGCCACATGTCAACACTGGGTCTGACAGAGGGCATCCAGGAGAGAGGCCCAAGCAATACGCGCCCCGAGGAGCTTCTTGCCACATGTCAACAATGGGTCTGACTGAGGGCCTCCAGGAGAGAAGCCAAAGCAAGACGCCCCCCGAGGAGCTTCTTTCCACATGTCAACAATGGGTCTTACTGAGGGCCTCCATGAGAGAAGCCCAAGCAAGACGCGCCCCGAGGAGTGTCTTGCCACATGTCAACATTGTGTCTGACTGAGCGCCTCCAGGAGAGAGGCCCAAGCAAGATGCGCCCCGAGGAGCGTCTTGCCACGTGTCACCACTGGGTCTGACTGAGCTCCTCCAGGAGAGAGGCCCAAGCAAGACGCGCCCAGATGAGCGTCTTGCCACGTGTCACCACTGGGTCTGATTGAGCACCTCCAGGAGAGAGGCCCCAGCAAGACGCGCCCCGAGGAGCGTCTTGCTTTATGTCAGCACACGGTCTGACTGAGCGCCTCCAGGAGAGAGGCCCAAGCAAGACGCGCCCCGAGGAGCGTCTTGCCACATGTCACTACTCGGTCTAACTGAGCGCCTCCAGGAGAGAGGTCCAAGCAAGACGCGACCCGAGGAGCGTCTTGCAAAATGTCACTACTCGGTATGACTGAGCGCCTCCAGGAGGGAGGTCCAAGCAAGACGCGCCCCGAGGAGAGTCTTGCCACATGTCACTACTCGGTCTGACTGAGCGCCTCCAGGAGACAGGCCCAAGCAAGACGTGCCCCGAGGAGCGTCTTGCCACATGTCAACAATGGGTCTGACTGAGGGCCTCCAGGAGAGAAGCCCAAGCAAGACACGCCCCGAGGAGCGTCTTGACACATGTCAACACTGGGTCGGACTGAGGGCCTCCATGAGAGAAGCCCAAGCAAGATGCGCCCCGAGGAGAGTCTTGCCACATGTCAACACTCGGTCTGACAGAGGGCATTCAGGAGAGAGGCCCAAGCAATACGCGCCCCGAGGAACGTCTTTCCACGTGTCACCACTGGGTCTGACTGAGCGCCTCCAGGAGAGAGGCCCAAGCAAGACGCGCCTCGAGGAGCGTCTTGCCACATGTCAACACTGTGTCTGACTGAGCGCCTCCAGGAGAGAGGCCCAAGCAAGATGCGCCCCGAGGAGCGTCTTGCCACGTGTCACCACTGGGTCTGACTGAGCTCCTCCAGGAGAGAGGCCCCAGCAAGACGCGCCCCGAGGAGCGTCTTGCTTTATGTCAGCACACGGTCTGACTGAGCGCCTCCAGGAGAGAGGCCCAAGCAAGACGCGCCCCGAGGAGCGTCTTGCCACATGTCACTACTCGGTCTAACTGAGCGCCTCCAGGAGAGAGGTCCAAGCAAGACGCGACCCGAGGAGCGTCTTGCAAAATGTCACTACTCGGTCTGACTGAGCGCCTTCAGGAGGGAGGTCCAAGCAAGACGTGCCCCGAGGAGCGTCTTGCCACATGTCAGCAATGGGTCTGACTGAGGGCCTCCAGGAGAGAAGCCCAAGCAAGACACGCCCCGAGGAGCGTCTTGACACCTGTCAACACTGGGTCGGACTGAGGGCCTCCATGAGAGAAGCCCAAGCAAGATGCGCCCCGAGGAGAGTCTTGCCACATGTCAACACTCGGTCTGACAGAGGGCATTCAGGAGAGAGGCCCAAGCAATACGCGCCCCGAGGAACGTCTTTCCACGTGTCACCACTGGGTCTGACTGAGCGCCTCCAGGAGAGAGGCCCAAGCAAGACGCGCCCCGAGGAGCGTCTTGCCACATGTCAACACTGGGTCTGACTGAGCGCCTCCAGGAGAGAGGCCCAAGCAAGACGCGCCCCGAGGAGCGTCTTGCCACATGTCAACACTGGGTCTGACTGAGCACCTCCAGGAGAGAGGCCCAAGCAAGACGCGCCCCGAGGAGCGTCTTGCCACATGTCAACAATTGGTCTGACTGAGGGCCTCCAGGAGAGAGGCCCAAGCAAGATGCGCCCGGAGGAGCGTCTTGCCACATGTCAACACTGGGTCTGACAGAGGGCCTCCAGGAGAGAGGCCCAAGCAAGACGCGCCCCGAGGAGCGTACTGCCACATGTCACCTCTGGTTCTGACTGAGCGCCTCCAGGAGAGAGGCCCAAGCAAGACGCGCCCCGAGGAGCGTCTTGCCACATGTCAACAATGGGTCTGACTGAGGGCCTCCAAGACGGAAGCCCAAGCAAGACGCGCCCCGAGGAGCGTCTTGACACATGTCAACACTGGGTCTGACAGAGGGCCTCCACGAGAGAGGCCCAAGAAAGACGCGCCCCGAGGAGTGTCATGCCACATGTCACCACTGGGTCTGACTGAGCGCCACCAGGAGAGAGGCCCAAGCAAGACGTGCCCCGAGGAGCGTCAAGCCACATGTCACTACTCAGTCTGACTGAGCGCCTCCAGGAGAGAGGCCCAAGCAAGACGCGCCCCGAGGAGCGTCTTGCCACATGTCAGCACTGGGTCTGACTGAGCGCCTCCAGGAGAGAGGCCCCAGCAAGACGCGCCCCGAGGAGCGTCTTGCCTTATGTCAGCACTCGGTCTGACTGAGCGCCTCCAGGAGAGAGGCCCAAGCAAGACGCGCCCCGAGGAGCGTCTTGCCACATGTCAACAATGGGTCTGACTGAGGGCCTCCAGGAGAGAGGCCCAAGCAACATGCGCCCGGAGGAGCGTCTTGCCACATGTCAACACTGGGTCTGACAGAGGGCCTCCAGGAGAGAGGCCCAAGCAAGACGAGCCCCGAGGAGCGTCTTGCCACATGTCACCTCTGGTTCTGACTGAGCGCCTCCACGAGAGAGGCCCAAGCAAGACGCGCCCTGAGGAGCGTCTTGTCACATTTCAACACTGGGTCTTTCTGAGCGCCTCCAGGAGAGAAGCCCAAGCAAGACGCGCCCCGAGGAGCGTCTTGCCACATGTCAGCACTCGGTCTGACTGAGCGCCTCCAGGAGAGAGGCCCAAGCAAGACGCGCCCCGAGGAGCGTCTTGCCACATGTCAACAATGGGTCTGACTGAGGGCCTCCAGGAGAGAAGCCCAAGCAACACGCGGCCCGAGGAGCGTCTTGCCACATGTCAGCACTCGGTCTGACTGAGCGCCTCCAGGAGAGAGGCCCAAGCAAGAAGCGCCCCGAGGAGCGTCTTGCCACATGTCAACAATGGGTCTGACTGATGGCCTCCAGGAGAGAAGCCCAAGCAAGACGCGCCCCGTGGAGCGTCTTGACACATGTCAACACTGGGTCTGACAGAGGGCCTCCAGGAGAGAGGCCGAAGCAAGACGCGCCCCGAGGAGTGTCTTGCCACATGTCACCACTTGGTCTGACTGAGGGCCTCCAGGAGAGAAGCCCAAGCAACACGCGGCCCAAGGAGCGTCTTGCCACATGTCAGCACTCGGTCTGACTGAGCGCCTCCAGGAGAGAGGCCCAAGCAAGACGCGCCCCGATGAGCGTCTTGCCACATGTCAACACTGGGTCTGACTGAGTGCCTCCATGAGAGAAGCCCCAGCAATACGCGCCCCGAGGAGCCTCTTGTCACATGTCACTACTCGGTCTGACTGAGCGCCTCCAGGAGAGAGGCCCAAGCAAGACGTGCCCCGAGGAGCGTCTTGCCACATGTCAACAATGGGTCTGACTGAGGGCCTCCAGGAGAGAAGCCCAAGCAAGAAGCGCCCCGAGGAGCGTCTTGCCACATGTCAACACTGGGTCTGACTGAGCGCCTCCAGGAGAGAGGCCCAAGCAAGACACGCCCCGAGGAGCGTCTTGACACATGTTAACACTGGGTCTGACTGAGGGGCTCCATGTGAGCAGCCCAAGCAAGACGCGCCCCGAGGAGTGTCTTGCCACATGTCAACACTGGGTCTGACAGAGGGCCTCCAGGAGAGAGGCCGAAGCAAGACGCGCCCCGAGGAGTGTCTTGCCACATGTCACCACTTGGTCTGACTGACGGCCTCCAGGAGAGAAGCCCAAGCAACACGCGGCCCAAGGAGCGTCTTGCCACATGTCAGCACTCGGTCTGACTGAGCGCCTCCAGGAGAGAGGCCCAAGCAAGACGCGCCCCGAGGAGTGTCTTGCCACATGTCAACACTGGGTCTGACTGAGTGCCTCCATGAGAGAAGCCCCAGCAAGACGCGCCCCGAGGAGCGTCTTGTCACATGTCACTACTCGGTCTGACAGAGGGCATCCAGGAGAGAGGCCCAAGCAATACGCGCCCCGAGGAGCGTCTTGCCACATGTCAACAATGGGTCTGACTGAGGGCCTCCAGGAGAGAAGCCCAAGGAAGACGCGCCCCGAGGAGCTTCTTGCCACATGTCAGCACTCGGTCTGACTGAGCGCCTCCAGGAGAGAGGCCAAAGCAAGATGCGCCCCGAGGAGCGTCTTGACACATGTCAACACTGGGTCTGACTGAGCTCCTCCAGGAGAGAGGCCCAAGCAAGACGCGCCCCAAGGAGCGTCTTGCCACGTGTCAACACTGGGTCTTACTTAGCGCCTCCAGGAGAGAGGCCCAAGCAAGATGCGCCCCGAGGAGCGTCTTGCCACGTGTCACCACTGGGTCTGACTGAGCTCCTCCAGGAGAGAGGCCCAAGCAAGACGCGCCCCGAGGAGCGTCTTGCCACGTGTCACCACTGGGTCTGATTGAGCACCTCCAGGAGAGAGGCCCCAGCAAGACGCGCCGCGAGGAGCATCTTGCCTTATGTCAGCACTCGGTCTGACTGAGCGCCTCCAGGAGAGAGGCCCAAGCAAGACCTGCCCCGAGGAGCGTCTTGCCACATGTCACTACTCGGTCTAACTGAGCGCTTCCAGGAGAGAGGTCCAAGCAAGACACGCCCCGAGGAGCGTCTTGCCACATGTCACTACTCGGTCTGACTGAGCGCCTCCAGGAGGGAGGTCCAAGCAAGACGCGCCCCGAGGAGCGTCTTGCCACATGTTAACACTGGGTCTGACTGAGTGCCTCCAGGAGAGAGGCCCGAGGAGCGTCTTGCCACATGTCACCTCTGGGTCTGACTGAGCGCCTCCAGGAGAGAGGCGCAAGCAAGAAAAACCCGAGGAGCGTCTTGACACATGTCAACACTGGGTCTGACTGAGCGCCTCCAGGAGAGAGGCCCCAGCAAGACGCGCCCCGAGGAGCGTCTTGCCACATGTCAGCACTCGGTCTGACTGAGCGCCTCCAGGAGAGAGGCCCAAGCAAGAAGCGCCCCGAGGAGCGTCTTGCCACATGTCAACAATGGGTCTGACTGAGGGCCTCCAGGAGAGAAGCCCAAGCAAGACGCGCCCCGAGGAGCGTCTTGCCACATGTCAACACTAGGTCTAATTGAGCGCCTCCAGGACAGAGGCCCAAGCAAGACGCGCCCCGAGGAGCGTCTTGACACATCTCAACACTGGGTCTGACAGACGGCCTCCAGTAGAGAGGCCCAAGCAAGACGTGCCCCGAGGAGCGTCTTGCCACATGTAAACAATGGGTCTGAAGGAGGGCCTCCAGGAGAGAGGCGCAAGCAAGAAAAACCCGAGGAGCGTCTTGACACATGTCAACACTGGGTCTGACTGAGCGCCTCCAGGAGAGAGGCCCCAGCAAGACGCGCCCCGAGGAGCGTCTTGCCACATGTCAGCACTCGGTCTGACTGAGCGCCTCCAGGAGAGAGGCCCAAGCAAGAAGCGCCCCGAGGAGCGTCTTGCCACATGTCAACAATGGGTCTGACTGAGGGCCTCCAGGAGAGAAGCCCAAGCAAGACGCGCCCCGAGGAGCGTCTTGCCACATGTCAACACTAGGTCTAATTGAGCGCCTCCAGGACAGAGGCCCAAGCAAGACGCGCCCCGAGGAGCGTCTTGCCACATGTCACTACTCGGTCTGACTGAGCGCCTCCAGGAGAGAGGCCCAAGCAAGACGTGTCCCGAGGAGCGTCTTGCCACATGTCAACAATGGATCTGACTGAGGGCCTCCAGGAGAGAAGCCCAAGCAAGAAGCGCCCCGAGGAGCGTCTTGCCACATGTCAACACTGGGTCTGACTGAGCGCCTCCAGGAGAGAGGCCCAAGCAAGACACGCCCCGAGGAGCGTCTTGACACATGTCAATACTGGGTCTGACTGAGGGCCTCCATGAGAGAAGCCCAAGCAAGACGCGCCCCGAGGAGAGTCTTGCCACATGTCAACACTGGGTCTGACTGAGGGCCTCCAGGAGAGAGGCCAAAATAAGACGCTCCCCGAGGAGCGTCTTGCCACATGTCAACAATGGGTCTGACTGAGGGCCTCCAGGAGAGAAGCCCAAGCAAGACGCGCCCCGAGGAGCGTCTTGCCACATGTCAGCACTCGGTCTGACTGAGCGCCTCCAGGAGAGAGGCCCAAGCAAGACGCGCCCCGAGGAGCGTCTTGCCGCAAGTCAACACTGGGTCTGACTGAGCGCCTCCAGGAGAGAGGCCCAAGCAAGACGCGACCCGAGGAGAGTCTTGCCACATGTCAGCACTCGGTCTGACTGAGCGCCTCCAGGGGAGAGGCCCAAGCAAGACGCGCCCCGAGGAGCGTCTTGACACATTTCTCCTCTGGGTCTGACTGAGCGCCTCCAGGAGAGAGGCCCAAGCAAGACGTGCCCCGAGGAGCGTCTTTCCACATGTCAACACTGGGTCTGACTGATGGCCTCCAGGAGAGAAGCCCAAGCAAGACGCGCCCCGTGGAGCGTCTTGACACATGTCAACACTGGGTCTGACAGAGGGCCTCCAGGAGAGAGGCCGAAGCAAGACGCGCCCCGAGGAGTGTCTTGCCACATGTCACCACTTGGTCTGACTGAGGGCCTCCAGGAGAGAAGCCCAAGCAACACGCGGCCCAAGGAGCGTCTTGCCACATGTCAGCACTCGGTCTGACTGAGCGCCTCCAGGAGAGAGGCCCAAGCAAGACGCGCCCCGAGGAGCGTCTTGCCACATGTCAACACTGGGTCTGACTGAGTGCCTCCATGAGAGAAGCCCCAGCAAGACGCGCCCCGAGGAGCGTCTTGTCACATGTCACTACTCGGTCTGACTGAGCGCCTCCAGGAGAGAGGCCCAAGCAAGACGTGCCCAGAGGAGCGTCTTGCCACATGTCAACAATGGGTCATACTGAGGGCCTCCAGGAGAGAAGCACAAGCAAGAAGCGCCCCGAGGAGCGTCTTGCCACATGTCAACACTGGGTCTGACTGAGCGCCTCCAGGAGAGAGGCCCAAGCAAGACACGCCCCGAGGAGCGTCTTGACACATGTTAACACTGGGTCTGACTGAGGGCCTCCATGTGAGCAGCCCAAGCAAGACGCGCCCCGAGGAGAGTCTTGCCACATGTCAACACTGGGTCTGACAGAGAGCATCCAGGAGAGAGGCCCAAGCAATACGCGCCCCGAGGAGCGTCTTGCCACATGTCAACAATGGGTCTGACTGAGGTCCTCCAGGAGAGAAGCCCAAGGAAGACGCGCCCCGAGGAGTTTCTTGCCACATGTCAGCACTCGGTCTGACTGAGCGCCTCCAGGAGAGAGGCCCAAGCAAGAAGCGCCCCGAGGAGCGTCTTGCCACATGTCAACAATGGGTCTGACTGAGCGCCTCCAGGGGAGAGGCCCAAGCAAGACGCGCCCCGAGGAGCGTCTTGACACATTTCTCCTCTGGGTCTGACTGAGCGCCTCCAGGAGAGAGGCCCAAGCAAGACGTGCCCCGAGGAGCGTCTTTCCACATGTCAACACTGGGTCTGACTGATGGCCTCCAGGAGAGAAGCCCAAGCAAGACGCGCCCCGTGGAGCGTCTTGACACATGTCAACACTGGGTCTGACAGAGGGCCTCCAGGAGAGAGGCCGAAGCAAGACGCGCCCCGAGGAGTGTCTTGCCACATGTCACCACTTGGTCTGACTGAGGGCCTCCAGGAGAGAAGCCCAAGCAACACGCGGCCCAAGGAGCGTCTTGCCACATGTCAGCACTCGGTCTGACTGAGCGCCTCCAGGAGAGAGGCCCAAGCAAGACGCGCCCCGAGGAGCGTCTTGCCACATGTCAACACTGGGTCTGACTGAGTGCCTCCATGAGAGAAGCCCCAGCAAGACGCGCCCCGAGGAGCGTCTTGTCACATGTCACTACTCGGTCTGACTGAGCGCCTCCAGGAGAGAGGCCCAAGCAAGACGTGCCCAGAGGAGCGTCTTGCCACATGTCAACAATGGGTCATACTGAGGGCCTCCAGGAGAGAAGCACAAGCAAGAAGCGCCCCGAGGAGCGTCTTGCCACATGTCAACACTGGGTCTGACTGAGCGCCTCCAGGAGAGAGGCCCAAGCAAGACACGCCCCGAGGAGCGTCTTGACACATGTTAACACTGGGTCTGACTGAGGGCCTCCATGTGAGCAGCCCAAGCAAGACGCGCCCCGAGGAGAGTCTTGCCACATGTCAACACTGGGTCTGACAGAGAGCATCCAGGAGAGAGGCCCAAGCAATACGCGCCCCGAGGAGCGTCTTGCCACATGTCAACAATGGGTCTGACTGAGGTCCTCCAGGAGAGAAGCCCAAGGAAGACGCGCCCCGAGGAGTTTCTTGCCACATGTCAGCACTCGGTCTGACTGAGCGCCTCCAGGAGAGAGGCCCAAGCAAGAAGCGCCCCGAGGAGCGTCTTGCCACATGTCAACAATGGGTCTGACTGATGGCCTCCAGGAGAGAAGCCCAAGCAAGACGCGCCCCGTGGAGCGTCTTGACACATGTCAACACTGGGTCTGACAGAGGGCCTCCAGGAGAGAGGCCGAAGCAAGACGCGCCCCGAGGAGTTTCTTGCCACATGTCACCACTTGGTCTGACTGAGGGCCTCCAGGAGAGAAGCCCAAGCAACACGCGGCCCAAGGAGCGTCTTGCCACATGTCAGCACTCGGTCTGACTGAGCGCCTCCAGGAGAGAGGCCCAAGCAAGACGCGCCCCGATGAGCGTCTTGCCACATGTCAACACTGGGTCTGACTGAGTGCCTCCATGAGAGAAGCCCCAGCAATACGCGCCCCGAGGAGCCTCTTGTCACATGTCACTACTCGGTCTGACTGAGCGCCTCCAGGAGAGAGGCCCAAGCAAGACGTGCCCCGAGGAGCGTCTTGCCACATGTCAACAATGGGTCTGACTGAGGGCCTCCAGGAGAGAAGCCCAAGCAAGAAGCGCCCCGAGGAGCGTCTTGCCACATGTCAACACTGGGTCTGACTGAGCGCCTCCAGGAGAGAGGCCCAAGCAAGACACGCCCCGAGGAGCGTCTTGACACATGTTAACACTGGGTCTGACTGAGGGGCTCCATGTGAGCAGCCCAAGCAAGACGCGCCCCGAGGAGTGTCTTGCCACATGTCAACACTGGGTCTGACAGAGGGCCTCCAGGAGAGAGGCCGAAGCAAGACGCGCCCCGAGGAGTGTCTTGCCACATGTCACCACTTGGTCTGACTGACGGCCTCCAGGAGAGAAGCCCAAGCAAGACGCGCCCCGAGGAGTGTCTTGCCACATGTCAACACTGGGTCTGACTGAGTGCCTCCATGAGAGAAGCCCCAGCAAGACGCGCCCCGAGGAGCGTCTTGTCACATGTCACTACTCGGTCTGACAGAGGGCATCCAGGAGAGAGGCCCAAGCAATACGCGCCCCGAGGAGCGTCTTGCCACATGTCAACAATGGGTCTGACTGAGGGCCTCCAGGAGAGAAGCCCAAGGAATACGCGCCCCGAGGAGCTTCTTGCCACATGTCAGCACTCGGTCTGACTGAGCGCCTCCAGGAGAGAGGCCAAAGCAAGATGCGCCCCGAGGAGCGTCTTGACACATGTCAACACTGGGTCTGACTGAGCTCCTCCAGGAGAGAGGCCCAAGCAAGACGCGCCCCAAGGAGCGTCTTGCCACGTGTCAACACTGGGTCTTACTTAGCGCCTCCAGGAGAGAGGCCCAAGCAAGATGCGCCCCGAGGAGCGTCTTGCCACGTGTCACCACTGGGTCTGACTGAGCTCCTCCAGGAGAGAGGCCCAAGCAAGACGCGCCCCGAGGAGCGTCTTGCCACGTGTCACCACTGGGTCTGATTGAGCACCTCCAGGAGAGAGGCCCCAGCAAGACGCGCCGCGAGGAGCATCTTGCCTTATGTCAGCACTCGGTCTGACTGAGCGCCTCCAGGAGAGAGGCCCAAGCAAGACCTGCCCCGAGGAGCGTCTTGCCACATGTCACTACTCGGTCTAACTGAGCGCTTCCAGGAGAGAGGTCCAAGCAAGACACGCCCCGAGGAGCGTCTTGCCACATGTCACTACTCGGTCTGACTGAGCGCCTCCAGGAGGGAGGTCCAAGCAAGACGCGCCCCGAGGAGCGTCTTGCCACATGTTAACACTGGGTCTGACTGAGTGCCTCCAGGAGAGAGGCCCGAGGAGCGTCTTGCCACATGTCACCTCTGGGTCTGACTGAGCGCCTCCAAGAGAGAGGCGCAAGCAAGAAAAACCCGAGGAGCGTCTTGACACATGTCAACACTGGGTCTGACTGAGCGCCTCCAGGAGAGAGGCCCCAGCAAGACGCGCCCCGAGGAGCGTCTTGCCACATGTCAGCACTCGGTCTGACTGAGCGCCTCCAGGAGAGAGGCCCAAGCAAGAAGCGCCCCGAGGAGCGTCTTGCCACATGTCACTACTCGGTCTGACTGAGGGCCTCCAGGAGAGAAGCCCAAGCAAGACGCGCCCCGAGGAGCGTCTTGCCACATGTCAACACTAGGTCTAATTGAGCGCCTCCAGGACAGAGGCCCAAGCAAGACGCGCCCCGAGGAGCGTCTTGACACATCTCAACACTGGGTCTGACAGACGGCCTCCAGTAGAGAGGCCCAAGCAAGACGTGCCCCGAGGAGCGTCTTGCCACATGTAAACAATGGGTCTGAAGGAGGGCCTCCAGGAGAGAGGCGCAAGCAAGAAAAACCCGAGGAGCGTCTTGACACATGTCAACACTGGGTCTGACTGAGCGCCTCCAGGAGAGAGGCCCCAGCAAGACGCGCCCCGAGGAGCGTCTTGCCACATGTCAGCACTCGGTCTGACTGAGCGCCTCCAGGAGAGAGGCCCAAGCAAGAAGCGCCCCGAGGAGCGTCTTGCCACATGTCAACAATGGGTCTGACTGAGGGCCTCCAGGAGAGAAGCCCAAGCAAGACGCGCCCCGAGGAGCGTCTTGCCACATGTCAACACTAGGTCTAATTGAGCGCCTCCAGGACAGAGGCCCAAGCAAGACGCGCCCCGAGGAGCGTCTTGCCACATGTCACTACTCGGTCTGACTGAGCGCCTCCAGGAGAGAGGCCCAAGCAAGACGTGTCCCGAGGAGCGTCTTGCCACATGTCAACAATGGATCTGACTGAGGTCCTCCAGGAGAGAAGCCCAAGCAAGAAGCGCCCCGAGGAGCGTCTTGCCACATGTCAACACTGGGTCTGACTGAGCGCCTCCAGGAGAGAGGCCCAAGCAAGACACGCCCCGAGGAGCGTCTTGACACATGTCAATACTGGGTCTGACTGAGGGCCTCCATGAGAGAAGCCCAAGCAAGACGCGCCCCGAGGAGAGTCTTGCCA
The DNA here is from genome assembly GCF_043380555.1 of Nothobranchius furzeri. Taxonomy (NCBI): domain Eukaryota; kingdom Metazoa; phylum Chordata; class Actinopteri; order Cyprinodontiformes; family Nothobranchiidae; genus Nothobranchius; species Nothobranchius furzeri. The sequence continues at coordinate 21,620,824 of NC_091747.1, read as the reverse complement.
CATGTCAACACTGGGTCTGACTGAGGGCCTCCAGGAGAGAGGCCAAAATAAGACGCTCCCCGAGGAGCGTCTTGCCACATGTCAACAATGGGTCTGACTGAGGGCCTCCAGGAGAGAAGCCCAAGCAAGACGCGCCCCGAGGAGCGTCTTGCCACATGTCAGCACTCGGTCTGACTGAGCGCCTCCAGGAGAGAGGCCCAAGCAAGACGCGCCCCGAGGAGCGTCTTGCCGCAAGTCAACACTGGGTCTGACTGAGCGCCTCCAGGAGAGAGGCCCAAGCAAGACGCGCCCCGAGGAGAGTCTTGCCACATGTCAGCACTCGGTCTGACTGAGCGCCTCCAGGGGAGAGGCCCAAGCAAGACGCGCCCCGAGGAGCGTCTTGACACATTTCTCCTCTGGGTCTGACTGAGCGCCTCCAGGAGAGAGGCCCAAGCAAGACGTGCCCCGAGGAGCGTCTTTCCACATGTCAACACTGGGTCTGACTGATGGCCTCCAGGAGAGAAGCCCAAGCAAGACGCGCCCCGTGGAGCGTCTTGACACATGTCAACACTGGGTCTGACAGAGGGCCTCCAGGAGAGAGGCCGAAGCAAGACGCGCCCCGAGGAGTGTCTTGCCACATGTCACCACTTGGTCTGACTGAGGGCCTCCAGGAGAGAAGCCCAAGCAACACGCGGCCCAAGGAGCGTCTTGCCACATGTCAGCACTCGGTCTGACTGAGCGCCTCCAGGAGAGAGGCCCAAGCAAGACGCGCCCCGAGGAGCGTCTTGCCACATGTCAACACTGGGTCTGACTGAGTGCCTCCATGAGAGAAGCCCCAGCAAGACGCGCCCCGAGGAGCGTCTTGTCACATGTCACTACTCGGTCTGACTGAGCGCCTCCAGGAGAGAGGCCCAAGCAAGACGTGCCCGGAGGAGCGTCTTGCCACATGTCAACAATGGGTCTGACTGAGGGCCTCCAGGAGAGAAGCACAAGCAAGAAGCGCCCCGAGGAGCGTCTTGCCACATGTCAACACTGGGTCTGACTGAGCGCCTCCAGGAGAGAGGCCCAAGCAAGACACGCCCCGAGGAGCGTCTTGACACATGTTAACACTGGGTCTGACTGAGGGCCTCCATGTGAGCAGCCCAAGCAAGACGCGCCCCGAGGAGAGTCTTGCCACATGTCAACACTGGGTCTGACAGAGAGCATCCAGGAGAGAGGCCCAAGCAATACGCGCCCCGAGGAGCGTCTTGCCACATGTCAACAATGGGTCTGACTGAGGTCCTCCAGGAGAGAAGCCCAAGGAAGACGCGCCCCGAGGAGTTTCTTGCCACATGTCAGCACTCGGTCTGACTGAGCACCTCCAGGAGAGAGGCCAAAGCAAGATGCGCCCGGAGGAGCGTCTTGACACATGTCAACACTGGGTCTGACTGAGCTCCTCCAGGAGAGAGGCCCAAGCAAGACGCGCCCCAAGGAGCGTCTTGCCACGTGTCAACACTGGGTCTTACTTAGCGCCTCCAGGAGAGAGGCCCAAGCAAGATGCGCCCCGAGGAGCGTCTTGCCACGTGTCACCACTGGTTCTGACTGAGCTCCTCCAGGAGAGAGGCCCAAGCAAGATGCGCCCCGAGGAGCGTCTTGCCACGTGTCACCACTGGGTCTGATTGAGCACCTCCAGGAGAGAGGCCCCAGCAAGACGCGCCGCGAGGAGCATCTTGCCTTATGTCAGCACTCGGTCTGACTGAGCGCCTCCAGGAGAGAGGCCCAAGCAAGACCTGCCCAGAGGAGCGTCTTGCCACATGTCACTACTCGGTCTAACTGAGCGCCTCCAGGAGAGAGGTCCAAGCAAGACACGCCCCGAGGAGCGTCTTGCCACATGTCACTACTCGGTCTGACTGAGCGCCTCCAGGAGGGAGGTCCAAGCAAGACGCGCCCCGAGGAGCGTCTTGCCACATGTCAACACTGGGTCTGACTGAGCGCCTCCAGGAGAGAGGCCCGAGGAGCGTCTTGCCACATGTCACCTCTGGGTCTGACTGAGCGCCTCCAGGAGAGAGGCGCAAGCAAGAAAAGCCCGAGGAGCGTCTTGACACATGTCAACACTGGGTCTGACTGAGCGCCTCCAGGAGAGAGGCCCCAGCAAGACGCGCCCCGAGGAGCGTCTTGCCACATGTCAGCACTCGGTCTGACTGAGCGCCTCCAGGAGAGAGGCCCAAGCAAGAGGCGCCCCGAGGAGCGTCTTGCCACATGTCAGCACTCGGTCTGACTGAGCGCCTCCAGGAGAGAGGCCCAAGCAAGACACGCCCCGAGGAGCGTCTTGACACATGTCAACACTGGGTCTGACTGAGGGCCTCCATGAGAGAAGCCCAAGCAAGACGCGCCCCGAGGAGCGTCTTGCCACATGTCAACACTGGGTCTGACTGAGCGCCTCCAGGAGAGAGGCCCAAGCAAGACGAGCCCCGAGGAGAGTCTTGCCACATGTCAGCACTCGGTCTGACTGAGCGCCTCCAGGGAAGAGGCCCAAGCAAGACGCGCCCCGAGGAGCGTCTTGACACATTTCTCCTCTGGGTCTGACTGAGCGCCTCCAGGAGAGAGGCCCAAGCAAGACGTTCCCCGAGGAGCGTCTTTCCACATGTCAACACTGGGTCTGACTGAGTGCCTCCATGAGAGAAGAACCAGCAAGACGCGCCCCGAGGAGCATCTTGCCACATGTCAACACTGGGTCTGACTGAGCACCTCCAGGAGAGAGGCCCAAGCAAGACGCGCCCCGAGGAGCGTCTTGCCACATGTCAACACTGGGTCTGACTGAGCGCCTCCAGGAGAGAGGCCCGAGGAGCGTCTTGACACATGTCACCTCTGGGTCTGACTGAGCGCCTCCAGGAGAGAGGCCCAAGCAAGACGCGCCCCGAGGAGTGTCTTGTCACATGTCAACACTGGGTCTGACTGAGCGCCTCCAGGAGCGAGGCCCAAGCAAGAAACGCCCGAGGAGCGTCTTGACACATGTCAACACTGGGTCTGACTGAGCGCCTCCACGAGAGAGGACCAAGCAACACGCTCCCCGAGAAGCGTCTTGCCACATGTCAACACTGGGTCTGACTGAGTGCCTCCATGAGAGAAGCCCCAGCAAGACGCGCCCCGAGGAGCGTCTTGTCACATGTCACTACTCGGTCTGACTGAGCGCCTCCAGGAGAGAGGCCCAAGCAAGACGTGCCCCGAGGAACGTCTTGCCACATGTTAACAATGGGTCTGACTGAGGGCCTCCAGGAGAGAAGCCCAAGCAAGAAGCGCCCCGAGGAGCGTCTTGCCACATGTCAACACTGGGTCTGACTGAGCGCCTCCAGGAGAGAGGCCCAAGCAAGACACGCCCCGAGGAGAGTCTTGCCACATGTCAACACTGGGTCTGACAGAGGGCATCCAGGAGAGAGGCCCAAGCAATACGCGCCCCGAGGAGCGTCTTGCCACATGTCAACAATGGGTCTGATTGAGGGCCTCCAGGAGAGAAGCCCAAGGAAGACGCGCCCCGAGGAGCTTCTTGCCACATGTCAGCACTCGGTCTGACTGAGCGCCTCCAGGAGAGAGGCCAAAGCAAGATGCGCCCCGAGGAGCGTCTTGACACATGTCAACACTGGGTCTGACAGAGGGCCTCCATTAGAGAGGCCCAAGCAAGACACTCCCCAAGGGGTGTTTTGCCACATGTCAACACTGGGTCTGACTGAGCGCCTCCAGGAGAGAGGCCCAAGCAAGACGCGCCCCGAGGAGCGTCTTGCCACGTGTCAACACTGGGTCTGACTTAGCGCCTCCAGGAGAGAGGCCCAAGCAAGACGCGCCCCGAGGAGCGTCTTGCCACGTGTTACCACTGGGTCTGATTGAGCACCTCCAGGAGAGAGGCCCCAGAAAGACGCGCCGCGAGGAGCATCTTGCCTTATGTCAGCACTCGGTCTGACTGAGCGCCTCCAGGAGAGAGGCCCAAGCAAGACCTGCCCCGAGGAGCGTCTTGCCACATGTCACTACTCGGTCTAACTGAGCGCCTCCAGGAGAGAGGTCCAAGCAAGACACGCGCCGAGGAGCGTCTTGCCACATGTCACTACTCGGTCTGACTGAGCGCCTCCAGGAGGGAGGTCCAAGCAAGACGCGCCCCGAGGAGCGTCTTGCCACATGTCACTACTCGGTCTGACTGAGCGCCTCCAGGAGAGAGGCCCAAGCAAGACGTGCCCCGAGGAGCGTCTTGCCACATGTCAATAATGGGTCTGACTGAGGGCCTCCAGGAGAGAAGCCCAAGCAAGATGTGCCCCGAGGAGCGTCTTGCCACATGTCAACACTGGGTCTGACTGAGGGCCCCCAGGAGAGAGGCCCAAATAAGACGCGCCCCGAGGAGCGTCTTGCCACATGTCAACACTGGGTCTGACTGAGGGCCTCCAGGAGAGAAGCCCAAGCAAGATGCGCCCCGAGGAACGTCTTGCCACTTGTCAGCACTCGGTCTGACTGAGCGCCTCCAGGAGAGAGGCGCAAGCAAGACGCGCCCCGAGGAGCGTCTTGCCACATGTCAACACTGGGACTGACTGAGCGCCTCCAGGAGAGAGGCCCAAGCAAGACGCGCTCCGAGGAGCGTCTTGCCACATGTGAACACTGGGTCTGACTGAGCGCCTCCAGGAGAGAGGCCCATGCAAGACGCGCCCGGAGGAGCGTCTTGCCACATGTCAGCACTCGGTCTGACTGAGCACCTCCAGGAGAGAGGCCCAAGCAAGACGCGCTCCGAGGAGCGTCTTGACACATGTCTCCTCTGGGTCTGACTGAGCGCCTCCAGGAGAGAGGCCCAAGCAAGATGTGCCCCGAGGAGCATTTTGCCACATGTCAACACTGGGTCTGACTGAGTGCCTCCATGAGAGAAGCCCCAGCAAGACGCGCCCCGAGGAGAGTCTTGCCACATGTCAACACTGGGTCTGACAGAGGGCATCCAGGAGAGAGGCCCAAGCAATACGCGCCCCGAGGAGCGTCTTGCCACATGTCAACAATGGGTCTGACTGAGGGCCTCCAGGAGAGAAGCCAAAGCAAGACGCGCCCCGAGGAGCGTCTTGCCACATGTCACTACTCGGTCTAACTGAGCGCCTCCAGGAGAGAGGTCCAAGCAAGACGCGCCCCGAGGAGCGTCTTGCCACATGTCACTACTCGGTCTGACTGAGCGCCTCCAGGAGAGAGGCCCAAGCAAGACGCGCCCCGAGGAGCGTCTTGCCACATGTCAACACTGGGTCTGACTGAGGGCCTCCAGGAGAGAGGCCCAAATAAGACGCTCCCCGAGGAGCGTCTTGCCACATGTCAACAATGGGTCTGACTGAGGGCCTCCAGGAGAGAAGCCCAAGCAAGACGCGCCCCGAGGAGCGTCTTGCCACTTGTCAGCACTCGGTCTGACTGAGCGCCTCCAGGAGAGAGGCCCAAGCAAGACGCGCCCCTAGGAGCGTCTTGCCACAAGTCAACACTGGGTCTGACTGAGCGCCTCCAGGAGAGAGGCCCAAGCAAGACGCGCCCCGAGGAGAGTCTTGCCACATGTCAGCACTCGGTCTGACTGAGCGCCTCCAGGGGAGAGGCCCAAGCAAGACGCGCCCCGAGGAGCGTCTTGACACATTTCTCCTCTGGGTCTGACTGAGCGCCTCCAGGAGAGAGGCCCAAGCAAGACGTTCCTTGAGGAGCGTCTTTCCACATGTCAACACTGGGTCTGACTGAGTGCCTCCATGAGAGAAGAACCAGCAAGACGCGCCCCGAGGAGCGTCTTGCCACATGTCAACACTGGGTCTGACTGAGCGCCTCCAGGAGAGAGGCCATAGGAGCGTCTTGACACATGTCACCTCTGGGTCTGACTGAGCGCCTCCAGGAGCGAGGCCCAAGCAAGAAACGCCCGAGGAGCGTCTTGACACATGTCAACACTGGGTCTGACTGAGCGCCTCCAGGAGAGAGGTCCAAGCAACACGCTCCCCGAGGAGCGTCTTGCCACATGTCAACACTGGGTCTGACTGAGTGGCTCCATGAGAGAAGCCCCAGCAAGACGCGCCCCGAGGAGCGTCTTGTCACATGTCACTACTCGGTCTGACTGAGCGCCTCCAGGAGAGAGGCCCAAGCAAGACGATCCCCGAGGAGCGTCTTGCCACATGTAAACAATGGGTCTGACTGAGGGCCTCCAGGAGAGAAGCCCAAGCAAGAAGCGCCCCGAGGAGCGTCTTGCCACATGTCAACACTGGGTCTGACTGAGCGCCTCCAGGAGAGAGGCCCAAGCAAGACACGCCCCGAGGAGCGTCTTGACACATGTTAACACTGGGTCTGACTGAGGGCCTCCATGTGAGTAGCCCAAGCAAGACGCTCCCCGAGGAGAGTCTTGCCACATGGCAACACTTGGTCTGACAGAGGGCATCCAGGAGAGAGGCCCAAGCAATACGCGCCCCGAGGAGCGTCTTGCCACATGTCGACAATGGGTCTGATTGAGGGCCTCCAGGAGAGAAGCCCAAGGAAGACGCGCCCCGAGGAGCTTCTTGCCACATGTCAGCACTCGGTCTGACTGAGCGCCTCCAGGAGAGAGGCCAAAGCAAGATGCGCCCCGAGGAGCGTCTTGACACATGTCAACACTGGGTCTGACAGAGGGCCTCCATTAGAGAGGCCCAAGCAAGACACTCCCCGAGGGGTGTTTTGCCACATGTCAACACTGGGTCTGACTGAGCGCCTCCAGGAGAGAGGCCCAAGCAAGACGCGCCCCGAGGAGCGTCTTGCCACGTGTCAACACTGGGTCTGACTTAGCGCCTCCAGGAGAGAGGCCCAAGCAAGACGCGCCCCGAGGAGCGTCTTGCCACGTGTTACCACTGGGTCTGATTGAGCACCTCCAGGAGAGAGGCCCCAGCAAGACGCGCCGCGAGGAGCATCTTGCCTTATGTCAGCACTCGGTCTGACTGAGCGCCTCCAGGAGAGAGGCCCAAGCAAGACCTGCCCCGAGGAGCGTCTTGCCACATGTCACTACTCGGTCTAACTGAGCGCCTCCAGGAGAGAGGTCCAAGCAAGACACGCGCCGAGGAGCGTCTTGCCACATGTCACTACTCGGTCTGACTGAGCGCCTCCAGGAGGGAGGTCCAAGCAAGACGCGCCCCGAGGAGCGTCTTGCCACATGTCACTACTCGGTCTGACTGAGCGCCTCCAGGAGAGAGGCCCAAGCAAGACGTGCCCCGAGGAGCGTCTTGCCACATGTCAACAATGGGTCTGACTGAGGGCCTCCAGGAGAGAAGCCCAAGCAAGATGTGCCCCGAGGAGCGTCTTGCCACATGTCAACACTGGGTCTGACTGAGGGCCCCCAGGAGAGAGGCCCAAATAAGACGCGCCCCGAGGAGCGTCTTGCCACATGTCAACACTGGGTCTGACTGAGGGCCTCCAGGAGAGAAGCCCAAGCAAGATGCGCCCCGAGGAACGTCTTGCCACTTGTCAGCACTCGGTCTGACTGAGCGCCTCCAGGAGAGAGGCGCAAGCAAGACGCGCCCCGAGGAGCGTCTTGCCACATGTCAACACTGGGACTGACTGAGCGCCTCCAGGAGAGAGGCCCAAGCAAGACGCGCTCCGAGGAGCGTCTTGCCACATGTGAACACTGGGTCTGACTGAGCGCCTCCAGGAGAGAGGCCCAAGCAAGACGCGCCCGGAGGAGCGTCTTGCCACATGTCAGCACTCGGTCTGACTGAGCGCCTCCAGGAGAGAGGCCCAAGCAAGACGCGCTCCGAGGAGCGTCTTGACACATGTCTCCTCTGGGTCTGACTGAGCGCCTCCAGGAGAGAGGCCCAAGCAAGATGTGCCCCGAGGAGCATTTTGCCACATGTCAACACTGGGTCTGACTGAGTGCCTCCATGAGAGAAGCCCCAGCAAGACGCGCCCCGAGGAGAGTCTTGCCACATGTCAACACTGGGTCTGACAGAGGGCATCCAGGAGAGAGGCCCAAGCAATACGCGCCCCGAGGAGCGTCTTGCCACATGTCAACAATGGGTCTGACTGAGGGCCTCCAGGAGAGAAGCCAAAGCAAGACGCGCCCCGAGGAGCGTCTTGCCACATGTCACTACTCGGTCTAACTGAGCGCCTCCAGGAGAGAGGTCCAAGCAAGACGCGCCCCGAGGAGCGTCTTGCCACATGTCACTACTCGGTCTGACTGAGCGCCTCCAGGAGAGAGGCCCAAGCAAGACGCGCCACGAGGAGCGTCTTGCCACATGTCAACACTGGGTCTGACTGAGGGCCTCCAGGAGAGAGGCCCAAATAAGACACTCCCCGAGGAGCGTCTTGCCACATGTCAACAATGGGTCTGACTGAGGGCCTCCAGGAGAGAAGCCCAAGCAAGACGCGCCCCGAGGAGCGTCTTGCCACTTGTCAGCACTCGGTCTGACTGAGCGCCTCCAGGAGAGAGGCCCAAGCAAGACGCGCCCCGAGGAGCGTCTTGCCACAAGTCAACACTGGGTCTGACTGAGCGCCTCCAGGAGAGAGGCCCAAGCAAGACGCGCCCCGAGGAGAGTCTTGCCACATGTCAGCACTCGGTCTGACTGAGCGCCTCCAGGGGAGAGGCCCAAGCAAGACGCGCCCCGAGGAGCGTCTTGACACATTTCTCCTCTGGGTCTGACTGAGCGCCTCCAGGAGAGAGGCCCAAGCAAGACGTTCCTTGAGGAGCGTCTTTCCACATGTCAACACTGGGTCTGACTGAGTGCCTCCATGAGAGAAGAACCAGCAAGACGCGCCCCGAGGAGCGTCTTGCCACATGTCAACACTGGGTCTGACTGAGCGCCTCCAGGAGAGAGGCCATAGGAGCGTCTTGACACATGTCACCTCTGGGTCTGACTGAGCGCCTCCAGGAGCGAGGCCCAAGCAAGAAACGCCCGAGGAGCGTCTTGACACATGTCAACACTGGGTCTGACTGAGCGCCTCCAGGAGAGAGGTCCAAGCAACACGCTCCCCGAGGAGCGTCTTGCCACATGTCAACACTGGGTCTGACTGAGTGGCTCCATGAGAGAAGCCCCAGCAAGACGATCCCCGAGGAGCGTCTTGCCACATGTAAACAATGGGTCTGACTGAGGGCCTCCAGGAGAGAAGCCCAAGCAAGAAGCGCCCCGAGGAGCGTCTTGCCACATGTCAACACTGGGTCTGACTGAGCGCCTCCAGGAGAGAGGCCCAAGCAAGACACGCCCCGAGGAGCGTCTTGACACATGTTAACACTGGGTCTGACTGAGGGCCTCCATGTGAGTAGCCCAAGCAAGACGCTCCCCGAGGAGAGTCTTGCCACATGGCAACACTTGGTCTGACAGAGGGCATCCAGGAGAGAGGCCCAAGCAATACGCGCCCCGAGGAGCGTCTTGCCACATGTCGACAATGGGTCTGATTGAGGGCCTCCAGGAGAGAAGCCCAAGGAAGACGCGCCCCGAGGAGCTTCTTGCCACATGTCAGCACTCGGTCTGACTGATCGCCTCCAGGAGAGAGGCCAAAGCAAGATGCGCCCCGAGGAGCGTCTTGACACATGTCAACACTGGGTCTGACAGAGGGCCTCCATGAGAGAGGCCCAAGCAAGACACTCCCCGAGGAGTGTTTTGCCACATGTCAACACTGGGTCTTACTGAGCGCCTCCAGGAGAGAGGCCGAAGCAAGACGCGCCCCGAGGAGCGTCTTGCCACGTGTCAACACTGGGTCTGACTTAGCGCCTCCAGGAGAGAGGCCCAAGCAAGATGCGCCCCGAGGAGCGTCTTGCCACGTGTTACCACTGGGTCTGATTGAGCACCTCCAGGAGAGAGGCCCCAGCAAGACGCGCCGCGAGGAGCATCTTGCCTTATGTCAGCACTCGGTCTGACTGAGCGCCTCCAGGAGAGAGGCCCAAGCAAGACCTGCCCCGAGGAGCGTCTTGCCACATGTCACTACTCGGTCTAACTGAGCGCCTCCAGGAGAGAGGTCCAAGCAAGACACGCGCCGAGGAGCGTCTTGCCACATGTCACTACTCGGTCTGACTGAGCGCCTCCAGGAGGGAGGTCCAAGCAAGACGCGCCCCGAGGAGCGTCTTGCCACATGTCACTACTCGGTCTGACTGAGCGCCTCCAGGAGAGAGGCCCAAGCAAGACGTGCCCCGAGGAGCGTCTTGCCACATGTCAACAATGGGTCTGACTGAGGGGCTCCAGGAGAGAAGCCCAAGCAAGATGTGCCCCGAGGAGCGTCTTGCCACATGTCAACACTGGGTCTGACTGAGGGCCCCCAGGAGAGAGGCCCAAATAAGACGCGCCCCGAGGAGCGTCTTGCCACATGTCAACACTGGGTCTGACTGAGGGCCTCCAGGAGAGAAGCCCAAGCAAGATGCGCCCCGAGGAACGTCTTGCCACTTGTCAGCACTCGGTCTGACTGAGCGCCTCCAGGAGAGAGGCGCAAGCAAGACGCGCCCCGAGGAGCGTCTTGCCACATGTCAACACTGGGACTGACTGAGCGCCTCCAGGAGAGAGGCCCAAGCAAGACGCGCTCCGAGGAGCGTCTTGCCACATGTGAACACTGGGTCTGACTGAGCGCCTCCAGGAGAGAGGCCCAAGCAAGACGCGCCCGGAGGAGCGTCTTGCCACATGTCAGCACTCGGTCTGACTGAGCGCCTCCAGGAGAGAGGCCCAAGCAAGACGCGCTCCGAGGAGCGTCTTGACACATGTCTCCTCTGGGTCTGACTGAGCGCCTCCAGGAGAGAGGCCCAAGCAAGATGTGCCCCGAGGAGCATTTTGCCACATGTCAACACTGGGTCTGACTGAGTGCCTCCATGAGAGAAGCCCCAGCAAGACGCGCCCCGAGGAGAGTCTTGCCACATGTCAACACTGGGTCTGACAGAGGGCATCCAGGAGAGAGGCCCAAGCAATACGCGCCCCGAGGAGCGTCTTGCCACATGTCAACAATGGGTCTGACTGAGGGCCTCCAGGAGAGAAGCCAAAGCAAGACGCGCCCCGAGGAGCGTCTTGCCACATGTCACTACTCGGTCTAACTGAGCGCCTCCAGGAGAGAGGTCCAAGCAAGACGCGCCCCGAGGAGCGTCTTGCCACATGTCACTACTCGGTCTGACTGAGCGCCTCCAGGAGAGAGGCCCAAGCAAGACGCGCCCCGAGGAGCGTCTTGCCACATGTCAACACTGGGTCTGACTGAGGGCCTCCATGAGAGAGGCCCAAATAAGACGCTCCCCGAGGAGCGTCTTGCCACATGTCAACAATGGGTCTGACTGAGGGCCTCCAGGAGAGAAGCCCAAGCAAGACGCGCCCCGAGGAGCGTCTTGCCACATGTCAGCACTCGGTCTGACTGAGCGCCTCCAGGAGAGAGGCCCAAGCAAGACGCGCCCCGAGGAGCGTCTTGCCACAAGTCAACACTGGGTCTGACTGAGCGCCTCCAGGAGAGAGGCCCAAGCAAGACGCGCCCCGAGGAGAGTCTTGCCACATGTCAGCACTCGGTCTGACTGAGCGCCTCCAGGGGAGAGGCCCAAGCAAGACGCGCCCCGAGGAGCGTCTTGACACATTTCTCCTCTGGGTCTGACTGAGCGCCTCCAGGAGAGAGGCCCAAGCAAGACGTTCCCCGAGGACCGTCTTTCCACATGTCAACACTGGGTCTGACTGAGTGCCTCCATGAGAGAAGAACCAGCAAGACGCGCCCCGAGGAGCGTCTTGCCACATGTCAACACTGGGTCTGACTGAGCACCTCCAGGAGAGAGGCCCAAGCAAGACGCGCCCCGAGGAGCGTCTTGCCACATGTCAACACTGGGTCTGACTGAGCGCCTCCAGGAGAGAGGCCATAGGAGCGTCTTGACACATGTCACCTCTGGGTCTGACTGAGCGCCTCCAGGAGCGAGGCCCAAGCAAGAAACGCCCGAGGAGCGTCTTGACACATGTCAACACTGGGTCTGACTGAGCGCCTCCAGGAGAGAGGTCCAAGCAACACGCTCCCCGAGGAGCGTCTTGCCACATGTCAACACTGGGTCTGACTGAGTGGCTCCATGAGAGAAGCCCCAGCAAGACGCGCCACGAGGAGCGTCTTGTCACATGTCACTACTCGGTCTGACTGAGCGCCTCCAGGAGAGAGGCCCAAGCAAGACGATCCCCGAGGAGCGTCTTGCCACATGTAAACAATGGGTCTGACTGAGGGCCTCCAGGAGAGAAGCCCAAGCAAGAAGCGCCCCGAGGAGCGTCTTGCCACATGTCAACACTGGGTCTGACTGAGCGCCTCCAGGAGAGAGGCCCAAGCAAGACACGCCCCGAGGAGCGTCTTGACACATGTTAACACTGGGTCTGACTGAGGGCCTCCATGTGAGTAGCCCAAGCAAGACGCTCCCCGAGGAGAGTCTTGCCACATGGCAACACTTGGTCTGACAGAGGGCATCCAGGAGAGAGGCCCAAGCAATACGCGCCCCGAGGAGCGTCTTGCCACATGTCGACAATGGGTCTGATTGAGGGCCTCCAGGAGAGAAGCCCAAGGAAGACGCGCCCCGAGGAGCTTCTTGCCACATGTCAGCACTCGGTCTGACTGAGCGCCTCCAGGAGAGAGGCCAAAGCAAGATGCGCCCCGAGGAGCGTCTTGACACATGTCAACACTGGGTCTGACAGAGGGCCTCCATGAGAGAGGCCCAAGCAAGACACTCCCCGAGGAGTGTTTTGCCACATGTCAACACTGGGTCTTACTGAGCGCCTCCAGGAGAGAGGCCGAAGCAAGACGCGCCCCGAGGAGCGTCTTGCCACGTGTCAACACTGGGTCTGACTTAGCGCCTCCAGGAGAGAGGCCCAAGCAAGATGCGCCCCGAGGAGCGTCTTGCCACGTGTCACCACTGGGTCTGACTGAGCTCCTCCAGGAGAGAGGCCCCAGCAAGACGCGCCACGAGGAGCATCTTGCCTTATGTCAGCACTCGGTCTGACTGAGCACTTCCAGGAGAGAGGCCCAAGCAAGACCTGCCCCGAGGAGCGTCTTGCCACATGTCACTACTCGGTCTAACTGAGCGCCTCCAGGAGAGAGGTCCAAGCAAGACACGCCCTGAGGAGCGTCTTGCCACATGTCACTACTCGGTCTGACTGAGCGCCTCCAGGAGGGAGGTCCAAGCAAGACGCGCCCCGAGGAGCGTCTTGCCACATGTCACTACTCGGTCTGACTGAGCGCCTCCAGGATTGAGGCCCAAGCAAGACGTGCCCCGAGGAGCGTCTTGCCACATGTCAACAATGGGTCTGACTGAGGGCCTCCAGGAGAGAAGCCCAAGCAAGACGCGCCCCGAGGAGCGTCTTGCCACATGTCAACACTGGGTCTGACTGAGGGCCCCCAGGAGAGAGGCCCAAATAAGACGCGCCCCGAGGAGCGTCTTGCCACATGTCAACACTGGGTCTGACTGAGGGCCTCCAGGAGAGAAGCCCAAGCAAGATGCTCCCCGAGGAGCGTCTTGCCACTTGTCAGCACTCGGTCTGACTGAGCGCCTCCAGGAGAGAGGCGCAAGCAAGACGCGCCCCGAGGAGCGTCTTGCCACATGTCAACACTGGGTCTGACTGAGCGCCTCCAGGAGAGAGGCCCAAGCAAGACGCGCCCCGAGGAGCATCTTGCCACATGTGAACACTGAGTCTGACTGAGCGCCTCCAGGAGAGAGGCCCAAGCAAGACGCGCCCGGAGGAGCGTCTTGCCACATGTCAGCACTCGGTCTGACTGAGCGCCTCCAGGAGAGAGGCCCAAGCAAGACGCGCCCCGAGGAGCGTCTTGACACATGTCTCCTCTGGGTCTGACTGAGCGCCTCCAGGAGAGAGGCCCAAGCAAGACGCGCCCCGAGGAGCGTCTTGCCACATGTCAACACTGGGTCTGACTGAGCGCCTCCAGGAGAGAGGCCCAAGCAAGACGCGCCCCGAGGAGCGTCTTGCCACATGTCACTACTCGGTCTGACTGAGCGCCTCTAGGAGAGAGGTCCAAGAAACACGTGCCCCGAGGAGCGTCTTGCCACATGTCAACACTGGGTCTGACTGAGTGCCTCCATGAGAGAAGCCCAAGCAACACGCGCCCCGAGGAGCGTCTTGCCACATGTCACTACTCGGTCTGACTGAGCGCCTCCAGGAGAGAGGCCCAAGCAAGACGTGCCCCGAGGAGCGTCTTGCCACATGTCAACAATGGGTCTGACTGAGGGCCTCCAGGAGAGAAGCCCAAGCAAGAAGCGCCCCGAGGAGCATCTTGCCACATGTCAACACTGGGTCTGACTGAGCGCCTCCAGGAGAGAGGCCCAAGCAAGACACGCCCCGAGGAGCGTCTTGACACATGTCAACACTGGGTCTGACTGAGGGCCTCCATGAGAGAAGCCCAAGCAAGACGCGCCCCGAGGAGAGTCTTGCCACATGTCAACACTGGGTCTGACAGAGGGCATCCAGGAGAGAGGCCCAAGCAATACGCGCCCCGAGGAGCGTCTTGCCACATGTCAACAATGGGTCTGACTGAGGGCCTCCAGGAGAGAAGCCAAAGCAAGACGCCCCCCGAGGAGCTTCTTTCCACATGTCAACAATGGGTCTTACTGAGGGCCTCCATGAGAGAAGCCCAAGCAAGACGCGCCCCGAGGAGTGTCTTGCCACATGTCAACACTGTGTCTGACTGAGCGCCTCCAGGAGAGAGGCCCAAGCAAGACGCGCCCCGAGGAGCGTCTTGCCACGTGTCAACACTGGGTTTGACTGAGCGCCTCCAGGAGAGAGGCCCAAGCAAGACACGCCCCGAGGAGCATCTTGACACATGTCAACACTGGGTCTGACTGAGGGCCTCCATGAGAGAAGCCCAAGCAAGACGCGCCCCGAGGAGAGTCTTGCCACATGTCAACACTGGGTCTGACTGAGCTCCTCCAGGAGAGAGGCCCAAGCAAGACGCGCCCAGAGGAGCGTCTTGCCACGTGTCACCACTGGGTCTGATTGAGCACCTCCAGGATAGAGGCCCCAGCAAGACGCGCCCCGAGGAGCGTCTTGCCTTATGTCAGCACTCGGTCTGACTGAGCGCCTCCAGGAGAGAGGCCCAAGCAAGACGCGCCCCGAGGAGCGTCTTGCAAAATGTCACTACTAAGTCTGACTGAGCGCCTCCAGGAGGGAGGTCCAAGCAAGACGCGCCCCGAGGAGCGTCTTGCCACATGTCACTACTCGGTCTGACTGAGCGCCTCCAGGAGAGAGGCCCAAGCAAGACGTGCCCCGAGGAGCGTCTTGCCACATGTCAACAATGGGTCTGACTGAGGGCCTCCAGGAGAGAAGCCCAAGCAAGACACGCCCCGAGGAGCGTCTTGACACATGTCAACACTGGGTCGGACTGAGGGCCTCCATGAGAGAAGCCCAAGCAAGATGCGCCCCGAGGAGAGTCTTGCAACATGTCAACACTCGGTCTGACAGAGGGCATTCAGGAGAGAGGCCCAAGCAATACGCGCCCCGAGGAGCGTCTTGCCACATGTCACCACTGCGTCTGAATGAGCGCCTCCAGGAGAGAGGCCCAACCAAGACGCGCCCCGAGGAGTGTTTTGCCACATGCCAACACTGGGTCTGACTGAGCGCCTCCAGGAGAGAGGCCCAAGCAAGATGCGCCCCGAGGAGCGTCTTGCCACGTGTCAACACTGGGTCTGACTGAGGGCCTCCAGGAGAGAGGCCCAAGCAAGATGCGCCCCGAGGAGCGTCTTGCCACATGTCACCTCTGGTTCTGACTGAGCGCCTCCCGGAGAGAGGCCCAAGCAAGACGTGCCCCGAGGAGCGTCAGGCCACATGTCACTACTCAGTCTGACTGAGCGCCTCCAGGAGAGAGGCCCAAGCAAGACGCGCCCCGAGGAGCGTCTTGCCACATGTCAGCACTGGGTCTGACTGAGCGCCTCCAGGAGAGAGGCCCCAGCAAGACGCGCCCCGAGGAGCGTCTTGCCTTATGTCAGCACTCGGTCTGACTGAGCGCCTCCAGGAGAGAGGCCCAAGCAAGACGCGCCCCGAAGAGCGTCTTGCCACATGTCAACAATGGGTCTGACTGAGGGCCTCCAGGAGAGAGGCCCAAGCAACATGCGCCCGGAGGAGCGTCTTGCCACATGTCAACACTGGGTCTGACAGAGGGCCTCCAGGAGAGAGGCCCAAGCAAGACGCGCCCCGAGGAGCGTCTTGCCACATGTCACCTCTGGTTCTGACTGAGCGCCTCCAGGAGAGAGGCCCAAGAAAGACGCGCCCTGAGGAGCATCTTGTCACATGTCAACACTGGGTCTTTCTGAGCGCCTCCAGGAGAGAAGCCCAAGCAAGACGCGCCCCGAGGAGCATCTTGCCACATGTCAGCACTCGGTCTGACTGAGCGCCTCCAGGAGAGAGGCCCAAGCAAGACGCGCCCCGAGGAGCGTCTTGCCACATGTCAACAATGGGTCTGACTGAGGGCCTCCAGGAGAGAAGCCCAAGCAACACGCGGCCCGAGGAGCGTCTTGCCACATGTCAGCACTCGGTCTGACTGAGCGCCTCCAGGAGAGAGGCCCAAGCAAGAAGCGCCCCGAGGAGCGTCTTGCCACATGTCAACAATGGGTCTGACTGAGGGCCTCCAGGAGAGAAGCCCAATCAAGACGCGCCCCGTGGAGCGTCTTGACACATGTCAACACTGGGTCTGACAGAGGGCCTCCAGGAGAGAGGCCGAAGCAAGACGCGCCCCGAGGAGTGTCTTGCCACATGTCACCACTTGGTCTGACTGAGGGCCTCCAGGAGAGAAGCCCAAGCAACACGCGGCCCGAGGAGCGTCTTGCCACATGTCAGCACTCGGTCTGACTGAGCGCCTCCAGGAGAGAGGCCCAAGCAATACGCGCCCCGAGGAGCGTCTTGCCACATGTCACCACTGCGTCTGAATGAGCGCCTCCAGGAGAGAGGCCCAACCAAGACGCGCCCCGAGGAGCGTCTTGCCACATGTCAACAATGGGTCTGACTGAGGGCCTCCAGTAGAGAAGCCCAAGCAAGACGCGCCCCGAGGAGCGTCTTGACACATGTCAACACTGGGTCTGACAGAGGGTCGCCAGGAGAGAGGCCCAAGCAAGACGCGCCCCGAGGAGTGTCTTGCCACACGTCACCACTTGGTCTGACTGAGCGCCTCCAGGAGAGAGGCCCAAGCAACACGCGCCCCGAGGAGCGTCAGTCCACATGTCACTACTCAGTCTGACTGAGCGCCTCCAGGAGAGAGGCCCAAGCAAGACGCGCCCCGAGGAGCGTCTTGCCACATGTCAACAATGGGTCTTACTGAGGGCCTCCAGGAGAGAAGCCCAAGCAAGACGCGCCCCGGGGAGCTTCTTGCCACATGTCAGCACTCGGTCTGACTGAGCGCCTCCAGGAGAGAGGCCAAAGCAAGACGCGCCCCGAGGAGCGTCTTGACACATGTCAACACTGGGTCTGACAGAGGGCCTCCATGAGAGAGGCCCAAGCAAGACGCGCCCCGAGGAGTGTCTTGCCACATGTCAACACTGGGTCTGACAGAGGGCCTCCAGGAGAGAGGTCCAAGCAAGACGCGCCTCGAGGAGCGTCTTGCCACATGTCACTACTCGGTCTGACTGAGAGCCTCAGGGAGAGAGGTCCAAGCAAAACGCGCCCCGAGGAGCGTCTTGCCACATGTCACTACTCGGTCTGTTTGAGCGCCTCCAGGAGAGAGGCCCAAGCAAGACGTGCCCCGAGGAGCGTCTTACCACATGTCAACAATGGGTCTGACTGAGGGCCTCCAGGAGAGAAGCCCAAGCAAGACGCGCCCCGAGGAGCGTCTTGCCACATGTCAACACTGGGTCTGACTGAGCGCCTCCAGGAGAGAGGCCCAAGCAAGACGCACCCCGAGGAGCGTCTTTCCACGTGTCACCACTGGGTCTGACTGAGCGCCTCCAGGAGAGAGGCCCAAGCAAGACGCGCCCCGAGGAGCGTCTTGCCACATGTCAACACTGGGTCTGACTGAGCGCCTCCAGGAGAGAGGCCCAAGCAAGACGCACCCCGAGGAGCGTCTTTCCACGTGTCACCACTGGGTCTGACTGAGCGCCTCCAGGAGAGAGGCCCAAGCAAGACGCGCCCCGAGGAGCGTCTTGCCACATGTCACCTCTGGTTCTGACTGAGCGCCTCCAGGAGAGAAGCCCAAGCAAGACACGCCCCGAGGAGCGTCTTGACACATGTCAACACTGGGTCTGACTGAGCGCCTCCAGGAGAGAGGCCCAAGCAAGACGCACCCCGAGGAGCGTCTTTCCACGTGTCACCACTGGGTCTGACTGAGCGCCTCCAGGAGAGAGGCCCAAGCAAGACGCGCCCCGAGGAGCGTCTTGCCACATGTCAACACTGGGTCTGACTGAGCGCCTCCAGGAGAGAGGCCCAAGCAAGACGCACCCCGAGGAGCGTCTTTCCACGTGTCACAACTGGGTCTGACTGAGCGCCTCCAGGAGAGAGGCCCAAGCAAGACGCGCCCCGAGGAGCGTCTTGCCACATGTCACCTCTGGTTCTGACTGAGCGCCTCCAGGAGAGAAGCCCAAGCAAGACACGCCCCGAGGAGCGTCTTGACACATGTCAACACTGGGTCGGACTGAGGGCCTCCATGAGAGAAGCCCAAGCAAGATGCGCCCCGAGGAGAGTCTTGCAACATGTCAACACTCGGTCTCACAGAGGGCATTCAGGAGAGAGGCCCAAGCAATACGCGCCCCGAGGAGCGTCTTGCCACATGTCACCACTGCGTCTGAATGAGCGCCTCCAGGAGAGAGGCCTAACCAAGACGCGCCCCGAGGAGTGTCTTGCCACATGCCAACACTGGGTCTGACTGAGCGCCTCCAGGAGAGAGGCCCAAGCAAGATGCGCCCCGAGGAGCGTCTTGCCATGTCTCAACACTGGGTCTGACTGAGCGCCTCCAGGAGAGAGGCCCAAGCAAGACGCACCCCGAGGAGCGTCTTTCCACGTGTCACCACTGGGTCTGACTGAGCGCCTCCAGGAGAGAGGCCCAAGCAAGACGCGCCCCGAGGAGCGTCTTGCCAGATGTCAACACTGGGTCTGACAGAGGGCCTCCAGGAGAGAGGCCAAAGCAAGACGCGCCCCGAGGAGCGTCTTGCCACATGTCACCTCTGGTTCTGACTGAGCGCCTCCAGGAGAGAGGCCCAAGCAAGACGCGCCCCTAGGAGTGTCATGCCACATGTCACCACTGGCTCTGACTGAGCGCCACCAGGAGAGAGGCCCAAGCAAGACGTGCCCCGAGGAGCGTCAGGCCACATGTCACTACTCAGTCTGACTGAGCGCCTCCAGGAGAGAGGCCCAAGCAAGACGCGCCCCGAGGAGCGTCTTGCCACATGTCAGCACTGGGTCTGACTGAGCGCCTCCAGGAGAGAGGCCCCAGCAAGACGCGCCCCGAGGAGCGTCTTGCCTTATGTCAGCACTCGGTCTGACTGAGCGCCTCCAGGAGAGAGGCCCAAGCAAGACGCGCCCCGAGGAGCGTCTTGCCACATGTCAACAATGGGTCTGACTGAGGGCCTCCAGGAGAGAGGCCCAAGCAACATGCGCCCGGAGGAGCGTCTTGCCACATGTCAACACTGGGTCTGACAGAGGGCCTCCAGGAGAGAGGCCCAAGCAAGACGCGCCCCGAGGAGTGTCTTGCCACACGTCACCACTTGGTCTGACTGAGCGCCTCCAGGAGAGAGGCCCAAGCAACACGCGCCCCGAGGAGCGTCAGTCCACATGTCACTACTCAGTCTGACTGAGCGCCTCCAGGAGAGAGGCCCAAGCAAGACGCGCCCCGAGGAGCGTCTTGCCACATGTCAACAATGGGTCTTACTGAGGGCCTCCAGGAGAGAAGCCCAAGCAAGACGCGCCCCGAGGAGCTTCTTGCCACATGTCAGCACTCGGTCTGACTGAGCGCCTCCAGGAGAGAGGCCAAAGCAAGACGCGCCCCGAGGAGCGTCTTGACACATGTCAACACTGGGTCTGACAGAGGGCCTCCATGAGAGAGGCCCAAGCAAGACGCGCCCCGAGGAGTGTCTTGCCACATGTCAACACTGGGTCTGACAGAGGGCCTCCAGGAGAGAGTCCCAAGCAAGACGCACCCCGAGGAGCGTCTTTCCACGTGTCACCACTGGGTCTGACTGAGCGCCTCCAGGAGAGAGGCCCAAGCAAGACGCGCCCCGAGGAGCGTCTTGCCACATGTCAACACTGGGTCTGACTGAGCGCCTCCAGGAGAGAGGCCCAAGCAAGACGCACCCCGAGGAGCGTCTTTCCACGTGTCACCACTGGGTCTGACTGAGCGCCTCCATGAGAGAGGCCCAAGCAAGACGCGCCCCGAGGAGCGTCTTGCCACATGTCACCTCTGGTTCTGACTGAGCGCCTCCAGGAGAGAAGCCCAAGCAAGACACGCCCCGAGGAGCGTCTTGACACATGTCAACACTGGGTCTGACTGAGCGCCTCCAGGAGAGAGGCCCAAGCAAGACGCACCCCGAGGAGCGTCTTTCCACGTGTCACCACTGGGTCTGACTGAGCGCCTCCAGGAGAGAGGCCCAAGCAAGACGCGCCCCGAGGAGCGTCTTGCCACATGTCAACACTGGGTCTGACTGAGCGCCTCCAGGAGAGAGGCCCAAGCAAGACGCACCCCGAGGAGCGTCTTTCCACGTGTCACAACTGGGTCTGACTGAGCGCCTCCAGGAGAGAGGCCCAAGCAAGACGCGCCCCGAGGAGCGTCTTGCCACATGTCACCTCTGGTTCTGACTGAGCGCCTCCAGGAGAGAAGCCCAAGCAAGACACGCCCCGAGGAGCGTCTTGACACATGTCAACACTGGGTCGGACTGAGGGCCTCCATGAGAGAAGCCCAAGCAAGATGCGCCCCGAGGAGAGTCTTGCAACATGTCAACACTCGGTCTGACAGAGGGCATTCAGGAGAGAGGCCCAAGCAATACGCGCCCCGAGGAGCGTCTTGCCACATGTCACCACTGCGTCTGAATGAGCGCCTCCAGGAGAGAGGCCCAACCAAGACGCGCCCCGAGGAGTGTCTTGCCACATGCCAACACTGGGTCTGACTGAGCGCCTCCAGGAGAGAGGCCCAAGCAAGATGCGCCCCGAGGAGCGTCTTGCCATGTCTCAACACTGGGTCTGACTGAGCGCCTCCAGGAGAGAGGCCCAAGCAAGACGCACCCCGAGGAGCGTCTTTCCACGTGTCACCACTGGGTCTGACTGAGCGCCTCCAGGAGAGAGGCCCAAGCAAGACGCGCCCCGAGGAGCGTCTTGCCAGATGTCAACACTGGGTCTGACAGAGGGCCTCCAGGAGAGAGGCCAAAGCAAGACGCGCCCCGAGGAGCGTCTTGCCACATGTCACCTCTGGTTCTGACTGAGCGCCTCCAGGAGAGAGGCCCAAGCAAGACGCGCCCCTAGGAGTGTCATGCCACATGTCACCACTGGCTCTGACTGAGCGCCACCAGGAGAGAGGCCCAAGCAAGACGTGCCCCGAGGAGCGTCAGGCCACATGTCACTACTCAGTCTGACTGAGCGCCTCCAGGAGAGAGGCCCAAGCAAGACGCGCCCCGAGGAGCGTCTTGCCACATGTCAGCACTGGGTCTGACTGAGCGCCTCCAGGAGAGAGGCCCCAGCAAGACGCGCCCCGAGGAGCGTCTTGCCTTATGTCAGCACTCGGTCTGACTGAGCGCCTCCAGGAGAGAGGCCCAAGCAAGACGCGCCCCGAGGAGCGTCTTGCCACATGTCAACAATGGGTCTGACTGAGGGCCTCCAGGAGAGAGGCCCAAGCAACATGCGCCCGGAGGAGCGTCTTGCCACATGTCAACACTGGGTCTGACAGAGGGCCTCCAGGAGAGAGGCCCAAGCAAGACGCGCCCCGAGGAGCGTCTTGCCACATGTCACCTCTGGTTCTGACTGAGCGCCTCCAGGAGAGAGGCCCAAGCAAGACGCGCCCTGAGGAGCGTCTTGTCACATGTCAACACTGGGTCTTTCTGAGCGCCTCCAGGAGAGAAGCCCAAGCAAGACGCGCCCCGAGGAGCGTCTTGCCACATGTCAGCACTCGGTCTGACTGAGCGCCTCCAGGAGAGAGGCCCAAGCAAGACGCGCCCCGAGGAGCGTCTTGCCACATGTCAACAATGGGTCTGACTGAGGGCCTCCAGGAGAGAAGCCCAAGCAACACGCGGCCCGAGGAGCGTCTTGCCACATGTCAGCACTCGGTCTGACTGAGCGCCTCCAGGAGAGAGGCCCAAGCAAGAAGCGCCCCGAGGAGCGTCTTGCCACATGTCAACAATGGGTCTGACTGAGGGCCTCCAGGAGAGAAGCCCAAGCAAGACGCGCCCCGTGGAGCGTCTTGACACATGTCAACACTGGGTCTGACAGAGGGCCTCCAGGAGAGAGGCCGAAGCAAGACGCGCCCCGAGGAGTGTCTTGCCACATGTCACCACTTGGTCTGACTGAGGGCCTCCAGGAGAGAAGCCCAAGCAACACGCGGCCCGAGGAGCGTCTTGCCACATGTCAGCACTCGGTCTGACTGAGCGCCTCCAGGATAGAGGCCCAAGCAAGACGCGCCCCGAGGAGCGTCTTGCCACATGTCAACAATGGGTCTGACTGAGGGCCTCCAGTAGAGAAGCCCAAGCAAGACGCGCCCCGAGGAGCGTCTTGACACATGTCAACACTGGGTCTGACAGAGGGTCGCCAGGAGAGAGGCCCAAGCAAGACGCGCCCCGAGGAGTGTCTTGCCACACGTCACCACTTGGTCTGACTGAGCGCCTCCAGGAGAGAGGCCCAAGCAACACGCGCCCCGAGGAGCGTCAGTCCACATGTCACTACTCAGTCTGACTGAGCGCCTCCAGGAGAGAGGCCCAAGCAAGACGCGCCCTGAGGAGCGTCTTGCCACATGTCAACAATGGGTCTTACTGAGGGCCTCCAGGAGAGAAGCCCAAGCAAGACGCGCCCCGAGGAGCTTCTTGCCACATGTCAGCACTCGGTCTGACTGAGCGCCTCCAGGAGAGAGGCCAAAGCAAGACGCGCCCCGAGGAGCGTCTTGACACATGTCAACACTGGGTCTGACAGAGGGCCTCCATGAGAGAGGCCCAAGCAAGACGCGCCCCGAGGAGTGTCTTGCCACATGTCAACACTGGGTCTGACAGAGGGCCTCCAGGAGAGAGGTCCAAGCAAGACGCGCCTCGAGGAGCGTCTTGCCACATGTCACTACTCGGTCTGACTGAGAGCCTCAGGGAGAGAGGTCCAAGCAAGACGCGCCCCGAGGAGCGTCTTGCCACATGTCACTACTCGGTCTGTTTGAGCGCCTCCAGGAGAGAAGCCCAAGCAAGACGCGCCCCGAGGAGCGTCTTGCCAAATGTCAACACAGGGTCTGACTGAGCGCCTCCAGGAGAGAGGCCCAAGCAAGACGCACCCCGAGGAGCGTCTTTCCACGTGTCACCACTGGGTCTGACTGAGCGCCTCCAGGAGAGAGGCCCAAGCAAGACGCGCCCCGAGGAGCGTATTGCCACATGTCAACACTGGGTTTGACTGAGCGCCTCCAGGAGAGAGGCCCAAGCAAGACGCGCCCCGAGGAGCGTCTTGCCACATGTCAACATTGGGTCTGACTGAGCGCCTCCAGGAGAGAGGCCCAAGCAAGACGCACCCCGAGGAGCGTCTTTCCACGTGTCACCACTGGGTCTGACTGAGCGCCTCCAGGAGAGAGGCCCAAGCAAGACGCGCCCCGAGGAGCGTCTTGCCACATGTCACCTCTGGTTCTGACTGAGCGCCTCCAGGAGAGAGGCCCAAGCAAGACGCGCCCCGAGGAGCGTCTTGCCACATGTCAACACTTGGTCTGACTGAGCGCCTCCAGGAGAGAGGCCCAAGCAAGACGCGCCCCGAGGAGCGTCTTGCCACATGTCAACACTGGGTCTGACTGAGCGCCTCCAGGAGAGAGGCCCGAGGAGCGCCTTGACACATGTCACCTCTGGGTCTGACTGAGCGCCTCCAGGAGAGAGGCCCAAGCAAGACGCGCCCCGAGGAGCGTCTTGTCACATGTCAACACTGGGTCTGACAGAGCGCCTCCAGGAGCGAGGCCCAAGCAAGAAACGCCCGAGGAGCGTCTTGACACATGTCAACACTGGGTCTGACTGAGCGCCTCCAGGAGAGAGGTCCAAGCAACACGCGCCCCCAGGAGCGTCTTGCCACATGTCAACACTGGGTCTGACTGAGTGCCTCCATGAGAGAAGCCGCAGCAAGACGCGCCCCGAGGAGCGTCTTGTCACATGTCAACAATGGGTCTGACTGAGGGCCTCCAGGAGAGAAGCCCCAGCAAGAAGCGCCCCGAGGAGCGTCTTGCCACATGTCAACACTGGGTCAGACTGAGCACCTCCAGGAGAGAGGCCCAAGCAAGACACGCCCCGAGGAGCGTCTTGACACATGTTAACACTGGGTCTGACTGAGGGCCTCCATGTGAGAAGCCCAAGCAAGACGCGCCCCGAGGAGCGTCTTGCCACATGTCAACAATGGGTCTGACTGAGGGCCTCCAGGAGAGAAGCCCAAGGAAGACGCGCCCCGAGGAGCTTCTTGCCACATGTCAGCACTCGGTCTGACTGAGCGCCTCCAGGAGAGAGGCCAAAGCAAGATGCGCCCTGAGGAGCGTCTTGACACATGTCAACACTGGGTCTGACAGAGGGCCTCCATGAGAGAGGCCCAAGCAAGACGCGCCCCTAGGAGTGTCTTGCCACATGTCAACACTGGGTCTGACTGAGGGCCTCCAGGAGAGAAGCCCCAGCAAGAAGCGCCCCGAGGAGCGTCTTGCCACATGTCAACACTGGGTCAGACTGAGCACCTCCAGGAGAGAGGCCCAAGCAAGACACGCCCCGAGGAGCGTCTTGACACATGTTAACACTGGGTCTGACTGAGGGCCTCCATGTGAGAAGCCCAAGCAAGACGCGCCCCGAGGAGCGTCTTATCACATGTCAACACTGGGTCTGACTGAGCGCCTCCAGGAGAGAGGCCCAAGCAAGACGCGCCCCGAGGAGCATCTTGCCACATGTCACCACTGGGTCTGACTGAGCGCCTCCAGCAGAGAGGCCCCAGCAAGACGCGCCCCGAGGAGCGTCTTGTCACATGTCAACACTGGGTCTGTCTGAGCGCCTCCAGGAGAGAAGCCCAAGCAAGACGCGCCCCGAGGAGCGTCTTGCCACATGTCAACAATGGGTCTGACTGAGGGCCTCCAGGAGAGAAGCCCAAGCAAGACGCGCCCCGAGGAGCGTCTTGACACATGTCAACACTGGGTCTGACAGAGGGCCTCAAAGAGAGAGGCCCAAGAAAGACGCGCCCCGAGGAGTGTCTTGCCACATGTCACCACTGGGTCTGACTGAGCGCCTCCAGGAGAGAGGCCCAAGCAAGACGTGCCCCGAGGAGCATCAGGCCACATGTCACTACTCAGTCTGACTGAGCGCCTCCAGGAGAGAGGCCCAAGCAAGACGGGCCCCGAGGAGCGTCTTGCCACATGTCAGCACTGGGTCTGACTGAGCGCCTCCAGGAGAGAGGCCCCAGCAAGACACGCCCCGAGGAGCGTCTTGCCTTATGTTAGCACTTGGTCTGACTGAGCGCCTCCAGGAGAGAGGCCCAAGCAAGACGTGCCCCGAGGAGCATCTTGCCACATGTCAACAATGGGTCTGACTGAGGGCCTCCAGGAGAGAGGCCCGAGCAAGATGCGCCCGGAGGAGCGTCTTGCCACATGTAATCACTGGGTCTGACAGAGGGCCTCCAGGAGAGAGGCCCAAGCAAGACGCGCCCCGAGGAGTGTCTTGCCACATGTCACCACTTGGTCTGACTGAGCGCCTCCAGGAGAGAGGCCCAAGCAACACGCTCCCCGAGGAGCGTCAGGCCACATGTCACTACTCAGTCTGACAGAGCGCCTCCAGGAGAGAGGCCCAAGCAAGACACGCCCCGAGGAGCGTCTCACCACATGTCAACAATGGGTCTTACTGAGGGCCTCCAGGAGAGAAGCCCAAGCAAGACGCGCCCCGAGGAGCTTCTTGCCACATGTCAGCACTCGGTCTGACTGAGCGCCTCCAGGAGAGAGGCCAAAGCAAGACGCACCCCGAGGAGTGTCTTGCCACATGTCAACACTGGGTCTGACAGAGGGCCTCCAGGAGAGAGGTCCAAGCAAGACGCGCCTCGAGGAGCGTCTTGCCACATGTCAATACTCGGTCTGACTGAGAGCCTCAGGGAGAGAGGTCCAAGCAAGACGCGCCCCGAGGAGCGTCTTGCCACATGTCACTACTCGGTCTGTTTGAGCGCCTCCAGGAGAGAGGCCCAAGCAAGACGTGCCCCGAGGAGCGTCTTGCCACATGTCAACAATGGGTCTGACTGAGGGCCTCCAGGAGAGAAGCCCAAGCAAGACGCGCCCCGAGGAGCGTATTGCCACATGTCAACACTGGGTCTGACTGAGCGCCTCCAGGAGAGAGGCCCAAGCAAGACGCACCCCGAGGAGCGTCTTTCCACGTGTCACCACTGGGTCTGACTGAGCGCCTCCAGGAGAGAGGCCCAAGCAAGACGCTCCCCGAGGAGCGTCATGCCACATGTCGACACTGGGTCTGACTGAGCGCCTCCAGGAGAGAGGCCCAAGCAAGACGCGCCCCGAGGAGCGTCTTGCCACATGTCAACACTGGGTCTGACTGAGCGCCTCCAGGAGAGAGGCCCAAGCAAGACGCACCCCGAGGAGCGTCTTTCCACGTGTCACCACTGGGTCTGACTGAGCGCCTCCAGGAGAGAGGCCCGAGCAAGATGCGCCCGGAGGAGCGTCTTGCCACATGTAATCACTGGGTCTGACAGAGGGCCTCCAGGAGAGAGGCCCAAGCAAGACGCGCCCCGAGGAGTGTCTTGCCACATGTCACCACTTGGTCTGACTGAGCGCCTCAAGGAGAGAGGCCCAAGCAACACGCTCCCCGAGGAGCGTCAGGCCACATGTCACTACTCAGTCTGACAGAGCGCCTCCAGGAGAGAGGCCCAAGCAAGACGCGCCCCGAGGAGCGTCTCACCACATGTCAACAATGGGTCTTACTGAGGGCCTCCAGGAGAGAAGCCCAAGCAAGACGCGCCCCGAGGAGCTTCTTGCCACATGTCAGCACTCGGTCTGACTGAGCGCCTCCAGGAGAGAGGCCAAAGCAAGACGCACCCCGAGGAGTGTCTTGCCACATGTCAACACTGGGTCTGACAGAGGGCCTCCAGGAGAGAGGTCCAAGCAAGACGCGCCTCGAGGAGCGTCTTGCCACATGTCAATACTCGGTCTGACTGAGAGCCTCAGGGAGAGAGGTCCAAGCAAGACGCGCCCCGAGGAGCGTCTTGCCACATGTCACTACTCGGTCTGTTTGAGCGCCTCCAGGAGAGAGGCCCAAGCAAGACGTGCCCCGAGGAGCGTCTTGCCACATGTCAACAATGGGTCTGACTGAGGGCCTCCAGGAGAGAAGCCCAAGCAAGACGCGCCCCGAGGAGCGTCTTGCCACATGTCAACACTGGGTCTGACTGAGCGCCTCCAGGAGAGAGGCCCAAGCAAGACGCACCCCGAGGAGCGTCTTTCCACGTGTCACCACTGGGTCTGACTGAGCGCCTCCAGGAGAGAGGCCCAAGCAAGACGCTCCCCGAGGAGCGTCTTGCCACATGTCAACACTGGGTCTGACTGAGCGCCTCCAGGAGAGAGGCCCAAGCAAGACGCGCCCCGAGGAGCGTCTTGCCACATGTCAACACTGGGTCTGACTGAGCGCCTCCAGGAGAGAGGCCCAAGCAAGACGCACCCCGAGGAGCGTCTTTCCACGTGTCACCACTGGGTCTGACTGAGCGCCTCCAGGAGAGAGGCCCAAGCAAGACGCGCCCCGAGGAGCGTCTTGCCACATGTCACCTCTGGTTCTGACTGAGCGCCTCCAGGAGAGAGGCCCAAGCAAGACGCGCCACGAGGAGCGTCTTGCCACATGTCAACACTTGGTCTGACTGAGCGCCTCCAGGAGAGAGGCCCAAGCAAGACGCGCCCCGAGGAGCGTCTTGCCACATGTCAACACTGGGTCTGACTGAGCGCCTCCAGGAGAGAGGCCCGAGGAGCGCCTTGACACATGTCACCTCTGGGTCTGACTGAGCGCCTCCAGGAGAGAGGCCCAAGCAAGACGCGCCCCGAGGAGCGTCTTGTCACACGTCAACACTGGGTCTGACAGAGCGCCTCCAGGAGCGAGGCCCAAGCAAGAAACGCCCGAGGAGCGTCTTGACACATGTCAACACTGGGTCTGACTGAGCGCCTCCAGGAGAGAGGTCCAAGCAACACGCGCCCCGAGGAGCGTCTTGCCACATGTCAACACTGGGTCTGACTGAGTGCCTCCATGAGAGAAGCCGCAGCAAGACGCGCCCCGAGGAGCGTCTTGTCACATGTCAACAATGGGTCTGACTGAGGGCCTCCAGGAGAGAAGCCCCAGCAAGAAGCGCCCCGAGGAGCGTCTTGCCACATGACAACACTGGGTCAGACTGAGCACCTCCAGGAGAGAGGCCCAAGCAAGACACGCCCCGAGGAGCGTCTTGACACATGTTAACACTGGGTCTGACTGAGGGCCTCCATGTGAGAAGCCCAAGCAAGACGCGCCCCGAGGAGCGTCTTGCCACATGTCAACAATGGGTCTGACTGAGGGCCTCCAGGAGAGAAGCCCAAGGAAGACGCGCCCCGAGGAGCTTCTTGCCACATGTCAGCACTCGGTCTGACTGAGCGCCTCCAGGAGAGAGGCCCAAGCAAGATGTGCCCCGAGGAGCGTCTTGACACATGTCAACACTGGGTCTGACAGAGGGCCTCCATGAGAGAGGCCCAAGCAAGACGCGCCCCGAGGAGTGTCTTGCCACATGTCAACACTGGGTCTGACTGAGCGCCTCCAGGAGAGAGGCCCAAGCAAGACGCGCCCCGAGGAGCGTCTTATCACATGTCAACACTGGGTCTGACTGAGCGCCTCCAGGAGAGAGGCCCAAGCAAGACGCGCCCCGAGGAGCATCTTGCCACATGTCACCACTGGGTCTGACTGAGCGCCTCCAGCAGAGAGGCCCCAGCAAGACGCGCCCCGAGGAGCGTCTTGTCACATGTCAACACTGGGTCTGTCTGAGCGCCTCCAGGAGAGAAGCCCAAGCAAGACGCGCCCCGAGGAGCGTCTTGCCACATGTCAACAATGGGTCTGACTGAGGGCCTCCAGGAGAGAAGCCCAAGCAAGACGCGCCCCGAGGAGCGTCTTGACACATGTCAACACTGGGTCTGACAGAGGGCCTCAAAGAGAGAGGCCCAAGAAAGACGCGCCCCGAGGAGTGTCTTGCCACATGTCACCACTGGGTCTGACTGAGCGCCTCCAGGAGAGAGGCCCAAGCAAGACGTGCCCCGAGGAGCGTCAGGCCACATGTCACTACTCAGTCTGACTGAGCGCCTCCAGGAGAGAGGCCCAAGCAAGACGGGCCCCGAGGAGCGTCTTGCCACATGTCAGCACTGGGTCTGACTGAGCGCCTCCAGGAGAGAGGCCCCAGCAAGACACGCCCCGAGGAGCGTCTTGCCTTATGTTAGCACTCGGTCTGACTGAGCGCCTCCAGGAGAGAGGCCCAAGCAAGACGTGCCCCGAGGAGCATCTTGCCACATGTCAACAATGGGTCTGACTGAGGGCCTCCAGGAGAGAGGCCCGAGCAAGATGCGCCCGGAGGAGCGTCTTGCCACATGTAATCACTGGGTCTGACAGAGGGCCTCCAGGATAGAGGCCCAAGCAAGACGCGCCCCGAGGAGTGTCTTGCCACATGTCACCACTTGGTCTGACTGAGCGCCTCCAGGAGAGAGGCCCAAGCAACACGCGCCCCGAGGAGCGTCAGGCCACATGTCACTACTCAGTCTGACAGAGCGCCTCCAGGAGAGAGGCCCAAGCAAGACGCGCCCCGAGGAGCGTCTTGCCACATGTCAACAATGGGTCTTACTGAGGGCCTCCAGGAGAGAAGCCCAAGCAAGACGCGCCCCGAGGAGCTTCTTGCCACATGTCAGCACTCGGTCTGACTGAGCGCCTCCAGGAGAGAGGCCAAAGCAAGACGCGCCCCGAGGAGCGTCTTAAAACATGTCAACACTGGGTCTGACAGAGGGCCTCCATGATAGAGGCCCAAGCAAGACGCGCCCCGAGGAGTGTCTTGCCACATGTCAACACTGGGTCTGACAGAGGGCCTCCAGGAGAGAGGCCCAAGCAAGACGCGCCCCGAGGATTGTCTTGCCACATGTCACCACTTGGTCTGACTGAGCGCCTCCAGGAGAGAGGCCCAAGCAACACGGGCCCCAAGGAGCGTCAGGCCACATGTCACTACTCAGTCTGACTGAGCGCCTCCAGGAGAGAGGCCCAAGCAAGACGCGCCCCGAGGAGCGTCTTGCCACGTGTCAACACTGGGTCTGATTGAGGGCCTTCTGGAGAGAGGCCCAAGCAAGACGCGCCCCGAGGAGCGTCTTGCCACATGTTAACAATGGTTCTTACTGAGGGCCTCCGGGAGAGAAGCCCAAGCAAGACGCGCCCCGAGGAGCTTCTTGCCACATGTCAGCACTCGGTCTGACTGAGTGCCTCCAGGAGAGAGGCCAAAGCAAGACGCCCCCCGAGGAGCGTCTTGACACATGTCAACACTGGGTCTGACAGAGGGCCTCCATGTGAGAGGCCCAAGCAAGACGCGCCCCGAGGAGTGTCTTGCCAAATGTCAACACTGGGTCTGACTGAGCGCCTCAGGGAGAGAGGTTCAAGCAAGACGCGACCCGAGGAGCGTCTTGCCACATGTCACTACTCGGTCTTTTTGAGCACCTCCAGGAGAGAGGCCCAAGCAAGACGTGCCCCGAGGAGCGTCTTGCCACATGTCAACAATGGGTCTGACTGAGGGTCTCCAGGAGAGAAGCCCAAGCAAGACGCGCCCCAAGGAGCGTCTTGCCACATGTCAACACTAGGTCTGACTGAGCGCCTCCAGGAGAGAGGCCCAAGCAAGACACGCCCCGAGGAGCGTCTTGACACATGTCAACACTGGGTCTGACTGAGGGACTCCATGAGAGAAGCCGAAGCAAGACGCGCCCCGAGGAGAGTCTTGCCACATGTCAACACTCGGTCTGACAGAGGGCATCCAGGAGAGAGGCCCAAGCAATACGTGCCCCGAGGAGCGTCTTGCCACATGTCACCACTGGGTCTGACTGAGCGCCTCCAGGAGAGAGGCCCAACCAAGACGCGCCCTGAGGAGCGTCTTGCCACATGCCAACACTGGGTCTGACAGAGGGCCTCCAGGAGAGAAGCCCAACCAAGACGCGCCCTGAGGAGTGTCTTGCCACATATCAACACTGGGTCTGACTGAGCGCCTCCAGGGGAGAGGCCCAAGCAAGACGCGACACCGAGGAGCGTCTTGCCACATGTCAACAATGGGTCTGACTGAGGGCCTCCAGGAGAGAGGCCCAAACAAGATGCGCCCGGAGGAGCGTCTTGCCACATGTCAACACTGGGTCTGACAGAGGGCCTCCAGGAGAGAGGCCCAAGCAAGACGCGCCCCGAGGAGCGTCTTGCCACATGTCACCTCTGGTTCTGACTGAGCGCCTCCAGGAGAGAGGCCCAAGCAAGACGCGCCCCGAGGAGCGTCTTGAACATGTCAACACTGGGTCTGTCTGAGCGCCTCCAGGAGAGAAGCCCAAGCAAGACGCGCCCCGAGGAGCGTCTTGCCACATGTCAACAATGGGTCTGACTGAGGGCCTCCAGGAGAGAAGCCCAAGCAAGATGCGCCCCGAGGAGCGTCTTGACCTATGTCAACACTGGGTCTGACAGAGGGCCTCCACGAGAGAGGCCCAAGCAAGACGCACCCCGAGGAGTGTCATGCCACATGTCACCACTGGGTCTGACTGAGCGCCTCCAGGAGAGAGGCCCAAGCAAGACGTGCCCCGAGGAGCGTCAGGCCACATGTCACTACTCAGTCTGACTGAGCGCCTCCAGGAGAGAGGCCCAAGCAAGATGCGCCCGGAGGAGCGTCTTGCCACATGTCAACACTGGGTCTGACTGAGCGCCTCCAGGAGAGAGGCCCAAGCAAGACGCGCCCCGAGGAGCGTCTTGCCACATGTCAACACTGGGTCTGACTGAGCGCCTCCAGGAGAGAGGCCCAAGCAAGATGCGCCCCGAGGAGCGTCTTGCCACATGTCAACAATGGGTCTGACTGAGGGCCTCCAGGAGAGAGGCCCAAGCAAGATGCGCCCGGAGGAGCGTCTTGCCACATGTCAACAATGGGTCTGACAGAGGGCCTCCATGAGAGAGGCCCAATTAAGACACGCCCCGAGGAGTGTCATGCCACATGTAACCACTGGGTCTGACTGAGCGCCTCCAGGAGAGAGGCCCAAGCAAGACGCGCCCCAAGGAGTGTCTTGCCACATGTCACCACTGGGTCTGACTGAGCGCATCCAGGAGAGAGGCCCAAGCAAGACGCACCCCGAGGAGCGTCTTGCCACATGTCAACACTGGGTCTGACTGAGCGCCTCCAGGAGAGAGGCCCAAGCAAGACGCGCCCCGAGGAGCGTCTTGCCACATATCAACACTGGGTCTGACTGAGCGCCTCCAGGGGAGAGGCCCAAGCAAGACGCGACACCGAGGAGCGTCTCGCCACATGTCAACAATGGGTCTGACTGAGGGCCTCCAGGAGACAGGCCCAAACAAGATGCGCCCGGAGGAGCGTCTTGCCACATGTCAACACTGGGTCTGACAGAGGGCCTCCAGGAGAGAGGCCCAAGCAAGAAGCGCCCCGAGGAGCGTCTTGCCACATGTCACCTCTGCTTCTGACTGAGCGCCTCCAGGAGAGAGGCCCAAGCAAGACGCGCCCCGAGGAGCGTCTTGAACATGTCAACACTGGGTCTGTCTGAGCGCCTCCAGGAGAGAAGCCCAAGCAAGACGCGCCCCGAGGAGCGTCTTGCCACATGTCAACAATGGGTCTGACTGAGGGCCTCCAGGAGAGAAGCCCAAGCAAGACGCGCCCCGAGGAGCGTCTTGACCTATGTCAACACTGGGTCTGACAGAGGGCCTCCACGAGAGAGGCCCAAGCAAGACGCGCCCCGAGGATTGTCATGCCACATGTCACCACTGGGTCTGACTGAGCGCCTCCAGGAGAGAGGCCCAAGCAAGACGTGCCCCGAGGAGCGTCAGGCCACATGTCACTACTCAGTCTGACTGAGCGCCTCCAGGAGAGAGGCCCAAGCAAGATGCGCCCGGAGGAGCGTCTTGCCACATGTCAACACTGGGTCTGACTGAGTGCCTCCATGAGAGAAGCCCCAGCAAGACTCGTCCCGAGGAGCGTCTTGCCACATGTCACTACTCGGTCTGTTTGAGCGCCTCCAGGAGAGAGGCCCAAGCAAGACGTGCCCCGAGGAGCGTCTTGCCACATGTCAACAATGGGTCTGACTGAGGGCCTCCAGGAGAGAAGCCCAAGCAAGACGCGCCCCGAGGAGCGTCTTGCCACATGTCAACACTGGGTCTGACTGAGCGCCTCCAGGAGAGAGGCCCAAGCAAGACGCACACCGAGGAGCGTCTTTCCACGTGTCACCACTGGGTCTGACTGAGCGCCTCCAGGAGAGAGGCCCAAGCAAGGCGCGCCCCGAGGAGCGTCTTGCCACAAGTCAACACTGGGTCTGACTGAGCGCCTCCAGGAGAGAGGCCCAAGCAAGACGCGCCCTGAGGAGCGTCTTGCCACATGTCAACACTGGGTCTGACTGAGCGCCTCCAGGAGAGAGGCCCAAGCAAGACGCACCCCGAGGAGCGTCTTTCCACGGGTCACCACTGGGTCTGACTGAGCGCCTCCAGGAGAGAGGCCCAAGCAAGACGCGCCCCGAGGAGCGTCTTGCCACATGTCAACACTGGGTCTGACTGAGCGCCTCCAGGAGAGAGGCCCAAGCAAGATGCGCCCCGAGGAGCGTCTTGCCACATGTCAACAATGGGTCTGACTGAGGGCCTCCAGGAGAGAGGCCCAAGCAAGATGCGCCCGGAGGAGCGTCTTGCCACATGTCAACAATGGGTCTGACAGAGGGCCTCCACGAGAGAGGCCCAAGCAAGACACGCCCCGAGGAGTGTCATGCCACATGTAACCACTGGGTCTGACTGAGCGCCTCCAGGAGAGAGGCCCAAGCAAGACGTGCCCCGAGGAGCGTCAGGCCACATGTCAACACTGGGTCTGACAGAGGGCCTCCAGGAGAGAGGCCCAAGCAAGACGCGCCCCGAGGAGTGTCTTGCCACACGTCACCACTTGGTCTGACTGAGCGCCTCCAGGAGAGAGGCCCAAGCAACACGCGCCCCGAGGAGCGTCAGGCCACATGTCACTACTCAGTCTGACTGAGCGCCTCCAGGAGAGAGGCCCAAGCAAGACGCGCCCCGAGGAGCGTCTTGCCACATGTCAACAATGGGTCTTACTGAGGGCCTCCAGGAGAGAAGCCCAAGCAAGACGCGCCCCGAGGAGCTTCTTGCCACATGTCAGCACTCGGTCTGACTGAGCGCCTCCAGGAGAGAGGCCAAAGCAAGACGCGCCCCGAGGAGCGTCTTGACACATGTCAACACTGGGTCTGACAGAGGGCCTCCATGAGAGAGGCCCAAGCA
Source organism: Nothobranchius furzeri (assembly GCF_043380555.1). Taxonomy (NCBI): domain Eukaryota; kingdom Metazoa; phylum Chordata; class Actinopteri; order Cyprinodontiformes; family Nothobranchiidae; genus Nothobranchius; species Nothobranchius furzeri. The sequence goes on along the minus strand of NC_091747.1, from coordinate 21,586,320 downwards.
AGACGCGCCCCGAGGAGTGTCTTGCCACATGTCAACACTGGGTCTGACAGAGGGGCTCCAGGAGAGAGGCCCAAGCAAGATGCGCCCCGAGGAGCGTCTTTCCACGTGTCACCACTGGGTCTGAGTGAGCGCCTCCAGGAGAGAGGCCCAAGCAAGACGCGCCCCGAGGAGCGTCTTGCCACATGTCAACACTGGGTCTGAATGAGCGCCTACAGGAGAGAATCCCAAGCAAGACGCGCCCCGAGGAGCGTCTTGCCACATGTCAGCACTCGGTCTGACTGAGCGCCTCCAGGAGAGAGGCCCAAGCAAGACGCGCCCCGAGGAGCGTCTTGCCACATGTCAACAATGGGTCTGACTGAGGGCCTCCAGGAGAGAAGCCCAAGCAACACGCGGCCCGAGGAGCGTCTTGCCACATGTCAGCACTCGGTCTGACTGAGCGCCTCCAGGAGAGAGGCCCAAGCAAGACGCGCCCCGAGGAGCGTCTTGCCACATGTCAACAATGGGTCTTACTGAGGGCCTCCAGGAGAGAAGCCCAAGCAAGACGCTCCCCGAGGAGCGTCTTGACACATGTCAACACTGGGTCTGACAGAGGGCCTCCAGGAGAGAGGCCCAAGCAAGACGCGCCCCGAGGAGTGTCTTGCCACATGTCACCACTTGGTCTGACTGAGCGCCTCCAGGAGAGAGGCCCAAGCAAGACACGCCCCGAGGAGCGTCTTGCCACATGTCAACAATGGGTCTGACTGAGGGCCTCCAGGAGAGAAGCCCAAGCAAGACGCTCCCCGAGGAGCGTCTTGACACATGTCAACAATGGGTCTGACAGAGGGCCTCCAGGAGAGAGGCCCAAGCAAGACGCGCCCCGAGGAGTGTCTTGCCACATGTCACCACTTGGTCTGACTGAGCGCCTCCAGGAGAGAGGCCCAAGCAACACGCGCCCCGAGGAGCGTCAGGCCACATGTCACTACTCAGTCTGACTGAGCGCCTCCAGGAGAGAGGCCCAAGCAAGACGTGCCCCGAGGAGCGTCTTGCCACATGTCAACAATGGGTCTTACTGAGGGCCTCCAGGAGAGAAGCCCAAGCAAGACGCGCCCCGAGGAGCTTCTTGCCACATGTCAGCACTCGGTCTGACTGAGCGCCTCCAGGAGAGAGGCCAAAGCAAGACGCGCCCCGAGGAGCGTCTTGACACATGTCAACACTGGGTCTGACAGAGGGCCTCCATAAGAGAGGCCCAAGCAAGACGCGCCCCGAGGAGTGTCTTGCCACATGTCAACACTGGGTCTGACAGAGGGGCTCCAGGAGAGAGGCCCAAGCAAGACGCGCCCCGAGGATTTTCTTGCCACATGTCACCACTTGGTCTGACTGAGCGCCTCCAGGAGAGAGGCCCAAGCAAGACGCGCCCCGAGGAGCGTCTTTCCACGTGTCACCACTGGGTCTGACTGAGCGCCTCCAGGAGAGAGGCCCAAGCAAGACGCGCCCCGAGGAGCGTCTTGCCACATGTCAACACTGGGTCTGAATGAGCGCCTACAGGAGAGAGGCCCAAGCAAGACGCGCCCCGAGGAGCGTCTTGCCACATGTCAACAATGGGTCTGACTGAGGGCCTCCAGGAGAGAATCCCAAGCAAGACGCGCCCCGAGGAGCGTCTTGACACATGTCAACACTGGGTCTGACTGAGCGCCTCCAGGAGAGAGGCCCAAGCAACACGCGCCCCGAGGAGCGTCAGGCCACATGTCACTACTCAGTCTGACTGAGCGCCTCCAGGAGAGAGGCCCAAGAAAGACGCGCCCCGAGGAGCATCTTGCCACATGTCAACAATGGGTCTTACTGAGGGCCTCCAGGAGAGAAGCCCAAGCAAGACGCGCCCCGAGGAGCTTCTTGCCACATGTCAGCACTCGGTCTGACTGAGCGCCTCCAGGAGAGAGGCCAAAGCAAGATGCGCCCCGAGGAGCGTCTTGACACATGTCAACACTGGGTCTGACAGAGGGCCTCCATGAGAGAGGCCCAAGCAAGACGCGCCCCGAGGAGTGTCTTGCCACATGTCAACACTGGGTCTGACAGAGGGGCTCCAGGAGAGAGGCCCAAGCAAGACGCGCCCCGAGGATTTTCTTGCCACATGTCACCACTTGGTCTGACTGAGCGCCTCCAGGAGAGAGGCCCAAGCAAGACGCGCCCCGAGGAGCGTCTTTCCACGTGTCACCACTGGGTCTGACTGAGCGCCTCCAGGAGAGAGGCCCAAGCAAGACGCGCCCCGAGGAGCGTCTTGCCACATGTCAACACTGGGTCTGAATGAGCGCCTACAGGAGAGAGGCCCAAGCAAGACGCGCCCCGAGGAGCGTCTTGCCACATGTCAACAATGGGTCTGACTGAGGGCCTCCAGGAGAGAATCCCAAGCAAGACGCGCCCCGAGGAGCGTCTTGACACATGTCAACACTGGGTCTGACTGAGCGCCTCCAGGAGAGAGGCCCAAGCAAGACGCGCCCCGAGGAGCGTCTTGCCACATGTCAACACTGGGTCTGACTGAGCGCCTCCAGGAGAGAGGCCCAAGCAAGATGCGCCCGGAGGAGCGTCTTGCCACATGTCAACAATGGGTCTGACAGAGGGCCTCCACGAGAGAGGCCCAAGCAAGACACGCCCCGAGGAGTGTCATGCCACATGTCACCACTGGGTCTGACTGAGCGCCTCCAGGAGAGAGGCCCAAGCAAGACGTGCCCCGAGGAGTGTCAGGCCACATGTCACTACTCAGTCTGACTGAGCGCCTCCAGGAGAGAGGCCCAAGCAAGACGTGCCCCGAGGAGCGTCTTGCCACATGTAAGCACTGGGTCTGACTGAGCGCCTCCAGGAGAGAGGCCCCAGCAAGACGCGCCCCGAGGAGCGTCTTGCCTTATGTCAGCACTCGGTCTGACTGAGCGCCTCCAGGAGAGAGGCCCAAGCAAGACGCGCCCCGAGGAGCGTCTTGCAACATGTCAACAATGGGTCTGACTGAGGGCCTCCAGGAGAGAGGCCCAAGCAAGATGCGCCCGGAGGAGCGTCTTGCCACATGTCAACACTGGGTCTGACAGAGGGCCTGCAGGAGAGAGGCCCAAGCAAGACGCGCCCCGAGGAGCGTCTTGCCACATGTCACCTCTGGTTCTGACTGAGCGCCTCCAGGAGAGAGGCCCAAGCAAGACGCGCCCCGAGGAGCGTCTTGTCACATGTCAACACTGGGTCTTTCTGAGGGCCTCCAGGAGAGAAGCCCAAGCAAGACGCGCCCCGAGGAGCGTCTTGCCACATGTAAGCACTCGGTCTGACTGAGCGCCTCCAGGAGAGAGGCCCAAGCAAGACGCGCCCCGAGGAGCATCTTGCCACATGTCAACAATGGGTCTGACTGAGGGCCTCCAGGAGAGAATCTCAAGCAAGACGCGCCCCGAGGAGCGTCTTGACACATGTCAACACTGGGTCTGACTGAGCGCCTCCAGGAGAGAGGCCCAAGCAAGACGCGCCCCGAGGAGCGTCTTGCCACATGTCAACACTGGGTCTGACTGAGCGCCTCCAGGAGAGAGGCCCAAGCAAGACACACCCCGAGGAGCGTCTTTCCACGGGTCACCACTGGGTCTGACTGAGCGCCTCCAGGAGAGAGGCCCAAGCAAGACGCGCCCCGAGGAGCGTCTTGCCCCATGTCAACACTGGGTCTGACTGAGCACCTCCAGGAGAGAGGCCCAAGCAAGACGTGCCCCGAGGAGCGTCTTGCCACATGTCAACACTGGGTCTGACTGAGCGCCTCCAGGAGAGAGGCCCAAGCAAGACGCACCCCGAGGAGCGTCTTTCCACGGGTCACCACTGGGTCTGACTGAGCGCCTCCAGGAGAGAGGCCCAAGCAAGACGCGCCCCGAGGAGCGTCTTGCCACATGTCAACACTGGGTCTGACTGAGCGCCTCCAGGAGAGAGGCCCAAGCAAGACGCGCCCCGAGGAGCGTCTTGCCACATGTCAACACTGGGTCTGACTGAGCGCCTCCAGGAGAGAGGCCCAAGCAAGATGCGCCCTGAGGAGCGTCTTGCCACATGTCAACAATGGGTCTGACTGAGGGCCTCCAGGAGAGAGGCCCAAGCAAGATGCGCCCGGAGGAGCGTCTTGCCACATGTCAACAATGTGTCTGACAGAGGGCCTCCACGAGAGAGGCCCAAGCAAGACACGCCCCGAGGAGTGTCATGCCACATGTCACCACTGGGTCTGACTGAGCGCCTCCAGGAGAGAGGCCCAAGCGAGACGTGCCCCGAGGAGCGTCAGGCCACATGTCACTACTCAGTCTGACTGAGCGCCTCCAGGAGAGAGGCCCAAGCAAGACGTGCCCCGAGGAGCGTCTTGCCACATGTAAGCACTGGGTCTGACTGAGCGCCTCCAGGAGAGAGGCCCCAGCAAGACGCGCCCCGAGGAGCGTCTTGCCTTATGTCAGCACTCGGTCTGACTGAGCGCCTCCAGGAGACAGGCCCAAGCAAGATGCGCCCGGAGGAGCGTCTTGCCACATGTCAACACTGGGTCTGACAGAGGGCCTCCAGGAGAGAGGCCCAAGCAAGACGCGCCCCGAGGAGCGTCTTGCCACATGTCACCTCTGGTTCTGACTGAGCGCCTCCAGGAGAGAGGCCCAAGCAACACGCGCCCCGAGGAGCGTCTTGTCACATGTCAACACAGGGTCTTTCTGAGGGCCTCCTGGAGAGAAGCCCAAGCAAGACGCGCCCCGAGGAGCATCTTGCCACATGTCAGCACTCGGTCTGACTGAGCGCCTCTAGGAGAGAGGCCAGAGCAAGACGCGCCCCGAGGAGCGTCTTGCCACAGGTCAACAATGGGTCTGACTGAGGGCCTCCAGGAGAGAATCCCAAGCAAGACGCGCCCCGAGGAGCGTCTTGACACATGTCAACACTGGGTCTGACTGAGCGCCTCCAGGAGAGAGGCCCAAGCAAGACGCGCCCCGAGGAGCGTCTTGCCACATGTCAACACTGGGTCTGACTGAGCGCCTCCAGGAGAGAGGCCCCAGCAAGACGCACCCCGAGGAGCGTCTTTCCACGGGTCACCACTGGGTCTGACTGAGCGCCTCCAGGAGAGAGGCCCAAGCAAGACGCGCCCCGAGGAGCGTCTTGCCACATGTCAACACTGGGTCTGACTGAGCGCCTCCAGGAGAGAGGCCCAAGCAAGATGCGCCCCGAGGAGCGTCTTGCCACATGTCAACACTGGGTCTGACTGAGCGCCTCCAGGAGAGAGGCCCAAGCAAGACGCACCCCGAGGAGCGTCTTTCCACGGGTCACCACTGGGTCTGACTGAGCGCCTCCAGGAGAGAGGCCCAAGCAAGACGCGCCCCGAGGAGCGTCTTGCCACATGTCAACACTGGGTCTGACTGAGCGCCTCCAGGAGAGAGGCCCAAGCAAGACGCGCCCCGAGGAGCGTCTTGCCACATGTCAACACTGGGTCTGACTGAGCGCCTCCAGGAGAGAGGCCCAAGCAAGATGCGCCCCGAGGAGCATCTTGCCACATGTCAACAATGGGTCTGACTGAGGGCCTCCAGGAGAGAGGCCCAAGCAAGATGCGCCCGGAGGAGCGTCTTGCCACATGTCAACAATGGGTCTGACAGAGGGCCTCCACGAGAGAGGCCGAAGCAAGACACGCCCCGAGGAGTGTCATGCCACATGTCACCACTGGGTCTGACTGAGCGCCTCCAGGAGAGAGGCCCAAGCAAGACGTGCCCCGAGGAGCGTCAGGCCACATGTCACTACTCAGTCTGACTGAGCGCCTCCAGGAGAGAGGCCCAAGCAAGACGTGCCCCGAGGAGCGTCTTGCCACATGTAAGCACTGGGTCTGACTGAGCACCTCCAGGAGAGAGGCCCCAGCAAGACGCGCCCCGAGGAGCGTCTTGCCTTATGTCAGCACTCGGTCTGACTGAGCGCCTCCAGGAGAGAGGCCCAAGCAAGACGCGCCCCGAGGAGCGTCTTGCAACATGTCAACAATGGGTCTGACTGAGGGCCTCCAGGAGAGAGGCCCAAGCAAGATGCGCCCGGAGGAGCGTCTTGCCACATGTCAACACTGGGTCTGACAGAGGGCCTCCAGGAGAGAGGCCCAAGCAAGACGCGCCCCGAGGAGCGTCTTGCCACATGTCACCTCTGGTTCTGACTGAGCGCCTCCAGGAGAGAGGCCCAAGCAAGACGCGCCCCGTTGAGCGTCTTGTCACATGTCAACACTGGGTCTTTCTGAGGGCCTCCAGGAGAGAAGCCCAAGCAAGACGCGCCCCGAGGAGCGTCTTGCCACATGACAGCACTCGGTCTGACTGAGCGCCTCCAGGAGAGAGGCCCAAGCAAGACGCGCCCCGAGGAGCGTCTTGCCACATGTCAACAATGGGTCTGACTGAGGGCCTCCAGGAGAGAAGCCCAAGCAACACGCGGCCCGAGGAGCGTCTTGCCACATGTCAGCACTCGGTCTGACTGAGCGCCTCCAGGAGAGAGGCCCAAGCAAGACGCGCCCCGAGGAGCGTCTTGCCACATGTCAACAATGGGTCTGACTGAGGGCCTCCAGGAGAGAAGCCCAAGCAAGATGCTCCCCGAGGAGCGTCTTGACACATGTCAGCACTGGGTCTGACAGAGGGCCTCCAGGAGAGAGGCCGAAGCAAGACGCGCCCCGAGGAGTGTCTTGCCACATGTCACCACTTGGTCTGACTGAGGGCCTCCAGGAGAGAAGCCCAAGCAACACACGGCCCGAGGAGCGTCTTGCCACATGTCAGCACTCGGTCTGACTGAGCACCTCCAGGAGAGAGGCCCAAGCAAGACGCGCCCCGAGGAGCGTCTTGCCACATGTCAACAATGGGTCTGACTGAGGGCCTCCAGGAGAGAAGCCCAAGCAAGACGGGCCCCGAGGAGCTTCTTGCCACATGTCAGCACTCGGTCTGACTGAGCGCCTCCAGGAGAGAGGCCAAAGCAAGACGCGCCCCGAGGAGTGTCTTGACAAATGTCAACAAGGGGTCTGACAGAGGGCCTCCATGAGAGAGGCCCAATCAAGACGCGCCCCGAGGAGTGTCTTGCCACATGTCAACACTGGGTCTTACAGAGGGGCTCCATGAGAGAGGCCCAAGCAAGACGCGCCCCGAGGAGCGTCTTTCCACGTGTCACCACTGGGTCTGACTGAGCGCCTCCAGGAGAGAGGCCCAAGCAAGACGCTCCTCGGGGCGCGTCTTGCCACATGTCAACAATGGGTCTGACTGAGGGCCTCCAGGAGAGAAGCCCAAGCAAGACGCTCCCCGAGGAGCGTCTTGACACATGTCAACACTGGGTCTGACAGAGGGCCTCCAGGAGAGAGGCCCAAGCAAGACGCGCCCCGAGGAGTGTCTTGCCACATGTCACCACTTGGTCTGACTGAGCGCCTCCAGGAGAGAGGCCCAAGCAACACGCGCCCCGAGGAGCGTCAGGCCACATGTCACTACTCAGTCTGACTGAGCGCCTCCAGGAGAGAGGCCCAAGCAAGACGCGCCCCGAGGAGCTTCTTGCCACATGTCAGCACTCGGTCTGACTGAGCGCCTCCAGGAGAGAGGCCAAAGCAAGACGCGCCCCGAGGAGTGTCTTGACACATGTCAACAAGGGGTCTGACAGAGGACCTCCATGAGAGAGGCCCAATCAAGACGCGCCCCGAGGAGTGTCTTGCCACATGTCAACACTGGGTCTGACAGAGGGGCTCCAGGAGAGAGGCCCAAGCAAGACGCGCCCCGAGGATTGTCTTGCCACATGTCACCACTTGGTCTGACTGAGCGCCTCCAGGAGAGAGGCCCAAGCAAGACGCGCCCCGAGGAGCGTCTTTCCACGTGTCACCACTGGGTCTGACTGAGCGCCTCAAGGAGAGAGGCCCAAGCAAGACGCGCCCCGAGGAGCGTCTTGCCACATGTCAACACTGGGTCTGAATGAGCGCCTCCAGGAGAGAGGCCCAAGCAAGACGCGCCCCGAGGAGCGTCTTGCCACATGTCAACAATGGGTCTGACTGAGGGCCTCCAGGAGAGAAGCCCAAGCAAGACGCGCCCCGAGGAGCGTCTTGACACATGTCAACACTGGGTCTGACTGAGCGCCTCCAGGAGAGAGGCCCAAGCAAGACGCGCCCCGAGGAGCGTCTTGCCACATGTCAACACTGGGTCTGACTGAGCGCCTCCAGGAGAGAGGCCCAAGCAAGATGCGCCCCGAGGAGCGTCTTGCCACATGTCAACAATGGGTCTGACTGAGGGCCTCCAGGAGAGAGGCCCAAGCAAGATGCGCCCGGAGGAGCGTCTTGCCACATGTCAACAATGGGTCTGACTGAGGGCCTTCAGGAGAGAAGCCCAAGCAAGACGCGCCCCGAGGAGCGTCTTGACACATGTCAACACTGGGTCTGACAGAGGGCCTCCACGAGAGAGGCCCAAGCAAGACGCGCCCCGAGGAGTGTCATGCCACATGTCACCACTGGGTCTGACTGAGCGCCTCCAGGAGAGAGGCCCAAGCAAGACGTGCCCCGAGGAGCGTCAGGCCACATGTCACTACTCAGTCTGACTGAGCGCCTCCAGGAGAGAGGCCCAAGCTAGACGCGCCCCGAGGAGCGTCTTGCCACATGTAAGCACTGGGTCTGACTGAGCGCCTCCAGGAGAGAGGCCCCAGCAAGACGCGCCCCGAGGAGCGTCTTGCCTTATGTCAGCACTCGGTCTGAATGAGCGCCTCCAGGAGAGAGGCCCAAGCAAGACGCGCCCCGAGGAGCGTCTTGCAACATGTCAACAATGGGTCTGACTGAGGGCCTCCAGGAGAGAGGCCCAAGCAAGATGCGCCCGGAGGAGCGTCTTGCCACATGTCAACACTGGGTCTGACAGAGGGCCTCCAGCAGAGAGGCCCAAGCAAGACGCGCCCCGAGGAGCGTCTTGCCACATGTCACCTCTGGTTCTGACTGAGCGCCTCCAGGAGAGAGGCCCAAGCAAGACGCGCCCCGAGGAGCGTCTTGCCACATGTCAGCACTCGGTCTGACTGAGCGCCTCCAGGAGAGAGGCCCAAGCAACACGCGCCCCGAGGAGCGTCAGGCCACATGTCACTACTCAGTCTGACTGAGCGCCTCCAGGAGAGAGGCCCAAGCAAGACGCGCCCCGAGGAGCGTCTTGCCACATGTCAACAATGGGTCTTACTGAGGGCCTCCAGGAGAGAAGCCCAAGCAAGACGCGCCCCGAGGAGCTTCTTGCCACATGTCAGCACTCGGTCTGACTGAGCGCCTCCAGGAGAGAGGCCAAAGCAAGACGCGCCCCGAGGAGTGTCTTGACACATGTCAACAAGGGGTCTGACAGAGGGCCTCCATGAGAGAGGCCCAATCAAGACGCGCCCCGAGGAGTGTCTTGCCACATGTCAACACTGGGTCTGACAGAGGGGCTCCAGGAGAGAGGCCCAAGCAAGACGCTCCCCGAGGATTGTCTTGCCACATGTCACCACTTGGTCTGACTGAGCGCCTCCAGGAGAGAGGCCCAAGCAAGACGCGCCCCGAGGAGCGTCTTTCCACGTGTCACCACTGGGTCTGACTGAGCGCCTCCAGGAGAGAGGCCCAAGCAAGACGCGCCCCGAGGAGCGTCTTGCCACATGTCAACACTGGGTCTGAATGAGCGCCTCCAGGAGAGAGGCCCAAGCAAGACGCGCCCCGAGGAGCGTCTTGCCACATGTCAACAATGGGTCTGACTGAGGGCCTCCAGGATAGAAGCCCAAGCAAGACGCGCCCCGAGGAGCGTCTTGACACATGTCAACACTGGGTCTGACTGAGCGCCTCCAGGAGAGAGGCCCAAGCAAGACGCGCCCCGAGGAGCGTCTTGCCACATGTCAACACTGGGTCTGACTGAGCGCCTCCAGGAGAGAGGCCCAAGCAAGATGCGCCCCGAGGAGCGTCTTGCCACATGTCAACAATGGGTCTGACTGAGGGCCTCCAGGAGAGAGGCCCAAGCAAGATGCGCCCGGAGGAGCGTCTTGCCACATGTCAACAATGGGTCTGACTGAGGGCCTTCAGGAGAGAAGCCCAAGCAAGACGCGCCCCGAGGAGCGTCTTGACACATGTCAACACTGGGTCTGACAGAGGGCCTCCACGAGAGAGGCCCAAGTGGGACACGCCCAGAGGAGTGTCATGCCACATGTCACCACTGGGTCTGACTGAGCGCCTCCAGGAGAGAGGCCCAAGCAAGACGTGCCACGAGGAGCGTCAGGCCACATGTCACTACTCAGTCTGACTGAGCGCCTCCAGGAGAGAGGCCCAAGCTAGACGCGCCCCGAGGAGCGTCTTGCCACATGTAAGCACTGGGTCTGACTGAGCGCCTCCAGGAGAGAGGCCCCAGCAAGACGCGCCCCGAGGAGCGTCTTGCCTTATGTCAGCACTCGGTCTGAATGAGCGCCTCCAGGAGAGAGGCCCAAGCAAGACGCGCCCCGAGGAGCGTCTTGCAACATGTCAACAATGGGTCTGACTGAGGGCCTCCAGGAGAGAGGCCCAAGCAAGACGCGCCCCGAGGAGCGTCTTGCCACATGTCAGCACTCGGTCTGACTGAGCGCCTCCAGGAGAGAGGCCCAAGCAAGACGCGCCCCGAGGAGCGTCTTGCCACATGTCAACAATGGGTCTGACTGAGGGCCTCCAGGAGAGAAGCCCAAGCAACACGCGGCCCGAGGAGCGTCTTGCCACATGTCAGCACTCGGTCTGACTGAGCGCCTCCAGGAGAGAGGCCCAAGCAAGACGCGCCCCGAGGAGCGTCTTGCCACATGTCAACAATGGGTCTGACTGAGCGCCTCCAGGAGAGAGCCCCAAGCAAGAAGCACCCCGAGGAGCTTCTTGCCACATGTCAACAATGGGTCTGACTGAGGGCCTCCAGGAGAGAGGCCCAAGCAAGACGCGCCCAGAGGAGCGTCTTGCCACGTGTCACCACTGGGTCTGATTGAGCAACTCCAGGAGAGAGGCCCCAGCAAGACGCACCCCGAGGAGCGTCTTGCCTTATGTCAGCACTCGGTCTGACTGAGCGCCTCCAGGAGAGAGGCCCATGCAAGACGCGCCCCGAGGAGTGTCTTGCCACATGTCACTACTCGGTCTAACTGAGCGCCTCCAGGAGAAAGGTCCAAGCAAGACGCGCCCCGAGGAGCGTCTTGCCAAATGTCACTACTCGGTCTGACTGAGCACCTCCAGGAGGGAGGTCCAAACAAGACGCGCCCCGTGGAGCGTCTTGCCACATGTCACTACTTGGTCTGACTGAGCACCTCCAGGAGAGAGGCCCAAGCAAGACGTGCCCCGAGGAGCGTCTTGCCACATGGCAACAATGGGTCTGACTGAGGGCCTCCAGGAGAGAAGCCCAAGCAAGACGCGCCCAGAGGAGCGTCTTGCCACATGTCAACACTGGGTCTGACTGAGCGCCTCCAGGAGAGAGGCCCAAGCAAGACACGCCCCGAGGAGCGTCTTGACACATGTCAACACTGGGTCGGACTGAGGGCCTCCATGAGAGAAGCCCCAGCAAGACGCGCCCCGAGGAGCGTCTTGCCACATGTCAACAATGGGTCTGACTGAGGGCCTCCAGGAGAGAAGCCCAAGCAAGAAGCGCCCCGAGGAGCGTCTTGCCACATGTCAACACTGGGTCTGACTGAGCGCCTCCAGGAGAGAGGCCCAAGCAAGACACGCCCCGAGGAGCGTCTTGACACATGTTAACACTGGGTCTGACTGAGGGCCTCCATGAGAGAAGCCCAAGCAAGACGCGCCCCGAGGAGAGTCTTGCCACATGTCAACACTGGGTCTGACAGAGGGCATCCAGGAGAGAGGTCCAAGCAACACGCGCCCCGAGGAGCATCTTGCCACATGTCAACACTGGGTCTGACTGAGTGCCTCCATGAGAGAAGCCCCAGCAAGATGCGCCCCGAGGAGCGTCTTGCCACATGTCACTACTCGGTCTGACTGAGCGCCTCCAGGAGAGAGACCCAAGCAAGACGTGCCCCGAGGAGCATCTTGCCACATGTCAACACTGGGTCTGACTGAGTGCCTCCATGAGAGAAGCCCCAGCAAGATGCGCCCCGAGGAGCGTCTTGCCACATGTCACTACTCGGTCTGACTGAGCGCCTCCAGGAGAGAGACCCAAGCAAGACGTGCCCCGAGGAGCGTCTTGCCACATGTCAACACTGGGTCTGACTGAGCGCCTCCAGGAGAGAGGCCCAAGCAAGACACTCCCCGAGGAGTGTCTTGACACATGTCAACACTGGGTCTGACTGAGGGCCTCCATGAGAGAAGCCCAAGCAAGACGCGCCCCGAGGAGAGTCTTGCCACATGTCAACACTGGGTCTGACAGAGGGCATCCAGGAGAGAGGCCCAAGCAATACGCGCCCCGAGGAGCGTCTTGCCACATGTCAACCATGGGTCTGACTGAGGGCCTCCAGGAGAGAAGCAAAAGCAAGATGCGCCCCGCAGAGCTTCTTTCCACATGTCAACAATGGGTCTTACTGAGGGCCTCCAGGTGAGAGGCCCAAGCAAGACGCGCCCCGAGGAGCGTCTTGCCACGTGTCAACACTGGGTCTGACTTAGCGCCTCCAGGAGAGAGGCCCAAGCAAGATGCGCCCCGAGGAGCATCTTGCCACGTGTCACCACTGGGTCTGACTGAGCTCCTCCAGGAGAGAGGCCAAAGCAAGACGCGCCCAGAGGAGCGTCTTGCCACGTCTCACCACTGGGTCTGACTGAGCACCTCCAGGAGAGAGGCCCCAGCAAGATGCGCCCCGAGGAGCGTCTTGACTTATGTCAGCACTCGGTCTGACTGAGCGCCTCCAGGAGGGAGGTCCAAGCAAGAAGCGCCCCGAGGAGCGTCTTGCCACATGTCACTACTCGGTCTGACTGAGCACCTCCAGGAGAGAGGCCCAAGCAAGACGTGCCCCGAGGAGCGTCTTGCCACATGTCAACAATGGGTCTGACTGAGGGCCTCCAGGAGAGAAGCCCAAGCAAGACGCGCCCAGAGGAGCGTCTTGCCACATGTCAACACTGGGTCTGACTGAGCGCCTCCAGGAGAGAGGCCCAAGCAAGACACACCCCGAGGAGCGTCTTGACACATGTCAACACTGGGTCGGACTGAGGGCCTCCATGAGAGAAGCCCAAGCAAGACGCTCCCCGAGGAGAGTCTTGCCACATGTCAACACTCGGTCTGACATTGGGCATTCAGGTGAGAGGCCCAAGCAATACGCGCCCCGAGGAGCGTCTTGCCACATGTCACCACTGGGTCTGAATGAGCGCCTCCAGGAGAGAGGCCCAACCAAGACGCGCCCCGAGGAGTGTCTTGCCACATGCCAACACTGGGTCTGACTGAGCGCCTCCAGGAGAGAGGCCCAAGCAAGACGCGCCCCGAGGAGAGTCTTGCCACGTGTCAACACTGGGTCTGACTGAGCGCCTCCAGGAGAGAGGCCCAAGCAAGACGCGCCCCGAGGAGCGTCTTTCCACGTGTCACCACTGGGTCTGACTGAGCGCCTCCAGGAGAGAGGCCCAAGCAAGACGCGTCCCGAGGAGCGTCTTGCCACATGTCAACACTGGGTCTGACTGAGCGCCTCCAGGAGAGAGGCCCCAGCAAGACGCGCCCCGAGGAGCGTCTTGCCTTATGTCAGCACTCGGTCTGACTGAGCGCCTCCAGGAGAGAGGCCCAAGCAAGACGCGCCCCGAGGAGCGTCTTGCCACATGTCAACAATGGGTCTGACTGAGGGCCTCCAGGAGAGAAGCCAAAGCAAGACACGCCCCGAGGAGCTTCTTTCCACATGTCAACAATGGGTCTTACTGAGGGCCTCCATGAGAGAAGCCCAAGCAAGACGCGCCCCGAGGAGTGTCTTGCCACATGTCAACACTGTGTCTGACTGAGCGCCTCCAGGAGAGAGGCCCAAGCAAGACGCGCCCCGAGGAGCGTCTTGCCACGTGTCAACACTGGGTCTGACTGCGCTCCTCCAGGAGAGAGGCCCAAGCAAGACGCGCCCAGAGGAGCGTCTTGCCACGTGTCACCACTGGGTCTGATTGACCACCTCCAGGAGAGAGGTCCCAGCAAGACGCGCCCCGAGGAGCGTCTTGCCTTATGTCAGCACTCGGTCTGACTGAGCGCCTCCAGGAGAGAGGCCCAAGCAAGACGCGCACCGAGGAGCGTCTTGCCAAATGTCACTACTCGGTCTGACTGAGCGCCTCCAGGAGGGAGGTCCAAGCAAGACGCTCCCCGAGGAGTGTCTTGCCACATGTCACCACTGGGTCTGACTGAGCGCCTCCAGGAGAGAAGCCCAAGCAAGACGCGCTCGAGGAGCGTCTTGTCACATGTCAACACTGGGTCTTTCTGAGCGCCTCCAGGAGAGAAGCCCAAGCAAGACGCGCCCCGAGGAGCGTCTTTCCACATGTCAGCACTCGGTCTGAATGAGCGCCTCCAGGAGAGAGGCCCAAGCAAGACGCGCCCAAAGGAGCGTCTTGCAACATGTCAACAATGGGTCTGACTGAGGGCCTCCAGGAGAGAAGCCCAAGCAACACGCGGCCCGAGGAGCGTCTTGCCACTTGTCAGCACTCGGTCTGACTAAGCGCCTCCAGGAGAGAGGCCAACGCACGACGCGCCCCGAGGAACGTCTTGCCACATGTCAACAATAGGTTTGACTGAGGGCCTCCAGGAGAGAAGCCCAAGCAAGACACGCCCCGAGGAGCGTCTTGACACATGTCAACACTGGGTCTGACAGAGGGCCTCCAGGAGAGAGGCCCAAGCAAGACGCGCCCCGAGGAGTGTCTTGCCACATGTCACCACTTGGTCTGACTGAGCGCCTCCAGGAGAGAGGCCCAAGCAACACGCTGCCCGAGGAGCGTCTTGCCACATGTCAGCACTCGGTCTGACTGAGCGCCTCCAGGAGAGAGGCCCAAGCAAGACGCGCCCCGAGGAGCATCTTGCCACATGTCAACAATGGGTCTGACTGAGGGCCTCCAGGAGAGAAGGCCAAGCAACACGCGGCCCGAGGAGCGTCTTGCCACATGTCAGCACTCGGTCTGACTGAGCGCCTCCAGGAGAGAGGCCCAAGCAAGACGCGCCCCGAGGAGCGTCTTGCCACATGTCAACAATGGGTCTGACTGAGGGCCTCCAGGAGAGAAGCCCAAGCAAGACGCGCCCCGAGGAGCGTCTTGACACATGTCAGCACTGGGTCTGACAGAGGGCCTCCAGGAGAGAGGCCGAAGCAAGACGCGCCCCGAGGAGTGTCTTGCCACATGTCACCAATTGGTCTGAGTGAGGGCCTCCAGGAGAGAAGCCCAAGCAACACGCGGCCCGAGGAGCGTCTTGCCACATGTCAGCACTCGGTCTGACTGAGCGCCTCCAGGAGAGAGGCCCAAGCAAGACGCGCCCCGAGGAGCGTCTTGCCACATGTCAACAATGGGTCTGACTGAGGGCCTCCAGGAGAGAAGCCCAAGCAAGACGCGCCCCGAGGAGCGTCTTGACACATGTCAACACTGGGTCTGACAGAGGGCCTCCAGGAGAGAGGCCCAAGCAAGACGCGCCCCGAGGAGTGTCTTGCCACATGTCACCACTTGGTCTGACTGAGCGCCTCCAGGAGAGAGGCCCAAGCAACACGCGCCCCGAGGAGCGTCAGGCCACATGTCACTACTCAGTCTGACTGAGCGCCTCCAGGAGAGAGGCCCAAGCAAGACGCGCCGCGAGGAGCGTCTTGCCACATGTCAACAATGGGTCTTACTGAGGGCCTCCAGGAGAGAAGCCCAAGCGCCTCCAGGAGAGAGGCACCAGCAAGACGCGCCCCAAGGAGCGTCTTGCCACATGTCAGCACTCGGTCTGACTGAGCGCCTCCAGGAGAGAGCCCCAAGCAAGAAGCACCCCGAGGAGCTTCTTGCCACATGTCAACAATGGGTCTGACTGAGGGCCTCCAGGAGAGAGGCCCAAGCAAGACGCGCCCAGAGGAGCGTCTTGCCACGTGTCACCACTGGGTCTGATTGAGTAACTCCAGGAGAGAGGCCCCAGCAAGACGCACCCCGAGGAGCGTCTTGCCTTATGTCAGCACTCGGTCTGACTGAGCGCCTCCAGGAGAGAGGCCCATGCAAGACGCGCCCCGAGGAGCGTCTTGCCACATGTCACTACTCGGTCTAACTGAGCGCCTCCAGGAGAAAGGTCCAAGCAAGACGCGCCCCGAGGAGCGTCTTGCCAAATGTCACTACTCGGTCTGACTGAGCACCTCCAGGAGGGAGGTCCAAACAAGACGCGCCCCGTGGAGCGTCTTGCCACATGTCACTACTTGGTCTGACTGAGCACCTCCAGGAGAGAGGCCCAAGCAAGACGTGCCCCGAGGAGCGTCTTGCCACATGGCAACAATGGGTCTGACTGAGGGCCTCCAGGAGAGAAGCCCAAGCAAGACGCGCCCAGAGGAGCGTCTTGCCACATGTCAACACTGGGTCTGACTGAGCGCCTCCAGGAGAGAGGCCCAAGCAAGACACGCCCCGAGGAGCGTCTTGACACATGTCAACACTGGGTCGGACTGAGGGCCTCCATGAGAGAAGCCCCAGCAAGACGCGCCCCGAGGAGCGTCTTGCCACATGTCACTACTCGGTCTGACTGAGCGCCTCCAGGAGAGAGACCCAAGCAAGACGTGCCCCGAGGAGCGTCTTGCCACATGCCAACAATGGGTCTGACTGAGGGCCTCCAGGAGAGAAGCCCAAGCAAGAAGCGCCCCGAGGAGCGTCTTGCCACATGTCAACACTGGGTCTGACTGAGCGCCTCCAGGAGAGAGGCCCAAGCAAGACACGCCCCGAGGAGCGTCTTGACACATGTTAACACTGGGTCTGACTGAGGGCCTCCATGAGAGAAGCCCAAGCAAGACGCGCCCCGAGGAGAGTCTTGCCACATGTCAACACTGGGTCTGACAGAGGGCATCCAGGAGAGAGGTCCAAGCAACACGCGCCCCGAGGAGCATCTTGCCACATGTCAACACTGGGTCTGACTGAGTGCCTCCATGAGAGAAGCCCCAGCAAGATGCGCCCCGAGGAGCGTCTTGCCACATGTCAACAATGGGTCTGACTGAGGGCCTCCAGGAGAGAAGCCCAAGCAACACGCGGCCCGAGGAGCGTCTTGCCACATGTCAGCACTCGGTCTGACTGAGCGCCTCCAGGAGAGAGGCCAAAGCAAGAAGCGCCCCGAGGAGCGTCTTGCCACATGTCAACAATGGGTCTGACTGAGGGCCTCCAGGAGAGAAGCCCAAGCAAGACGCGCCCCGAGGAGCGTCTTGACACATGTCAACACTGGGTCTGACAGAGGGCCTCCAGGAGAGAGGCCCAAGCAAGACGCGCCCCGAGGAGTGTCTTGCCACATGTCACCACTTGGTCTGACTGAGCGCCTCCAGGAGAGAGGCCCAAGCAACACGCGCCCCGAGGAGCGTCAGGCCACATGTCACTACTCAGTCTGACTGAGCGCCTCCAGGAGAGAGGCCCAAGCAAGACGCACCCCGAGGACCGTCTTGCCACGTGACAACACTGGGTCTGATTGAGGGCCTTCTGGAGAGAGGCCCAAGCAAGACGCGCCCCAAGGAGCGTCTTGCCACATGTCAACAATGGGTCTTACTGAGGGCCTCCAGGAGAGAAGCCCAAGCAAGACGCGCCCTGAGGAGCTTCTTGCCACATGTCAGCACTGGGTCTGACTGAGCGCCTCCAGGAGAGAGGCCCAAGCAAGACGCGCCCCGAGGAGTGTCTTGCCACATGTCACTACTCGGTCTGACTGAGCGCCTCAAGGAGAGAGGTCCAAGCAACACGCGCCCCGAGGAGCGTCTTTCCACATGTCAACACTGGGTCTGACTGAGTGCCTCCATGAGAGAAGCCCCAGCAAGACGCGCCCCGAGGAGCGTCTTGCCACATGTCACTACTCGGTCTGACTGAGCGCCTCCAGGAGAGAGGCCCAAGCAAGACGTGCCCCGAGGAGCGTCTTGCCACATGTCAACAATGGGTCTGACTGAGGGCCTCCAGGAGAGAAGCCCAAGCAAGAAGCGCCTAGATGAGCGTCTTGCCACATGTCAACACTGGGTCTGACTGAGCGCCTCCAGGAGAGAGGCCCAAGCAAGACACGCCCCGAGGAGCGTCATGACACATGTCAACACTGGGTCTGACTGAGGGCCTCCATGAGAGAAGCCCAAGCAAGACGGGCCCGGAGGAGAGTCTTGCCACATGTCAACACTGGGTCTGACAGAGGGCATCCAGGAGAGAGGCCCAAGCAATACGCGCCCCGAGGAGCGTCTTGCCACATGTCAACAATGGGTCTGACTGAGGGCCTCCAGGAGAGAGGCCCAAGCAAGACGCTCCCCGAGGAGCGTCTTGCGACGTGTCAACACTGGGTCTGACTTAGCGCCTCGAGGAGAGAGGCCCAAGCAAGATGCGCCCCAAGGAGCGTCTTGCCACGTGTCACCACTGGGTCTGACTGAGGTCCTCCAGGAGAGAGGCCCAAGCACGACGCGCCCGGAGGAGCGTCTTGCCACGTGTCACCACTGGGTCTGATTGAGCACCTCCAGGAGAGAGGCCCCAGCAAGACGCGCCCCGAGGAGCGTCTTGCCACTTGTCACTACTCGGTCTAACTGAGCGCCTCCAGGAGAGAGGTCCAAGCAAGATGCGCCCCGAGGAGCGTCTTGCCACATGTCACTACTCGGTCTGACTGAGCGCCTCCAGGAGGGAGGTCCAAGCAAGACGCGCCCCGAGGAGCGTCTTGCCACATGTCACTACTCGGTCTGACTGAGCGCCTCCAGGAGAGAGGCCCAAGCAAGACGTGCCCAGAGGAGCGTCTTGCCACATGTCAACACAGGGTCTGACTGAGCGCCTCCAGGAGAGAGGCCCAAGCAAGACACGCCCCGAGGAGCGTCTTGACACATGTCAACACTGGGTCGGACTGAGGGCCTCCATGAGAGAAGCCCAAGCAAGACGCGCCCCGAGGAGTGTCTTGCCACATGTCAACACTCGGTCTGACAGAGGGCATTCAGGAGAGAGGCCCAAGCAATACTCGCCCCGAGGAGCGTCTTGCCACATGTCACCACTGGGTCTGAATGAGCGCCTCCAGGAGAGAGGCCCAACCAAGACGCGCCCCGAGGAGTGTCTTGCCACATGCCAACACTGGGTCTGACTGAGCGCCTCCAGGAGAGAGGCCCAAGCAAGACGCGCCCCGAGGAGCGTCTTGCCACGTGTCAACACTGGGTCTGACTGAGCGCCTCCAGGAGATAGGCCCAAGCAAGACGCGCCCCGAGGAGTGTCTTTCCACGTGTCACCACTGGGTCTGACTGAGCGCCTCCAGGAGAGAGGCCCAAGAAAGACGCGCCCCGAGGAGCGTCTTGCCACATGTCAACACTGGGTCTGACTGAGCGTCTCCTGGAGAGAGGCCCAAGCAAGACGCGCCCCGAGGAGCGTCTTGCCACATGTCAACAATGGGTCTGACTGAGGGCCTCCAGGAGAGAGGCCCAAGCAAGATGCGCCCCGAAGAGCGTCTTGCCACATGTCACTACTCGGTCTGACTGAGCGCCTCCAGGAGAGAGGCCCAAGCAAGACGTGCCCAGAGGAACGTCTTGCCACATGTCAACACGGGGTCTGACTGAGCGCCTCCAGGAGAGAGTCCCAAGCAAGACACGCCCCGAGGAGCGTCTTGACACATGTCAACACTGGGTCGGACTGAGGGCCTCCATGAGAGAAGCCCAAGCAAGACGCGCCCCGAGGAGTGTCTTGCCACATGTCAACACTCGGTCTGACAGAGGGCATTCAGGAGAGAGGCCCAAGCAAGACGCGCCCCGAGGAGCGTCTTGACACATGTCAACACTGGGTCTGACAGAGGGCCTCCAGGAGAGAGGCCCAAGCAAGACGCGCCCCGAGGAGCGTCTTGCCACATGTCACCACTTGGTCTGACTGAGCGCCTCCAGGAGAGAGGCCCAAGCAACACGCGCCCCGAGGAGCGTCAGGCCACATGTCACTACTCAGTCTGACTGAGCGCCTCCAGGAGAGAGGCCCAAGCAAGACGCACCCCGAGGACCGTCTTGCCACGTGTCAACACTGGGTCTGATTGAGGGCCTTCTGGAGAGAGGCCCAAGCAAGACGCGCCCCAAGGAGCGTCTTGCCACATGTCAACAATGGGTCTGACTGAGGGCCTCCAGGAGAGAAGCCCAAGCAACACGCGGCCCGAGGAGCGTCTTGCCACATGTCAGCACTCGGTCTGACTGAGCGCCTCCAGGAGAGAGGCCAAAGCAAGAAGCGCCCCGAGGAGCGTCTTGCCACATGTCAACAATGGGTCTGACTGAGGGCCTCCAGGAGAGAAGCCCAAGCAAGACGCGCCCCGAGGAGCGTCTTGACACATGTCAACACTGGGTCTGACAGAGGGCCTCCAGGAGAGAGGCCCAAGCAAGACGCGCCCCGAGGAGTGTCTTGCCACATGTCACCACTTGGTCTGACTGAGCGCCTCCAGGAGAGAGGCCCAAGCAACACGCGCCCCGAGGAGCGTCAGGCCACATGTCACTACTCAGTCTGACTGAGCGCCTCCAGGAGAGAGGCCCAAGCAAGACGCACCCCGAGGACCGTCTTGCCACGTGTCAACACTGGGTCTGATTGAGGGCCTTCTGGAGAGAGGCCCAAGCAAGACGCGCCCCAAGGAGCGTCTTGCCACATGTCAACAATGGGTCTTACTGAGGGCCTCCAGGAGAGAAGCCCAAGCAAGACGCGCCCTGAGGAGCTTCTTGCCACATGTCAGCACTGGGTCTGACTGAGCGCCTCCAGGAGAGAGGCCCAAGCAAGACGCGCCCCGAGGAGTGTCTTGCCACATGTCACTACTCGGTCTGACTGAACGCCTCAAGGAGAGAGGTCCAAGCAACACGCGCCCCGAGGAGCGTCTTTCCACATGTCAACACTGGGTCTGACTGAGTGCCTCCATGAGAGAAGCCCCAGCAAGACGCGCCCCGAGGAGCGTCTTGCCACATGTCACTACTCGGTCTGACTGAGCGCCTCCAGGAGAGAGGCCCAAGCAAGACGTGCCCCGAGGAGCGTCTTGCCACATGTCAACAATGGGTCTGACTGAGGGCCTCCAGGAGAGAAGCCCAAGCAAGAAGCGCCTAGATGAGCGTCTTGCCACATGTCAACACTGGGTCTGACTGAGCGCCTCCAGGAGAGAGGCCCAAGCAAGACACGCCCCGAGGAGCGTCATGACACATGTCAACACTGGGTCTGACTGAGGGCCTCCATGAGAGAAGCCCAAGCAAGATGGGCCCGGAGGAGAGTCTTGCCACATGTCAACACTGGGTCTGACAGAGGGCATCCAGGAGAGAGGCCCAAGCAATACTCGCCCCGAGGAGCGTCTTCCCACATGTCAACAATGGGTCTGACTGAGGGCCTCCAGGAGAGAGGCCCAAGCACGACGCGCCCCGAGGAGCGTCTTGCCACGTGTCACCACTGGGTCTTACTTAGCGCCTCGAGGAGAGAGGCCCAAGCAAGATGCGCCCCGAGGAGCGTCTTGCCACGTGTCACCACTGGGTCTGACTGAGGTCCTCCAGGAGAGAGGCCCAAGCACGACGCGCCCCGAGGAGCGTCTTGCCACGTGTCACCACTGGGTCTGATTGAGCACCTCCAGGAGAGAGGCCCCAGCAAGACGCGCCCCGAGGAGCGTCTTGCCACTTGTCACTACTCGGTCTAACTGAGCGCCTCCAGGAGAGAGGTCCAAGCAAGATGCGCCCCGAGGAGCGTCTTGCCACATGTCACTACTCGGTCTGACTGAGCGCCTCCAGGAGGGAGGTCCAAGCAAGACGCGCCCCGAGGAGCGTCTTGCCACATGTCACTACTCGGTCTGACTGAGCGCCTCCAGGAGAGAGGCCCAAGCAAGACGTGCCCAGAGGAGCGTCTTGCCACATGTCAACACAGGGTCTGACTGAGCGCCTCCAGGAGAGAGGCCCAAGCAAAACACGACCCGAGGAGCATCTTGACACATGTCAACACTGGGTCGGACTGAGGGCCTCCATGAGAGAAGCCCAAGCAAGACGCGCCCCGAGGAGTGTCTTGCCACATGTCAACACTCGGTCTGACAGAGGGCATTCAGGAGAGAGGCCCAAGCAATACTCGCCCCGAGGAGCGTCTTGCCACATGTCACCACTGGGTCTGAATGAGCGCCTCCAGGATAGAGGCCCAACCAAGACGCGCCCCGAGGAGTGTCTTGCCACATGCCAACACTGGGTCTGACTGAGCGCCTCCAGGAGAGAGGCCCAAGCAAGACGCGCCCCGAGGAGCGTCTTGCCACGTGTCAACACTGGGTCTGACTGAGCGCCTCCAGGAGATAGGCCCAAGCAAGACGCGCCCCGAGGAGCGTCTTTCCACGTGTCACCACTGGGTCTGACTGAGCGCCTCCAGGAGAGAGGCCCAAGAAAGACGCGCCCCGAGGAGCGTCTTGCCACATGTCAACACTGGGTCTGACTGAGCGCCTCCTGGAGAGAGGCCCAAGCAAGACGCGCCCCGAGGAGCGTCTTGCCACATGTCAACAATGGGTCTGACTGAGGGCCTCCAGGAGAGAGGCCCAAGCAAGATGCGCCCCGAAGAGCGTCTTGCCACATGTCACTACTCGGTCTGACTGAGCGCCTCCAGGAGAGAGGCCCAAGCAAGACGTGCCCAGAGGAACGTCTTGCCACATGTCAACACGGGGTCTGACTGAGCGCCTCCAGGAGAGAGTCCCAAGCAAGACACGCCCCGAGGAGCGTCTTGACACATGTCAACACTGGGTCGGACTGAGGGCCTCCATGAGAGAAGCCCAAGCAAGACGCGCCCCGAGGAGTGTCTTGCCACATGTCAACACTCGGTCTGACAGAGGGCATTCAGGAGAGAGGCCCAAGCAATACTCGCCCCGAGGAGCGTCTTGCCACATGTCACCACTGGGTCTGAATGAGCGCCTCCAGGAGAGAGGCCCAACCAAGACGCGCCCCGAGGAGTGTCTTGCCACATGCCAACACTGGGTCTGACTGAGCGCCTCCAGGAGAGAGGCCCAAGCAAGACGCGCCCCGAGGAGCGTCCTGCCACGTGTCAACACTGGGTCTGACTGAGCGCCTCCAGGAGAGAGGCCCAAGCAAGACGCGCCCCGAGGAGCGTCTTTCCACGTGTCACCACTGGGTCTGACTGAGCGCCTCCAGGAGAGAGGCCCAAGAAAGACGCGCCCCGAGGAGCGTCTTGCCACATGTCAACACTGGGTCTGACTGAGCGCCTCCTGGAGAGAGGCCCAAGCAAGACGCGCCCCGAGGAGCGTCTTGCCACATGTCAACAATGGGTCTGACTGAGGGCCTCCAGGAGAGAGGCCCAAGCAAGATGCGCCCGGAGGAGCGTCTTGCCACATGTCACCTCTGGTTCTGACTGAGCGCCTCCAGGAGAGAGGCCCAAGCAAGACGCGCCCCTAGGAGCGTCTTGTCACATGTCAACACTGGGTCTGTCTGAGCGCCTCCAGGAGAGAAGCCCAAGCAAGACGCGCCCCGAGGAGCGTCTTGCCACATGTCAACAATGGGTCTGACTGAGGGCCTCCAGGAGAGAAGCCCAAGCAAGACTGCGAGCCTAGGAGCGTCTTGACACATGTCACTACTCAGTCTGACTGAGGACCTCCAGGAGAGAGGCCCAAGCAAGACGCGCCCCGAGGAGCGTCTTGCCACATGTCAGCACTGGGTCTGACTGAGCGCCTCCAGGAGAGAGGCCCCAGTAAGACGCGCCCCGAGGAGCGTCTTGCCTTATGTCAGCACTCGGTCTGACTGAGCGCCTCCAGGAGAGAGGCCCAAGCAAGACGCGCCCCGAGGAGCGTATTGCCACATGTCAACAATGGGTCTGACTGAGGGCCTCCAGGAGAGAAGCCCAAGCAAGACTGCACCGCGAGGAGCGTCTTGACACATGTCACTACTCAGTCTGACTGAGGGCCTCCAGGAGAGAGGCCCAAGCAAGACGTGCCCCGAGGAGCGTCTTGCCACACGTCAGCACTGGGTCTGACTGAGCGCCTCCAGGAGAGAGGCCCCAGCAAGACGCGCCCTGAGGAGCGTCTTGCCTTATGTCAGCACTCGGTCTGACTGAGCGCCTCCAGGAGAGAGGCCCAAGCAAGACGCGCCCCGAGGAGAGTCTTGCCACATGTCAACACTGGGTCTGACAGAGGGCATCCAGGAGAGAGGTCCAAGCAACACGCGCCCCGAGGAGCATCTTGCCACATGTCAACACTGGGTCTGACTGAGTGCCTCCATGAGAGAAGCCCCAGCAAGATGCGCCCCGAGGAGCGTCTTGCCACATGTCACTACTCGGTCTGACTGAGCGCCTCCAGGAGAGAGACCCAAGCAAGACGCGCCCCGAGGAGCGTCTTGCCACATGTCAACAATGGGTCTGACTGAGGGCCTCCAGGAGAGAAGCCCAAGCAACACGCGGCCCGAGGAGCGTCTTGCCACATGTCAGCACTCGGTCTGACTGAGCGCCT
The DNA here is from genome assembly GCF_043380555.1 of Nothobranchius furzeri. Lineage (NCBI taxonomy): Eukaryota > Metazoa > Chordata > Actinopteri > Cyprinodontiformes > Nothobranchiidae > Nothobranchius > Nothobranchius furzeri. The sequence continues at coordinate 21,561,907 of NC_091747.1, read as the reverse complement.
CCAGGAGAGAGGCCAAAGCAAGAAGCGCCCCGAGGAGCGTCTTGCCACATGTCAACAATGGGTCTGACTGAGGGCCTCCAGGAGAGAAGCCCAAGCAAGACACGCCCCGAGGAGCGTCTTGACACATGTCAACACTGGGTCTGACAGAGGGCCTCCAGGAGAGAGGCCCAAGCAAGACGCGCCCCGAGGAGTGTCTTGCCACATGTCACCACTTGGTCTGACTGAGCGCCTCCAGGAGAGAGGCCCAAGCAACACGCGCCCCGAGGAGCGTCAGGCCACATGTCACTACTCAGTCTGAATGAGCGCCTCCAGGAGAGAGGCCCAAGCAAGACGCACCCCGAGGACCGTCTTGCCACATGTCAACAATGGGTCTTACTGAGAGCCTCCAGGAGAGAAGCCCAAGCAAGACGCGCCCTGAGGAGCTTCTTGCCACATGTCAGCACTGGGTCTGACTGAGCGCCTCCAGGAGAGAGGCCCAAGCAAGACGCGCCCCGAGGAGTGTCTTGCCACATGTCACTACTCGGTCTGACTGAGCGCCTCAAGGAGAGAGGTCCAAGCAATACGCGCCCCGAGGAGCGTCTTTCCACATGTCAACACTGGGTCTGACTGAGTGCCTCCATGAGAGAAGCCCCAGCAAGACGCGCCCCGAGGAGCGTCTTGCCACATGTCACTACTCGGTCTGCCTGAGCGCCTCTAGGAGAGAGGCCCAAGCAAGACGTGCCCCGAGGAGCGTCTTGCCACATGTCAACAATGGGTCTGACTGAGGGCCTCCAGGAGAGAAGCCCAAGCAAGAAGCGCCTAGATGAGCGACTTGCCACATGTCAACACTGGGTCTGACTGAGCGCCTCCAGGAGAGAGGCCCAAGCAAGACACGCCCCGAGGAGCGTCATGACACATGTCAACACTGGGTCTGACTGAGGGCCTCCATGAGAGAAGCCCAAGCAAGACGGGCCCGGAGGAGAGTCTTGCCACATGTCAACACTGGGTCTGACAGAGGGCATCCAGGAGAGAGGCCCAAGCAATACGCGCCCCGAGGAGCGTCTTGCCACATGTCAACAATGGGTCTGACTGAGGGCCTCCAGGAGAGAGGCCCAAGCAAGACGCTCCCCGAGGAGCGTTTTGCGACGTGTCAACACTGGGTCTGACTTAGCGCCTCGAGGAGAGAGGCCCAAGCAAGATGCGCCCCGAGGAGCGTCTTGCCACGTGTCACCACTGGGTCTGACTGAGGTCCTCCAGGAGAGAGGCCCAAGCACGACGCGCCCCGAGGAGCGTCTTGCCACGTGTCACCACTGGGTCTGATTGAGCACCTCCAGGAGAGAGGCCCCAGCAAGACGCGCCCCGAGGAGCGTCTTGCCACTTGTCACTACTCGGTCTAACTGAGCGCCTCCAGGAGAGAGGTCCAAGCAAGATGCGCCCCGAGGAGCGTCTTGCCACATGTCACTACTCGGTCTGACTGAGCGCCTCCAGGAGGGAGGTCCAAGCAAGACGCGCCCCGAGGAGCGTCTTGCCACATGTCACTACTCGGTCTGACTGAGCGCCTCCAGGAGAGAGGCCCAAGCAAGACGTGCCCAGAGGAGCGTCTTGCCACATGTCAACACAGGGTCTGACTGAGCGCCTCCAGGAGAGAGGCCCAAGCAAGACACGCCCCGAGGAGCGTCTTGACACATGTCAACACTGGGTCGGACTGAGGGCCTCCATGAGAGAAGCCCAAGCAAGACGCGCCCCGAGGAGTGTCTTGCCACATGTCAACACTCGGTCTGACAGAGGGCATTCAGGAGAGAGGCCCAAGCAATACTCGCCCCGAGGAGCGTCTTGCCACATGTCACCACTGGGTCTGAATGAGCGCCTCCAGGAGAGAGGCCCAACCAAGACGCGCCCCGAAGAGTGTCTTGCCACATGCCAACACTGGGTCTGACTGAGCGCCTCCAGGAGAGAGGCCCAAGCAAGACGCGCCCCGAGGAGCGTCTTGCCACGTGTCAACACTGGGTCTGACTGAGCGCCTCCAGGAGATAGGCCCAAGCAAGACGCGCCCCGAGGAGCGTCTTTCCACGTGTCACCACTAGGTCTGACTGAGCGCCTCCAGGAGAGAGGCCCAAGAAAGACGCGCCCCGAGGAGCGTCTTGCCACATGTCAACACTGGGTCTGACTGAGCGCCTCCTGGAGAGAGGCCCAAGCAAGACGCGCCCCGAGGAGCGTCTTGCCACATGTCAACAATGGGTCTGACTGAGGGCCTCCAGGAGAGAGGCCCAAGCAAGATGCGCCCCGAAGAGCGTCTTGCCACATGTCACTACTCGGTCTGACTGAGCGCCTCCAGGAGAGAGGCCCAAGCAAGACGTGCCCAGAGGAACGTCTTGCCACATGTCAACACGGGGTCTGACTGAGCGCCTCCAGGAGAGAGTCCCAAGCAAGACACGCCCCGAGGAGCGTCTTGACACATGTCAACACTGGGTCGGACTGAGGGCCTCCATGAGAGAAGCCCAAGCAAGACGCGCCCCGAGGAGTGTCTTGCCACATGTCAACACTCGGTCTGACAGAGGGCATTCAGGAGAGAGGCCCAAGCAAGACGCGCCCCGAGGAGCGTCTTGACACATGTCAACACTGGGTCTGACAGAGGGCCTCCAGGAGAGAGGCCCAAGCAAGACGCGCCCCGAGGAGTGTCTTGCCACATGTCACCACTTGGTCTGACTGAGCGCCTCCAGGAGAGAGGCCCAAGCAACACGCGCCCCGAGGAGCGTCAGGCCACATGTCACTACTCAGTCTGACTGAGCGCCTCCAGGAGAGAGGCCCAAGCAAGACGCACCCCGAGGACCGTCTTGCCACGTGTCAACACTGGGTCTGATTGAGGGCCTTCTGGAGAGAGGCCCAAGCAAGACGCGCCCCAAGGAGCGTCTTGCCACATGTCAACAATGGGTCTGACTGAGGGCCTCCAGGAGAGAAGCCCAAGCAACACGCGGCCCGAGGAGCGTCTTGCCACATGTCAGCACTCGGTCTGACTGAGCGCCTCCAGGAGAGAGGCCAAAGCAAGAAGCGCCCCGAGGAGCGTCTTGCCACATGTCAACAATGGGTCTGACTGAGGGCCTCCAGGAGAGAAGCCCAAGCAAGACGCGCCCCGAGGAGCGTCTTGACACATGTCAACACTGGGTCTGACAGAGGGCCTCCAGGAGAGAGGCCCAAGCAAGACGCGCCCCGAGGAGTGTCTTGCCACATGTCACCACTTGGTCTGACTGAGCGCCTCCAGGAGAGAGGCCCAAGCAACACGCGCCCCGAGGAGCGTCAGGCCACATGTCACTACTCAGTCTGACTGAGCGCCTCCAGGAGAGAGGCCCAAGCAAGACGCACCCCGAGGACCGTCTTGCCACGTGTCAACACTGGGTCTGATTGAGGGCCTTCTGGAGAGAGGCCCAAGCAAGACGCGCCCCAAGGAGCGTCTTGCCACATGTCAACAATGGGTCTTACTGAGGGCCTCCAGGAGAGAAGCCCAAGCAAGACGCGCCCTGAGGAGCTTCTTGCCACATGTCAGCACTGGGTCTGACTGAGCGCCTCCAGGAGAGAGGCCCAAGCAAGACGCGCCCCGAGGAGTGTCTTGCCACATGTCACTACTCGGTCTGACTGAGCGCCTCAAGGAGAGAGGTCCAAGCAACACGCGCCCCGAGGAGCGTCTTTCCACATGTCAACACTGGGTCTGACTGAGTGCCTCCATGAGAGAAGCCCCAGCAAGACGCGCCCCGAGGAGCGTCTTGCCACATGTCACTACTCGGTCTGACTGAGCGCCTCCAGGAGAGAGGCCCAAGCAAGACATGCCCCGAGGAGCGTCTTGCCACATGTCAACAATGGGTCTGACTGAGGGCCTCCAGGAGAGAAGCCCAAGCAAGAAGCGCCTAGATGAGCGTCTTGCCACATGTCAACACTGGGTCTGACTGAGCGCCTCCAGGAGAGAGGCCCAAGCAAGACATGCCCCGAGGAGCGTCATGACACATGTCAACACTGGGTCTGACTGAGGGCCTCCATGAGAGAAGCCCAAGCAAGACGGGCCCGGAGGAGAGTCTTGCCACATGTCAACACTGGGTCTGACAGAGGGCATCCAGGAGAGAGGCCCAAGCAATACGCGCCCCGAGGAGCGTCTTGCCACATGTCAACAATGGGTCTGACTGAGGGCCTCCAGGAGAGAGGCCCAAGCAAGATGCGCCCCGAGGAGCGTCTTGCCACGTGTCACCACTGGGTCTTACTGAGGTCCTCCAGGAGAGAGGCCCAAGCACGACGCGCCCCGAGGAGCGTCTTGCCACGTGTCACCACTGGGTCTGATTGAGCACCTCCAGGAGAGAGGCCCCAGCAAGACGCGCCCCGAGGAGCGTCTTGCCACTTGTCACTACTCGGTCTAACTGAGCGCCTCCAGGAGAGAGGTCCAAGCAAGATGCGCCCCGAGGAGCGTCTTGCCACATGTCACTACTCGGTCTGACTGAGCGCCTCCAGGAGGGAGGTCCAAGCAAGACGCGCCCCGAGGAGCGTCTTGCCACATGTCACTACTCGGTCTGACTGAGCGCCTCCAGGAGAGAGGCCCATGCAAGACGTGCCCAGAGGAGCGTCTTGCCACATGTCAACACAGGGTCTGACTGAGCGCCTCCAGGAGAGAGGCCCAAGCAAAACACGCCCCGAGGAGCGTCTTGACACATGTCAACACTGGGTCGGACTGAGGGCCTCCATGAGAGAAGCCCAAGCAAGACGCGCCCCGAGGAGTGTCTTGCCACATGTCAACACTCGGTCTGACAGAGGGCATTCAGGAGAGAGGCCCAAGCAATACTCGCCCCGAGGAGCGTCTTGCCACATGTCACCACTGGGTCTGAATGAGCGCCTCCAGGAGAGAGGCCCAAGCAAGACGCGCCCCGAGGAGCGTCTTTCCACGTGTCACCACTGGGTCTGACTGAGCGCCTCCAGGAGAGAGGCCCAAGAAAGACGCGCCCCGAGGAGCGTCTTGCCACATGTCAACACTGGGTCTGACTGAGCGCCTCCTGGAGAGAGGCCCAAGCAAGACGCGCCCCGAGGAGCGTCTTGCCACATGTCAACAATGGGTCTGACTGAGGGCCTCCAGGAGAGAGGCCCAAGCAAGATGCGCCCCGAAGAGCGTCTTGCCACATGTCACTACTCGGTCTGACTGAGCGCCTCCAGGAGAGAGGCCCAAGCAAGACGTGCCCAGAGGAACGTCTTGCCACATGTCAACACGGGGTCTGACTGAGCGCCTCCAGGAGAGAGTCCCAAGCAAGACACGCCCCGAGGAGCGTCTTGACACATGTCAACACTGGGTCGGACTGAGGGCCTCCATGAGAGAAGCCCAAGCAAGACGCGCCCCGAGGAGTGTCTTGCCACATGTCAACACTCGGTCTGACAGAGGGCATTCAGGAGAGAGGCCCAAGCAAGACGCGCCCCGAGGAGCGTCTTGACACATGTCAACACTGGATCTGACAGAGGGCCTCCAGGAGAGAGGCCCAAGCAAGACGCGCCCCGAGGAGTGTCTTGCCACATGTCACCACTTGGTCTGACTGAGCGCCTCCAGGAGAGAGGCCCAAGCAACACGCGCCCCGAGGAGCGTCAGGCCACATGTCACTACTCAGTCTGACTGAGCGCCTCCAGGAGAGAGGCCCAAGCAAGACGCACCCCGAGGACCGTCTTGCCACGTGTCAACACTGGGTCTGATTGAGGGCCTTCTGGAGAGAGGCCCAAGCAAGACGCGCCCCAAGGAGCGTCTTGCCACATGTCAACAATGGGTCTGACTGAGGGCCTCCAGGAGAGAAGCCCAAGCAACACGCGGCCCGAGGAGCGTCTTGCCACATGTCAGCACTCGGTCTGACTGAGCGCCTCCAGGAGAGAGGCCAAAGCAAGAAGCGCCCCGAGGAGCGTCTTGCCACATGTCAACAATGGGTCTGACTGAGGGCCTCCAGGAGAGAAGCCCAAGCAAGACGCGCCCCGAGGAGCGTCTTGACACATGTCAACACTGGGTCTGACAGAGGGCCTCCAGGAGAGAGGCCCAAGCAAGACGCGCCCCGAGGAGTGTCTTGCCACATGTCACCACTTGGTCTGACTGAGCGCCTCCAGGAGAGAGGCCCAAGCAACACGCGCCCCGAGGAGCGTCAGGCCACATGTCACTACTCAGTCTGACTGAGCGCCTCCAGGAGAGAGGCCCAAGCAAGACGCACCCCGAGGACCGTCTTGCCACGTGTCAACACTGGGTCTGATTGAGGGCCTTCTGGAGAGAGGCCCAAGCAAGACGCGCCCCAAGGAGCGTCTTGCCACATGTCAACAATGGGTCTTACTGAGGGCCTCCAGGAGAGAAGCCCAAGCAAGACGCGCCCTGAGGAGCTTCTTGCCACATGTCAGCACTGGGTCTGACTGAGCGCCTCCAGGAGAGAGGCCCAAGCAAGACGCGCCCCGAAGAGTGTCTTGCCACATGTCACTACTCGGTCTGACTGAGCGCCTCAAGGAGAGAGGTCCAAGCAACACGCGCCCCGAGGAGCGTCTTTCCACATGTCAACAATGGGTCTGACTGAGGGCCTCCAGGAGAGAAGCCCAAGCAAGAAGCGCCTAGATGAGCGTCTTGCCACATGTCAACACTGGGTCTGACTGAGCGCCTCCAGGAGAGAGGCCCAAGCATGACACGCCCCGAGGAGCGTCATGACACATGTCAACACTGGGTCTGACTGAGGGCCTCCATGAGAGAAGCCCAAGCAAGACGGGCCCGGAGGAGAGTCTTGCCACATGTCAACACTGGGTCTGACAGAGGGCATCCAGGAGAGAGGCCCAAGCAATACGCGCCCCGAGGAGCGTCTTGCCACATGTCAACAATGGGTCTGACTGAGGGCCTCCAGGAGAGAGGCCCAAGCAAGATGCGCCCCGAGGAGCGTCTTGCCACGTGTCACCACTGGGTCTTACTGAGGTCCTCCAGGAGAGAGGCCCAAGCACGACGCGCCCCGAGGAGCGTCTTGCCACGTGTCACCACTGGGTCTGATTGAGCACCTCCAGGAGAGAGGCCCCAGCAAGACGCGCCCCGAGGAGCGTCTTGCCACTTGTCACTACTCGGTCTAACTGAGCGCCTCCAGGAGAGAGGTCCAAGCAAGATGCGCCCCGAGGAGCGTCTTGCCACATGTCAACACAGGGTCTGACTGAGCGCCTCCAGGAGAGAGGCCCAAGCAAAACACGCCCCGAGGAGCGTCTTGACACATGTCAACACTGGGTCGGACTGAGGGCCTCCATGAGAGAAGCCCAAGCAAGACGCGCCCCGAGGAGTGTCTTGCCACATGTCAACACTCGGTCTGACAGAGGGCATTCAGGAGAGAGGCCCAAGCAATACTCGCCCCGAGGAGCGTCTTGCCACATGTCACCACTGGGTCTGAATGAGCGCCTCCAGGAGAGAGGCCCAAGCAAGACGCGCCCCGAGGAGCGTCTTTCCACGTGTCACCACTGGGTCTGACTGAGCGCCTCCAGGAGAGAGGCCCAAGAAAGACGCGCCCCGAGGAGCGTCTTGCCACATGTCAACACTGGGTCTGACTGAGCGCCTCCTGGAGAGAGGCCCAAGCAAGACGCGCCCCGAGGAGCGTCTTGCCAAATGTCAACAATGGGTCTGACTGAGGGCCTCCAGGAGAGAGGCCCAAGCAAGATGCGCCCCGAAGAGCGTCTTGCCACATGTCACTACTCGGTCTGACTGAGCGCCTCTAGGAGAGAGGCCCAAGCAAGACGTGCCCAGAGGAACGTCTTGCCACATGTCAACACGGGGTCTGACTGAGCGCCTCCAGGAGAGAGTCCCAAGCAAGACACGCCCCGAGGAGCGTCTTGACACATGTCAACACTGGGTCGGACTGAGGGCCTCCATGAGAGAAGCCCAAGCAAGACGCGCCCCGAGGAGTGTCTTGCCACATGTCACCACTTGGTCTGACTGAGCGCCTCCAGGAGAGAGGCCCAAGCAACACGCGCCCCGAGGAGCGTCAGGCCACATGTCACTACTCAGTCTGACTGAGCGCCTCCAGGAGAGAGGCCCAAGCAAGACGCACCCCGAGGACCGTCTTGCCACGTGTCAACACTGGGTCTGATTGAGGGCCTTCTGGAGAGAGGCCCAAGCAAGACGCGCCCCAAGGAGCGTCTTGCCACATGTCAACAATGGGTCTTACTGAGGGCCTCCAGGAGAGAAGCCCAAGCAAGACGCGCCCTGAGGAGCTTCTTGCCACATGTCAGCACTGGGTCTGACTGAGCGCCTCCAGGAGAGAGGCCCAAGCAAGACGCGCCCCGAGGAGTGTCTTGCCACATGTCACTACTCGGTCTGACTGAGCGCCTCAAGGAGAGAGGTCCAAGCAACACGCGCCCCGAGGAGCGTCTTTCCACATGTCAACACTGGGTCTGACTGAGTGCCTCCATGAGAGAAGCCCCAGCAAGACGCGCCCCGAGGAGCGTCTTGCCACATGTCACTACTCGGTCTGACTGAGCGCCTCCAGGAGAGAGGCCCAAGCAAGACATGCCCCGAGGAGCGTCTTGCCACATGTCAACAATGGGTCTGACTGAGGGCCTCCAGGAGAGAAGCCCAAGCAAGAAGCGCCTAGATGAGCGTCTTGCCACATGTCAACACTGGGTCTGACTGAGCGCCTCCAGGAGAGAGGCCCAAGCAAGACACGCCCCGAGGAGCGTCATGACACATGTCAACACTGGGTCTGACTGAGGGCCTCCATGAGAGAAGCCCAAGCAAGACGGGCCCGGAGGAGAGTCTTGCCACATGTCAACACTGGGTCTGACAGAGGGCATCCAGGAGAGAGGCCCAAGCAATACGCGCCCCGAGGAGCGTCTTGCCACATGTCAACAATGGGTCTGACTGAGGGCCTCTAGGAGAGAGGCCCAAGCAAGATGCGCCCCGAGGAGCGTCTTGCCACGTGTCACCACTGGGTCTGACTGAGGTCCTCCAGGAGAGAGGCCCAAGCACGACGCGCCCCGAGGAGCGTCTTGCCACGTGTCACCACTGGGTCTGATTGAGCACCTCCAGGAGAGAGGCCCCAGCAAGACGCGCCCCGAGGAGCGTCTTGCCACTTGTCACTACTCGGTCTAACTGAGCGCCTCCAGGAGAGAGGTCCAAGCAAGATGCGCCCCGAGGAGCGTCTTGCCACATGTCACTACTCGGTCTGACTGAGCGCCTCCAGGAGGGAGGTCCAAGCAAGACGCGCCCCGAGGAGCGTCTTGCCACATGTCACTACTCGGTCTGACTGAGCGCCTCCAGGAGAGAGGCCCAAGCAAGACGTGCCCAGAGGAGCGTCTTGCCACATGTCAACACAGGGTCTGACTGAGCGCCTCCAGGAGAGAGGCCCAAGCAAAACACGCCCCGAGGAGCGTCTTGACACATGTCAACACTGGGTCGGACTGAGGGCCTCCATGAGAGAAGCCCAAGCAAGACGCGCCCCGAGGAGTGTCTTGCCACATGTCAACACTCGGTCTGACAGAGGGCATTCAGGAGAGAGGCCCAAGCAATACTCGCCCCGAGGAGCGTCTTGCCACATGTCACCACTGGGTCTGAATGAGCGCCTCCAGGAGAGAGGCCCAAGCAAGACGCGCCCCGAGGAGCGTCTTTCCATGTGTCACCACTGGGTCTGACTGAGCGCCTCCAGGAGAGAGGCCCAAGAAAGACGCGCCCCGAGGAGCGTCTTGCCACATGTCAACACTGGGTCTGACTGAGCGCCTCCTGGAGAGAGGCCCAAGCAAGACGCGCCCCGAGGAGCGTCTTGCCAAATGTCAACAATGGGTCTGACTGAGGGCCTCCAGGAGAGAGGCCCAAGCAAGATGCGCCCCGAAGAGCGTCTTGCCACATGTCACTACTCGGTCTGACTGAGCGCCTCTAGGAGAGAGGCCCAAGCAAGACGTGCCCAGAGGAACGTCTTGCCACATGTCAACACGGGGTCTGACTGAGCGCCTCCAGGAGAGAGTCCCAAGCAAGACACGCCCCGAGGAGCGTCTTGACACATGTCAACACTGGGTCGGACTGAGGGCCTCCATGAGAGAAGCCCAAGCAAGACGCGCCCCGAGGAGTGTCTTGCCACATGTCAACACTCGGTCTGACAGAGGGCATTCAGGAGAGAGGCCCAAGCAAGACACGCCCCGAGGAGCGTCTTGCCACATGTCACCACTGGGTCTGAATGAGCGCCTCCAGGAGAGAGGCCCAACCAAGACGTGCCCCGAGGAGTGTCTTGCCACATGCCAACACTGGGTCTGACTGAGCGCCTCCAGGAGAGAGGCCCAAGCAAGACGCGCCCCGAGGAGCGTCTTGCCACGTGTCAACACTGGGTCTGACTGAGCGCCTCCAGGAGAGAGGCCCAAGCAAGACGCGCCCCGAGGAGCGTCTTTCCACGTGTCACCACTGGGTCTGACTGAGCGCCTCCAGGAGAGAGGCCCAAGAAAGACGCGCCCCGAGGAGCGTCTTGCCACATGTCAACACTGGGTCTGACTGAGCGCCTCCTGGAGAGAGGCCCAAGCAAGACGCGCCCCGAGGAGCGTCTTGCCACATGTCAACAATGGGTCTGACTGAGGGCCTCCAGGAGAGAGGCCCAAGCAAGATGCGCCCGGAGGAGCGTCTTGCCACATGTCACCTCTGGTTCTGACTGAGCGCCTCCAGGAGAGAGGCCCAAGCAAGACGCGCCCCTAGGAGCGTCTTGTCACATGTCAACACTGGGTCTGTCTGAGCGCCTCCAGGAGAGAAGCCCAAGCAAGACGCGCCCCGAGGAGCGTCTTGCCACATGTCAACAATGGGTCTGACTGAGGGCCTCCAGGAGAGAAGCCCAAGCAAGACTGCGAGCCTAGGAGCGTCTTGACACATGTCACTACTCAGTCTGACTGAGGACCTCCAGGAGAGAGGCCCAAGCAAGACGCGCCCCGAGGAGCGTCTTGCCACATGTCAGCACTGGGTCTGACTGAGCGCCTCCAGGAGAGAGGCCCCAGTAAGACGCGCCCCGAGGAGCGTCTTGCCTTATGTCAGCACTCGGTCTGACTGAGCGCCTCCAGGAGAGAGGCCCAAGCAAGACGCGCCCCGAGGAGCGTATTGCCAAATGTCAACAATGGGTCTGACTGAGGGCCTCCAGGAGAGAGGCCAAAGCAAGATGCGCCCGGAGGAGCGTCTTGCCACATGTCAGCACTGGGTCTGACAGAGGGCCTCCAGGAGAGAGGCCCAAGCAAGACGCGCCCCGAGGAGCGTCTTGCCACATGTCAACAATGGGTCTGACTGAGGACCTCCAGGAGAGAAGCCCAAGCAACACGCGGCCCGAGGAGCGTCTTGCCACATGTCAGCACTCGGTCTGACTGAGCGCCTCCAGGAGAGAGGCCCAAGCAGGACGCGCCCCGAGGAGCGTCTTGCCACATGTCAACAATGGGTCTGACTGAGGGCCTCCAGGAGAGAAGCCCAAGCAAGACTGCGCCCCGAGGAGCGTCTTGAAACATGTCAACACTGGGTCAGACAGAGCACCTGCAGGAGAGAGGCCCAAGCAAGACGCGCCCCGAGGAGCGTCAGGCCACATGTCACTACTCAGTCTGACTGAGCGCCTCCAGGAGAGAGGCCCAAGCAAGACGCGCCCCGAGGAGCGTCTTGCCACATGTCAGCACTGGGTCTGACTGAGCGCCTCCAGGAGAGAGGCCCCAGCAAGACGCGCCCCGAGGAGCGTCTTGCCTTATGTCAGCACTCGGTCTGACTGAGCGCCTCCAGGAGAAATGCCCAAGCAAGACGCGCCCCGAGGAGCGTCTTGCCACATGTCAACAATGGGTCTGACTGAGGGCCTCCAGGAGAGAGGCCCAAGCAAGATGCGCCCGGAGGAGCGTCTTGCCACATGTCAACACTGGGTCTGACAGAGGGCCTCCAGGAGAGAGGCCCAAGCAATACAAGCCCCGAGGAGCGTCTTGCCACATGTCACCTCTGGTTCTGACTGAGCGCCTCCAGGAGAGAGGCCCAAGCAAGACGCGCCCCGAGGAGCGTCTTGTCACATGTCAACACTGGGTCTTTCTGAACGCCTCCAGGAGAGAAGCCCAAGCAAGACGCGCCCCGAGGAGCGTCTTGCCACATGTCAGCACTCGGTCTGACTGAGCGCCTCCAGGAGAGAGGCCCAAGCAAGACGCGCCCCGAGGAGCGTCTTGCCACATGTCAACAATGGGTCTGACTGAGGGCCTCCAGGAGAGAAGCCCAAGCAAGACGCGCCCCGAGGAGCGTCTTGACACATGTCAACACTGGGTCTGACAGAGGGCCTCCAGGAGAGAGGCCCAAGCAAGATGCGCCCGGAGGAGCGTCTTGCCACATGTCACCTCTGGTTCTGACTGAGCGCCTCCAGGAGAGAGGCCCAAGCAAGACGCGCCCCGAGGAGCGTCTTGTCACATGTCAACACTGGGTCTGTCTGAGCGCCTCCAGGAGAGAAGCCCAAGCAAGACGCGCCCCGAGGAGCGTCTTGCCACATGTCAACAATGGGTCTGACTGAGGGCCTCCAGGAGAGAAGCCCAAGCAAGACTGCGACCCTAGGAGCGTCTTGACACATGTCACTACTCAGTCTGACTGAGGACCTCCAGGAGAGAGGCCCAAGCAAGACGCACCCCGAGGAGCGTCTTGCCACATGTCAGCACTGGGTCTGACTGAGCGCCTCCAGGAGAGAGGCCCCAGTAAGACGCGCCCCGAGGACCGTCTTGCCTTATGTCAGCACTCGGTCTGACTGAGCGCCTCCAGGAGCGAGGCCCAAGCAAGACGCGCCCCGAGGAGCGTATTGCCACATGTCAACAATGGGTCTGACTGAGGGCCTCCAGGAGAGAAGCCCAAGCAAGACTGCACCCCGAGGAGCGTCTTGACACATGTCACTACTCAGTCTGACTGAGGGCCTCCAGGAGAGAGGCCCAAGCAAGACGTGCCCCGAGGAGCGTCTTGCCACATGTCAGCACTGGGTCTGACTGAGCGCCTCCAGGAGAGAGGCCCCAGCAAGACGCGCCCTGAGGAGCGTCTTGCCTTATGTCAGCACTCGGTCTGACTGAGCGCCTCCAGGAGAGAGGCCCAAGCAAGACGCGCCCCGAGGAGCGTATTGCCACATGTCAACAATGGGTCTGACTGAGGGCCTCCAGGAGAGAGGCCAAAGCAAGATGCGCCCGGAGGAGCGTCTTGCCACATGTCAACACTGGGTCTGACAGAGGGCCTCCAGGAGAGAGGCCCAAGCAAGACGCGCCCCGAGGAGCGTTTTGCCACATGTCACCTCTGGTTCTGACTGAGCGCCTCCAGGAGAGAGGCCCAAGCAAGACGCGCCCCGAGGAGCGTCTTGCCACATGTCAACAATGGGTCTGACTGAGGACCTCCAGGAGAGAAGCCCAAGCAACACGCGGCCCGAGGAGCGTCTTGCCACATGTCAGCACTCGGTCTGACTGAGCGCCTCCAGGAGAGAGGCCCAAGCAAGACGCGCCCCGAGGAGCGTCTTGCCACATGTCAACAATGGGTCTGACTGAGGGCCTCCAGGAGAGAAGCCCAAGCAAGACTGCGCCCCGAGGAGCGTCTTGACACATGTCAACACTGGGTCAGACAGAGCACCTGCAGGAGAGAGGCCCAAGCAAGACGCGCCCCGAGGAGCGTCAGGCCACATGTCACTACTCAGTCTGACTGATCGCCTCCAGGAGAGAGGCCCAAGCAAGACGCGCCCCGAGGAGCGTCTTGCCACATGTCAGCACTGGGTCTGACTGAGCGCCTCCAGGAGAGAGGCCCCAGCAAGACGTGCCCCGAGGAGCGTCTTGCCACATGTCAGCACTCGGTCTGACTGAGCGCCTCCAGGAGAGATGCCCAAGCAAGACGCGCCCCGAGGAGCGTCTTGCCACATGTCAACAATGGGTCTGACTGAGGGCCTCCAGGAGAGAGGCCCAAGCAAGATGCGCCCGGAGGAGCGTCTTGCCACATGTCAACACTGGGTCTGACAGAGGGCCTCCAGGAGAGAGGCCCAAGCAATACGCGCCCCGAGGAGCGTCTTGCCACATGTCACCTCTGGTTCTGACTGAGCGCCTCCAGGAGAGAGGCCCAAGCAAGACGCGCCCCGAGGAGCGTCTTGTCACATGTCAACACTGGGTCTTTCTGAACGCCTCCAGGAGAGAAGCCCAAGCAAGACGCGCCCCGAGGAGCGTCTTGCCACATGTCAGCACTCGGTCTGACTGAGCGCCTCCAGGAGAGAGGCCCAAGCAAGACGCGCCCCGAGGAGCGTCTTGCCACATGTCAACAATGGGTCTGACTGAGGGCCTCCAGGAGAGAAGCCCAAGCAAGACGCGCCCCGAGGAGCGTCTTGACACATGTCAACACTGGGTCTGACAGAGGGCCTCCAGGAGAGAGGCCCAAGCAAGACGCGCCCCGAGGAGTGTCTTGCCACATGTCACCACTTGGTCTGACTGAGCGCCTCCAGGAGAGAGGCCCAAGCAAGACACGCCCCGAGGAGCGTCTTGCCACGTGTCAACACTGGGTCTGATTGAGGGCCTTCTGGAGAGAGGCCCAAGCAAGACGCGCCCCGAGGAGCGTCTTGCCACATGTCACCTCTGGTTCTGACTGAGCGCCTCCAGGAGAGAGGCCCAAGCAAGACGCGCCCCGAGGAGCGTCTTGTCACATGTCAACACTGGGTCTTTCTGAGCGCCTCCAGGAGAGAAGCCCAAGCAAGACGCGCCCCGAGGAGCGTCTTGCCACATGTCAGCACTCGGTCTGACTGAGCGCCTCCAGGAGAGAGGCCCAAGCAAGACGCGCCCCGAGGAGCGTCTTGCCACATGTCAACAATGGGTCTGACTGAGGGCCTCCAGGAGATAAGCCCAAGCAAGACGCGCCCCGAGGAGCGTCTTGACACATGTCAGCACTGGGTCTGACAGAGGGCCTCCAGGAGAGAGGCCCAAGCAAGACGCGCCCCGAGGAGTGTCTTGCCACATGTCACCACTTGGTCTGACTGAGCGCCTCCAGGAGAGAGGCCCAAGCAACACGCGCCCCGAGGAGTGTCAGGCCACATGTCACTACTCAGTCTGACTGAGCGCCTCCAGGAGAGAGGCCCAAGCAAGACGCGCCCCGAGGAGCGTCTTGCCACGTGTCAACACTGGGTCTGATTGAGGGCCTTCTGGAGAGAGGCCCAAGCAAGACGAACCCCGAGGAGCGTCTTGCCAAATGTCAACAATGGGTCTTACTGAGGGCCTCCAGGAGAGAAGCCCAAGCAAGACGCGCCCCGAGGAGCTTCTTTCCACATGTCAGCACTCGGTCTGACTGAGCGCCTCCAGGAGAGAGGCCAAAGCAAGACGCGCCCCGAGGAGGGTCTTGACACATGTCAACACTGGGTCTGACAGAGGGCCTCCATGAGAGAGGCCCAAGCAAGACGCGCCCCGAGGAGTGGTATGCCACATGTCAACACTGGGTCTGACAGAGGGCCTCCATGAGAGAGGCCCAAGCAAGACGCGTCCCGAGGAGTGTCTTGCCACATGTCACCACTTGGTCTGACTGAGCGCCTCCAGGAGAGAGGCCCAAGCAACACGCGCCCCGAGGAGCGTCAGGCCACATGTCACTACTCAGTCTGACTGAGCGCCTCCAGGAGAGAGGCCCAAGTAAGACGCGCCCCGAGGAACGTCTTGCCACGTGTCAACACTGGGTCTGATTGAGGGCCTTCTGGAGAGAGGCCCAAGCAAGACGCGCCCCGAGGAGTGTCTTGCCAAATGTCAACACTGGGTCTGACTGAGCGCCTCAGGGAGAGAGGCCCAAGCAAGACGCGCCCCGAGGAGCGTCTTGCCACATGTCACTACTCGGTCTGACTGAGCGCCTCAGTGAGAGAGGTCCAAGCAAGACGCGCCCCGAGGAGCGTCTTGTCACATGTCAACACTGGGTCTTTCTGAGCGCCTCCAGGAGAGAAGCCCAAGCAAGACGCGCCCCGAGGAGCGTCTTGCCACATGTCAGCACTCGGTCTGACTGAGCGCCTCCAGGAGAGAGGCCCAAGCAAGACGCGCCCCGAGGAGCGTCTTGCCACATGTCAACACTGGGTCTGACTGAGGGCCTCCAGGAGAGAAGCCCAAGCAAGACTGTGCCCCGAGGAGCGTCTTGACACATGTCAACACTGGGTCAGACAGAGCACCTGCAGGAGAGAGGCCCAAGCAAGACGCGCCCCGAGGAGCGTCAGGCCACATGTCACTACTCAGTCTGACTGAGCGCCTCCAGGAGAGAGGCCCAAGCAAGACGCGCCCCGAGGAGCGTCTTGCCACATGTCAGCACTGGGTCTGACTGAGCGCCTCCAGGAGAGAGGCCCCAGCAAGACGCGCCCCGAGGAGCGTCTTGCCTTATGTCAGCACTCGGTCTGACTGAGCGCCTCCAGGAGAGATGCCCAAGCAAGACGCGCCCCGAGGAGCGTCTTGCCACATGTCAACAATGGGTCTGACTGAGGGCCTCCAGGAGAGAGGCCCAAGCAAGATGCGCCCGGAGGAGCGTCTTGCCACATGTCAACACTGGGTCTGACAGAGGGCCTCCAGGAGAGAGGCCCAAGCAATACGCGCCCCGAGGAGCGTCTTGCCACATGTCACCTCTGGTTCTGACTGAGCGCCTCCAGGAGAGAGGCCCAAGCAAGACGCGCCCCGAGGAGCGTCTTGTCACATGTCAACACTGGGTCTTTCTGAACGCCTCCAGGAGAGAAGCCCAAGCAAGACGCGCCCCGAGGAGCGTCTTGCCACATGTCAGCACTCGGTCTGACTGAGTGCCTCCAGGAGAGAGGCCCAAGCAAGACGCGCCCCGAGGAGCGTCTTGCCACATGTCAACAATGGGTCTGACTGAGGGCCTCCAGGAGAGAAGCCCAAGCAAGACGCGCCCCGAGGAGCGTCTTGACACATGTCAACACTGGGTCTGACAGAGGGCCTCCAGGAGAGAGGCCCAAGCAAGACGCGCCCCGAGGAGTGTCTTGCCACATGTCACCACTTGGTCTGACTGAGCGCCTCCAGGAGAGAGGCCCAAGCAAGACGCGCCCCGAGGAGTGTCTTGCCACATGTCACCACTTGGTCTGACTGAGCGCCTCCAGGAGAGAGGCCCAAGCAACACGCGCCCCGAGGAGCGTCAGGCCACATGTCACTACTCAGTCTGACTGAGCGCCTCCAGGAGAGAGGCCCAAGCAAGACACGCCCCGAGGAGCGTCTTGCCACGTGTCAACACTGGGTCTGATTGAGGGCCTTCTGGAGAGAGGCCCAAGCAAGACGCGCCCCGAGGAGCGTCTTGCCACATGTCACCTCTGGTTCTGACTGAGCGCCTCCAGGAGAGAGGCCCAAGCAAGACGCGCCCCGAGGAGCGTCTTGCCACATGTCAGCACTCGGTCTGACTGAGCGCCTCCAGGAGAGAGGCCCAAACAAGACGCGCCCCGAGGAGCGTCTTGCCACATGTCAACAATGGGTCTGACTGAGGGCCTCCAGGAGAGGAGCCCAAGCAAGACGCGCCCCGAGGAGCGTCTTGACACATGTCAACACTGGGTCTGACAGAGGGCCTCCAGGAGAGAGGCCCAAGCAAGACGCGCCCCGAGGAGTGTCTTGCCACATGTCACCACTTGGTCTGACTGAGCGCCTCCAGGAGAGAGGCCCAAGCAACACGCGCCCCGAGGAGTGTCAGGCCACATGTCACTACTCAGTCTGACTGAGCGCCTCCAGGAGAGAGGCCCAAGCAAGACGCGCCCCGAGGAGCGTCTTGCCACGTGTCAACACTGGGTCTGATTGAGGGCCTTCTGGAGAGAGGCCCAAGCAAGACGAACCCCGAGGAGCGTCTTGCCAAATGTCAACAATGGGTCTTACTGAGGGCCTCCAGGAGAGAAGCCCAAGCAAGACGCGCCCCGAGGAGCTTCTTTCCACATGTCAGCACTCGGTCTGACTGAGCGCCTCCAGGAGAGAGGCCAAAGCAAGACGCGCCCCGAGGAGGGTCTTGACACATGTCAACACTGGGTCTGACAGAGGGCCTCCATGAGAGAGGCCCAAGCAAGACGCGCCCCGAGGAGTGGTATGCCACATGTCAACACTGGGTCTGACAGAGGGCCTCCATGAGAGAGGCCCAAGCAAGACGCGTCCCGAGGAGTGTCTTGCCACATGTCACCACTTGGTCTGACTGAGCGCCTCCAGGAGAGAGGCCCAAGCAACACGCGCCCCGAGGAGCGTCAGGCCACATGTCACTACTCAGTCTGACTGAGCGCCTCCAGGAGAGAGGTCCAAGCAAGACGCGCCCCGAGGAGCGTCTTGCCACATGTCAGCACTCGGTCTGACTGAGCGCCTCCAGGAGAGAGGCCCAAGCAAGACGCGCCCCGAGGAGCGTCTTGCCACATGTCAACAATGGGTCTGACTGAGGGCCTCCAGGAGAGAGGCCCAAGCAAGACGCGCCCCGAGGAGCGTCTTGACACATGTCAACACTGGGTCTGACAGAGGGCCTCCAGGAGAGAGGCCCAAGCAAGACGCGCCCCGAGGAGTGTCTTGCCACATGTCACCACTTGGTCTGACTGAGCGCCTCCAGGAGAGAGGCCCAAGCAACACGCGCCCCGAGGAGTGTCAGGCCACATGTCACTACTCAGTCTGACTGAGCGCCTCCAGGAGAGAGGCCCAAGCAAGACGCGCCCCGAGGAGCGTCTTGCCACGTGTCAACACTGGGTCTGATTGAGGGCCTTCTGGAGAGAGGCCCAAGCAAGACGAACCCCGAGGAGCGTCTTGCCAAATGTCAACAATGGGTCTTACTGAGGGCCTCCAGGAGAGAAGCCCAAGCAAGACGCGCCCCGAGGAGCTTCTTTCCACATGTCAGCACTCGGTCTGACTGAGCGCCTCCAGGAGAGAGGCCAAAGCAAGACGCACCCCGAGGAGGGTCTTGACACATGTCAACACTGGGTCTGACAGAGGGCCTCCATGAGAGAGGCCCAAGCAAGACGCGCCCCGAGGAGTGGTATGCCACATGTCAACACTGGGTCTGACAGAGGGCCTCCATGAGAGAGGCCCAAGCAAGACGCGTCCCGAGGAGTGTCTTGCCACATGTCACCACTTGGTCTTACTGAGCGCCTCCAGGAGAGAGGCCCAAGCAACACGCGCCCCGAGGAGCGTCAGGCCACATGTCACTACTCAGTCTGACTTAGCGCCTCCAGGAGAGAGGCCCAAGTAAGACGCGCCCCGAGGAACGTCTTGCCACGTGTCAACACTGGGTCTGATTGAGGGCCTTCTGGAGAGAGGCCCAAGCAAGACGCGCCCCGAGGAGTGTCTTGCCAAATGTCAACACTGGGTCTGACTGAGCGCCTCAGGGAGAGAGGCCCAAGCAAGACGCGCCCCGAGGAGCGTCTTGCCACATGTCACTACTCGGTCTGACTGAGCGCCTCAGTGAGAGAGGTCCAAGCAAGACGCGCCCCGAGGAGCGTCTTGCCACATGTCAACACTGGGTCTGACTGAGTGCCTCCATGAGAGAAGCCCCAGCAAGACGCGCCCCGAGGAGCGTCTTGCCACATGTCACTACTCGGTCTGTTTGAGCGCCTCCAGGAGAGAGGCCCTAGCAAGACGTGCCCCGAGGAGCGTCTTGCCACATGTCAACAATGGGTCTGACTGAGGGCCTCCAGGAGAGAAGCCCAAGCAAGACGCGCCCCGAGGAGCGTCTTGCCACATGTCAGCACTGGGTCAGACTGAGCGCCTCCAGGAGAGAGGCCCAAGCAAGACACGCCCCGAGGAGCGTCTTGACACATGTCAACACTGGGTCTGACTGAGGGCCTCCATGAGAGAAGCCCAAGCAAGACGCGCCCCGAGGAGAGTCTTGCCACATGTCAACACTCGGTCTGACAGAGGGCCTCCAGGAGAGAGGCCCAAGCAAGACGCGCCCCGAGGAGTGTCTTGCCACATGTCACAACTGGGTCAGACTGAGCGCCTCCAGGAGAGAGGCCCAAGCAAGACGCGCCCCGAGGAGCGTCTTGTCACATGTCAACACTGGGTCTTTCTGAGCGCCTCCAGGAGAGAAGCCCAAGCAAGACGCGCCCCGAGGAGCGTCTTTCCTCATGTCAGCACTCGGTCTGACTGAGCGCCTCCAGGAGAGAGGCCCAAGCAAGACGCGCCCCGAGGAGCGTCTTGCCACATGTCAACAATGGGTCTGACTGAGGGCCTCCAGGAGAGAAAACCAAGCAACACGCGGCCCGAGGAGCGTCTTGCCACATGTCAGCACTCGGTCTGACTGAGCGCCTCCAGGCGAGAGGCCAAAGCAAGACGCGCCCCGAGGAGCGTCTTGCCACATGTCAACAATGGGTCTGACTGAGGGCCTCCAGGAGAGAAGCCCAAGCAAGACGCGCCCCGAGGAGCGTCTTGTCACATGTCAACACTGGGTCTGACTGAGCGCCTCCAGGAGAGAGGCCCAAGCAAGCCGCGCCCCGAGGAGCGTCTTGACACATGTCAACACTGGGTCTGACTGAGGGCCTCCATGAGAGAAGCCCAAGCAAGACGCGCCCCGAGGAGAGTCTTGCCACATGTCAACACTCGGTCTGACAGAGGGCCTCCAGGAGAGAGGCCCAAGCAAGACGCGCCCCGAGGAGTGTCTTGCCACATGTCACCACTGGGTCTGACTGAGCGCCTCCAGGAGAGAGGCCCAAGCAAGACGCGCCCCGAGGAGCGTCTTGTCACATGTCAACACTGGGTCTTTCTGAGCGCCTCCAGGAGAGAAGCCCAAGCAAGACGCGCCCCGAGGAGCGTCTTTCCTCATGTCAGCACTCGGTCTGACTGAGGGCCTCCAGGAGAGAGGCCAAAGCAAGACGCGCCCCGAGGAGCGTCTTGTCACATGTCAACACTGGGTCTGACTGAGCGCCTCCAGGAGAGAGGCCCAAGCAAGCCGCGCCCCGAGGAGCGTCAGGCCACATGTCACTACTCAGTCTGACTGAGCGCCTCCAGGAGAGAGGCCCAAGCAAGACGCGCCCCGAGGAGTGTCTTGCCACATGTCAGCACTGGGTCTGACTGAGCGCCTCCAGGAGAGAGGCCCAAGCAAGACGCGCCCCGAGGAGCGTCTTGCCTTATGTCAGCACTCGGTCTGACTGAGCGCCTCCAGGAGAGAGGCCCAAGCAAGACGCGCCCCGAGGAGCGTCTTGCCACATGTCAACAATGGGTCTGACTGAGGGCCTCCAGGAGAGAGGCCCAAGCAAGATGCGCCCGCAGGAGCGTCTTGTCACATGTCAACAATGGGTTTGACAGAGGGCCTCCAGGAGAGAAGCCCAAGCAAGACGCGCCCCGAGGAGCGTCTTTCCTCATGTCAGCACTCGGTCTGACTGAGCGCCTCCAGGAGAGAGGCCCAAGCAAGACGCGCCCCGAGGAGCGTCTTGCCACATGTCAACAATGGGTCTGATTGAGGGCCTCCAGGAGAGAAGCCCAAGCAACACGCGGCCCGAGGAGCGTCTTGCCACATGTCAGCACTCGGTCTGACTGAGGGCCTCCAGGAGAGAGGCCAAAGCAAGACGCGCCCCGAGGAGCGTCTTGTCACATGTCAACACTGGGTCTGACTGAGCGCCTCCAGGAGAGAGGCCCAAGCAAGCCGCGCCCCGAGGAGCGTCAGGCCACATGTCACTACTCAGTCTGACTGAGCGCCTCCAGGAGAGAGGCCCAAGCAAGACGCGCCCCGAGGAGCGTCTTGCCACATGTCAGCACTGGGTCTGACTGAGCGCCTCCAGGAGAGAGGCCCAAGCAAGACGCGCCCCGAGGAGCGTCTTGCCTTATGTCAGCACTCGGTCTGACTGAGCGCCTCCAGGAGAGAGGCCCAAGCAAGACGCGCCCCGAGGAGCGTCTTGCCACATGTCAACAATGGGTCTGACTGAGGGCCTCCAGGAGAGAGGCCCAAGCAAGATGCGCCCGCAGGAGCGTCTTGCCACATGTCAACACTGGGTCTGACAGAGGGCCTCCAGAAGAGAGGCCCAAGCAAGACTCGCCCCGAGGAGCGTCTTGTCACATGTCAACACTGGGTCTTTCTGAGCGCCTCCAGGAGAGAAGCCCAAGCAAGACGCGCCCCGAGGAGCGTCTTGCCACATGTCAGCACTCGGTCTGACTGAGCGCCTCCAGGAGAGAGGCCCAAGCAAGACGCGCCCCGATGAGCGTCTTGCCACATGTCAACAATGGGTCTGACTGAGGGCCTCCAGGAGAGAAGCCCAAGCAACACGCGGCCCGAGGAGCGTCTTGCCACATGTCAGCACTCGGTCTGACTGAGCGCCTCCAGGAGAGAGGCCCAAGCAAGACGCGCCCCGAGGAGTGTCTTGCCACATGTCACCACTTGGTCTGACTGAGCGCCTCCAGGAGAGAGGCCCAAGCAACACGCGCCCCGAGGAGCGTCTTGCCACGTGTCAACACTGGGTTTGATTGAGGGCCTTCTGGAGAGAGGCCCAAGCAAGACGAGCCCCGAGGAGCGTCTTGCCACATGTCACCACTTGGTCTGACTGAGCGCCTCCAGGAGAGAGGCCCAAGCAACACGCGCCCCGAGGAGCGTCTTGCCACGTGTCAACACTGGGTCTGATTGAGGGCCTTCTGGAGAGAGGCCCAAGCAAGACGAGCCCCGAGGAGCGTCTTGCCACATGTCAACAATGGGTCTTACTGAGGGCCTCCAGGAGAGAAGCCCAAGCAAGACGCGCCCCGAGGAGCTTCTTGCCACATGACAACACTCGGTCTGACAGAGGGCCTCCAGGAGAGAGGCCCAAGCAAGACGCGCCCCGAGGAGTGTCTTGCCACATGTCAACACTGGGTCTGACTGAGCGCCTCCAGGAGAGAGGCCCAAGCAAGACGCGCCCCGAGGAGCGTCTTGCCACGTGTCACCACTGGGTCTGACTGAGCGCCTCCAGGAGAGAGGCCCAAGCAAGACGCGCCCCGAGGAGCGTCTTGCCACGTGTCACCACTGGGTCTGATTGAGCGCCTCCAGGAGAGAGGCCCCAGCAAGCGGCGCCCCGAGGAGCGTCTTGCCTTATGTCAGCACTCGGTCTGACTGAGCACCTCCAGGAGAGAGGCCCAAGCAAGACGCGCCCCGAGGAGCGTCTTGCGACATGTCACTACTCGGTCTAACTGAGCGCCTCCAGGAGAGAGGTCCAAGCAAGACGCGCCCCGAGGAGCGTCTTGCCACATGTCACTACTCGGTCTGACTGAGCGCCTCCAGGAGAGAGGCCCAAGCAAGACGTGCCCCGAGGAGCGTCTTGCCACATGTCAACAATGGGTCTGACTGAGGGCCTCCAGGAGAGAAGCCCAAGCAAGACGCGCCCCGAGGAGCGTCTTGCCACATGTCAACACTGGCTCTGACTGAGCGCCTCCAGGAGAGAGGCCCAAGCAAGACGCGCCCCGAGGAGCGTCAGGCCACATGTCACTACTCAGTCTGACTGAGCGCCTCCAGGAGAGAGGCCCAAGCAAGACGCGCCCCGAGGAGCGTCTTGCCACATGTCAACACTGGGTCTGATTGAGGGCCTTCTGGAGAGAGGCCCAAGCAAGACACGCCCCGAGGAGCGTCTTGCCACATGTCACTACTCGGTCTGACTGAGCGCCTCAGTGAGAGAGGTCCAAGCAAGACGCGCCCCGAGGAGCGTCTTGCCACATGTCAACACTGGGTCTGACTGAGTGCCTCCATGAGAGAAGCCCCAGCAAGACGCGCCCCGAGGAGTGTATTGCCACATGTCACTACTCGGTCTGTTTGAGCGCCTCCAGGAGAGAGGCCCAAGCAAGACGTGTCCCGAGTAGCGTCTTGCCACATGTCATCAATGGGTCTGACTGAGGGCCTCCAGGAGAGAAGCCCAAGCAAGACACGCCCCGAGGAGCGTCTTGCCACATGTCAACACTGGGTCTGACTGAGCGCCTCCAGGAGAGAGGCCCAAGCAAGACACGCCCCGAGGAGCGTCTTGACACATGTCAACACTGGGTCTGACTGAGGGCCTCCATGAGAGAAGCCCAAGCAAGACGCGCCCCGAGGAGAGTCTTGCCAAATGTCAACACTCGGTCTGACAAAGGGCCTCCAGGACAGAGGCCCAAGCAAGACGCGCCCCGAGGAGTGTCTTGCCACATGTCACCACTGGGTCTGACTGAGCGCCTCCAGGAGAGAGGCCCAAGCAAGACGCGCCCCGAGGAGCGTCTTGTCACATGTCAACACTGGGTCTTTCTGAGCGCCTCCAGGAGAGAAGCCCAAGCAAGACGCGCCCCGAGGAGCGTCTTGCCACATGTCAACAATGGGTCTGACTGAGGGCCTCCAGGAGAGAAGCCCAAGCAACACGCGGCCCGAGGAGCGTCTTGCCACATGACAACACTGGGTCTGACAGAGGGCCTCCATGAGAGAGGCCCAAGCAAGACGCGCCCCGAGGAGTGTCTTGCCACATGTCAACACTGGGTCTGACAGAGGGCCTCCATGAGAGAGGCCCAAGCAAGACGCGCCCCGAGGAGTGTCTTGCCACATGTCAACACTGGGTCTGACAGAGGGCCTCCATGAGAGAGGCCCAAGCAAGACGCGCCCCGAGGAGTGTCTTGCCACATGTCACCACTTGGTCTGACTGAGCGCCTCCAGGAGAGAAGCCCAAGCAAGACGCGCCCCGAGGAGCGTCTTGCCACATGTCAGCACTCGGTCTGACTGAGCGCCTCCAGGAGAGAGGCCCAAGCAAGACGCGCCCCGATGAGCGTCTTGCCACATGTCAACAATGGGTCTGACTGAGGGCCTCCAGGAGAGAAGCCCAAGCAACACGCGGCCCGAGGAGCGTCTTGCCACATGTCAGCACTCGGTCTGACTGAGCGCCTCCAGGAGAGAGGCCCAAGCAAGACGCGCCCCGAGGAGCGTCTTGACACATGTCAACACTGGGTCTGACAGAGGGCCTCCAGGAGAGAGGCCCAAGCAAGACGCGCCCCGAGGAGTGTCTTGCCACATGTCACCACTGGGTCTGACTGAGCGCCTCCAGGAGAGAGGCCCAAGCAAGACGCGCCCCGAGGAGCGTCTTGTCACATGTCAACACTGGGTCTTTCTGAGCGCCTCCAGGAGAGAAGCCCAAGCAAGACGCGCCCCGAGGAGCGTCTTGCCACATGTCAACAATGGGTCTGACTGAGGGCCTCCAGGAGAGAAGCCCAAGCAACACGCGGCCCGAGGAGCGTCTTGCCACATGACAACACTGGGTCTGACAGAGGGCCTCCATGAGAGAGGCCCAAGCAAGACGCGCCCCGAGGAGTGTCTTGCCACATGTCAACACTGGGTCTGACAGAGGGCCTCCATGAGAGAGGCCCAAGCAAGACGCGCCCCGAGGAGTGTCTTGCCACATGTCAACACTGGGTCTGACAGAGGGCCTCCATGAGAGAGGCCCAAGCAAGACGCGCCCCGAGGAGAGTCTTGCCACATGTCACCACTTGGTCTGACTGAGCGCCTCCAGGAGAGAAGCCCAAGCAAGACGCGCCCCGAGGAGCGTCTTGCCACATGTCAGCACTCGGTCTGACTGAGCGCCTCCAGGAGAGAGGCCCAAGCAAGACGCGCCGCGATGAGCGTCTTGCCACATGTCAACAATGGGTCTGACTGAGGGCCTCCAGGAGAGAAGCCCAAGCAACACGCGGCCCGAGGAGCGTCTTGCCACATGTCAGCACTCGGTCTGACTGAGCGCCTCCAGGAGAGAGGCCCAAGCAAGACGCGCCCCGAGGAGCGTCTTGACACATGTCAACACTGGGTCTGACAGAGGGCCTCCAGGAGAGAGGCCCAAGCAAGACGCGCCCCGAGGAGTGTCTTGCCACATGTCACCACTTGGTCTGACTGAGCGCCTCCAGGAGAGAGGCCCAAGCAACACGCGCCCCGAGGAGCGTCTTGCCACGTGTCAACACTGGGTCTGATTGAGGGCCTTCTGGAGAGAGGCCCAAGCAAGACGAGCCCCGAGGAGCGTCTTGCCACATGTCAACAATGGGTCTGACTGAGGGCCTCCAGGAGAGAAGCCCAAACAACACGCGGCCCGAGGAGCGTCTTGCCACATGACAGCACTCGGTTTGACTGAGCGCCTCCAGGAGAGAGGCCAAAGCAAGACGCGCCCCGAGGAGCGTCTTGCCACATGTCAACAATGGGTCTGACTGAGGGCCTCCAGGAGAGAGGCCCAAGCAAGACGCGCCCCAAGGAGTGTCTTGCCACATGTCACCACTTGGTCTTACTGAGCGCCTCCAGGAGAGAGGCCCAAGCAACACGCGCCCCGAGGAGCATCTTGCCACGTGTCAACACTGGGTCTGATTGAGGGCCTTCTGGAGAGAGGCCCAAGCAAGACGAGCCCCGAGGAGCGTCTTGCCACATGTCAACAATGGGTCTTACTGAGGGCCTCCAGGAGAGAAGCCCAAGCAAGACGCGCCCCGAGGAGCTTCTTGCCACATGACAACACTCGGTCTGACAGAGGGCCTCCAGGAGAGAGGCCCAAGCAAGACGCGCCCCGAGGAGTGTCTTGCCACATGTCAACACTGGGTCTGACTGAGCGCCTCCAGGAGAGAGGCCCAAGCAAGACGCGCCCCGAGGAGCGTCTTGCCACGTGTCACCACTGGGTCTGACTGAGCGCCTCCAGGAGAGAGGCCCAAGCAAGACGCGCCCCGAGGAGCGTCTTGCCACGTGTCACCACTGGGTCTGATTGAGCGCCTCCAGGAGAGAGGCCCCAGCAAGCGGCGCCCCGAGGAGCGTCTTGCCTTATGTCAGCACTCGGTCTGACTGAGCACCTCCAGGAGAGAGGCCCAAGCAAGACGCGCCCCAAGGAGCGTCTTGCCACATGTCACTACTCGGTCTGACTGAGCGCCTCCAGGAGAGAGGCCCAAGCAAGACGTGCCCCGAGGAGCGTCTTGCCACATGTCAACAATGGGTCTGACTGAGGGCCTCCAGGAGAGAAGCCCAAGCAAGACGCGCTCCGAGGAGCGTCTTGCCACATGTCAACACTGGGTCTGACTGAGCGCCTCCAGGAGAGAGGCCCAAGCAAGACGCACCCCGAGGAGCGTCAGGCCACATGTCACTACTCAGTCTGACTGAGCGCCTCCAGGAGAGAGGCCCAAGCAAGACGCGCCCCGAGGAGCGTCTTGCCACATGTCAACACTGGGTCTGATTGAGGGCCTTCTGGAGAGAGGCCCAAGCAAGACACGCCCCGAGGAGCGTCTTGCCACATGTCACTACTCGGTCTGACTGAGCGCCTCAGTGAGAGAGGTCCAAGCAAGACGCACCCCGAGGAGCGTCTTGCCACATGTCAACACTGGGTCTGACTGAGTGCCTCCATGAGAGAAGCCCCAGCAAGACGCGCCCCGAGGAGTGTATTGCCACATGTCACTACTCGGTCTGTTTGAGCGCCTCCAGGAGAGAGGCCCAAGCAAGACGTGCCCCGAGGAGCGTCTTGCCACATGTCATCAATGGGTCTGACTGAGGGCCTCCAGGAGAGAAGCCCAAGCAAGACACGCCCCGAGGAGCGTCTTGCCACATGTCAACACTGGGTCTGACTGAGCGCCTCCAGGAGAGAGGCCCAAGCAAGACACGCCCCGAGGAGCGTCTTGACACATGTCAACACTGGGTCTGACTGAGGGCCTCCATGAGAGAAGCCCAAGCAAGACGCGCCCCGAGGAGAGTCTTGCCAAATGTCAACACTCGGTCTGACAAAGGGCCTCCAGGAGAGAGGCCCAAGCAAGACGCGCCCCGAGGAGTGTCTTGCCACATGTCACCACTGGGTCTGACTGAGCGCCTCCAGGAGAGAGGCCCAAGCAAGACGCGCCCCGAGGAGCGTCTTGTCACATGTCAACACTGGGTCTTTCTGAGCGCCTCCAGGAGAGAAGCCCAAGCAAGACGCGCCCCGAGGAGCGTCTTGCCACATGTCAACAATGGGTCTGACTGAGGGCCTCCAGGAGAGAAGCCCAAGCAACACGCGGCCCGAGGAGCGTCTTGCCACATGACAACACTGGGTCTGACAGAGGGCCTCCATGAGAGAGGCCCAAGCAAGACGCGCCCCGAGGAGTGTCTTGCCACATGTCAACACTGGGTCTGACAGAGGGCCTCCATGAGAGAGGCCCAAGCAAGACGCGCCCCGAGGAGTGTCTTGCCACATGTCAACACTGGGTCTGACAGAGGGCCTCCATGAGAGAGGCCCAAGCAAGACGCGCCCCGAGGAGTGTCTTGCCACATGTCACCACTTGGTCTGACTGAGCGCCTCCAGGAGAGAGGCCCAAGCAACACGGGCCCCGAGGAGCGTCAGGCCACATGTCACTACTCAGTCTGACTGAGCGCCTCCAGGAGAGAGGCCCAAGTAAGACGAGCCCCGAGGAGCGTCTTGCCACGTGTCAACACTGGGTCTTATTGTGGGCCTTCTGGAGAGAGGCCCAAGCAAGACGCGCCCCGAGGAGCGTCTTGCCACATGTCAACAATGGTTCTTACTGAGAGCCTCCAGGAGAGAAGCCCAAGCAAGACGCGCCCCGAGGAGCTTCTTGCCACATGTCAGCAATCGGTCTGACAGAGGGCCTCCATGAGAGAGGCCCAAGCAAGACGCGCCCCGAGGAGTGTCTTGCCAAATGTCAACACAGGGTCTGACTGAGCGCCTCCAGGAGAGAGGCCCAAGCAAGACGCGCCCCGAGGAGCGTCTTGTCACATGTCAACACTGGGTCTTTCTGAGCGCCTCCAGGAGAGAAGCCCAAGCAAGACGCGCCCCGAGGAGCGTCTTTCCACATGTCACACTCGGTCTGACTGGGCGCCTCAGTGAGAGAGGTCCAAGCAAGACGCGCCCCGAGGAGCGTCTTGCCACATGTCAACAATGGGTCTGACTGAGGGCCTCCAGGAGAGAGGCCCAAGCAAGACGCGCCCCGAGGAGCGTCTTGTCACATGTCAACACTGGGTCTTTCTGAGCGCCTCCAGGAGAGAAGCCCAAGCAAGACGCGCCCCGAGGAGCGTCTTTCCACATGTCACACTCGGTCTGACTGAGCGCCTCCAGGAGAGAGGCCCAAGCAAGACGCGCCCCGAGGAGTGTCTTGCCACATGTCACCACTTGGTCTGACTGAGCGCCTCCAGGAGAAAGGCCCAAGCAACACGCGCCCCGAGGAGCGTCAGGCCACATGTCACTACTCAGTCTGACTGAGCGCCTCCAGGAGAGAGGCCCAAGCAAGACGCAACCCGAGGAGCGTCTTGCCACGTGTCAACACTGGGTCTGATTGACGGCCTTCTGGAGAGAGGCCCAAGCAAGACGCGCCCCGAGGAGCGTCTTGCCACATGTCAACAATGGGTCTTACTGAGGGCCTCCAGGAGAGAAGCCCAAGCAAGACGCGCCCCGAGGAGCTTCTTGCCACATGTCAGCACTGGGTCTGACTGAACGCCTCCAGGAGAGAGGCCCAAGCAAGACGCGCCCCGAGGAGCGTCTTGCCACATGTCAACAATGGGTCTGACTGAGGGCCTCCAGGAGAGAGGCCCAAGCAAGATGCGCCCGGAGGAGCGTCTTGCCACATGTCAACACTGGGTCTGACAGAGGGCCTCCAGGAGAGAGGCCCAAGCAAGACGCGCCCCGAGGAGCGTCTTGCCACATCTCACCTCTGGTTCTGACTGAGCGCCTCCAGGAGAGAGGCCCAAGCAAGACGCGCCCCGAGGAGCGTCTTGTCACATGTCAACACTGGGTCTTTCTGAGCGCCTCCAGGAGAGAAGCCCAAGCAAGACACGCCCCGAGGAGCGTCTTGCCACATGTCAGCACTCGGTCTGACTGAGCACCTCCAGGAGAGAGGCCCAAGCAAGACGCGCCCCGAGGAGCGTCTTGCCACATGTCAACAATGTGTCTGACTGAGGACCTCCAGGAGAGAAGCCCAAGCAACACGCAGCCCGAGGAGCGTCTTGCCACATGTCAGCACTCGGTCTGACTGAGCGCCTCCAGGAGAGAGGCCCAAGCAAGACGCGCCCCGAGGAGCGTCTTAACACATGTCAACAATGGGTCTGACTGAGGGCCTCCAGGAGAGAAGCCCAAGCAAGTCTGCGCCCCGAGGAGCGTCTTGACATGTGTCAACACTGGGTCTCACAGAGGGCCTCCAGGAGAGAGACCCAAGCAAGACGCGCCCCGAGGAGTGTCTTGCCACATGTCACCACTGGGTCTTACTGAGAGCCTCCAGGAGAGAGGCCCAAGCAAGCCGCGCCCCGAGGAGCGTCAGGCCACATGTCACTACTCAGTCTGACTGAGCGCCTCCAGGAGAGAGGCAACAGCAATACGCGCCCCGAGGAGCGTCTTGCCTTATGTCAGCACTCGGTCTGACTGAGCGCCTCCAGGAGAGAGGCCCAAGCAAGACGCGCCCCAAAGAGCGTCTTGCCACATGTCAACAATGGGTCTGACTGAGGGCCTCCAGGAGAGAGGCCCAAGCAAGATGCGCCCGGAGGAGCGTCTTGCCACATGTCAACACTGGGTCTGACAGAGGGCCTCCAGGAGAGAGGCCCAAGCAAGACGCGCCCCGAGGAGCGTCTTGCCACATGTCACCTCTGGTTCTGACTGAGCGCCTCCAGGAGAGAGGCCCAAGCAAGACGCGCCCCGAGGAGCGTCTTGCCACATGTCAACACTGGGTCTTTCTGAGCGCCTCCAGGAGAGAGGCCCAAGCAAGACGCGCCCCGAGGACCGTCTTGCAACATGTCAACAATGGGTCTGACTGAGGGCCTCCAGGAGAGAAGCCCAAGCAACACACGGCCCGAGGAGCGTCTTGCCACATGTCAGCACTCGGTCTGACTGAGCGCCTCCAGGAGAGAGGCCCAAGCAAGACGCGCCCCGAGGAGCGTCTTGCCACATGTCAACAATGGGTCTGACTGAGGGCCTCCAGGAGAGAAGCCCAAGCAAGATGCGCCCCGAGGAGCGTCTTGACACATGTCAACACTGGGTCTGACAGAGGGCCTCCAGGAGAGAGGCCCAAGCAAGACGCGCCCCGAGGAGCGTCTTGACACATGTCAACACTGGGTCTGACAGAGGGCCTCCAGGAGAGAGGCCCAAGCAAGACGCGCCCCGAGGAGTGTCTTGCCACATGTCACCACTTGGTCTGACTGAGCGCCTCCAGGAGAGAGGCCCAAGCAACACGCTCCCCGAGGAGCGTCAGGCCACATGTCACTACTCGGTCTGACTGAGCGCCTCCAGGAGAGAGGCCCAAGCAAGACGCGCCCCGAGGAGCGTCTTGCCACGTGTCAACACTGGGTCTAATTGAGGGCCTTTTGGAGAGAGGCCCAAGCAAGAAGCGCCCCGAGGAGCGTCTTGCCACATGTCAACAATGGGTCTTACTGAGGGCCTCCAGGAGAGAAGCCCAAGCAAGACGCGCCCCGAGGAGCTTCTTTCCACACGTCAGCACTCGGTCTGACTGAGCGCCTCCAGGAGAGAGGCCAAAGCAAGACGCGCCCCGAGGAGCGTCTTGACACATGTCAACACTGGGTCTGACAGAGGGCCTCCATGAGAGAGGCCCAAGCAAGACGCGCCCCGAGAAGTGTCTTGCCACATGTCAACACTGGGTCTGACAGAGGGCCTCCATGAGAGAGGCCCAAGCAAGACGCAACCCGAGGAGCGTCTTGCCACGTGTCAACACTGGGTCTGATTGACGGCCTTCTGGAGAGAGGCCCAAGCAAGACGTGCCCCGAGGAGCGTCTTGCCACATGTCAACAATGGGTCTTACTGAGGGCCTCCAGGAGAGAAGCCAAAGCAAGACGCGCCCCGAGGAGCTTCTTGCCACATGTCAGCACTGGGTCTGACTGAGCGCCTCCAGGAGAGAGGCCCAAGCAAGACGCGCCCCGAGGAGCGTCTTGCCACATGTCAACAATGGGTCTGACTGAGGGCCTCCAGGAGAGAGGCCCAAGCAAGATGCGCCTGGAGGAGCGTCTTGCCACATGTCAACACTGGGTCTGACAGAGGGCCTCCAGGAGAGAGGCCCAAGCAAGACGCGCCCCGAGGAGCGTCTTGCCACATCTCACCTCTGGTTCTGACTGAGCGCCTCCAGGAGAGAGGCCCAAGCAAGACGCTCCCCGAGGAGCGTCTTGTCACATGTCATCACTGGGTCTTTCTGAGCGCCTCCAGGAGAGAAGCCCAAGCAAGACGCGCCCCGAGGAGCGTCTTGCCACATGTCAGCACTCGGTCTGACTGAGCGCCTCCAGGAGAGAGGCCCAAGCAAGATGCGCCCCGAGGAGCGTCTTGCCACATGTCAACAATGGGTCTGACTGAGGACCTCCAGGAGAGAAGCCCAAGCAACACGCGGCCCGAGGAGCGTCTTGCCACATGTCAGCACTCGGTCTGACTGAGCGCCTCCAGGAGAGAGGCCCAAGCAAGACGCGCCCCGAGGAGCGTCTTGCCACATGTCAACAATGGGTCTGACTGAGGGCCTCCAGGAGAGAAGCCCAAGCAAGACTGCGCCCCGAGGAGCGTCTTGACATGTGTCAACACTGGGTCTGACAGAGGGCCTCCAGGAGAGAGGCCCAAGCAAGACGCGCCCCGAGGAGTGTCTTTCCACATGTCACCACTGGGTCTGACTGAGAGCCTCCAGGAGAGAGGCCCAAGCAAGCCGCGCCCCGAGGAGCGTCAGGCCACATGTCACTACTCAGTCTGACTGAGCGCCTCCAGGAGAGAGGCCCCAGCAATACGCGCCCCGAGGAGCGTCTTGCCTTATGTCAGCACTCGGTCTGACTGAGCGCCTCCAGGAGAGAGGCCCAAGCAAGACGCGCCCCGAGGAGCGTCTTGCCACATGTCAACACTGGGTCTGACAGAGGGCCTCCAGGAGAGAGGCCCAAGCAAGACGCGCCCCGAGGAGCGTCTTGCCACATGTCACCTCTGGTTCTGACTGAGCGCCTCCAGGAGAGAGGCCCAAGCAAGACACGCCCCGAGGAGCGTCTTGTCACATGTCAACACTGGGTCTTTCTGAGCGCCTCCAGGAGAGAAGCCCAAGCAAGACGCGCCCCGAGGAGCGTCTTGCCACATGTCAGCACTCGGTCTGACTGAGCGCCTCCAGGAGAGAGGCCCAAGCAAGACGCGCCCCGAGGAGCGTCTTGCCACATGTCAACAATGGGTCTGACTGAGGGCCTCCAGGAGAGAAGCCCAAGCAACACGCGGCCCGAGGAGCGTCTTGCCACATGTCAGCACTCGGTCTGACTGAGCGCCTCCAGGAGAGAGGCCCAAGCAAGACGCGCCCCGAGGAGCGTCTTGCCACATGTCAACAATGGGTCTGACTGAGGGCCTCCAGGAGAGAAGCCCAAGCAAGACGCGCCCCGAGGAGCGTCTTGACACATGTCAACACTGGGTCTGACAGAGGGCCTCCAGGAGAGAGGCCCAAGCAAGACGCGCCCCGAGGAGCGTCAGGCCACATGTCACTACTCAGTCTGACTGAGCGCCTCCAGGAGAGAGGCCCCAGCAATACGCGCCCCGAGGAGCGTCTTGCCTTATGTCAGCACTCGGTCTGACTGAGCGCCTCCAGGAGAGAGGCCCAAGCAAGACGCGCCCCGAGGAGCGTCTTGACACATGTCAACACTGGGTCTGACAGAGGGCCTCCAGGAGAGAGGCCCAAGCAAGACTCGCCCCGAGGAGTGTCTTGCCACATGTCAACACTGGGTCTGACAGAGGGCCTCCAGGAGAGAGGCCCAAGCAAGACGCGCCCCGAGGAGCGTCTTGCCACATGTCACCTCTGGTTCTGACTGAGCGCCTCCAGGAGAGAGGCCCAAGCAAGACGCGCCCCGAGGAGCGTCTTGTCACATGTCAACACTGGGTCTTTCTGAGCGCCTCCAGGAGAGAAGCCCAAGCAAGACGCGCCCCGAGGAGCGTCTTGCCACATGTCAGCACTCGGTCTGACTGAGCGCCTCCAGGAGAGAGGCCCAAGCAAGACGCCCCCCGAGGAGCGTCTTGCCACATGTCAACAATGGGTCTGACTGAGGGCCTCCAGGAGAGAAGCCCAAGCAACACGCGGCCCGAGGAGCGTCTTGCCACATGTCAGCACTCGGTCTGACTGAGCGCCTCCAGGAGAGAGGCCCAAGCAAGACTCGCCCCGAGGAGCATCTTGCCACATGTCAACAATGGGTCTGACTGAGGGCCTCCAGGAGAGAAGCCCAAGCAAGACGCGCCCCGAGGAGCGTCTTGACACATGTCAACACTGGGTCTGACAGAGGGCCTCCAGGAGAGAGGCCCAAGCAAGACTCGCCCCGAGGAGTGTCTTGCCACATGTCACCACTTGGTCTGACTGAGCGCCTCCAGGAGAGAGGCCCAAGCAACACGCGCCCCGAGGAGCGTCAGGCCACATGTCACTACTCAGTCTGACTGAGCGCCTCCAGGAGAGAGGCCCAAGCAAGACGCGCCCCGAGGAGCGTCTTGCCACGTGTCAACACTGGGTCTAATTGAGGGCCTTCTGGAGAGAGGCCCAAGCAAGAAGCGCCCCGAGGAGCGTCTTGCCACATGTCAACAATGGGTCTTACTGAGGGCCTCCAGGAGAAAAGCCCAAGCAAGACGCGCCCCGAGGAGCTTCTTTCCACATGTCAGCACTCGGTCTGACTGAGCGCCTCCAGGAGAGAGGCCAAAGCAAGACGCGCCCCGAGGAGCGTCTTGACACATGTCAACACTGGGTCTGACAGAGGGCCTCCATGAGAGAGGCCCAAGCAAGACGCGCCCCGAGAAGTGTCTTGCCACATGTCAACACTGGGTCTGACAGAGGGCCTCCATGAGAGAGGCCCAAGCAAGACGCGCCCCGAGGAGTGTCTTGCCACATGTCACCACTTGGTCTGACTGAGCGCCTCCAGGAGAGAGTCCCAAGCAACACGCGCCCCGAGGAGCGTCAGGCCACATGCCACTACTCAGTCTGACTGAGCGCCTCCAGGAGAGAGGCCCAAGTAAGACGCGCCCCGAGGAGCGTCTTGCCACGTGTCAACACTGGGTCTTATTGAGGGCCTTCTGGAGAGAGGCCCAAGCAAGACGCGCCCCGAGGAGCGTCTTGCCTCATGTCAACAATGGTTCTTACTGAGAGCCTCCAGGAGAGAAGCCCAAGCAAGACGCGCCCCGAGGAGCTTCTTGCGACATGTCATCAATCGGTCTGACAGAGGGCCTCCATGAGAGAGGCCCAAGCAAGACGCGCCCCGAGGAGTGTCTTGCCAAATGTCAACACTGGGTCTGACTGAGCGCCTCAGGGAGAGAGGTCCAAGCAAGACGTGCCCCAAGGAGCGTCTTGCCACATGTCAAAAATGGGTCTGACTGAGGGCCTCCAGGAGAGAAGCCCAAGCAAGACGCGCCCCGAGGAGCATCTTGACACATGTCACCACTGGGTCTGACTGAGCGCCTCCAGGAGAGAGGCCCAAGCAAGACGCGCCCCGAGGAGCGTCTTGTCACATGTCAACACTGGGTCTTTCTGAGCGCCTCCAGGAGAGAAGCCCAAGCAAGACGCGCCCCGAGGAGCGTCTTTCCACATGTCAGCACACGGTCTGACTGAGCGCCTCCAGGAGAGAGGCCCAAGCAAGACGCGCCCCGAGGAGCGTCTTGCCACATGTCAACAATGGGTCTGACTGAGGGCCTCCAGGAGAGAAGCCCAAGCAACACGCGGCCCGAGGAGCGTCTTGCCACATGTCAGGAATCAGTCTGACAGAGGGCCTCCATGAGAGAGGCCCAAGCAAGACGCGCCCCGAGGAGTGTCTTGCCAAATGTCAACACTGGGTCTGACTGAGCGCCTCAGGGAGAGAGGTCCAAGCAAGACGCGCCCCGAGGAGCGTCTTGCCACATGTCAACAAAGGGTCTGACTGAGTGCCTCCATGAGAGAAGCCCCAGCAAGATGCGCCCCGAGGAGCGTCTTGCCACATGTCACTACTCGGTCTGTTTGAGCGTCTCCAGGAGAGAGGCCCAAGCAAGACGTGCCCCGAGGAGCGTCTTGCCACATGTCAACAATGGGTCTGACTGAGGGCCTCCAGGAGAGAAGCCCAAGCAAGACGTGCCCCGAGGAGCGTCTTGCCACATGTCAACACTGGGTCAGACTGAGCGCCTCCAGGAGAGAGGCCCAAGCAAGACACGCCCCGAGGAGCGTCTTGACACATGTCAACACTGGGTCTGACTGAGGGCCTCCATGAGAGAAGCCCAAGCAAGACGCGCCCCGAGGAGAGTCTTGCCACATGTCAACACTCGGTCTGACAGAGGGCCTCCAGGAGAGAGGCCCAAGCAAGACGCGCCCCGAGGAGTGTCTTGCCACATGTCACCACTGGGTCTGACTGAGCGCCTCCAGGAGAGAGGCCCAAGCAAGACGCGCCCCGAGGAGCGTCTTGTCACATGTCAACACTGGGTCTTTCTGAGCGCCTCCAGGAGAGAAGCCCAAACAAGACGCGCCCCGAGGAGCGTCTTTCCACATGTCAGCACTCGGTCTGACTGAGCGCCTCCAGGAGAGAGGCCCAAGCAAGACGCGCCCCGAGGAGCGTCTTGCCACATGTCAACAATGGGTCTGACTGAGGGCCTCCAGGAGAGAAGCCCAAGCAACACGCGGCCCGAGGAGCGTCTTGCCACAAGTCAGCACTCGGTCTGACTGAGCGCCTCCAGGAGAGAGGCCAAAGCAAGAAGCGCCCCGAGGAGCGTCTTGCCACATGTCAACAATGGGTCTGACTGAGGGCCTCCAGGAGAGAAGCCCAAGCAAGACGCGCCCCGAGGAGCGTCTTGACACATGTCAACACTGGGTCTGACAGAGGGCCTCCAGGAGAGAGGCCCAAGCAAGACGCGCCCCGAGGAGTGTCTTGCCACATGTCACCACTTGGTCTGACTGAGCGCCTCCAGGAGAGAGGCCCAAGCAACACGCGCCCCGAAGAGCGTCTGGCCACATGTCACTACTCAGTCTGACTGAGCGCCTCCAGGAGAGAGGCCCAAGCAAGACGCACCCCGAGGACCGTCTTGCCACGTGTCAACACTGGGTCTGATTGAGGGCCTTCTGGAGAGAGGCCCAAGCAAGACGCGCCCCGAGGAGCGTCTTGCCACATGTCAACAATGGGTCTTACTGAGGGCCTCCAGGAGAGAAGCCCAAGCAAGACGCGCCCCGAGGAGCTTCTTGCCACATGTCAGCACTGGGTCTGACTGAGCGCCTCCAGGAGAGAGGCCCAAGCAAGATGCGCCCCGAGGAGCGTCTTGCCACATGTCACTACTCGATCTGACTGAGCGCCTCAAGGAGAGAGGTCCAAGCAACACGCGCCCCGAGGAGCGTCTTTCCACATGTCAACACTGGGTCTGACTGAGTGCCTCCATGAGAGAAGCCCCAGCAAGACGCGCCCTGAGGAGCGTCTTGCCACATGTCACTACTCGGTCTGACTGAGCGCCTCCAGGAGAGAGGCCCAAGCAAGACGTGCCCCGAGGAGCGTCTTGCCACATGTAAACAATGGGTCTGACTGAGGGCCTCCAGGAGAGAAGCCCAAGCAAGAAGCGCCTAGAGGAGCGTCTTGCCACATGTCAACACTGGGTCTGACTGAGCGCCTCCAGGAGAGAGGCCCAAGCAAGACACGCCCCGAGGAGCGTCATGACACATGTCAACACTGGGTCTGACTGAGGGCCTCCATGAGAGAAGCCCAAGCAAGACGGGCCCCGAGGAGAGTCTTGCCACATGTCAACACTGGGTCTGACAGAGGGCATCCAGGAGAGAGGCCCAAGCAATACGCGCCCCGAGGAGCGTCTTGCCACATGTCAACAATGGTTCTTACTGAGAGCCTCCAGGAGAGAAGCCCAAGCAAGACGCGCCCCGAGGAGCTTCTTGCCACATGTCAGCAATCGGTCTGACAGAGGGCCTCCATGAGAGAGGCCCAAGCAAGACGCGCCCCGAGGAGTGTCTTGCCAAATGTCAACACTGGGTCTGACTGAGCGCCTCAGGGAGAGAGGTCCAAGCAAGACGTGCCCCGAGGAGCGTCTTGCCACATGTCAACAATGGGTCTGACTGAGGGCCTCCAGGAGAGAAGCCCAAGCAAGACGCGCCCCGAGGAGCGTCTTGACACATGTCACCACTGGGTCTTACTGAGCGCCTCCAGGAGAGAGGCCCAAGCAAGACGCGCCCCGAGGAGCGTCTTGCCACATGTCAACAATGGGTCTGACTGAGGGCCTCCAGGAGAGAAGCCCAAGCAACACGCGGCCCGAGGAGCGTCTTGCCACATGTCAGCAATCGGTCTGACAGAGGGCCTCCATGAGAGAGGCCCAAGCAAGACGTGCCCCGAGGAGTGTCTTGCCAAATGTCAACACTGGGTCTGACTGAGCGCCTCAGGGAGAGAGGTCCAAGCAAGACGCGCCCCGAGGAGCGTCTTGCCACATGTCAACACTGGGTCTGACTGAGTGCCTCCATGAGAGAAGCCCCAGCAAGACGCGCCCCGAGGAGCGTCTTGCCACATGTCACTACTCGGTCTGTTTGAGCGCCTCCAGGAGAGAGGCCCAAGCAAGACGTGCCCCGAGGAGCGTCTTGCCACATGTCAACAATGGGTCTGACTGAGGGCCTCCAGGAGAGAAGCCCAAGCAAGACGCGCCCCGAGGAGCGTCTTGCCACATGTCAACACTGGGTCTGACTGAGCGCCTCCAGGAGAGAGGCCCAAGCAAGACACGCCCCGAGGAGCGTCTTGACACATGTCAACACTGGGTCTGACTGAGGGCCTCCATGAGAGAAGCCCAAGCAAGACGCGCCCCGAGGAGAGTCTTGCCACATGTCAACACTCGGTCTGACAGAGGGCCTCCAGGAGAGAGGCCCAAGCAAGACGCGCCCCGAGGAGTGTCTTGCCACATGTCACCACTGGGTCTGACTGAGCGCCTCCAGGAGAGAGGCCCAAGCAAGACGCGCCCCGAGGAGCGTCTTGTCACATGTCAACACTGGGTCTTTCTGAGCGCCTCCAGGAGAGAAGCCCAAACAAGACGCGCCCCGAGGAGCATCTTTCCACATGTCAGCACTCGGTCTGACTGAGCGCCTCCAGGAGAGAGGCCCAAGCAAGACGCGCCCCGAGGAGCGTCTTGCCACATGTCAACAATGGGTCTGACTGAGGGCCTCCAGGAGAGAAGCCCAAGCAACACGCGGCCCGAGGAGCGTCTTGCCACATGTCAGCACTCGGTCTGACTGAGCGCCTCCAGGAGAGAGGCCAAAGCAAGAAGCGCCCCGAGGAGCGTCTTGCCACATGTCAACAATGGGTCTGACTGAGGGCCTCCAGGAGAGAAGCCCAAGCAAGACGCGCCCCGAGGAGCGTCTTGACACATGTCAACACTGGGTCTGACAGAGGGCCTCCAGGAGAGAGGCCCAAGCAAGACGCGCCCCGAGGAGTGTCTTGCCACATGTCACCACTTGGTCTGACTGAGCGCCTCCAGGAGAGAGGCCCAAGCAACACGCGCCCCGAGGAGCGGCAGGCCACATGTCACTACTCAGTCTGACTGAGCGCCTCCAGGAGAGAGGCCCAATCAAGACGCACCCCGAGGACCGTCTTGCCACGTGTCAACACTGGGTCTGATTGAGGGCCTTCTGGAGAGAGGCCCAAGCAAGACGCGCCCCAAGGAGCGTCTTGCCACATGTCAACAATGGGTCTTACTGAGGGCCTCCAGGAGAGAAGCCCAAGCAAGACGCGCCCTGAGGAGCTTCTTGCCACATGTCAGCACTGGGTCTGACTGAGCGCCTCCAGGAGAGAGGCCCAAGCAAGACGCGCCCCGAGGAGTGTCTTGCCACATGTCACTACTCGGTCTGACTGAGCGCCTCAAGGAGAGAGGTCCAAGCAACACGCGCCCCGAGGAGCGTCTTTCCACATGTCAACACTGGGTCTGACTGAGTGCCTCCATGAGAGAAGCCCCAGCAAGACGCGCCCCGAGGAGCGTCTTCCCACATGTCACTACTCGGTCTGACTGAGCGCCTCCAGGAGAGAGGCCCAAGCAAGACGTGCCCCGAGGAGCGTCTTGCCACATGTCAACAATGGGTCTGACTGAGGGCCTCCAGGAGAGAAGCCCAAGCAAGAAGCGCCTAGATGAGCGTCTTGCCACATGTCAACACTGGGTCTGACTGAGCGCCTCCAGGAGAGAGGCCCAAGCAAGACACGCCCCGAGGAGCGTCATGACACATGTCAACACTGGGTCTGACTGAGGGCCTCCATGAGAGAAGCCCAAGCAAGACGGGCCCCGAGGAGAGTCTTGCCACATGTCAACACTGGGTCTGACAGAGGGCATCCAGGAGAGAGGCCCAAGCAATACGCGCCCCGAGGAGCGTCTTGCCACATGTCAACAA
This sequence comes from Nothobranchius furzeri, assembly GCF_043380555.1. Taxonomy (NCBI): domain Eukaryota; kingdom Metazoa; phylum Chordata; class Actinopteri; order Cyprinodontiformes; family Nothobranchiidae; genus Nothobranchius; species Nothobranchius furzeri. Next base: position 21,521,803 of record NC_091747.1, on the reverse strand, counting down.
TGGGTCTGACTGAGGGCCTCCAGGAGAGAGGCCCAAGCAAGACGCTCCCCGAGGAGCGTCTTGCCACATGTCACTACTCGGTCTGTTTGAGCGCCTCCAGGAGAGAGGCCCAAGCAAGATGCGCCCCGAGGAGCGTCTTGCCACGTGTCACCACTGGGTCTGACTGAGGTCCTCCAGGAGAGAGGCCCAAGCACGACGCGCCCCGAGGAGCGTCTTGCCACGTGTCACCACTGGGTCTGATTGAGCACCTCCAGGAGAGAGGCCCCAGCAAGACGCGCCCCGAGGAGCGTCTTGCCACTTGTCACTACTCGGTCTAACTGAGCGCCTCCAGGAGAGAGGTCCAAGCAAGATGCGCCCCGAGGAGCGTCTTGCCACATGTCACTACTCGGTCTGACTGAGCGCCTCCAGGAGGGAGGTCCAAGCAAGACGCGCCCCGAGGAGCGTCTTGCCACATGTCACTACTCGGTCTGACTGAGCGCCTCCAGGAGAGAGGCCCAAGCAAGACGTGCCCAGAGGAGCGTCTTGCCACATGTCAACACAGGGTCTGACTGAGCGCCTCCAGGAGAGAGGCCCAAGCAAGACACGCCCCGAGGAGCGTCCTGACACATGTCAACACTGGGTCGGACTGAGGGCCTCCATGAGAGAAGCCCAAGCAAGACGCGCCCCGAGGAGTGTCTTGCCACATGTCAACACTCGGTCTGACAGAGGGCATTCAGGAGAGAGGCCCAAGCAATACTCGCCCCGAGGAGCGTCTTGCCACATGTCACCACTGGGTCTGAATGAGCGCCTCCAGGAGAGAGGCCCAACCAAGACGCGCCCCGAGGAGTGTCTTGCCACATGCCAACACTGGGTCTGACTGAGCGCCTCCAGGAGAGAGGCCCAAGCAAGACGCGCCCCGAGGAGCGTCTTGCCACATGTCAACAATGGGTCTGACTGAGGGCCTCCAGGAGAGAAGCCCAAGCAACACGCGGCCCGAGGAGCGTCTTGCCACATGTCAGCACTCGGTCTGACTGAGCGCCTCCAGGAGAGAGGCCAAAGCACGAAGCGCCCCGAGGAGCGTCTTGCCACATGTCAACAATGGGTCTGACTGAGGGCCTCCAGGAGAGAAGCCCAAGCAAGACGCGCCCCGAGGAGCGTCTTGACACATGTCAACACTGGGTCTGACAGAGGGCCTCCAGGAGAGAGGCCCAAGCAAGACGCGCCCCGAGGAGTGTCTTGCCACATGTCACCACTTGGTCTGACTGAGCGCCTCCAGGAGAGAGGCCCAAGCAACACGCGCCCCGAAGAGCGTCTGGCCACATGTCACTACTCAGTCTGACTGAGCGCCTCCAGGAGAGAGGCCCAAGCAAGACGCACCCCGAGGACCGTCTTGCCACGTGTCAACACTGGGTCTGATTGAGGGCCTTCTGGAGAGAGGCCCAAGCAAGACGCGCCCCGAGGAGCGTCTTGCCACATGTCAACAATGGGTCTTACTGAGGGCCTCCAGGAGAGAAGCCCAAGCAAGACGCGCCCCAAGGAGCTTCTTGCCACATGTCAGCACTGGGTCTGACTGAGCGCCTCCAGGAGAGAGGCCCAAGCAAGATGCGCCCCGAGGAGCGTCTTGCCACATGTCACTACTCGATCTGACTGAGCGCCTCCAGGAGAGAGGCCCAAGCAACACGCGCCCCGAAGAGCGTCTGGCCACATGTCACTACTCAGTCTGACTGAGCGCCTCCAGGAGAGAGGCCCAAGCAAGACGCACCCCGAGGACCGTCTTGCCACGTGTCAACACTGGGTCTGATTGAGGGCCTTCTGGAGAGAGGCCCAAGCAAGACGCGCCCCGAGGAGCGTCTTGCCACATGTCAACAATGGGTCTTACTGAGGGCCTCCAGGAGAGAAGCCCAAGCAAGACGCGCCCCGAGGAGCTTCTTGCCACATGTCAGCACTGGGTCTGACTGAGCGCCTCCAGGAGAGAGGCCCAAGCAAGATGCGCCCCGAGGAGCGTCTTGCCACATGTCACTACTCGATCTGACTGAGCGCCTCAAGGAGAGAGGTCCAAGCAACACGCGCCCCGAGGAGCGTCTTTCCACATGTCAACACTGGGTCTGACTGAGTGCCTCCATGAGAGAAGCCCCAGCAAGACGCGCCCTGAGGAGCGTCTTGCCACATGTCACTACTCGGTCTGACTGAGCGCCTCCAGGAGAGAGGCCCAAGCAAGACGTGCCCCGAGGAGCGTCTTGCCACATGTCAGCACTGGGTCTGACTGAGCGCCTCCAGGAGAGAGGCCCAAGCAAGATGCGCCCCGAGGAGTGTCTTGCCACATGTCACCACTTGGTCTGACTGAGCGCCTCCAGGAGAGAGGCCCAAGCAACACGCGCCCCGAAGAGCGTCTGGCCACATGTCACTACTCAGTCTGACTGAGCGCCTCCAGGAGAGAGGCCCAAGCAAGACGCACCCCGAGGACCGTCTTGCCACGTGTCAACACTGGGTCTGATTGAGGGCCTTCTGGAGAGAGGCCCAAGCAAGACGCGCCCCGAGGAGCGTCTTGCCACATGTCAACAATGGGTCTTACTGAGGGCCTCCAGGAGAGAAGCCCAAGCAAGACGCGCCCCGAGGAGCTTCTTGCCACATGTCAGCACTGGGTCTGACTGAGCGCCTCCAGGAGAGAGGCCCAAGCAAGATGCGCCCCGAGGAGCGTCTTGCCACATGTCACTACTCGATCTGACTGAGCGCCTCAAGGAGAGAGGTCCAAGCAACACGCGCCCCGAGGAGCGTCTTTCCACATGTCAACACTGGGTCTGACTGAGTGCCTCCATGAGAGAAGCCCCAGCAAGACGCGCCCTGAGGAGCGTCTTGCCACATGTCACTACTCGGTCTGACTGAGCGCCTCCAGGAGAGAGGCCCAAGCAAGACGTGCCCCGAGGAGCGTCTTGCCACATGTAAACAATGGGTCTGACTGAGGGCTTCCAGGAGAGAAGCCCAAGCAAGAAGCGCCTAGAGGAGCGTCTTGCCACTTGTCAACACTGGGTCTGACTGAGCGCCTCCAGGAGAGAGGCCCAAGCAAGACACGCCCCGAGGAGCGTTATGACACATGTCAACACTGGGTCTGACTGAGGGCCTCCATGAGAGAAGCCCAAGCAAGACGGGCCCCGAGGAGAGTCTTGCCACATGTCAACACTGGGTCTGACAGAGGGCATCCAGGAGAGAGGCCCAAGCAATACGCGCCCCGAGGAGCGTCTTGCCACATGTCAACAATGGTTCTTACTGAGAGCCTCCAGGAGAGAAGCCCAAGCAAGACGCGCCCCGAGGAGCTTCTTGCCACATGTCAGCAATCGGTCTGACAGAGGGCCTCCATGAGAGAGGCCCAAGCAAGACGCGCCCCGAGGAGTGTCTTGCCAAATGTCAACACTGGGTCTGACTGAGCGCCTCAGGGAGAGAGGTCCAAGCAAGACGTGCCCCGAGGAGCGTCTTGCCACATGTCAACAATGGGTCTGACTGAGAGCCTCCAGGAGAGAAGCCCAAGCAAGACGCGCCCCGAGGAGCGTCTTGACACATGTCACCACTGGGTCTTACTGAGCGCCTCCAGGAGAGAGGCCCAAGCAAGACGCGCCCCGAGGAGCGTCTTGCCACATGTCAACAATGGGTCTGACTGAGGGCCTCCAGGAGAGAAGCCCAAGCAACACGCGGCCCGAGGAGCGTCTTGCCACATGTCAGCAATCGGTCTGACAGAGGGCCTCCATGAGAGAGGCCCAAGTAAGACGTGCCCCGAGGAGTGTCTTGCCAAATGTCAACACTGGGTCTGACTGAGCACCTCAGGGAGAGAGGTCCAAGCAAGACGCGCCCCGAGGAGCGTCTTGCCACATGTCAACAATGGGTCTTACTGAGGGCCTCCAGGAGAGAAGCCCAAGCAAGACGCGCCCCGAGGAGCTTCTTGCCACATGTCAGCACTGGGTCTGACTGAGCGCCTCCAGGAGAGAGGCCCAAGCAAGATGCGCCCCGAGGAGCGTCTTGCCACATGTCACTACTCGATCTGACTGAGCGCCTCAAGGAGAGAGGTCCAAGCAACACGCGCCCCGAGGAGCGTCTTTCCACATGTCAACACTGGGTCTGACTGAGTGCCTCCATGAGAGAAGCCCCAGCAAGACGCGCCCTGAGGAGCGTCTTGCCACATGTCACTACTCGGTCTGACTGAGCGCCTCCAGGAGAGAGGCCCAAGCAAGACGTGCCCCGAGGAGCGTCTTGCCACATGTAAACAATGGGTCTGACTGAGGGCTTCCAGGAGAGAAGCCCAAGCAAGAAGCGCCTAGAGGAGCGTCTTGCCACTTGTCAACACTGGGTCTGACTGAGCGCCTCCAGGAGAGAGGCCCAAGCAAGACACGCCCCGAGGAGCGTTATGACACATGTCAACACTGGGTCTGACTGAGGGCCTCCATGAGAGAAGCCCAAGCAAGACGGGCCCCGAGGAGAGTCTTGCCACATGTCAACACTGGGTCTGACAGAGGGCATCCAGGAATGAGGCCCAAGCAATACGCGCCCCGAGGAGCGTCTTGCCACATGTCAACAATGGTTCTTACTGAGAGCCTCCAGGAGAGAAGCCCAAGCAAGACGCGCTCGAGGAGCTTCTTGCCACATGTCAGCAATCGGTCTGACAGAGGGCCTCCATGAGAGAGGCCCAAGCAAGACGCGCCCCGAGGAGTGTCTTGCCAAATGTCAACACTGGGTCTGACTGAGCGCCTCAGGGAGAGAGGTCCAAGCAAGACGTGCCCCGAGGAGCGTCTTGCCACATGTCAACAATGGGTCTGACTGAGAGCCTCCAGGAGAGAAGCCCAAGCAAGACGCGCCCCGAGGAGCGTCTTGACACATGTCACCACTGGGTCTTACTGAGCGCCTCCAGGAGAGAGGCCCAAGCAAGACGCGCCCCGAGGAGCGTCTTGCCACATGTCAACAATGGGTCTGACTGAGGGCCTCCAGGAGAGAAGCCCAAGCAACACGCGGCCCGAGGAGCGTCTTGCCACATGTCAGCAATCGGTCTGACAGAGGGCCTCCATGAGAGAGGCCCAAGTAAGACGTGCCCCGAGGAGTGTCTTGCCAAATGTCAACACTGGGTCTGACTGAGCACCTCAGGGAGAGAGGTCCAAGCAAGACGCGCCCCGAGGAGCGTCTTGCCACATGTCAACACTGGGTCTGACTGAGTGCCTCCATGAGAGAAGCCCCAGCAAGACGCGCCCCGAGGAGCGTCTTGCCACATGTCACTACTCGGTCTGTTTGAGCGCCTCCAGGAGAGAGGCCCAAGCAAGACGTGCCCCGAGGAGCGTCTTGCCACATGTCAACAATGGGTCTGACTGAGGGCCTCCAGGAGAGAAGCCCAAGCAAGACGCGCCCCGAGGAGCGTCTTGCCACATGTCACCACTGGGTCTGAATGAGCGCCTCCAGGAGAGAGGCCCAACCAAGACGCGCCCCGAGGAGTGTCTTGCCACATGCCAACACTGGGTCTGACTGAGCGCCTCCAGGAGAGAGGCCCAAGCAAGACGCGCCCCGAGGAGCGTCTTGCCACATGTCAACAATGGGTCTGACTGAGGGCCTCCAGGAGAGAAGCCCAAGCAACACGCGGCCCGAGGAGCGTCTTGCCACATGTCAGCACTCGGTCTGACTGAGCGCCTCCAGGAGAGAGGCCAAAGCAAGAAGCGCCCCGAGGAGCGTCTTGCCACATGTCAACAATGGGTCTGACTGAGGGCCTCCAGGAGAGAAGCCCAAGCAAGACGCGCCCCGAGGAGCGTCTTGACACATGTCAACACTGGGTCTGACAGAGGGCCTCCAGGAGAGAGGCCCAAGCAAGACGCGCCCCGAGGAGTGTCTTGCCACATGTCACCACTTGGTCTGACTGAGCGCCTCCAGGAGAGAGGCCCAAGCAACACGCGCCCCGAAGAGCGTCTGGCCACATGTCACTACTCAGTCTGACTGAGCGCCTCCAGGAGAGAGGCCCAAGCAAGACGCACCCCGAGGACCGTCTTGCCACGTGTCAACACTGGGTCTGATTGAGGGCCTTCTGGAGAGAGGCCCAAGCAAGACGCGCCCCGAGGAGCGTCTTGCCACATGTCAACAATGGGTCTTACTGAGGGCCTCCAGGAGAGAAGCCCAAGCAAGACGCGCCCCGAGGAGCTTCTTGCCACATGTCAGCACTGGGTCTGACTGAGCGCCTCCAGGAGAGAGGCCCAAGCAAGATGCGCCCCGAGGAGCGTCTTGCCACATGTCACTACTCGATCTGACTGAGCGCCTCAAGGAGAGAGGTCCAAGCAACACGCGCCCCGAGGAGCGTCTTTCCACATGTCAACACTGGGTCTGACTGAGTGCCTCCATGAGAGAAGCCCCAGCAAGACGCGCCCTGAGGAGCGTCTTGCCACATGTCACTACTCGGTCTGACTGAGCGCCTCCAGGAGAGAGGCCCAAGCAAGACGTGCCCCGAGGAGCGTCTTGCCACATGTAAACAATGGGTCTGACTGAGGGCTTCCAGGAGAGAAGCCCAAGCAAGAAGCGCCTAGAGGAGCGTCTTGCCACTTGTCAACACTGGGTCTGACTGAGCGCCTCCAGGAGAGAGGCCCAAGCAAGACACGCCCCGAGGAGCGTCATGACACATGTCAACACTGGGTCTGACTGAGGGCCTCCATGAGAGAAGCCCAAGCAAGACGGGCCCCGAGGAGAGTCTTGCCACATGTCAACACTGGGTCTGACAGAGGGCATCCAGGAGAGAGGCCCAAGCAATACGCGCCCCGAGGAGCGTCTTGCCACATGTCAACAATGGTTCTTACTGAGAGCCTCCAGGAGAGAAGCCCAAGCAAGACGCGCCCCGAGGAGCTTCTTGCCACATGTCAGCAATCGGTCTGACAGAGGGCCTCCATGAGAGAGGCCCAAGCAAGACGCGCCCCGAGGAGTGTCTTGCCAAATGTCAACACTGGGTCTGACTGAGCGCCTCAGGGAGAGAGGTCCAAGCAAGACGTGCCCCGAGGAGCGTCTTGCCACATGTCAACAATGGGTCTGACTGAGAGCCTCCAGGAGAGAAGCCCAAGCAAGACGCGCCCCGAGGAGCGTCTTGACACATGTCACCACTGGGTCTTACTGAGCGCCTCCAGGAGAGAGGCCCAAGCAAGACGCGCCCCGAGGAGCGTCTTGCCACATGTCAACAATGGGTCTGACTGAGGGCCTCCAGGAGAGAAGCCCAAGCAACACGCGGCCCGAGGAGCGTCTTGCCACATGTCAGCAATCGGTCTGACAGTGGGCCTCCATGAGAGAGGCCCAAGTAAGACGTGCCCCGAGGAGTGTCTTGCCAAATGTCAACACTGGGTCTGACTGAGCGCCTCAGGGAGAGAGGTCCAAGCAAGACGCGCCCCGAGGAGCGTCTTGCCACATGTCAACACTGGGTCTGACTGAGTGCCTCCATGAGAGAAGCCCCAGCAAGACGCGCCCCGAGGAGCGTCTTGCCACATGTCACTACTCGGTCTGTTTGAGCGCCTCCAGGAGAGAGGCCCAAGCAAGACGTGCCCCGAGGAGCGTCTTGCCACATGTCAACAATGGGTCTGACTGAGGGCCTCCAGGAGAGAAGCCCAAGCAAGACGCGCCCCGAGGAGCGTCTTGCCACATGTCAACACTGGGTCTGACTGAGCGCCTCCAGGAGAGAGGCCCAAGCAAGACACGCCCCGAGGAGCGTCTTGACACATGTCAACACTGGGTCTGACTGAGGGCCTCCATGAGAGAAGCCCAAGCAAGACGCGCCCCGAGGAGAGTCTTGCCACATGTCAACACTCGGTCTGACAGAGGGCCTCCAGGAGAGAGGCCCAAGCAAGACGCGCCCCGAGGAGTGTCTTGCCACATGTCACCACTGGGTCTGACTGAGCGCCTCCAGTAGAGAGGCCCAAGCAAGACGCGCCCCGAGGAGCGTCTTGTCACATGTCAACACTGGGTCTTTCTGAGCGCCTCCAGGAGAGAAGCCCAAACAAGACGCGCCCCGAGGAGCATCTTTCCACATGTCAGCACTCGGTCTGACTGAGCGCCTCCAGGAGAGAGGCCCAAGCAAGACGCGCCCCGAGGAGCGTCTTGCCACATGTCAACAATGGGTCTGACTGAGGGCCTCCAGGAGAGAAGCCCAAGCAACACGCGGCCCGAGGAGCGTCTTGCCACATGTCAGCACTCGGTCTGACTGAGCGCCTCCAGGAGAGAGGCCAAAGCAAGAAGCGCCCCGAGGAGCGTCTTGCCACATGTCAACAATGGGTCTGACTGAGGGCCTCCAGGAGAGAAGCCCAAGCAAGACGCGCCCCGAGGAGCGTCTTGACACATGTCAACACTGGGTCTGACAGAGGGCCTCCAGGAGAGAGGCCCAAGCAAGACGCGCCCCGAGGAGTGTCTTGCCACATGTCACCACTTGGTCTGACTGAGCGCCTCCAGGAGAGAGGCCCAAGCAACACGCGCCCCGAGGAGCGTCAGGCCACATGTCACTACTCAGTCTGACTGAGCGCCTCCAGGAGAGAGGCCCAATCAAGACGCACCCCGAGGACCGTCTTGCCACGTGTCAACACTGGGTCTGATTGAGGGCCTTCTGGAGAGAGGCCCAAGCAAGACGCGCCCCAAGGAGCGTCTTGCCACATGTCAACAATGGGTCTTACTGAGGGCCTCCAGGAGAGAAGCCCAAGCAAGACGCGCCCTGAGGAGCTTCTTGCCACATGTCAGCACTGGGTCTGACTGAGCGCCTCCAGGAGAGAGGCCCAAGCAAGACGCGCCCCGAGGAGTGTCTTGCCACATGTCACTACTCGGTCTGACTGAGCGCCTCAAGGAGAGAGGTCCAAGCAACACGCGCCCCGAGGAGCGTCTTTCCACATGTCAACACTGGGTCTGACTGAGTGCCTCCATGAGAGAAGCCCCAGCAAGACGCGCCCCGAGGAGCGTCTTCCCACATGTCACTACTCGGTCTGACTGAGCGCCTCCAGGAGAGAGGCCCAAGCAAGACGTGCCCCGAGGAGCGTCTTGCCACATGTCAACAATGGGTCTGACTGAGGGCCTCCAGGAGAGAAGCCCAAGCAAGAAGCGCCTAGATGAGCGTCTTGCCACATGTCAACACTGGGTCTGACTGAGCGCCTCCAGGAGAGAGGCCCAAGCAAGACACGCCCCGAGGAGCGTCATGACACATGTCAACACTGGGTCTGACTGAGGGCCTCCATGAGAGAAGCCCAAGCAAGACGGGCCCCGAGGAGAGTCTTGCCACATGTCAACACTGGGTCTGACAGAGGGCATCCAGGAGAGAGGCCCAAGCAATACGCGCCCCGAGGAGCGTCTTGCCACATGTCAACAATGGGTCTGACTGAGGGCCTCCAGGAGAGAGGCCCAAGCAAGACGCTCCCCGAGGAGCGTCTTGCCACATGTCACTACTCGGTCTGTTTGAGCGCCTCCAGGAGAGAGGCCCAAGCAAGATGCGCCCCGAGGAGCGTCTTGCCACGTGTCACCACTGGGTCTGACTGAGGTCCTCCAGGAGAGAGGCCCAAGCACGACGCGCCCCGAGGAGCGTCTTGCCACGTGTCACCACTGGGTCTGATTGAGCACCTCCAGGAGAGAGGCCCCAGCAAGACGCGCCCCGAGGAGCGTCTTGCCACTTGTCACTACTCGGTCTAACTGAGCGCCTCCAGGAGAGAGGTCCAAGCAAGATGCGCCCCGAGGAGCGTCTTGCCACATGTCACTACTCGGTCTGACTGAGCGCCTCCAGGAGGGAGGTCCAAGCAAGACGCGCCCCGAGGAGCGTCTTGCCACATGTCACTACTCGGTCTGACTGAGCGCCTCCAGGAGAGAGGCCCAAGCAAGACACGCCCCGAGGAGCGTCTTGACACATGTCAACACTGGGTCGGACTGAGGGCCTCCATGAGAGAAGCCCAAGCAAGACGCGCCCCGAGGAGTGTCTTGCCACATGTCAACACTCGGTCTGACAGAGGGCATTCAGGAGAGAGGCCCAAGCAATACTCGCCCCGAGGAGCGTCTTGCCACATGTCACCACTGGGTCTGAATGAGCGCCTCCAGGAGAGAGGCCCAACCAAGACGCGCCCCGAGGAGTGTCTTGCCACATGCCAACACTGGGTCTGACTGAGCGCCTCCAGGAGAGAGGCCCAAGCAAGACGCGCCCCGAGGAGCGTCTTTCCACGTGTCACCACTGGGTCTGACTGAGGGCCTCCAGGAGAGAGGCCCAAGCAAGATGCGCCCCGAGGAGCGTCTTGCCACGTGTCAACACTGGGTCTGACTGAGCGCCTCCAGGAGAGAAGCCCAAGCAACACGCGGCCCGAGGAGCGTCTTGCCACATGTCACTACTCGGTCTGACTGAGCGCCTCCAGGAGGGAGGTCCAAGCAAGACGCGCCCCGAGGAGCGTCTTGCCACATGTCACTACTCGGTCTGACTGAGCGCCTCCAGGAGAGAGGCCCAAGCAAGACGTGCCCAGAGGAGCGTCTTGCCACATGTCAACACAGGGTCTGACTGAGCGCCTCCAGGAGAGAGGCCCAAGCAAGACACGCCCCGAGGAGCGTCCTGACACATGTCAACACTGGGTCGGACTGAGGGCCTCCATGAGAGAAGCCCAAGCAAGACGCGCCCCGAGGAGTGTCTTGCCACATGTCAACACTCGGTCTGACAGAGGGCATTCAGGAGAGAGGCCCAAGCAATACTCGCCCCGAGGAGCGTCTTGCCACATGTCACCACTGGGTCTGAATGAGCGCCTCCAGGAGAGAGGCCCAACCAAGACGCGCCCCGAGGAGTGTCTTGCCACATGCCAACACTGGGTCTGACTGAGCGCCTCCAGGAGAGAGGCCCAAGCAAGACGCGCCCCGAGGAGCGTCTTGCCACATGTCAACAATGGGTCTGACTGAGGGCCTCCAGGAGAGAAGCCCAAGCAACACGCGGCCCGAGGAGCGTCTTGCCACATGTCAGCACTCGGTCTGACTGAGCGCCTCCAGGAGAGAGGCCAAAGCAAGAAGCGCCCCGAGGAGCGTCTTGCCACATGTCAACAATGGGTCTGACTGAGGGCCTCCAGGAGAGAAGCCCAAGCAAGACGCGCCCCGAGGAGCGTCTTGACACATGTCAACACTGGGTCTGACAGAGGGCCTCCAGGAGAGAGGCCCAAGCAAGACGCGCCCCGAGGAGTGTCTTGCCACATGTCACCACTTGGTCTGACTGAGCGCCTCCAGGAGAGAGGCCCAAGCAACACGCGCCCCGAAGAGCGTCTGGCCACATGTCACTACTCAGTCTGACTGAGCGCCTCCAGGAGAGAGGCCCAAGCAAGACGCACCCCGAGGACCGTCTTGCCACATGTCAACACTGGGTCTGATTGAGGGCCTTCTGGAGAGAGGCCCAAGCAAGACGCGCCCCGAGGAGCGTCTTGCCACATGTCAACAATGGGTCTTACTGAGGGCCTCCAGGAGAGAAGCCCAAGCAAGACGCGCCCCGAGGAGCTTCTTGCCACATGTCAGCACTGGGTCTGACTGAGCGCCTCCAGGAGAGAGGCCCAAGCAAGATGCGCCCCGAGGAGCGTCTTGCCACATGTCACTACTCGATCTGACTGAGCGCCTCAAGGAGAGAGGTCCAAGCAACACGCGCCCCGAGGAGCGTCTTTCCACATGTCAACACTGGGTCTGACTGAGTGCCTCCATGAGAGAAGCCCCAGCAAGACGCGCCCTGAGGAGCGTCTTGCCACATGTCACTACTCGGTCTGACTGAGCGCCTCCAGGAGAGAGGCCCAAGCAAGACGTGCCCCGAGGAGCGTCTTGCCACATGTAAACAATGGGTCTGACTGAGGGCTTCCAGGAGAGAAGCCCAAGCAAGAAGCGCCTAGAGGAGCGTCTTGCCACTTGTCAACACTGGGTCTGACTGAGCGCCTCCAGGAGAGAGGCCCAAGCAAGACACGCCCCGAGGAGCGTCATGACACATGTCAACACTGGGTCTGACTGAGGGCCTCCATGAGAGAAGCCCAAGCAAGACGGGCCCCGAGGAGAGTCTTGCCACATGTCAACACTGGGTCTGACAGAGGGCATCCAGGAGAGAGGCCCAAGCAATACGCGCCCCGAGGAGCGTCTTGCCACATGTCAACAATGGTTCTTACTGAGAGCCTCCAGGAGAGAAGCCCAAGCAAGACGCGCCCCGAGGAGCTTCTTGCCACATGTCAGCAATCGGTCTGACAGAGGGCCTCCATGAGAGAGGCCCAAGCAAGACGCGCCCCGAGGAGTGTCTTGCCAAATGTCAACACTGGGTCTGAGTGAGCGCCTCAGGGAGAGAGGTCCAAGCAAGACGTGCCCCGAGGAGCGTCTTGCCACATGTCAACAATGGGTCTGACTGAGGGCCTCCAGGAGAGAAGCCCAAGCAAGACGCGCCCCGAGGAGCGTCTTGACACATGTCACCACTGGGTCTTACTGAGCGCCTCCAGGAGAGAGGCCCAAGCAAGACGCGCCCCGAGGAGCGTCTTGCCACATGTCAACAATGGGTCTGACTGAGGGCCTCCAGGAGAGAAGCCCAAGCAACACGCGGCCCGAGGAGCGTCTTGCCACATGTCAGCAATCGGTCTGACAGAGGGCCTCCATGAGAGAGGCCCAAGCAAGACGTGCCCCGAGGAGTGTCTTGCCAAATGTCAACACTGGGTCTGACTGAGCGCCTCAGGGAGAGAGGTCCAAGCAAGATGCGCCCCGAGGAGCGTCTTGCCACATGTCAACACTGGGTCTGACTGAGTGCCTCCATGAGAGAAGCCCCAGCAAGACGCGCCCCGAGGAGCGTCTTGCCACATGTCACTACTCGGTCTGTTTGAGCGCCTCCAGGAGAGAGGCCCAAGCAAGACGTGCCCCGAGGAGCGTCTTGCCACATGTCAACAATGGGTCTGACTGAGGGCCTCCAGGAGAGAAGCCCAAGCAAGACGCGCCCCGAGGAGCGTCTTGCCACATGTCAACACTGGGTCTGACTGAGCGCCTCCAGGAGAGAGGCCCAAGCAAGACACGCCCCGAGGAGCGTCTTGACACATGTCAACACTGGGTCTGACTGAGGGCCTCCATGAGAGAAGCCCAAGCAAGACGCGCCCCGAGGAGAGTCTTGCCACATGTCAACACTCGGTCTGACAGAGGGCCTCCAGGAGAGAGGCCCAAGCAAGACGCGCCCCGAGGAGTGTCTTGCCACATGTCACCACTGGGTCTGACTGAGCGCCTCCAGGAGAGAGGCCCAAGCAAGACGCGCCCCGAGGAGCGTCTTGTCACATGTCAACACTGGGTCTTTCTGAGCGCCTCCAGGAGAGAAGCCCAAACAAGACGCGCCCCGAGGAGCATCTTTCCACATGTCAGCACTCGGTCTGACTGAGCGCCTCCAGGAGAGAGGCCCAAGCAAGACGCGCCCCGAGGAGCGTCTTGCCACATGTCAACAATGGGTCTGACTGAGGGCCTCCAGGAGAGAAGCCCAAGCAACACGCGGCCCGAGGAGCGTCTTGCCACATGTCAGCACTCGGTCTGACTGAGCGCCTCCAGGAGAGAGGCCAAAGCAAGAAGCGCCCCGAGGAGCGTCTTGCCACATGTCAACAATGGGTCTGACTGAGGGCCTCCAGGAGAGAAGCCCAAGCAAGACGCGCCCCGAGGAGCGTCTTGACACATGTCAACACTGGGTCTGACAGAGGGCCTCCAGGAGAGAGGCCCAAGCAAGACGCGCCCCGAGGAGTGTCTTGCCACATGTCACCACTTGGTCTGACTGAGCGCCTCCAGGAGAGAGGCCCAAGCAACACGCGCCCCGAGGAGCGTCAGGCCACATGTCACTACTCAGTCTGACTGAGCGCCTCCAGGAGAGAGGCCCAATCAAGACGCACCCCGAGGACCGTCTTGCCACGTGTCAACACTGGGTCTGATTGAGGGCCTTCTGGAGAGAGGCCCAAGCAAGACGCGCCCCGAGGAGCGTCTTGCCACATGTCAACAATGGGTCTTACTGAGGGCCTCCAGGAGAGAAGCCCAAGCAAGACGCGCCCCGAGGAGCTTCTTTTCACATGTCAGCACTGGGTCTGACTGAGGGCCTCCAGGAGAGAGGTCCAAGCAACACGCGCCCCGAGGAGCGTCTTGCCACATGTCAACACTGGGTCTGACTGAGTGCCTCCATGAGAGAAGCCCCAGCAAGATGCGCCCCGAGGAGCTTCTTGCCACATGTCACTACTCGGTCTGACTGAGCGTCTCCAGGAGAGAGGCCCAAGCAAGACATGCCCCGAGGAGCGTCTTGCCACATGTCAACAATGGGTCTGACTGAGGGCCTCCAGGAGAGAAGCCCAAGCAAGAAGCGCCCCAAGGAGCGTCTTGCCACATGTCAACACTGGGTCTGACTGAGCGCCTCCAGGAGAGAGGCCCAAGCAAGACACGCCCCGAGGAGCGTCTTGACACATGTCAACACTGGGTCTGACTGAGGGCCTCCATTAGAGAAGCCCAAGCAAGAAGGGCCCCGAGGAGAGTCTTGCCACATGTCAACACTGGGTCTGACAGAGGGCATCCAGGAGAGAGGCCCAAGCAATACGCGCCCAGAGGAGCGTCTTGCCACATGTCAATAATGGGTCTGACTGAGGGCCTCCAGGAGAGAAGCCCAAGCATGACGCACCCCGAGGAGCTTCTTGCTACATGTCAGCACTCGGTCTGACTGAGCGCCTCCAGGAGAGAGGCCAAAGCAAGAAGCGCCCCGAGGAGCGTCTTGACACATGTCAACACTGGGTCTGACAGAGGGCCTCCATGAGAGAGGCCCAAGCAAGACACGCCCCGAGGAGTGTCTTGCCACATGTCAACACTGTGTCTGACTGAGCGCCTCCAGGAGAGAGGCCCAAGAAAGACACGCCCCGAGGAGCGTGTTGCCACATGTCACTACTCGGTCTGACTGAGCGCCTCCAGGAGAGAGGCCCAAGTAAGACGCGCCCCGAGGAGCGTCTTGCCACGTGTCAACACTGGGTCTGATTGAGGGCCTTCTGGAGAGAGAACCAAGCAAGACGCGCCCCGAGGAGTGTTTTGCCAAATGTCAACAGTGGGTCTGACTGAGCGCCTCAGGGAGAGAGGTCCAAGCAAGACGCGCCCCGAGGAGCGTCTTGCCACATGTCAACACTGGGTCTGACTGAGTGCCTCCATGAGAGAAGCCCCAGCAAGACGCTCCCCGAGGAGCGCCTTGCCACATGTCACTACTCGGTCTGTTTAAACGCCTCCAGGAGAGAGGCCCAAGCAAGACGTGCCCCGAGGAGCGTCTTGCCACATGTCAACAATGGGTCTGACTGAGGGCCTCCAGGAGAGAAGCCCAAGCAAGACGCGCCCCGAGGAGCGTCTTGCCACATGTCAGCACTGGGTCAGACTGAGCGCCTCCAGGAGAGAGGCCCAAACAAGACGCGCCCCGAGGAGCATCTTGACACATGTCAACACTGGGTCTGACTGAGGGCCTCCATGAGAGAAGCCCCAGCAAGACGCGCCCCGAGGAGCGTCTTGCCACATGTCACTACTCGGTCTGTTTGAGCGCCTCCAGGAGAGAGGCCCAAGCAAGACGTGCCCCGAGGAGCGTCTTGCCACATGTCAACAATGGGTCTGACTGAGGGCCTCCAGGAGAGAAGCCCAAGCAAGACGCGCCCCGAGGAGCGTCTTGCCACATGTCAGCACTGGGTCAGACTGAGCGCCTCCAGGAGAGAGGCCCAAGCAAGACGCGCCCCGAGGAGCATCTTGACACATGTCAACACTGGGTCTGACTGAGGGCCTCCATGAGAGAAGCCCAAGCAAGACGCGCCCCGAGGAGAGTCTTGCCACATGTCAACACTGAGTCTGACAGAGGGCCTCCAGGAGAGAGGCCCAAGCAAGACGCGCCCCGAGGAGTGTCTTGCCACATGTCACCACTGGGTCTGACTGAGCGCCTCCAGGAGAGAGGCCCAAGCAAGACGCGCCCCGAGGAGCGTCTTGTCACATGTCAACACTGGGTCTTTCTGAGCGCCTCCAGGAGAGAACTCCAAGCAAGACGCGCCCCGAGGAGCGTCTTTCCTCATGTCAGCACTCGGTCTGACTGAGCGCCTCCAGGAGAGAGGCCGAAGCAAGACGCGCCCCGAGGAGCATCTTGCCACATGTCAACAATGGGTCTGACTGAGGGCCTCCAGGAGAGAAGCCCAAACAACACGCGGCCCGAGGAGCGTCTTGCCACATGTCAGCACTCAGTCTGACTGAGCGCCTCCAGGAGAGAGGCCAAAGCAAGACGCGCCCCGAGGAGCGTCTTGCCTCATGTCACCACTTGGTCTGACTGAGCGCCTCCAGGAGAGAGGCCCAAGCAACACGCGCCCCGAGGAGCGTCAGGCCACATGTCACTACTCAGTCTAATTGAGCGCCTCCAGGAGAGAAGCCCAAGTAAGACGCGCCCCGAGGAGCGTCCTGCCACGTGTCAACACTGGGTCTGATTGAGGGCCTTCTGGAGAGAGGCCCAAGCAAGACGCGCCCCGAGGAACGTCTTACCACATGTCAACAATGGTTCTTACTGAGAGCCTCCAGGAGAGAGGCCCAAGCAAGACGCGCCCTGAGGAGTGTCTTGCCAAATGTCAACACTGGGTCTGACTGAGCGCCTCAGTGAGAGAGGTCCAAGCAAGACGCGCCCCGAGCAGCGTCTTGCCACATGTCAACACTGGGTCTGACTGAGTGCCTCCATGAGAGAAGCCCCAGCAAGACGCGCCCCGAGGAGCGTCTTGCCACATGTCACTACTCGGTCTGTTTGAGCGCCTCCTGGAGAGAGGCCCAAGCAAGTCGTGCCCCGAGGAGCGTCTTGCCACATGTCAACAATGGGTCTGACTGAGGGCCTCCAGGAGAGAAGCCCAAGCAAGACGCGCCCCGAGGAGCGTCTTGCCACATGTCAACACTGGGTCAGACTGAGCGCCTCCAGGAGAGAGGCCCAAGCAAGACACGCCCCGAGGAGCGTCTTGACACATGTCAACACTGGGTCTGACTGAGGGCCTCCATGAGAGAAGCCCAAGCAAGACACGCCCCGAGGAGAGTCTTTCCACATGTCAACACTCGGTCTGACAGAGGGCCTCCAGGAGAGAGGCCCAAGCAAGACGCGCCCCGAGGAGTGTCTTGCCACATGTCACCACTGGGTCTGACTGAGCCTCTCCAGAAGAGAGGCCCAAGCAAGACGCGCCCCGAGGAGCGTCTTGTCACATGTCAACACTGGGTCTTTCTGAGCGCCTCCAGGAGAGAAGCCCAAGCGAGACGCGCCCCGAGGAGCGTCTTTCCACATGTCAGCACTCGGTCTGACTGAGCGCCTCCAGGAGAGAGGCCCAAGCAAGTCGCGCCCCGAGGAGCGTCTTGCCACATGTCAACAATGGGTTTGACTGAGGGCCTCCAGGAGAGAAGCCTAAGCAACACGCGCCCCGAGGAGCGTCTTGCCACATGTCAACAATGGGTCTGACTGAGGGCCTCCAGGAGAGAAGCCCAAGCAAGACGCGCCCCGAGGAGCGTCTTGACACATGTCAACACTGGGTCTGACAGAGGGCCTCCAGGAGAGAGGCCCAAGCAAGATGCGCCCCGAGGAGTGTCTTGCCACATGTCACCACTTGGTCTGACTGAGCGCCTCCAGGAGAGAGGCCCAAGCAACACGCGCCCCGAGGAGCGTCAGGCCACATGTCACTACTCAGTCTGACTGAGCGCCTCCAGGAGAGAGGCCCAAGCAAGACGCGCCCTGAGGAGCGTCTTGCCACATGTCAACACTGGGTCTGACTGAGCGCCTCCAGGAGAGAGGCCCAAGCAAGACACGCCCCGAGGAGCGTCTTGACACATGTCAACACTGGGTCTGACTGAGGGCCTCCATTAGAGAAGCCCAAGCAAGAAGGGCCCCGAGGAGAGTCTTGCCACATGTCAACACTGGGTCTGACAGAGGGCATCCAGGAGAGAGGCCCAAGCAATACGCGCCCAGAGGAGCGTCTTGCCACATGTCAATAATGGGTCTGACTGAGGGCCTCCAGGAGAGAAGCCCAAGCATGACGCACCCCGAGGAGCTTCTTGCTACATGTCAGCACTCGGTCTGACTGAGCGCCTCCAGGAGAGAGGCCAAAGCAAGACGCGCCCCGAGGAGCGTCTTGACACATGTCAACACTGGGTCTGACAGAGGGCCTCCATGAGAGAGGCCCAAGCAAGACGCGCCCCGAGGAGTGTCTTGCCACATGTCAACACTGTGTCTGACTGAGCGCCTCCAGGAGAGAGGCCCAAGCAAGACGCGCCCCGAGGAGCGTCTTGCCACATGTCACTACTCGGTCTGACTGAGCGCCTCCAGGAGGGAGGTCCAAGCAAGACGCGCCCCGAGGAACGTCTTGCCACATGTCACTACTCGGTCTGACTGAGCGCCTCCAGGAGAGAGGCCCAAGTAAGACGCGCCCCGAGGAGCGTCTTGCCACGTGTCAACACTGGGTCTGATTGAGGGCCTTCTGGAGAGAGGCCCAAGCAAGACGCGCCCCGAGGAGTGTCTTGCCAAATGCCAACACTGGGTCTGACTGAGCGCCTCAGGGAGAGAGGTCCAAGCAAGACGCGCCCCGAGGAGCGTCTTGCCACATGTCACTACTCGGTCTGACTGAGCGCCTCAGTGAGAGCGGTCCAAGCAAGACGCGCCCCGAGGAGCGTCTTGCCACATGTCAACACTGGGTCTGACTGAGTGCCTCCATGAGAGAAGCCCCAGCAAGACGCGCCCCGAGGAGCGTCTTGCCACATGTCACTACTCGGTCTGTTTGAGCGCCTCCAGGAGAGAGGCCCAAGCAAGACGTGCCCCGAGGAGCGTCTTGCCACATGTCAACACTGGGTCTGACTGAGGGCCTCCATGAGAGAAGCCCAAGCAAGACACGCCCCGAGGAGAGTCTTGCCACATGTCAACACTCGGTCTGACAGAGGGCCTCCAGGAGAGAGGCCCAAGCAAGACGCGCCCCGAGGAGTGTCTTGCCACATGTCACCACTGGGTCTGACTGAGCCTCTCCAGGAGAGAGGCCCAAGCAAGACGCGCCCCGAGGAGCGTCTTGTCACATGTCAACACTGGGTCTTTCTGAGCGCCTCCAGGAGAGAAGCCAAGCGAGACGCGCCCCGAGGAGCGTCTTTCCACATGTCAGCACTCGGTCTGACTGAGCGCCTCCAGGAGAGAGGCCCAAGCAAGACGCGCCCCGAGGAGCGTCTTGCCACATGTCAACAATGGGTCTTACTGAGGGCCTCCAGGAGAGAAGCCCAAGCAAGACGCGCCCCGAGGAGCTTCTTTTCACATGTCAGCACTGGGTCTGACTGAGCGCCTCCAGGAGAGAGGCCCAAGCAAGACGCGCCCCGAGGAGCGTCTTGCCACATGTCACTACTCGGTCTGACTGAGGGCCTCCAGGAGAGAGGTCCAAGCAACACGCGCCCCGAGGAGCGTCTTGCCACATGTCAACACTGGGTCTGACTGAGTGCCTCCATGAGAGAAGCCCCAGCAAGATGCACCCCGAGGAGCTTCTTGCCACATGTCACTACTCGGTCTGACTGAGCGCCTCCAGGAGAGAGGCCCAAGCAAGACATGCCCCGAGGAGCGTCTTGCCACATGTCAACAATGGGTCTGACTGAGGGCCTCCAGGAGAGAACCCCAAGCAAGAAGCGCCCCGAGGAGCGTCTTGCCACATGTCAACACTGGGTCTGACTGAGCGCCTCCAGGAGAGAGGCCCAAGCAAGATACGCCCCGAGGAGCGTCTTGACACATGTCAACACTGGGTCTGACTGAGGGCCTCCATTAGAGAAGCCCAAGCAAGAAGGGCCCCGGGTAGAGTCTTGCCACATGTCAACACTGGGTCTGACAGAGGGCATCCAGGAGAGAGGCCCAAGCAATACGCGCCCAGAGGAGCGTCTTGCCACATGTCAATAATGGGTCTGACTGAGGGCCTCCAGGAGAGAAGCCCAAGCATGACGCACCCCGATGAGCTTCTTGCTACATGTCAGCACTCGGTCTGACTGAGCGCCTCCAGGAGAGAGGCCAAAGCAAGACGCGCCCCGAGGAGCGTCTTGACACATGTCAACACTGGGTCTGACAGAGGGCCTCCATGAGAGAGGCCCAAGCAAGACGCGCCCCGAGGAGTGTCTTGCCACATGTCAACACTGTGTCTGACTGAGCGCCTCCAGGAGAGAGGCCCAAGAAAGACGCGCCCCGAGGAGCGTCTTGCCACATGTCACTACTCGGTCTGACTGAGCGCCTCCAGGAGGGAGGTCCAAGCAAGACGCGCCCTGAGGAACGTCTTTCCACATGTCAACACTGGGTCTGACAGAGGGCCTCCATGAGAGAGGCCCAAGCAAGACACGCCCCGAGGAGTGTCTTGCCACATGTCAACACTGTGTCTGACTGAGCGCCTCCAGGAGAGAGGCCCAAGAAAGACACGCCCCGAGGAGCGTCTTGCCACATGTCACTACTCGGTCTGACTGAGCGCCTCCAGGAGAGAGGCCCAAGTAAGACGCGCCCCGAGGAGCGTCTTGCCACGTGTCAACACTGGGTCTGATTGAGGGCCTTCTGGAGAGAGAACCAAGCAAGACGCGCCCCGAGGAGTGTCTTGCCAAATGTCAACAGTGGGTCTGACTGAGCGCCTCAGGGAGAGAGGTCCAAGCAAGACGCGCCCCGAGGAGCGTCTTGCCACATGTCAACACTGGGTCTGACTGAGTGCCTCCATGAGAGAAGCCCCAGCAAGACGCTCCCCGAGGAGCGCCTTGCCACATGTCACTACTCGGTCTGTTTAAACGCCTCCAGGAGAGAGGCCCAAGCAAGACGTGCCCCGAGGAGCGTCTTGCCACATGTCAACAATGGGTCTGACTGAGGGCCTCCAGGAGAGAAGCCCAAGCAAGACGCGCCCCGAGGAGCGTCTTGCCACATGTCAGCACTGGGTCAGACTGAGCGCCTCCAGGAGAGAGGCCCAAACAAGACGCGCCCCGAGGAGCATCTTGACACATGTCAACACTGGGTCTGACTGAGGGCCTCCATGAGAGAAGCCCCAGCAAGACGCGCCCCGAGGAGCGTCTTGCCACATGTCACTACTCGGTCTGTTTGAGCGCCTCCAGGAGAGAGGCCCAAGCAAGACGTGCCCCGAGGAGCGTCTTGCCACATGTCAACAATGGGTCTGACTGAGGGCCTCCAGGAGAGAAGCCCAAGCAAGACGCGCCCCGAGGAGCGTCTTGCCACATGTCAGCACTGGGTCAGACTGAGCGCCTCCAGGAGAGAGGCCCAAGCAAGACGCGCCCCGAGGAGCATCTTGACACATGTCAACACTGGGTCTGACTGAGGGCCTCCATGAGAGAAGCCCAAGCAAGACGCGCCCCGAGGAGAGTCTTGCCACATGTCAACACTGAGTCTGACAGAGGGCCTCCAGGAGAGAGGCCCAAGCAAGACGCGCCCCGAGGAGTGTCTTGCCACATGTCACCACTGGGTCTGACTGAGCGCCTCCAGGAGAGAGGCCCAAGCAAGACGCGCCCCGAGGAGCGTCTTGTCACATGTCAACACTGGGTCTTTCTGAGCGCCTCCAGGAGAGAACTCCAAGCAAGACGCGCCCCGAGGAGCGTCTTTCCTCATGTCAGCACTCGGTCTGACTGAGCGCCTCCAGGAGAGAGGCCGAAGCAAGACGCGCCCCGAGGAGCATCTTGCCACATGTCAACAATGGGTCTGACTGAGGGCCTCCAGGAGAGAAGCCCAAACAACACGCGGCCCGAGGAGCGTCTTGCCACATGTCAGCACTCAGTCTGACTGAGCGCCTCCAGGAGAGAGGCCAAAGCAAGACGCGCCCCGAGGAGCGTCTTGCCTCATGTCACCACTTGGTCTGACTGAGCGCCTCCAGGAGAGAGGCCCAAGCAACACGCGCCCCGAGGAGCGTCAGGCCACATGTCACTACTCAGTCTAATTGAGCGCCTCCAGGAGAGAAGCCCAAGTAAGACGCGCCCCGAGGAGCGTCCTGCCACGTGTCAACACTGGGTCTGATTGAGGGCCTTCTGGAGAGAGGCCCAAGCAAGACGCGCCCCGAGGAGCGTCTTACCACATGTCAACAATGGTTCTTACTGAGAGCCTCCAGGAGAGAGGCCCAAGCAAGACGCGCCCTGAGGAGTGTCTTGCCAAATGTCAACACTGGGTCTGACTGAGCGCCTCAGGGAGAGAGGTCCAAGCAAGACGCGCCCCGAGGAGCGTCTTGCCACATGTCACTACTCGGTCTGACTGAGCGCCTCAGTGAGAGAGGTCCAAGCAAGACGCGCCCCGAGCAGCGTCTTGCCACATGTCAACACTGGGTCTGACTGAGTGCCTCCATGAGAGAAGCCCCAGCAAGACGCGCCCCGAGGAGCGTCTTGCCACATGTCACTACTCGGTCTGTTTGAGCGCCTCCTGGAGAGAGGCCCAAGCAAGTCGTGCCCCGAGGAGCGTCTTGCCACATGTCAACAATGGGTCTGACTGAGGGCCTCCAGGAGAGAAGCCCAAGCAAGACGCGCCCCGAGGAGCGTCTTGCCACATGTCAACACTGGGTCAGACTGAGCGCCTCCAGGAGAGAGGCCCAAGCAAGACACGCCCCGAGGAGCGTCTTGACACATGTCAACACTGGGTCTGACTGAGGGCCTCCATGAGAGAAGCCCAAGCAAGACACGCCCCGAGGAGAGTCTTTCCACATGTCAACACTCGGTCTGACAGAGGGCCTCCAGGAGAGAGGCCCAAGCAAGACGCGCCCCGAGGAGTGTCTTGCCACATGTCACCACTGGGTCTGACTGAGCCTCTCCAGAAGAGAGGCCCAAGCAAGACGCGCCCCGAGGAGCGTCTTGTCACATGTCAACACTGGGTCTTTCTGAGCGCCTCCAGGAGAGAAGCCCAAGCGAGACGCGCCCCGAGGAGCGTCTTTCCACATGTCAGCACTCGGTCTGACTGAGCGCCTCCAGGAGAGAGGCCCAAGCAAGTCGCGCCCCGAGGAGCGTCTTGCCACATGTCAACAATGGGTTTGACTGAGGGCCTCCAGGAGAGAAGCCTAAGCAACACGCGCCCCGAGGAGCGTCTTGCCACATGTCAACAATGGGTCTGACTGAGGGCCTCCAGGAGAGAAGCCCAAGCAAGACGCGCCCCGAGGAGCGTCTTGACACATGTCAACACTGGGTCTGACAGAGGGCCTCCAGGAGAGAGGCCCAAGCAAGATGCCCCCCGAGGAGTGTCTTGCCACATGTCACCACTTGGTCTGACTGAGCGCCTCCAGGAGAGAGGCCCAAGCAACACGCGCCCCGAGGAGCGTCAGGCCACATGTCACTACTCAGTCTGACTGAGCGCCTCCAGGAGAGAGGCCCAAGCATGACGCGCCCTGAGGAGCGTCTTGCCACATGTCAACACTGGGTCTGACTGAGCGCCTCCAGGAGAGAGGCCCAAGCAAGACACGCCCCGAGGAGCGTCTTGACACATGTCAACACTGGGTCTGACTGAGGGCCTCCATTAGAGAAGCCCAAGCAAGAAGGGCCCCGAGGAGAGTCTTGCCACATGTCAACACTGGGTCTGACAGAGGGCATCCAGGAGAGAGGCCCAAGCAATACGCGCCCAGAGGAGCGTCTTGCCACATGTCAATAATGGGTCTGACTGAGGGCCTCCAGGAGAGAAGCCCAAGCATGACGCACCCCGAGGAGCTTCTTGCTACATGTCAGCACTCGGTCTGACTGAGCGCCTCCAGGAGAGAGGCCAAAGCAAGACGCGCCCCGAGGAGCGTCTTGACACATGTCAACACTGGGTCTGACAGAGGGCCTCCATGAGAGAGGCCCAAGCAAGACGCGCCCCGAGGAGTGTCTTGCCACATGTCAACACTGTGTCTGACTGAGCGCCTCCAGGAGAGAGGCCCAAGCAAGACGCGCCCCGAGGAGCGTCTTGCCACATGTCACTACTCGGTCTGACTGAGCGCCTCCAGGAGGGAGGTCCAAGCAAGACGCGCCCCGAGGAACGTCTTGCCACATGTCACTACTCGGTCTGACTGAGCGCCTCCAGGAGAGAGGCCCAAGTAAGACGCGCCCCGAGGAGCGTCTTGCCACGTGTCAACACTGGGTCTGATTGAGGGCCTTCTGGAGAGAGGCCCAAGCAAGACGCGCCCCGAGGAGTGTCTTGCCAAATGCCAACACTGGGTCTGACTGAGCGCCTCAGGGAGAGCGGTCCAAGCAAGACGCGCCCCGAGGAGCGTCTTGCCACATGTCAACACTGGGTCTGACTGAGTGCCTCCATGAGAGAAGCCCCAGCAAGACGCGCCCCGAGGAGCGTCTTGCCACATGTCACTACTCGGTCTGTTTGAGCGCCTCCAGGAGAGAGGCCCAAGCAAGACGTGCCCCGAGGAGCGTCTTGCCACATGTCAACACTGGGTCTGACTGAGGGCCTCCATGAGAGAAGCCCAAGCAAGACACGCCCCGAGGAGAGTCTTGCCACATGTCAACACTCGGTCTGACAGAGGGCCTCCAGGAGAGAGGCCCAAGCAAGACGCGCCCCGAGGAGTGTCTTGCCACATGTCACCACTGGGTCTGACTGAGCCTCTCCAGGAGAGAGGCCCAAGCAAGACGCGCCCCGAGGAGCGTCTTGTCACATGTCAACACTGGGTCTTTCTGAGCGCCTCCAGGAGAGAAGCCAAGCGAGACGCGCCCCGAGGAGCGTCTTTCCACATGTCAGCACTCGGTCTGACTGAGCGCCTCCAGGAGAGAGGCCCAAGCAAGACGCGCCCCGAGGAGCGTCTTGCCACATGTCAACAATGGGTCTTACTGAGGGCCTCCAGGAGAGAAGCCCAAGCAAGACGCGCCCCGAGGAGCTTCTTTTCACATGTCAGCACTGGGTCTGACTGAGCGCCTCCAGGAGAGAGGCCCAAGCAAGACGCGCCCCGAGGAGCGTCTTGCCACATGTCACTACTCGGTCTGACTGAGGGCCTCCAGGAGAGAGGTCCAAGCAACACGCGCCCCGAGGAGCGTCTTGCCACATGTCAACACTGGGTCTGACTGAGTGCCTCCATGAGAGAAGCCCCAGCAAGATGCACCCCGAGGAGCTTCTTGCCACATGTCACTACTCGGTCTGACTGAGCGCCTCCAGGAGAGAGGCCCAAGCAAGACATGCCCCGAGGAGCGTCTTGCCACATGTCAACAATGGGTCTGACTGAGGGCCTCCAGGAGAGAACCCCAAGCAAGAAGCGCCCCGAGGAGCGTCTTGCCACATGTCAACACTGGGTCTGACTGAGCGCCTCCAGGAGAGAGGCCCAAGCAAGATACGCCCCGAGGAGCGTCTTGACACATGTCAACACTGGGTCTGACTGAGGGCCTCCATTAGAGAAGCCCAAGCAAGAAGGGCCCCGGGTAGAGTCTTGCCACATGTCAACACTGGGTCTGACAGAGGGCATCCAGGAGAGAGGCCCAAGCAATACGCGCCCAGAGGAGCGTCTTGCCACATGTCAATAATGGGTCTGACTGAGGGCCTCCAGGAGAGAAGCCCAAGCATGACGCACCCCGATGAGCTTCTTGCTACATGTCAGCACTCGGTCTGACTGAGCGCCTCCAGGAGAGAGGCCAAAGCAAGACGCGCCCCGAGGAGCGTCTTGACACATGTCAACACTGGGTCTGACAGAGGGCCTCCATGAGAGAGGCCCAAGCAAGACGCGCCCCGAGGAGTGTCTTGCCACATGTCAACACTGTGTCTGACTGAGCGCCTCCAGGAGAGAGGCCCAAGAAAGACGCGCCCCGAGGAGCGTCTTGCCACATGTCACTACTCGGTCTGACTGAGCGCCTCCAGGAGGGAGGTCCAAGCAAGACGCGCCCTGAGGAACGTCTTGCCACATGTCACTACTCGGTCTGACTGAGCGCCTCCAGGAGAGAGGCCCAAGTAAGACGCGCCCCGAGGAGCGTCTTGCCACGTGTCAACACTGGGTCTGATTGAGGGCCTTCTGGAGAGAGGCCCAAGCAAGACGCGCCCCGAGGAGTGTCTTGCCAAATGTCAACACTGGGTCTGACTGATCGCCTCAGGGAGAGAGGTCCAAGCAAGACGCGCCCCGAGGAGCGTCTTGCCACATGTCACTACTCGGTCTGACTGAGCTTCTCAGTGAGAGAGGTCCAAGCAAGACGCGCCCCGAGGAGCGTCTTGCCACATTTCAACACTGGGTCTGACTGAGTGCCTCCATGAGAGAAGCCCCAGCAAGACGCGCCCCGAGGAGCGTCTTGCCACATGTCACTACTCGGTCTGTTTGAGCGCCTCCAGGAGAGAGGCCCAAGCAAGACGTGCCCCGAGGAGCGTCTTGCCACATGTCAACAATGGGTCTGACTGAGGGCCTCCAGGAGAGAAGCCCAAGCAAGACGCGCCCCGAGGAGCGTCTTGCCACATGTCAGCACTGGGTCAGACTCAGCGCCTCCAGGAGAGAGGCCCAAGCAAGACACGCCCCGAGGAGCGTCTTGACACATGTCAACACTGGGTCTGACTGAGGGCCTCCATGAGAGAAGCCCAAGCAAGACGCGCCCCGAGGAGAGTCTTGCCACATGTCAACACTCGGTCTTACAGAGGGCCTCCAGGAGAGAGGCACAAGCAAGACGCGCCCCGAGGAGTGTCTTGCCACATGTCACCACTGGGTCTGACTGAGCGCCTACAGGAGAGAGGCCCAAGCAAGACGCGCCCCGAGGAGCGTCTTGTCACATGTCAACACTGGGTCTTTCTGAGCGCCTCCGGGAGAGAAGCCCAAGCAAGACGCGCCACGAGGAGCGTCTTTCCTCATGTCAGCACTCGGTCTGACTGAGCGCCTCCAGGAGAGAGGCCCAAGCAAGACGCGCCCCGAGGAGCGTCTTGCCACATGTCAACAATGGGTCTGACTGAGCGCCTCCAGGAGAGAGGCCCAAGCAAGACGCGCCCTGAGGAGCGTCTTGCCACGTGTCAACACTGGGTCTGATTGAGGGCCTTCTGGAGAGAGGCCCAAGCAAGACGCGCCCCGAGGAGCGTCTTGCCACATGTCAACAATGGGTCTTACTGAGGGCCTCCAGGAGAGAAGCCCAAGCAAGACGCGCCCCGAGGAGCTTCTTTTCACATGTCAGCACTGGGTCTGACTGAGCGCCTCCAGGAGAGAGGCCCAAGCAAGACGCGCCCCGAGGAGCGTCTTGCCACATGTCACTACTCGGTCTGACTGAGGGCCTCCAGGAGAGAGGTCCAAGCAACACGCGCCCCGAGGAGCGTCTTGCCACATGTCAACACTGGGTCTGACTGAGTGCCTCCATGAGAGAAGCCCCAGCAAGATGCACCCCGAGGAGCTTCTTGCCACATGTCACTACTCGGTCTGACTGAGCGCCTCCAGGAGAGAGGCCCAAGCAAGACATGCCCCGAGGAGCGTCTTGCCACATGTCAACAATGGGTCTGACTGAGGGCCTCCAGGAGAGAAGCCCAAGCAAGAAGCGCCCCGAGGAGCGTCTTGCCACATGTCAACACTGGGTCTGACTGAGCGCCTCCAGGAGAGAGGCCCAAGCAAGATACGCCCCGAGGAGCGTCTTGACACATGTCAACACTGGGTCTGACTGAGGGCCTCCATTAGAGAAGCCCAAGCAAGAAGGGCCCCGAGGAGAGTCTTGCCACATGTCAACACTGGGTCTGACAGAGGGCATCCAGGAGAGAGGCCCAAGCAATACGCGCCCAGAGGAGCGTCTTGCCACATGTCAATAATGGGTCTGACTGAGGGCCTCCAGGAGAGAAGCCCAAGCATGACGCACCCCGAGGAGCTTCTTGCTACATGTCAGCACTGGGTCAGACTGAGCGCCTCCAGGAGAGAGGCCCAAGCAAGACGCGCCCCGAGGAGCATCTTGACACATGTCAACACTGGGTCTGACTGAGGGCCTCCATGAGAGAAGCCCAAGCAAGACGCGCCCCGAGGAGAGTCTTGCCACATGTCAACACTCGGTCCGACAGAGGGCCTCCAGGAGAGAGGCCCAAGCAAGACGCGCCCCGAGGAGTGTCTTGCCACATGTCACCACTGGGTCTGACCGAGCGCCTCCAGGAGAGAGGCCCAAGCAAGACGCGCCCCGAGGAGCGTCTTGTCACATGTCAACACTGGGTCTTTCTGAGCGCCTCCAGGAGAGAACTCCAAGCAAGACGCGCCCCGAGGAGCGTCTTTCCTCATGTCAGCACTCGGTCTGACTGAGCGCCTCCAGGAGAGAGGCCGAAGCAAGACGCGCCCCGAGGAGCATCTTGCCACATGTCAACAATGGGTCTGACTGAGGGCCTCCAGGAGAGAAGCCCAAACAACACGCGGCCCGAGGAGCGTCTTGCCACATGTCAGCACTCAGTCTGACTGAGCGCCTCCAGGAGAGAGGCCAAAGCAAGACGCGCCCCGAGGAGCGTCTTGCCTCATGTCACCACTTGGTCTGACTGAGCGCCTCCAGGAGAGAGGCCCAAGCAACACGCGCCCCGAGGAGCGTCAGGCCACATGTCACTACTCAGTCTAATTGAGCGCCTCCAGGAGAGAAGCCCAAGTAAGACACGCCCCGAGGAGCGTCCTGCCACGTGTCAACACTGGGTCTGATTGAGGGCCTTCTGGAGAGAGGCCCAAGCAAGACGCGCCCCGAGGAGCGTCTTGCCACATGTCAACAATGGTTCTTACTGAGAGCGTCCAGGAGAGAGGCCCAAGCAAGACGCGCCCTGAGGAGTGTCTTGCCAAATGTCAACACTGGGTCTGACTGAGCGCCTCAGGGAGAGAGGTCCAAGCAAGACGCGCCCCGAGGAGCGTCTTGCCACATGTCACTACTCGGTCTGACTGAGCGCCTCAGTGAGAGAGGTCCAAGTAAGACGCGCCCCGAGCAGCGTCTTGCCACATGTCAACACTGGGTCTGACTGAGTGCCTCCATGAGAGAAGCCCCAGCAAGACGCGCCCCGAGGAGCGTCTTGCCACATGTCACTACTCGGTCTGTTTGAGCGCCTCCTGGAGAGAGGCCCAAGCAAGTCGTGCCCCGAGGAGCGTCTTGCCACATGTCAACAATGGGTCTGACTGAGGGCCTCCAGGAGAGAAGCCCAAGCAAGACGCGCCCCGAGGAGCGTCTTGCCACATGTCAACACTGGGTCAGACTGAGCGCCTCCAGGAGAGAGGCCCAAGCAAGACACGCCCCGAGGAGCGTCTTGACACATGTCAACACTGGGTCTGACTGAGGGCCTCCATGAGAGAAGCCCAAGCAAGACACGCCCCGAGGAGAGTCTTTCCACATGTCAACACTCGGTCTGACAGAGGGCCTCCAGGAGAGAGGCCCAAGCAAGACGCGCCCCGAGGAGTGTCTTGCCACATGTCACCACTGGGTCTGACTGAGCCTCTCCAGAAGAGAGGCCCAAGCAAGACGCGCCCCGAGGAGCGTCTTGTCACATGTCAACACTGGGTCTTTCTGAGCGCCTCCAGGAGAGAAGCCCAAGCGAGACGCGCCCCGAGAAGCGTCTTTCCACATGTCAGCACTCGGTCTGACTGAGCGCCTCCAGGAGAGAGGCCCAAGCAAGACGCGCCCCGAGGAGCGTCTTGCCACATGTCAACAATGGGTTTGACTGAGGGCCTCCAGGAGAGAAGCCTAAGCAACACGCGCCCCGAGGAGCGTCTTGCCACATGTCAACAATGGGTCTGACTGAGGGCCTCCAGGAGAGAAGCCCAAGCAAGACGCGCCCCGAGGAGCGTCTTGACACATGTCAACACTGGGTCTGACAGAGGGCCTCCAGGAGAGAGGCCCAAGCAAGATGCGCCCCGAGGAGTGTACTGCCACATGTCACCACTTGGTCTGACTGAGCGCCTCCAGGAGAGAGGCCCAAGCAACACGCGCCCCGAGGAGCGTCAGGCCACATGTCACTACTCAGTCTGACTGAGCGCCTCCAGGAGAGAGGCCCAAGCAAGACGCGCCCTGAGGAGCGTCTTGCCACATGTCAACACTGGGTCTGACTGAGCGCCTCCAGGAGAGAGGCCCAAGCAAGACACGCCCCGAGGAGCGTCTTGACACATGTCAACACTGGGTCTGACTTAGGGCCTCCATTAGAGAAGCCCAAGCAAGAAGGGCCCCGAGGAGAGTCTTGCCACATGTCAACACTGGGTCTGACAGAGGGCATCCAGGAGAGAGGCCCAAGCAATACGCGCCCAGAGGAGCGTCTTGCCACATGTCAATAATGGGTCTGACTGAGGGCCTCCAGGAGAGAAGCCCAAGCATGACGCACCCCGAGGAGCTTCTTGCTACATGTCAGCACTCGGTCTGACTGAGCGCCTCCAGGAGAGAGGCCAAAGCAAGACGCGCCCCGAGGAGCGTCTTGACACATGTCAACACTGGGTCTGACAGAGGGCCTCCATGAGAGAGGCCCAAGCAAGACGCGCCCCGAGGAGTGTCTTGCCACATGTCAACACTGTGTCTGACTGAGCGCCTCCAGGAGAGAGGCCCAAGCAAGACGCGC
Organism: Nothobranchius furzeri; assembly: GCF_043380555.1. NCBI lineage: Eukaryota > Metazoa > Chordata > Actinopteri > Cyprinodontiformes > Nothobranchiidae > Nothobranchius > Nothobranchius furzeri. Next base: position 21,491,421 of record NC_091747.1, on the reverse strand, counting down.
CCCGAGGAGCGTCTTGCCACATGTCACTACTCGGTCTGACTGAGCGCCTCCAGGAGGGAGGTCCAAGCAAGACGCGCCCCGAGGAACGTCTTGCCACATGTCACTACTCGGTCTGACTGAGCGCCTCCAGGAGAGAGGCCCAAGTAAGACGCGCCCCGAGGAGCGTCTTGCCACGTGTCAACACTGGGTCTGATTGAGGGCCTTCTGGAGAGAGGCCCAAGCAAGACGCGCCCCGAGGAGTGTCTTGCCAAATGCCAACACTGGGTCTGACTGAGCGCCTCAGGGAGAGAGGTCCAAGCAAGACGCGCCCCGAGGAGCGTCTTGCCACATGTCACTACTCGGTCTGACTGAGCGCCTCAGTGAGAGCGGTCCAAGCAAGACGCGCCCCGAGGAGCGTCTTGCCACATGTCAACACTGGGTCTGACTGAGTGCCTCCATGAGAGAAGCCCCAGCAAGACGCGCCCCGAGGAGCGTCTTGCCACATGTCACTACTCGGTCTGTTTGAGCGCCTCCAGGAGAGAGGCCCAAGCAAGACGTGCCCCGAGGAGCGTCTTGCCACATGTCAACACTGGGTCTGACTGAGGGCCTCCATGAGAGAAGCCCAAGCAAGACACGCCCCGAGGAGAGTCTTGCCACATGTCAACACTCGGTCTGACAGAGGGCCTCCAGGAGAGAGGCCCAAGCAAGACGCGCCCCGAGGAGTGTCTTGCCACATGTCACCACTGGGTCTGACTGAGCCTCTCCAGGAGAGAGGCCCAAGCAAGACGCGCCCCGAGGAGCGTCTTGTCACATGTCAACACTGGGTCTTTCTGAGCGCCTCCAGGAGAGAAGCCAAGCGAGACGCGCCCCGAGGAGCGTCTTTCCACATGTCAGCACTCGGTCTGACTGAGCGCCTCCAGGAGAGAGGCCCAAGCAAGATACGCCCCGAGGAGCGTCTTGACACATGTCAACACTGGGTCTGACTGAGGGCCTCCATTAGAGAAGCCCAAGCAAGAAGGGCCCCGAGGAGAGTCTTGCCACATGTCAACACTGGGTCTGACAGAGGGCATCCAGGAGAGAGGCCCAAGCAATACGCGCCCAGAGGAGCGTCTTGCCACATGTCAATAATGGGTCTGACTGAGGGCCTCCAGGAGAGAAGCCCAAGCATGACGCACCCCGAGGAGCTTCTTGCTACATGTCAGCACTGGGTCAGACTGAGCGCCTCCAGGAGAGAGGCCCAAGCAAGACGCGCCCCGAGGAGCATCTTGACACATGTCAACACTGGGTCTGACTGAGGGCCTCCATGAGAGAAGCCCAAGCAAGACGCGCCCCGAGGAGAGTCTTGCCACATGTCAACACTCGGTCTGACAGAGGGCCTCCAGGAGAGAGGCCCAAGCAAGACGCGCCCCGAGGAGTGTCTTGCCACATGTCACCACTGGGTCTGACTGAGCGCCTCCAGGAGAGAGGCCCAAGCAAGACGCGCCCCGAGGAGCGTCTTGTCACATGTCAACACTGGGTCTTTCTGAGCGCCTCCAGGAGAGAACTCCAAGCAAGACGCGCCCCGAGGAGCGTCTTTCCTCATGTCAGCACTCGGTCTGACTGAGCGCCTCCAGGAGAGAGGCCGAAGCAAGACGCGCCCCGAGGAGCATCTTGCCACATGTCAACAATGGGTCTGACTGAGGGCCTCCAGGAGAGAAGCCCAAACAACACGCGGCCCGAGGAGCGTCTTGCCACATGTCAGCACTCAGTCTGACTGAGCGCCTCCAGGAGAGAGGCCAAAGCAAGACGCGCCCCGAGGAGCGTCTTGCCTCATGTCACCACTTGGTCTGACTGAGCGCCTCCAGGAGAGAGGCCCAAGCAACACGCGCCCCGAGGAGCGTCAGGCCACATGTCACTACTCAGTCTAATTGAGCGCCTCCAGGAGAGAAGCCCAAGTAAGACGCGCCCCGAGGAGCGTCCTGCCACGTGTCAACACTGGGTCTGATTGAGGGCCTTCTGGAGAGAGGCCCAAGCAAGACGCGCCCTGAGGAGTGTCTTGCCAAATGTCAACACTGGGTCTGACTGAGCGCCTCAGGGAGAGAGGTCCAAGCAAGACGCGCCCCGAGGAGCGTCTTGCCACATGTCACTACTCGGTCTGACTGAGCGCCTCAGTGAGAGAGGTCCAAGCAAGACGCGCCCCGAGCAGCGTCTTGCCACATGTCAACACTGGGTCTGACTGAGTGCCTCCATGAGAGAAGCCCCAGCAAGACGCGCCCCGAGGAGCGTCTTGCCACATGTCACTACTCGGTCTGTTTGAGCGCCTCCTGGAGAGAGGCCCAAGCAAGTCGTGCCCCGAGGAGCGTCTTGCCACATGTCAACAATGGGTCTGACTGAGGGCCTCCAGGAGAGAAGCCCAAGCAAGATGCGCCCCGAGGAGCGTCTTGCCACATGTCAACACTGGGTCAGACTGAGCGCCTCCAGGAGAGAGGCCCAAGCAAGACACGCCCCGAGGAGCGTCTTGACACATGTCAACACTGGGTCTGACTGAGGGCCTCCATGAGAGAAGCCCAAGCAAGACACGCCCCGAGGAGAGTCTTTCCACATGTCAACACTCGGTCTGACAGAGGGCCTCCAGGAGAGAGGCCCAAGCAAGACGCGCCCCGAGGAGTGTCTTGCCACATGTCACCACTGGGTCTGACTGAGCCTCTCCAGAAGAGAGGCCCAAGCAAGACGCGCCCCGAGGAGCGTCTTGTCACATGTCAACACTGGGTCTTTCTGAGCGCCTCCAGGAGAGAAGCCCAAGCGAGACGCGCCCCGAGGAGCGTCTTTCCACATGTCAGCACTCGGTCTGACTGAGCGCCTCCAGGAGAGAGGCCCAAGCAAGACGCGCCCCGAGGAGCGTCTTGCCACATGTCAACAATGGGTTTGACTGAGGGCCTCCAGGAGAGAAGCCTAAGCAACACGCGCCCCGAGGAGCGTCTTGCCACATGTCAACAATGGGTATGACTGAGGGCCTCCAGGAGAGAAGCCCAAGCAAGACGCGCCCCGAGGAGCGTCTTGACACATGTCAACACTGGGTCTGACAGAGGGCCTCCAGGAGAGAGGCCCAAGCAAGATGCGCCCCGAGGAGTGTCTTGCCACATGTCACCACTTGGTCTGACTGAGCGCCTCCAGGAGAGAGGCCCAAGCAACACGCGCCCCGAGGAGCGTCAGGCCACATGTCACTACTCAGTCTGACTGAGCGCCTCCAGGAGAGAGGCCCAAGCAAGACGCGCCCTGAGGAGCGTCTTGCCACATGTCAACACTGGGTCTGACTGAGCGCCTCCAGGAGAGAGGCCCAAGCAAGACACGCCCCGACGAGCGTCTTGACACATGTCAACACTGGGTCTGACTGAGGGCCTCCATTAGAGAAGCCCAAGCAAGAAGGGCCCCGAGGAGAGTCTTGCCACATGTCAACACTGGGTCTGACAGAGGGCATCCAGGAGAGAGGCCCAAGCAATACGCGCCCAGAGGAGCGTCTTGCCACATGTCAATAATGGGTCTGACTGAGGGCCTCCAGGAGAGAAGCCCAAGCATGACGCACCCCGAGGAGCTTCTTGCTACATGTCAGCACTCGGTCTGACTGAGCGCCTCCAGGAGAGAGGCCAAAGCAAGACGCGCCCCGAGGAGCGTCTTGACACATGTCAACACTGGGTCTGACAGAGGGCCTCCATGAGAGAGGCCCAAGCAAGACGCGCCCCGAGGAGTGTCTTGCCACATGTCAACACTGTGTCTGACTGAGCGCCTCCAGGAGAGAGGCCCAAGCAAGACGCGCCCCGAGGAGCGTCTTGCCACATGTCACTACTCGGTCTGACTGAGCGCCTCCAGGAGGGAGGTCCAAGCAAGACGCGCCCCGAGGAACGTCTTGCCACATGTCACTACTCGGTCTGACTGAGCGCCTCCAGGAGAGAGGCCCAAGTAAGACGCGCCCCGAGGAGCGTCTTGCCACGTGTCAACACTGGGTCTGATTGAGGGCCTTCTGGAGAGAGGCCCAAGCAAGACGCGCCCCGAGGAGTGTCTTGCCAAATGCCAACACTGGGTCTGACTGAGCGCCTCAGGGAGAGAGGTCCAAGCAAGACGCGCCCCGAGGAGCGTCTTGCCACATGTCACTACTCGGTCTGACTGAGCGCCTCAGTGAGAGCGGTCCAAGCAAGACGCGCCCCGAGGAGCGTCTTGCCACATGTCAACACTGGGTCTTACTGAGTGCCTCCATGAGAGAAGCCCCAGCAAGACGCGCCCCGAGGAGCGTCTTGCCACATGTCACTACTCGGTCTGTTTGAGCGCCTCCAGGAGAGAGGCCCAAGCAAGACGTGCCCCGAGGAGCGTCTTGCCACATGTCAACACTGGGTCTGACTGAGGGCCTCCATGAGAGAAGCCCAAGCAAGACACGCCCCGAGGAGAGTCTTGCCACATGTCAACACTCGGTCTGACAGAGGGCCTCCAGGAGAGAGGCCCAAGCAAGACGCGCCCCGAGGAGTGTCTTGCCACATGTCACCACTGGGTCTGACTGAGCCTCTCCAGGAGAGAGGCCCAAGCAAGACGCGCCCCGAGGAGCGTCTTGTCACATGTCAACACTGGGTCTTTCTGAGCGCCTCCAGGAGAGAAGCCAAGCGAGACGCGCCCCGAGGAGCGTCTTTCCACATGTCAGCACTCGGTCTGACTGAGCGCCTCCAGGAGAGAGGCCCAAGCAAGACGCGCCCCGAGGAGCGTCTTGCCACATGTCAACAATGGGTCTTACTGAGGGCCTCCAGGAGAGAAGCCCAAGCAAGACGCGCCCCGAGGAGCTTCTTTTCACATGTCAGCACTGGGTCTGACTGAGCGCCTCCAGGAGAGAGGCCCAAGCAAGACGCGCCCCGAGGAGCGTCTTGCCACATGTCACTACTCGGTCTGACTGAGGGCCTCCAGGAGAGAGGTCCAAGCAACACGCGCCCCGAGGAGCGTCTTGCCACATGTCAACACTGGGTCTGACTGAGTGCCTCCATGAGAGAAGCCCCAGCAAGATGCACCCCGAGGAGCTTCTTGCCACATGTCACTACTCGGTCTGACTGAGCGCCTCCAGGAGAGAGGCCCAAGCAAGACATGCCCCGAGGAGCGTCTTGCCACATGTCAACAATGGGTCTGACTGAGGGCCTCCAGGAGAGAACCCCAAGCAAGAAGCGCCCCGAGGAGCGTCTTGCCACATGTCAACACTGGGTCTGACTGAGCGCCTCCAGGAGAGAGGCCCAAGCAAGATACGCCCCGAGGAGCGTCTTGACACATGTCAACACTGGGTCTGACTGAGGGCCTCCATTAGAGAAGCCCAAGCAAGAAGGGCCCCGGGTAGAGTCTTGCCACATGTCAACACTGGGTCTGACAGAGGGCATCCAGGAGAGAGGCCCAAGCAATACGCGCCCAGAGGAGCGTCTTGCCACATGTCAATAATGGGTCTGACTGAGGGCCTCCAGGAGAGAAGCCCAAGCATGACGCACCCCGATGAGCTTCTTGCTACATGTCAGCACTCGGTCTGACTGAGCGCCTCCAGGAGAGAGGCCAAAGCAAGACGCGCCCCGAGGAGCGTCTTGACACATGTCAACACTGGGTCTGACAGAGGGCCTCCATGAGAGAGGCCCAAGCAAGACGCGCCCCGAGGAGTGTCTTGCCACATGTCAACACTGTGTCTGACTGAGCGCCTCCAGGAGAGAGGCCCAAGAAAGACGCGCCCCGAGGAGCGTCTTGCCACATGTCACTACTCGGTCTGACTGAGCGCCTCCAGGAGGGAGGTCCAAGCAAGACGCGCCCTGAGGAACGTCTTGACACATGTCACTACTCGGTCTGACTGAGCGCCTCCAGGAGAGAGGCCCAAGTAAGACGCGCCCCGAGGAGCGTCTTGCCACGTGTCAACACTGGGTCTGATTGAGGGCCTTCTGGAGAGAGGCCCAAGCAAGACGCGCCCCGAGGAGTGTCTTGCCAAATGTCAACACTGGGTCTGACTGAGCGCCTCAGGGAGAGAGGTCCAAGCAAGACGCGCCCCGAGGAGCGTCTTGCCACATGTCACTACTCGGTCTGACTGAGCTTCTCAGTGAGAGAGGTCCAAGCAAGACGCGCCCCGAGGAGCGTCTTGCCACATGTCAACACTGGGTCTGACTGAGTGCCTCCATGAGAGAAGCCCCAGCAAGACGCGCCCCGAGGAGCGTCTTGCCACATGTCACTACTCGGTCTGTTTGAGCGCCTCCAGGAGAGAGGCCCAAGCAAGACGTGCCCCGAGGAGCGTCTTGCCACATGTCAACAATGGGTCTGACTGAGGGCCTCCAGGAGAGAAGCCCAAGCAAGACGCGCCCCGAGGAGCGTCTTGCCACATGTCAGCACTGGGTCGGACTCAGCGCCTCCAGGAGAGAGGCCCAAGCAAGACACGCCCCGAGGAGCGTCTTGACACATGTCAACACTGGGTCTGACTGAGGGCCTCCATGAGAGAAGCCCAAGCAAGACGCGCCCCGAGGAGAGTCTTGCCACATGTCAACACTCGGTCTTACAGAGGGCCTCCAGGAGAGAGGCACAAGCAAGACGCGCCCCGAGGAGTGTCTTGCCACATGTCACCACTGGGTCTGACTGAGCGCCTACAGGAGAGAGGCCCAAGCAAGACGCGCCCCGAGGAGCGTCTTGTCACATGTCAACACTGGGTCTTTCTGAGCGCCTCCGGGAGAGAAGCCCAAGCAAGACGCGCCACGAGGAGCGTCTTTCCTCATGTCAGCACTCGGTCTGACTGAGCGCCTCCAGGAGAGAGGCCCAAGCAAGACGCGCCCCGAGGAGCGTCTTGCCACATGTCAACAATGGGTCTGACTGAGCGCCTCCAGGAGAGAGGCCCAAGCAAGACGCGCCCTGAGGAGCGTCTTGCCACGTGTCAACACTGGGTCTGATTGAGGGCCTTCTGGAGAGAGGCCCAAGCAAGACGCGCCCCGAGGAGCGTCTTGCCACATGTCAACAATGGGTCTTACTGAGGGCCTCCAGGAGAGAAGCCCAAGCAAGACGCGCCCCGAGGAGCTTCTTTTCACATGTCAGCACTGGGTCTGACTGAGCGTCTCCAGGAGAGAGGCCCAAGCAAGACACGCCCCGAGGAGCGTCTTGCCACATGTCACTACTCGGTCTGACTGAGGGCCTCCAGGAGAGAGGTCCAAGCAACACGCGCCCCGAGGAGCGTCTTGCCACATGTCAACACTGGGTCTGACTGAGTGCCTCCATGAGAGAAGCCCCAGCAAGATGCACCCCGAGGAGCTTCTTGCCACATGTCACTACTCGGTCTGACTGAGCGCCTCCAGGAGAGAGGCCCAAGCAAGACATGCCCCGAGGAGCGTCTTGCCACATGTCAACAATGGGTCTGACTGAGGGCCTCCAGGAGAGAAGCCCAAGCAAGAAGCGCCCCGAGGAGCGTCTTGCCACATGTCAACACTGGGTCTGACTGAGCGCCTCCAGGAGAGAGGCCCAAGCAAGATACGCCCCGAGGAGCGTCTTGACACATGTCAACACTGGGTCTGACTGAGGGCCTCCATTAGAGAAGCCCAAGCAAGAAGGGCCCCGAGGAGAGTCTTGCCACATGTCAACACTGGGTCTGACAGAGGGCATCCAGGAGAGAGGCCCAAGCAATACGCGCCCAGAGGAGCGTCTTGCCACATGTCAATAATGGGTCTGACTGAGGGCCTCCAGGAGAGAAGCCCAAGAATGACGCACCCCGAGGAGCTTCTTGCTACATGTCAGCACTCGGTCTGACTGAGCGCCTCCAGGAGAGAGGCCAAAGCAAGACGCGCCCCGAGGAGCGTCTTGACATATGTCAACACTGGGTCTGACAGAGGGCCTCCATGAGAGAGGCCCAAGCAAGACGCGCCCCGAGGAGTGTCTTGCCACATGTCACTACTCGGTCTGACTGAGCGCCTCCAGGAGGGAGGTCCAAGCAAGACGCGCCCTGAGGAACGTCTTGCCACTTGTCACTACTCGGTCTGACTGAGCGCCTCCAGGAGAGAGGCCCAAGTAAGACGCGCCCCGAGGAGCGTCTTGCCACGTGTCAACACTGGGTCTGATTGAGGGCCTTCTGGAGAGAGGCCCAAGCAAGACGCGCCCCGAGGAGTGTCTTGCCAAATGTCAACACTGGGTCTGACTGAGCGCCTCAGGGAGAGAGGTCCAAGCAAGACGCGCCCCGAGGAGCGTCTTGCCACATGTCACTACTCGGTCTGACTGAGCTTCTCAGTGAGAGAGGCCCAAGCAAGACGTGCCCCGAGGAGCGTCTTGCCACATGTCAACAATGGGTCTGACTGAGGGCCTCCAGGAGAGAAGCCCAAGCAAGACGCGCCCCGAGGAGCGTCTTGCCACATGTCAGCACTGGGTCAGACTCAGCGCCTCCAGGAGAGAGGCCCAAGCAAGACACGCCCCGAGGAGAGTCTTGCCACATGTCAACACTCGGTCTTACAGAGGGCCTCCAGGAGAGAGGCACAAGCAAGACGCGCCCCGAGGAGTGTCTTGCCACATGTCACCACTGGGTCTGACTGAGCGCCTACAGGAGAGAGGCCCAAGCAAGACGCGCCCCGAGGAGCGTCTTGTCACATGTCAACACTGGGTCTTTCTGAGCGCCTCCGGGAGAGAAGCCCAAGCAAGACGCGCCCCGAGGAGCGTCTTTCCTCATGTCTGCACTCGGTCTGACTGAGCGCCTCCAGGAGAGAGGCCCAAGCAAGACGCGCCCCGAGGAGCGTCTTGTCACATGTCAACAATGGGTCTGACTGAGGGCCTCCAGGAGAGAAGCCCAAGCAACACGCGGCCCGAGGAGCGTCTTGCCACATGTCAGCACTCGGTCTGACTGAGCGCCTCCAGGAGAGAGGCCAAAGCAAGACGCGCCCCGAGGAGCGTCTTACCACATGTCAACAATGGGTCTGACTGAGGGCCTCCAGGAGAGAAGCCCAAGCAAGACGCGCCCCGAGGAGCGTCTTGTCACATGTCAACACTGGGTCTGACTGAGCGCCTCCAGGAGAGAGGCCCAAGCAAGCCGCGCCCCGAGGAGCGTCTTGACACATGTCAACACTGGGTCTGACTGAGGGCCTCCATGAGAGAAGCCCAAGCAAGACGCGCCCCGAGGAGAGTCTTGCCACATGTCAACACTCGGTCTGACAGAGGGCCTCCAGGAGAGAGGCCCAAGCAAGACGCGCCCCGAGGAGTGTCTTGCCACATGTCACCACTGGGTCTGACTGAGCGCCTCCAGGAGAGAGGCCCAAGCAAGACGCTCCCCGAGGAGCGTCTTGTCACATGTCAACACTGGGTCTTTCTGAGCGCCTCCAGGAGAGAAGCCCAAGCAAGACGCGCCCCGAGGAGCGTCTTTCCTCATGTCAGCACTCGGTCTGACTGAGCGCCTCCAGGAGAGAGGCCCAAGCAAGACGCGCCCCGAGGAGCGTCTTGCCACATGTCAACAATGGGTCTGACTGAGGGCCTCCAGGAGAGAAGCCCAAGCAACACGCGGCCCGAGGAGCGTCTTGCCACATGTCAGCACTCGGTCTGACTGAGCGCCTCCAGGAGAGAGGCCAAAGCAAGACGCGCCCCGAGGAGCGTCTTGCCTCATGTCAACAATGGGTCTGACTGAGGGCCTCCAGGAGAGAAGCCCAAGCAAGACGCGCCCCGAGGAGCGTCTTGTCACATGTCAACACTGGGTCTGACTGAGCGCCTCCAGGAGAGAGGCCCAAGCAAGCCGCGCCCCGAGGAGCGTCAGGCCACATGTCACTACTCAGTCTGACTGAGCGCCTCCAGGAGAGAGGCCCCAGCAAGACGCGCCCCGAGGAGCGTCTTGCCACATGTCAGCACTGGGTCAGACTGAGCGCCTCCAGGAGAGAGGCCCAAGCAAGACGTGCCCCGAGGAGCGTCTTGCCTTATGTCAGCACTCGGTCTGACTGAGCGCCTCCAGGAGAGAGGCCCAAGCAAGACGCGCCCCTAGGAGCGTCTTGCCACATGTCAACAATGGGTCTGACTGAGGGCCTCCAGGAGAGAGGCCCAAGCAAGATGCGCCCGCAGGAGCGTCGTGCCACATGTCAACACTGGGTCTGACTGAGCGCCTCAGGGAGAGAGGTCCAAGCAAGACGCGCCCCGAGGAGCTTCTTGCCACATGTCACTACTCGGTCTGACTGAGCGCCTCAGTGAGAAAGGTCCAAGCAAGACGCGCCCCGAGGAGCGTCTTGCCACATGTCACTACTCGGTCTGTTTGAGCGCCTCCAGGAGAGAGGCCCAAGCAAGACGTGCCCCGAGGAGCGTCTTGCCACATGTCAACAATGGGTCTGACTGAGGGCCTCCAGGAGAGAAGCCCAAGCAAGACGCGCCCCGAGGAGCGTCTTGCCACATGTCAGCACTGGGTCAGACTGAGCGCCTCCAGGAGAGAGGCCCAAGCAAGACACGCCCCGAGGAGTGTCTTGACACATGTCAACACTGGGTCTGACTGAGGGCCTCCATGAGAGAAGCCCAAGCAAGACGCGCCCCGAGGAGAGTCTTGCCACATGTCAACACTCGGTCTGACAGAGGGCCTCCAGGAGAGAGGCCCAAGCAAGACGCGCCCCGAGGAGTGTCTTGCCACATGTCACCACTGGGTCTGACAGAGCGCCTCCAGGAGAGAGGCCCAAGCAAGACGCGCCCCGAGGAGCGTCTTGCCACATGTCAACAATGGGTCTGACTGAGGGCCTCCAGGAGAGAAGCCCAAGCAACACGCGGCCCGAGGAGCGTCTTGCCACATGTCAGCACTCGGTCTGACTGAGCGCCTCCAGGAGAGAGGCCAAAGCAAGACGCGCCCCGAGGAGCGTCTTGCCACATGTCAACAATGGGTCTGACTGAGGGCCTCCAGGAGAGAAGTCCAAGCAAGACGCGCCCCGAGGAGCGTCTTGTCACATGTCAACACTGGGTCTGACTGAGCGCCTCCAGGAGAGAGGCCCAAGCAAGATGCGCCCCGAGGAGCGTCTTGACACATGTCAACACTGGGTCTGACTGAGGGCCTCCATGAGAGAAGCCCAAGCAAGACGCGCCCCGAGGAGAGTCTTGCCACATGTCAACACTCGGTCTGACAGAGGGCCTCCAGGAGAGAGGCCCAAGCAAGACGCGCCCCGAGGAGTGTCTTGCCACATGTCACCACTGGGTCTGACTGAGCGCCTCCAGGAGAGAGGCCCAAGCAAGACGCGCCCCGAGGAGCGTCTTGTCACATGTCAACACTGGGTCTTTCTGAGCGCCTCCAGGAGAGAAGCCGAAGCAAGACGCGCCCCGAGGAGCGTCTTTCCTCATGTCAGCACTCGGTCTGACTGAGCGCCTCCAGGAGAGAGGCCCAAGCAAGACGCGCCCCTAGGAGCGTCTTGCCACATGTCAACAATGGGTCTGACTGAGGGCCTCCAGGAGAGAAGCCCAAGCAACACGCGGCCCGAGGAGCGTCTTGCCACATGTCAGCACTCGGTCTGACTGAGCGCCTCCAGGAGAGAGGCCAAAGCAAGACGCGCCCCGAGGAGCGTCTTGCCTCATGTCAACAATGGGTCTGACCGATGGCCTCCAGGAGAGAAGCCCAAGCAAGACGCGCCCCGAGGAGCGTCTTGTCACATGTCAACACTGGGTCTGACTGAGCGCCTCCAGGAGAGAGGCCCAAGCAAGCCGCGCCCCGAGGAGCGTCAGGCCACATGTCACTACTCAGTCTGACTTAGCGCCTCCAGGAGAGAGGCCAAAGCAAGACGCGCCCCGAGGAGCGTCTTGCCTCATGTCAACAATGGGTCTGACTGAGGGCCTCCAGGAGAGAAGCCCAAGCAAGATGCGCCCCGAGGAGCGTCTTGTCACATGTCAACACTGGGTCTGACTGAGCGCCTCCAGGAGAGAGGCCCAAGCAAGCCGCGCCCCGAGGAGCGTCAGGCCACATGTCACTACTCAGTCTGACTGAGCGCCTCCAGGAGAGAGGCCCCAGCAAGACGCGCCCCGAGGAGCGTCTTGCCACATGTCAGCACTGGGTCTGACTGAGCGCCTCCAGGAGAGAGGCCCAAGCAAGACGCGCCCCGAGGAGCGTCTTGCCACATGTCAACAATGGGTCTGACTGAGGGCCTCCAGGAGAGAGGCCCAAGCAAGATGCGCCCGCAGGAGCGTCGTGCCACATGTCAACACTGGGTCTGACTGAGCGCCTCAGGGAGAGAGGTCCAAGCAAGACGCGCACCGAGGAGCTTCTTGCCACATGTCACTACTCGGTCTGACTGAGCGCCTCAGTGAGAAAGGTCCAAGCAAGACGCGCCCCGAGGAGCGTCTTGCCACATGTCAACACTGGGTCTGACTGAGTGCCTCCATGAGAGAAGCCCCAGCAAGACGCGCCCCGAGGAGCGTCTTGCCACATGTCACTACTCGGTCTGTTTGAGCGCCTCCAGGAGAGAGGCCCAAGCAAGACGTGCCCCGAGGAGCGTCTTTCCACATGTCAACAATGGGTCTGACTGAGGGCCTCCAGGAGAGAAGCCCAAGCAAGACGCGCCCCGAGGAGCGTCTTGCCACATGTCAGCACTGGGTCAGACTGAGCGCCTCCAGGAGAGAGGCCCAAGCAAGACACGCCCCGAGGAGCGTCTTGACACATGTCAACACTGGGTCTGACTGAGGGCCTCCATGAGAGAAGCCCAAGCAAGAAGCGCCCCGAGGAGAGTCTTGCCACATGTCAACACTCGGTCTGACAGAGGGCCTCCAGGAGAGAGGCCCAAGCAAGACGCGCCCCGAGGAGTGTCTTGCCACATGTCACCACTGGGTCTGACAGAGCGCCTCCAGGAGAGAGGCCCAAGCAAGACGCGCCCCGAGGAGCGTCTTGTCACATGTCAACACTGGGTCTTTCTGAGCGCCTCCAGGAGAGAAGCCCAAGCAAGACGCGCCCCGAGGAGCGTCTTTCCTCATGTCAGCACTCGGTCTGACTGAGCGCCTCCAGGAGAGAGGCCCAAGCAAGACGCACCCCGAGGAGCGTCTTGCCACATGTCAACAATGGGTCTGACTGAGGGCCTCCAGGAGAGAAGCCCAAGTAACACGCGGCCCGAGGAGCGTCTTGCCACATGTCAGCACTCGGTCTGACTGAGCGCCTCCAGGAGAGAGGCCAAAGCAAGACGCGCCCCGAGGAGCGTCTTGCCACATGTCAACAATGGGTCTGACTGAGGGCCTCCAGGAGAGAAGCCCAAGCAAGACGCGCCCCGAGGAGCGTCTTGTCACATGTCAACACTGGGTCTGACTGAGCGCCTCCAGGAGAGAGGCCCAAGCAAGATGCGCCCCGAGGAGCGTCTTGACACATGTCAACACTGGGTCTGACTGAGGGCCTCCATGAGAGAAGCCCAAGCAAGACGCGCCCCGAGGAGAGTCTTGCCACATGTCAACACTCGGTCTGACAGAGGGCCTCCAGGAGAGAGGCCCAAGCAAGACGCGCCCCGAGGAGTGTCTTGCCACATGTCACCACTGGGTCTGACTGAGCGCCTCCAGGAGAGAGGCCCAAGCAAGACGCGCCCCGAGGAGCGTCTTGTCACATGTCAACACTGGGTCTTTCTGAGCGCCTCCAGGAGAGAAGCCCAAGCAAGACGCGCCCCGAGGAGCTTCTTTCCTCATGTCAGCACTCGGTCTGACTGAGCGCCTCCAGGAGAGAGGCCCAAGCAAGACACGCCCCGAGGAGCGTCTTGCCACATGTCAACAATGGGTCTGACTGAGGGCCTCCAGGAGAGAAGCCCAAGCAAGACGCGCCCCGAGGAGCGTCTTGTCACATGTCAACACTGGGTCTGACTGAGCGCCTCCAGGAGAGAGGCCCAAGCAAGCCGCGCCCCGAGGAGCGTCAGGCCACATGTCACTACTCAGTCTGACTGAGCACCTCCAGGAGAGAGGCCCCAGCAAGACGCGCCCCGAGGAGCGTCTTGCCACATGTCAGCACTGGGTCTGACTGAGCGCCTCCAGGAGAGAGGCCCAAGCAAGACGCGCCCCGAGGAGCGTCTTGCCTTATGTCAGCACTCGGTCTGACTGAGCGCCTCCAGGAGAGAGGCCCAAGCAAGACGCGCCCCTAGGAGCGTCTTGCCACATGTCAACAATGGGTCTGACTGAGGGCCTCCAGGAGAGAGGCCCAAGCAAGATGCGCCCACAGGAGCGTCGTGCCACATGTCAACACTGGGTCTGACAGAGGGCCTCCAGGAGAGAGGCCCAAGCAAGACGCGCTCTGAGGAGCGTCTTGCCACATGTCACCTCTGGTTCTGACTGAGCGCCTCCAGGAGAGAGGCCCAAGCAAGACGCGCCCCGAGGAGCGTCTTGTCACATGTCAACACTGGGTCTTTCTGAGCGCCTCCAGGAGAGAAGCCCAAGCAAGACGCGCCCCGAGGAGCGTCTTGCCACATGTCAGCACTAGGTCTGACTGAGCGCCTCCAGGAGAGAGGCCCAAGCAAGACGCGCCCCGAGGAGCGTCTTGCCACATGTCAACAATGGGTCTGACTGAGGGCCTCCAGGAGAGAAGCCCAAGCAAGACGCGCCCCGAGGAGCGTCTTGACACATGTCAACACTGGGTCTGACAGAGGGCCTCCAGGAGAGAGGCCCAAGCAACACGCGCCCCGAGGAGCGTCAGGCCACATGTCACTACTCAGTCTGACTGAGCGCCTCCAGGAGAGAAGCCCAAGTAAGACGCGCCCCGAGGAGCGTCTTGCCACGTGTCAACACTGGGTCTGATTGAGGGCCTTCTGGAGAGAGGCCCAAGCAAGACGCGCCCCGAGGAGCGTCTTGCCACATGTCAACAATGGTTCTTACTGAGAGCCTCCAGGAGAGAAGCCCAAGCAAGACGCGCCCCGAGGAGCTTCTTGCCACATGTCAGCAATCGGTCTGACAGAGGGCCTCCATGAGAGAGACCCAAGCAAGACGCGCCCCGAGGAGTGTCTTGCCAAATGTCAACACTGGGTCTGACTGAGCGCCTCAGGGAGAGAGGTCCAAGCAAGACGCGCCCCGAGGAGCGTCTTGCCACATGTCACTACTCGGTCTGACTGAGCGCCTCAGTGAGAGAGGTCCAAGCAAGACGCGCCCCGAGGAGCGTCTTGCCACATGTCAACACTGGGTCTGACTGAGTGCCTCCATGAGAGAAGCCCCAGCAAGACGCGCCCCGAGGAGCGTCTTGCCACATGTCACTACTCGGTCTGTTTGAGCGCCTCCAGGAGAGAGGCCCAAGCAAGACGTGCCCCGAGGAGCGTCTTGCCACATGTCAACAATGGGTCTGACTGAGGGCCTCCAGGAGAGAAGCCCAAGCAAGACACGCCCCGAGGAGCGTCTTGACACATGTCAACACTGGGTCTGACTGAGGGCCTCCATGAGAGAAGCCCAAGCAAGACACGCCCCGAGGAGAGTCTTGCCACATGTCAACACTCGGTCTGACAGAGGGCCTCCAGGAGAGAGGCCCAAGCAAGACGCGCCCCGAGGAGTGTCTTGCCACATGTCACCACTGGGTCTGACTGAGCCTCTCCAGGAGAGAGGCCCAAGCAAGACGCGCCCCGAGGAGCGTCTTGTCACATGTCAACACTGGGTCTTTCTGAGCGCCTCCAGGAGAGAAGCCCAAGCAAGACGCGCCCCGAGGAGCGTCTTTCCACATGTCAGCACTCGGTCTGACTGAGCGCCTCCAGGAGAGAGGCCCAAGCAAGACGCGCCCCGAGGAGCGTCTTGCCACATGTCAACAATGGGTTTGACTGAGGGCCTCCAGGAGAGAAGCCTAAGCAACACGCGCCCCGAGGAGCGTCTTGCCACATGTCAACAATGGGTCTGACTGAGGGCCTCCAGGAGAGAAGCCCAAGCAAGACGCGCCCCGAGGAGCGTCTTGACACATGTCAACACTGGGTCTGACAGAGGGCCTCCAGGAGAGAGGCCCAAGCAAGACGCGCCCCGAGGAGTGTCTTTCCACATGTCACCACTTGGTCTGACTGAGCGCCTCCAGGAGAGAGGCCCAAGCAACACGCGCCCCGAGGAGCGTCAGGCCACATGTCACTACTCAGTCTGACTGAGCGCCTCCAGGAGAGAGGCCCAAGCAAGACGCGCCCTGAGGAGCGTCTTGCCACATGTCAACACTGGGTCTGACTGAGCGCCTCCAGGAGAGAGGCCCAAGCAAGACACGCCCCGAGGAGCGTCTTGACACATGTCAACACTGGGTCTGACTGAGGGCCTCCATTAGAGAAGCCCAAGCAAGAAGGGCCCCGAGGAGAGTCTTGCCACATGTCAACACTGGGTCTGACAGAGGGCATCCAGGAGAGAGGCCCAAGCAATACGCGCCCAGAGGAGCGTCTTGCCACATGTCAATAATGGGTCTGACTGAGGGCCTCCAGGAGAGAAGCCCAAGCATGACGCACCCCGAGGAGCTTCTTGCTACATGTCAGCACTCGGTCTGACTGAGCGCCTCCAGGAGAGAGGCCAAAGCAAGACGCGCCCCGAGGAGCGTCTTGACACATGTCAACACTGGGTCTGACAGAGGGCCTCCATGAGAGAGGCCCAAGAAAGACGCGCCCCGAGGAGTGTCTTGCCACATGTCAACACTGTGTCTGACTGAGCGCCTCCAGGAGAGAGGCCCAAGCAAGACGCGCCCCGAGGAGCGTCTTGCCACATGTCACTACTCGGTCTGACTGAGCGCCTCCAGGAGGGAGGTCCAAGCAAGACGCGCCCCGAGGAACGTCTTGCCACATGTCACTACTCGGTCTGACTGAGCGCCTCCAGGAGAGAGGCCCAAGTAAGACGCGCCCCGAGGAGCGTCTTGCCAAATGCCAACACTGGGTCTGACTGAGCGCCTCAGGGAGAGAGGTCCAAGCAAGACGCGCCCCGAGGAGCGTCTTGCCACATGTCACTACTCGGTCTGACTGAGCGCCTCAGTGAGAGCGGTCCAAGCAAGAACGCGCCCCGAGGAGCGTCTTGCCACATGTCAACACTGGGTCTGACTGAGTGCCTCCATGAGAGGAGCCCCAGCAAGACGCGCCCCGAGGAGCGTCTTGCCACATGTCACTACTCGGTCTGTTTGAGCGCCTCCAGGAGAGAGGCCCAAGCAAGACGTGCCCCGAGGAGCGTCTTGCCACATGTCAACACTGGGTCTGACTGAGGGCCTCCATGAGAGAAGCCCAAGCAAGACACGCCCCGAGGAGAGTCTTGCCACATGTCAACACTCGGTCTGACAGAGGGCCTCCAGGAGAGAGGGCCAAGCAAGACGCGCCCCGAGGAGTGTCTTGCCACATGTCACCACTGGGTCTGACTGAGCCTCTCCAGGAGAGAGGCCCAAGCAAGACGCGCCCCGAGGAGCGTCTTGTCACATGTCAACACTGGGTCTTTCTGAGCGCCTCCAGGAGAGAAGCCAAGCGAGACGCGCCCCGAGGAGCGTCTTTCCACATGTCAGCACTCGGTCTGACTGAGCGCCTCCAGGAGAGAGGCCCAAGCAAGACGCGCCCCTAGGAGCGTCTTGCCACATGTCAACAATGGGTATGACTGAGGGCCTCCAGGAGAGAAGCCTAAGCAACACGCGGCCCGAGGAGCGTCTTGCCACATGTCACCACTTGGTCTGACTGAGCGCCTCCAGGAGAGAGGCCCAAGCAACACGCGCCCCGAGGAGCGTCAGGCCACATGTCACTACTCAGTCTGACTGAGCGCCTCCAGGAGAGAGGCCCAAGCAAGACGCGCCCTGAGAAGCGTCTTGCCACGTGTCAACACTGGGTCTGATTGAGGGCCTTCTGGAGAGAGGCCCAAGCAAGACGCGCCCCGAGGTGCGTCTTGCCACATGTCAACAATGGGTCTTACTGAGGGCCTCCAGGAGAGAAGCCGAAGCAAGACGCGCCCCGAGGAGCTTCTTTTCACATGTCAGCACTGGGTCTGACTGAGCGCCTCCAGGAGAGAGGCCCAAGCAAGACGCGCCCCGAGGAGCGTCTTGCCACATGTCACTACTCGGTCTGACTGAGGGCCTCCAGGAGAGAGGTCCAAGCAACACGTGCCCCGAGGAGCGTCTTGCCACATGTCAACACTGGGTCTGACTGAGTGCCTCCATGAGAGAAGCCCCAGCAAGATGCACCCCGAGGAGCTTCTTGCCACATGTCACTACTCGGTCTGACTGAGCGCCTCCAGGAGAGAGGCCCAAGCAAGACATGCCCCGAGGAGCGTCTTGCCACATATCAACAATGGGTCCGACTGAGGGCCTCCAGGAGAGAAGCCCAAGCAAGAAGCGCCCCAAGGAGCGTCTTGCCACATGTCAACACTGGGTCTGACTGAGCGCCTCCAGGAGAGAGGCCCAAGCAAGATACGCCCCGAGGAGCGTCTTGACACATGTCAACACTGGGTCTGACTGAGGGCCTCCATTAGAGAAGCCCAAGCAAGAAGGGCCCCGAGGAGAGTCTTGCCACATGTCACTACTCAGTCTGACTGAGCGCCTCCAGGAGAGAGGCCCAAGCAAGACGCGCCCTGAGAAGCGTCTTGCCACGTGTCAACACTGGGTCTGACAGAGGGCATCCAGGAGAGAGGCCCAAGCAATACGCGCCCAGAGGAGCGTCTTGCCACATGTCAATAATGGGTCTGACTGAGGGCCTCCAGGAGAGAAGCCCAAGCATGACGCACCCCGAGGAGCTTCTTGCTACATGTCAGCACTCGGTCTGACTGAGCGCCTCCAGGAGAGAGGCCAAAGCAAGACGCGCCCCGAGGAGCGTCTTGACACATGTCAACACTGGGTCTGACAGAGGGCCTCCATGAGAGAGGCCCAAGCAAGACGCGCCCCGAGGAGTGTCTTGCCACATGTCAACACTGTGTCTGACTGAGCGCCTCCAGGAGAGAGGCCCAAGAAAGACGCGCCCCGAGGAGCGTCTTGCCACATGTCACTACTCGGTCTGACTGAGCGCCTCCAGGAGGGAGGTCCAAGCAAGACGCGCCCTGAGGAACGTCTTGCCACATGTCACTACTCGGTCTGACTGAGCGCCTCCAGGAGAGAGGCCCAAGTAAGACGCGCCCCGAGGAGCGTCTTGCCACGTGTCAACACTGGGTCTGATTGAGGGCCTTCTGGAGAGAGGCCCAAGCAAGACGCGCCCCGAGGAGTGTCTTGCCAAATGTCAACACTGGGTCTGACTGAGCGCCTCAGGGAGAGAGGTCCAAGCAAGACACGCCCCGAGGAGCGTCTTGCCAAATGTCACTACTCGGTCTGACTGAGCTTCTCAGTGAGAGAGGTCCAAGCAAGACGCGCCCCGAGGAGCATCTTGCCACATGTCAACACTGGGTCTGACTGAGTGCCTCCATGAGAGAAGCCCCAGCAAGACGCGCCCCGAGGAGCGTCTTGCCACATGTCACTACTCGGTCTGTTTGAGCGCCTCCAGGAGAGAGGCCCAAGCAAGACGTGCCCCGAGGAGCGTCTTGCCACATGTCAACAATGGGTCTGACTGAGGGCCTCCAGGAGAAAAGCCCAAGCAAGACGCGCCCCGAGGAGCGTCTTGCCACATGTCAGCACTGGGTCAGACTCAGCACCTCCAGGAGAGAGGCCCAAGCAAGACACGCCCCGAGGAGCGTCTTGACACATGTCAACACTGGGTCTGACTGAGGGCCTCCATGAGAGAAGCCCAAGCAAGACGCGCCCCGAGGAGAGTCTTGCCACATGTCAACACTCGGTCTTACAGAGGGCCTCCAGGAGAGAGGCACAAGCAAGACGCGCCCCGACGAGTGTCTTGCCACATGTCACCACTGGGTCTGACTGAGCGCCTACAGGAGAGAGGCCCAAGCAAGACGCGCCCCGAGGAGCGTCTTGTCACATGTCAACACTGGGTCTTTCTGAGCGCCTCCGGGAGAGAAGCCCAAGCAAGACGCGCCCCGAGGAGCGTCTTTCCTCATGTCAGCACTCGGTCTGACTGAGCGCCTCCAGGAGAGAGGCCCAAGCAAGACGCGCCCCGAGGAGCATCTTGCCACATGTCAACAATGGGTCTGACTGAGGGCCTCCAGGAGAGAAGCCCAAGCAACACGCGGCCCGAGGAGCGTCTTGCCACATGTCAGCACTCGGTCTGACTGAGCGCCTCCAGGAGAGAGGCCAAAGTAGGACGCGCCCCGAGGAGCGTCTTGCCACATGTCAACAATGGGTCTGACTGAGGGCCTCCAGGAGAGAAGCCCAAGCAAGACGCGCCCCGAGGAGCGTCTTGTCACATGTCAACACTGGGTCTGACTGAGCGCCTCCAGGAGAGAGGCCCAAGCAAGCCGCGCCCCGAGGAGCGTCTTGACACATGTCAACACTGGGTCTGACTGAGCGCCTCCAGGAGAGAGGCCCAAGCAAGACGCGCCCCGAGGAGCGTCTTTCCTCATGTCAGCACTCGGTCTGACTGAGCGCCTCCAGGAGAGAGGCCCAAGCAAGACGCGCCCCGAGGAGCGTCTTGCCACATGTCAACAATGGGTCTGACTGTGGGCCTCCAGGAGAGAAGCCCAAGCAACACGCGGCCCGAGGAGCGTCTTGCCACATGTCAGCACTCGGTCTGACTGAGCACCTCCAGGAGAGAGGCCAAAGCAAGACGCGCCCCGAGGAGCGTCTTGCCACATGTCAACAATGGGTCTGACTGAGGACCTCCAGGAGAGAAGCCCAAGCAAGACGCGCCCCGAGGAGCGTCTTGTCACATGTCAACACTGGGTCTGACTGAGCGCCTCCAGGAGAGAGGCCCAAGCAAGCCGCGCCCCGAGGAGCGTCTTGACACATGTCAACACTGGGTCTGACTGAGGGCCTCCATGAGAGAAGCCCAAGCAAGACGCGCCCCGAGGAGAGTCTTGCCACATGTCAACACTCGGTCTGACAGAGGGCCTCCAGGAGAGAGGCCCAAGCAAGACGCGCCCCGAGGAGTGTCTTGCCACATGTCACCACTGGGTCTGACTGAGCGCCTCCAGGAGAGAGGCCCAAGCAAGACGCGCCCCGAGGAGCATCTTGTCACATGTCAACACTGGGTCTTTCTGAGCGCCTCCAGGAGAGAAGCCCAAGCAAGACGCGCCCCGAGGAGCGTCTTTCCTCATGTCAGCACTCGGTCTGACTGAGCGCCTCCAGGAGAGAGGCCCAAGCAAGACGCGCCCCGAGGAGCGTCTTGCCACATGTCAACAATGGGTCTGACAGAGGGCCTCCAGGAGAGAAGCCCAAGCAACACGCGGCCCGAGGAGCGTCTTGCCACATGTCAGCACTCGGTCTGACTGAGCGCCTCCAGGAGAGAGGCCAAAGCAAGACGCGCCCCGAGGAGCGTCTTGCCACATGTCAACAATGGGTCTGACTGAGGGCCTCCAGGAGAGAAGCCCAAGCAAGACGCGCCCCGAGGAGCGTCTTGTCACATGTCAACACTGGGTCTGACTGAGCGCCTCCAGGAGAGAGGCCCAAGCAAGCCGCGCCCCGAGGAGCGTCTTGACACATGTCAACACTGGGTCTGACTGAGGGCCTCCATGAGAGAAGCCCAAGCAAGACGCGCCCCGAGGAGAGTCTTGCCACATGTCAACACTCGGTCTGACAGAGGGCCTCCAGGAGAGAGGTCCAAGCAAGACGCGCCCCGAGGAGTGTCTTGCCACATGTCACCACTGGGTCTGACTGAGCGCCTCCAGGAGAGAGGCCCAAGCAAGACGCGCCCCGAGGAGCATCTTGTCACATGTCAACACTGGGTCTTTCTGAGCGCCTCCAGGAGAGAAGCCCAAGCAAGACGCGCCCCGAGGAGCGTCTTTCCTCATGTCAGCACTCGGTCTGACTGAGCGCCTCCTGGAGAGAGGCCCAAGCAAGACGCGCCCCGAGGAGCGTCTTGCCACATGTCAACAATGGGTCTGACTGAGGGCCTCCAGGAGAGAAGCCCAAGCAACACGCGGCCCGAGGAGCGTCTTGCGACATGTCAGCACTCGGTCTGACTGAGCGCCTCCAGGAGAGAGGCCCAAGCAAGACGCGCCCCGAGGAGCGTCTTGCCTTATGTCAGCACTCGGTCTGACTGAGCGCCTCCAGGAGAGAGGCCCAAGCAAGACGCGCCCCTAGGAGCGTCTTGCCACATGTCAACAATGGGTCTGACTGAGGGCCTCCAGGAGAGAGGCCCAAGCAAGATGCGCCCGCAGGAGCGTCGTGCCACATGTCAACACTGGGTCTGACTGAGCGCCTCAGGGAGAGAGGTCCAAGCAAGACGCGCCCCGAGGAGCTTCTTGCCACATGTCACTACTCGGTCTGACTGAGCGCCTCAGTGAGAAAGGTCCAAGCAAGACGCGCCCCGAGGAGCGTCTTGCCACATGTCAACACTGGGTCTGACTGAGTGCCTCCATGAGAGAAGCCCCAGCAAGACGCGCCCCGAGGAGCGTCTTGCCACATGTCACTACTCGGTCTGTTTGAGCGCCTCCAGGAGAGAGGCCCAAGCAAGACGTGCCCCGAGGAGCGTCTTGCCACATGTCAACAATGGGTCTGACTGAGGGCCTCCAGGAGAGAAGCCCAAGCAAGACGCGCCCCGAGGAGCGTCTTGCCACATGTCAGCACTGGGTCAGACTGAGCGCCTCCAGGAGAGAGGCCCAAGCAAGACACGCCCCGAGGAGCGTCTTGACACATGTCAACACTGGGTCTGACTGAGGGCCTCCATGAGAGAAGCCCAAGCAAGACGCGCCCCGAGGAGAGTCTTGCCACATGTCAACACTCGGTCTGACAGAGGGCCTCCAGGAGAGAGGCCCAAGCAAGACGCGCCCCGAGGAGTGTCTTGCCACATGTCACCACTGGGTCTGACAGAGCGCCTCCAGGAGAGAGGCCCAAGCAAGACGCGCCCCGAGGAGCGTCTTGTCACATGTCAACACTGGGTCTTTCTGAGCGCCTCCAGGAGAGAAGCCCAAGCAAGACGCGACCCAAGGAGCGTCTTTCCTCATGTCAGCACTCGGTCTGACTGAGCGCCTCCAGGAGAGAGGCCCAAGCAAGACGCGCCCCGAGGAGCCTCTTGCCACATGTCAACAATGGGTCTGACTGAGGGCCTCCAGGAGAGAAGCCCAAGCAACACGCGGCCCGAGGAGCGTCTTGCCACATGTCAGCACTCGGTCTGACTGAGCGCCTCCAGGAGAGAGGCCAAAGCAAAACGCGCCCCGAGGAGCGTCTTGCCACATGTCAACAATGGGTCTGACTGAGGGCCTCCAGGAGAGAAGCCCAAGCAAGACGCGCCCCGAGGAGCGTCTTGTCACATGTCAACACTGGGTCTGACTGAGCGCCTCCAGGAGAGAGGCCCAAGCAAGATGCGCCCCGAGGAGCGTCTTGACACATGTCAACACTGGGTCTGACTGAGGGCCTCCATGAGACAAGCCCAAGCAAGACGCGCCCCGAGGAGAGTCTTGCCACATGTCAACACTCGGTCTGACAGAGGGCCTCCAGGAGAGAGGCCCAAGCAAGACGCGCCCCGAGGAGTGTCTTGCCACATGTCACCACTGGGTCTGACTGAGCGCCTCCAGGAGAGAGGCCCAAGCAAGACGCGCCCCAAGGAGCGTCTTGTCACATGTCAACACTGGGTCTTTCTGAGCGCCTCCAGGAGAGAAGCCCAAGCAAGACGCGCCCCGAGGAGCGTCATTCCTCATGTCAGCACTCGGTCTGACTGAGCGCCTCCAGGAGAGAGGCCCAAGCAAGACGCGCCCCGAGGAGCGTCTTGCCACATGTCAACAATGGGTCTGACTGAGGGCTTCAGGAGAGAAGCCCAAGCAACACGCGGCCCGAGGAGCGTCTTGCCACATGTCAGCACTCGGTCTGACTGAGCGCCTCCAGGAGAGAGGCCAAAGCAAGACGCGCCCCGAGGAGCGTCTTGCCTCATGTCAACAATGGGTCTGACTGAGGGCCTCCAGGAGAGAGGCCCCAGCAAGACGCGCCCCGAGGAGCGTCTTGCCACATGTCAGCACTGGGTCTGACTGAGCGCCTCCAGGAGAGAGGCCCAAGCAAGACGCGCCCCGAGGAGCGTCTTGCCTTATGTCAGCACTCGGTCTGACTGAGCGCCTCCAGGAGAGAGGCCCAAGCAAGACGCGCCCCTAGGAGCGTCGTGCCACATGTCAACACTGGGTCTGACAGAGGGCCTCCAGGAGAGAGGCCCAAGCAAGACGCGCCCCGAGGAGCGTCTTGCCACATGTCACCTCTGGTTCTGACTGAGCGCCTCCAGGAGAGAGGCCCAAGCAAGACGCGCCCCGAGGAGCGTCTTGTCACATGTCAACACTGGGTCTTTCTGAGCGCCTCCAGGAGAGAAGCCCAAGCAAGACGCGCTCCGAGGAGAGTCTTGCCACATGTCAGCACTAGGTCTGACTGAGCGCCTCCAGGAGAGAGGCCCAAGCAAGACGCGCCCCGAGGAGCGTCTTGCCACATGTCAACAATGGCTCTGACTGAGGGCCTCCAGGAGAGAAGCCCAAGCAAGACGCGCCCCGAGGAGCGTCTTGACACATGTCAACACTGGGTCTGACAGAGGGCCTCCAGGAGAGAGGCCCAAGCAAGACGCGCCCCGAGGAGCGTCTTGCCACATGTCACCACTTGGTCTGACTGAGCGCCTCAAGGAGAGAGGCCCAAGCAACACGCGCCCCGAGGAGCGTCAGGCCACATGTCACTACTCAGTCTGACTGAGCGCCTCCAGGAGAGAAGCCCAAGTAAGACGCGCCCCGAGGAGCGTCTTGCCACGTGTCAACACTGGGTCTGATTGAGGGCCTTCTGGAGAGAGGCCCAAGCAAGACGCGCCCCGAGGAGCGTCTTGCCACATGTCAACAATGGTTCTTACTGAGAGCCTCCAGGAGAGAAGCCCAAGCAAGACGCGCCCCGAGGAGCTTCTTGCCACATGTCAGCAATCGGTCTGACAGAGGGCCTCCATGAGAGAGACCCAAGCAAGACGCGCCCCGAGGAGTGTCTTGCCAAATGTCAACACTGGGTCTGACTGAGCGCCTCAGGGAGAGAGGTCCAAGCAAGACGCGCCCCGAGGAGCGTCTTGCCACATGTCACTACTCGGTCTGACTGAGCGCCTCAGTGAGAGAGGTCCAAGCAAGACGCGCCCCGAGGAGCGTCTTGCCACATGTCAACACTGGGTCTGACTGAGTGCCTCCATGAGAGAAGCCCCAGCAAGACGCGCCCCGAGGAGCGTCTTGCCACATGTCACTACTCGGTCTGTTTGAGCGCCTCCAGGAGAGAGGCCCAAGCAAGACGTGCCCCGAGGAGCGTCTTGCCACATGTCAACAATGGGTCTGACTGAGGGCCTCCAGGAGAGAAGCCCAAGCAAGACGCGCCCCGAGGAGCGTCTTGCCACATGTCAACACTGGGTCACACTGAGCGCCTCCAGGAGAGAGGCCCAAGCAAGACACGCCCCGAGGAGCGTCTTGACACATGTCAACACTGGGTCTGACTGAGGGCCTCCATGAGAGAAGCCCAAGCAAGACACGCCCCGAGGAGAGTCTTGCCACATGTCAACACTCGGTCTGACAGAGGGCCTCCAGGAGAGAGGCCCAAGCAAGACGCGCCCCGAGGAGTGTCTTGCCACATGTCACCACTGGGTCTGACTGAGCCTCTCCAGGAGAGAGGCCCAAGCAAGACGCGCCCCGAGGAGCGTCTTGTCACATGTCAACACTGGGTCTTTCTGAGCGCCTCCAGGAGAGAAGCCCAAGCGAGACGCGCCCCGAGGAGCGTCTTTCCACATGTCAGCACTCGGTCTGACTGAGCGCCTCCAGGAGAGAGGCCCAAGCAAGACGCGCCCCGAGGAGCGTCTTGCCAAATGTCAACAATGGGTTTGACTGAGGGCCTCCAGGAGAGAAGCCTAAGCAACACGCGCCCCGAGGAGCGTCTTGCCACATGCCAACAATGGGTCTGACTGAGGGCCTCCAGGAGAGAAGCCCAAGCAAGACGCGCCCCGAGGAGCGTCTTGACACATGTCAACACTGGGTCTGACAGAGGGCCTCCAGGAGAGAGGCCCAAGCAAGACGCGCCCCGAGGAGTGTCTTGCCACATGTCACCACTTGGTCTGACTGAGCGCCTCCAGGAGAGAGGCCCAAGCAACACGTGCCCCGAGGAGCGTCAGGCCACATGTCACTACTCAGTCTGACTGAGCGCCTCCAGGAGAGAGGCCCAAGCAAGACGCGCCCTGAGGAGCGTCTTGCCACATGTCAACACTGGGTCTGACTGAGTGCCTCCAGGAGAGAGGCCCAAGCAAGACACGCCCCGAGGAGCGTCTTGACACATGTCAACACTGGGTCTGACTGAGGGCCTCCATTAGAGAAGCCCAAGCAAGAAGGGCCCCGAGGAGAGTCTTGCCACATGTCAACACTGGGTCTGACAGAGGGCATCCAGGAGAGAGGCCCAAGCAATACGCGCCCAGAGGAGCGTCTTGCCACATGCCAATAATGGGTCTGACTGAGGGCCTCCAGGAGAGAAGCCCAAGCATGACGCACCCCGAGGAGCTTCTTGCTACATGTCAGCACTCGGTCTGACTGAGCGCCTCCAGGAGAGAGGCCAAAGCAAGACGCGCCCCGAGGAGCGTCTTGACACATGTCAACACTGGGTCTGACAGAGGGCCTCCATGAGAGAGGCCCAAGCAAGACGCGCCCCGAGGAGTGTCTTGCCACATGTCAACACTGTGTCTGACTGAGCGCCTCCAGGAGAGAGGCCCAAGCAAGACGCGCCCCGAGGAGCGTCTTGCCACATGTCACTACTCGGTCTGACTGAGCGCCTCCAGGAGGGAGGTCCAAGCAAGACGCGCCCCGAGGAACGTCTTGCCACATGTCACTACTCGGTCTGACTGAGCGCCTCCAGGAGAGAGGCCCAAGTAAGACGCGCCCCGAGGAGCGTCTTGCCACGTGTCAACACTGGGTCTGATTGAGGTCCTTCTGGAGAGAGGCCCAAGCAAGACGCGCCCCGAGGAGTGTCTTGCCAAATGCCAACACTGGGTCTGACTGAGGGCCTCAGGGAGAGAGGTGCAAGCAAGACGCGCCCCGAGGAGCGTCTTGCCACATGTCACTACTCGGTCTGACTGAGCGCCTCAGTGAGAGCGGTCCAAGCAAGAACGCGCCCCGAGGAGCGTCTTGCCACATGTCAACGCTGGGTCTGACTGAGTGCCTCCATGAGAGAAGCCCCAGCAAGACGCGCCACGAGGAGCGTCTTGCCACATGTCACTACTCGGTCTGACTGAGCGCCTCAGTGAGAGAGGCCCAAGCAAGACGCGCCCCGAGGAGTGTCTTGCCACATGTCACCACTGGGTCTGACTGAGCCTCTCCAGGAGAGAGGCCCAAGCAAGACGCGCCCCGAGGAGCGTCTTGTCACATGTCAACACTGGGTCTTTCTGAGCGCCTCCAGGAGAGAAGCCAAGCGAGACGCGCCCCGAGGAGCGTCTTTCCACATGTCAGCACTCGGTCTGACTGAGCGCCTCCAGGAGAGAGGCCCAAGCAAGACGCGCCCCGAGGAGCGTCTTGCCACATGTCAACAATGGGTATGACTGAGGGCCTCCAGGAGAGAAGCCTAAGCAACACGCGGCCCGAGGAGCGTCTTGCCACATGTCAGCACTCGGTCTGACTGAGCGCCTCCAGGAGAGAGGCCAAAGCAAGACGCGCCTCGAGGAGCGTCTTGCCACATGTCAACAATGGGTCTGACTGAGGGCCTCCAGGAGAGAAGCCCAAGCAAGACGCGCCCCGAGGAGCGTCTTGACACATGTCAACACTGGGTCTGACAGAGGGCCTCCAGGAGAGAGGCCCAAGCAAGACGCGCCCCGAGGAGTGTCTTGCCACATGTCACCACTTGGTCTGACTGAGCGCCTCCAGGAGAGAGGCCCAAGCAACACGCGCCCCGAGGAGCGTCAGGCCACATGTCACTACTCAGTCTGACTGAGCGCCTCCAGGAGAGAGGCCCAAGCAAGACGCGCCCTGAGGAGCGTCTTGCCACGTGTCAACACTGGGTCTGATTGAGGGCCTTCTGGAGAGAGGCCCAAGCAAGACGCGCCCCGAGGAGCGTCTTGCCACATGTCAACATTGGGTTTTACTGAGGGCCTCCAGGAGAGAAGCCCAAGCAAGACGCGCCCCGAGGAGCTTCTTTTCACATGTCAGCACTGGGTCTGACTGAGCGCCTCCAGGAGAGAGGCCCAAGCAAGACGCGCCCCGAGGAGCGTCTTGCCACATGTCACTACTCGGTCTGACTGAGGGCCTCCAGGAGAGAGGTCCAAGCAACACGCGCCCCGAGGAGCGTCTTGCCACATGTCAACACTGGGTCTGACTGAGTGCCTCCATGAGAGAAGCCCCAGCAAGATGCACCCCGAGGAGCTTCTTGCCACATGTCACTACTCGGTCTGACTGAGCGCCTCCAGGAGAGAGGCCCAAGCAAGACATGCCCCGAGGAGCGTCTTGCCACATGTCAACAATGGGTCTGACAGAGGGCATCCAGGAGAGAGGCCCAAGCAATACGCGCCCAGAGGAGCGTCTTGCCACATGTCAATAATGGGTCTGACTGAGGGCCTCCAGGAGAGAAGCCCAAGCATGACGCACCCCGAGGAGCTTCTTGCTACATGTCAGCACTCGGTCTGACTGAGCGCCTCCAGGAGGGAGGTCCAAGCAAGACGCGCCCTGAGGAACGTCTTGCCACATGTCACTACTCGGTCTGACTGAGCGCCTCCAGGAGAGAGGCCCAAGTAAGACGCGCCCCGAGGAGCGTCTTGCCACGTGTCAACACTGGGTCTGATTGAGGGCCTTCTGGAGAGAGGCCGAAGCAAGACGCGCCCCGAGGAGTGTCTTGCCAAATGTCAACACTGGGTCTGACTGAGCGCCTCAGGGAGAGAGGTCCAAGCAAGACGCGCCCCGAGGAGCGTCTTGCCACATGTCACTACTCGGTCTGACTGAGCTTCTCAGTGAGAGAGGTCCAAGCAAGACGCGCCCCGAGGAGCGTCTTGCCACATGTCAACACTGGGTCTGACTGAGTGCCTCCATGAGAGAAGCCCCAGCAAGACGCGCCCCGAGGAGCGTCTTGCCACATGTCACTACTCGGTCTGTTTGAGCGCCTCCAGGAGAGAGGCCCAAGCAAGACGTGCCCCGAGGAGCGTCTTGCCACATGTCAACAATGGGTCTGACTGAGGGCCTCCAGGAGAGAAGCCCAAGCAAGACGCGCCCCGAGGAGCGTCTTGCCACATGTCAGCACTGGGTCAGACTCAGCGCCTCCAGGAGAGAGGCCCAAGCAAGACGCGCCCCGAGGAGCTTCTTGCCACATGTCACTACTCGGTCTGACTGAGCGCCTCAGTGAGAAAGGTCCAAGCAAGACGCGCCCCGAGGAGCGTCTTGCCACATGTCACTACTCGGTCTGTTTGAGCGCCTCCAGGAGAGAGGCCCAAGCAAGACGTGCCCCGAGGAGCGTCTTGCCACATGTCAACAATGGGTCTGACTGAGGGCCTCCAGGAGAGAAGCCCAAGCAAGACGCGCCCCGAGGAGCGTCTTGCCACATGTCAGCACTGGGTCAGACTGAGCGCCTCCAGGAGAGAGGCCCAAGCAAGACACGCCCCGAGGAGTGTCTTGACACATGTCAACACTGGGTCTGACTGAGGGCCTCCATGAGAGAAGCCCAAGCAAGACGCGGCCCGAGGAGAGTCTTGCCACATGTCAACACTCGGTCTGACAGAGGGCCTCCAGGAGAGAGGCCCAAGCAAGACGCGCCCCGAGGAGTGTCTTGCCACATGTCACCACTGGGTCTGACAGAGCGCCTCCAGGAGAGAGGCCCAAGCAAGACGCGCCCCGAGGAGCGTCTTGCCACATGTCAACAATGGGTCTGACTGAGGGCCTCCAGGAGAGAAGCCCAAGCAAGACGCGCCCCGAGGAGCGTCTTGTCACATGTCAACACTGGGTCTGACTGAGCGCCTCCAGGAGAGAGGCCCAAGCAAGATGCGCCCCGAGGAGCGTCTTGACACATGTCAACACTGGGTCTGACTGAGGGCCTCCATGAGAGAAGCCCAAGCAAGACGCGCCCCGAGGAGAGTCTTGCCACATGTCAACACTCGGTCTGACAGAGGGCCTCCAGGAGAGAGGCCCAAGCAAGACGCGCCCCGAGGAGTGTCTTGCCACATGTCACCACTGGGTCTGACTGAGCGCCTCCAGGAGAGAGGCCCAAGCAAGACGCGCCCCGAGGAGCGTCTTGTCACATGTCAACACTGGGTCTTTCTGAGCGCCTCCAGGAGAGAAGCCCAAGCAAGACGCGCCCCGAGGAGCGTCTTTCCTCATGTCAGCACTCGGTCTGACTGAGCGCCTCCAGGAGAGAGGCCCAAGCAAGACGCGCCCCTAGGAGCGTCTTGCCACATGTCAACAATGGGTCTGACTGAGGGCCTCCAGGAGAGAAGCCCAAGCAACACGCGGCCCGAGGAGCGTCTTGCCACATGTCAGCACTCGGTCTGACTGAGCGCCTCCAGGAGAGAGGCCAAAGCAAGACGCGCCCCGAGGAGCGTCTTGCCTCATGTCAACAATGGGTCTGACCGATGGCCTCCAGGAGAGAAGCCCAAGCAAGACGCGCCCCGAGGAGCGTCTTGTCACATGTCAACACTGGGTCTGACTGAGCGCCTCCAGGAGAGAGGCCCAAGCAAGCCGCGCCCCGAGGAGCGTCAGGCCACATGTCACTACTCAGTCTGACTGAGCGCCTCCAGGAGAGAGGCCAAAGCAAGACGCGCCCCGAGGAGCGTCTTGCCTCATGTCAACAATGGGTCTGACTGAGGGCCTCCAGGAGAGAAGCCCAAGCAAGATGCGCCCCGAGGAGCGTCTTGTCACATGTCAACACTGGGTCTGACTGAGCGCCTCCAGGAGAGAGGCCCAAGCAAGCCGCGCCCCGAGGAGCGTCAGGCCACATGTCACTACTCAGTCTGACTGAGCGCCTCCAGGAGAGAGGCCCCAGCAAGACGCGCCCCGAGGAGCGTCTTGCCACATGTCAGCACTGGGTCTGACTGAGCGCCTCCAGGAGAGAGGCCCAAGCAAGACGCGCCCCGAGGAGCGTCTTGCCACATGTCAACAATGGGTCTGACTGAGGGCCTCCAGGAGAGAGGCCCAAGCAAGATGCGCCCGCAGGAGCGTCGTGCCACATGTCAACACTGGGTCTGACTGAGCGCCTCAGGGAGAGAGGTCCAAGCAAGACGCGCACCGAGGAGCTTCTTGCCACATGTCACTACTCGGTCTGACTGAGCGCCTCAGTGAGAAAGGTCCAAGCAAGACGCGCCCCGAGGAGCGTCTTGCCACATGTCAACACTGGGTCTGACTGAGTGCCTCCATGAGAGAAGCCCCAGCAAGACGCGCCCCGAGGAGCGTCTTGCCACATGTCACTACTCGGTCTGTTTGAGCGCCTCCAGGAGAGAGGCCCAAGCAAGACGTGCCCCGAGGAGCGTCTTGCCACATGTCAACAATGGGTCTGACTGAGGGCCTCCAGGAGAGAAGCCCAAGCAAGACGCGCCCCGAGGAGCGTCTTGCCACATGTCAGCACTGGGTCAGACTGAGCGCCTCCAGGAGAGAGGCCCAAGCAAGACACGCCCCGAGGAGCGTCTTGACACATGTCAACACTGGGTCTGACTGAGGGCCTCCATGAGAGAAGCCCAAGCAAGAAGCGCCCCGAGGAGAGTCTTGCCACATGTCAACACTCGGTCTGACAGAGGGCCTCCAGGAGAGAGGCCCAAGCAAGACGCGCCCCGAGGAGTGTCTTGCCACATGTCACCACTGGGTCTGACAGAGCGCCTCCAGGAGAGAGGCCCAAGCAAGACGCGCCCCGAGGAGCGTCTTGTCACATGTCAACACTGGGTCTTTCTGAGCGCCTCCAGGAGAGAAGCCCAAGCAAGACGCGCCCCGAGGAGCGTCTTTCCTCATGTCAGCACTCGGTCTGACTGAGCGCCTCCAGGAGAGAGGCCCAAGCAAGACGCACCCCGAGGAGCGTCTTGCCACATGTCAACAATGGGTCTGACTGAGGGCCTCCAGGAGAGAAGCCCAAGTAACACGCGGCCCGAGGAGCGTCTTGCCACATGTCAGCACTCGGTCTGACTGAGCGCCTCCAGGAGAGAGGCCAAAGCAAGACGCGCCCCGAGGAGCGTCTTGCCACATGTCAACAATGGGTCTGACTGAGGGCCTCCAGGAGAGAAGCCCAAGCAAGACGCGCCCCGAGGAGCGTCTTGTCACATGTCAACACTGGGTCTGACTGAGCGCCTCCAGGAGAGAGGCCCAAGCAAGATGCGCCCCGAGGAGCGTCTTGACACATGTCAACACTGGGTCTGACTGAGGGCCTCCATGAGAGAAGCCCAAGCAAGACGCGCCCCGAGGAGAGTCTTGCCACATGTCAACACTCGGTCTGACAGAGGGCCTCCAGGAGAGAGGCCCAAGCAAGACGCGCCCCGAGGAGTGTCTTGCCACATGTCACCACTGGGTCTGACTGAGCGCCTCCAGGAGAGAGGCCCAAGCAAGACGCGCCCCGAGGAGCGTCTTGTCACATGTCAACACTGGGTCTTTCTGAGCGCCTCCAGGAGAGAAGCCCAAGCAAGACGCGCCCCGAGGAGCGTCTTTCCTCATGTCAGCACTCGGTCTGACTGAGCGCCTCCAGGAGAGAGGCCCAAGCAAGACACGCCCCGAGGAGCGTCTTGCCACATGTCAACAATGGGTCTGACTGAGGGCCTCCAGGAGAGAAGCCCAAGCAAGACGCGCCCCGAGGAGCGTCTTGTCACATGTCAACACTGGGTCTGACTGAGCGCCTCCAGGAGAGAGGCCCAAGCAAGCCGCGCCCCGAGGAGCGTCAGGCCACATGTCACTACTCAGTCTGACTGAGCACCTCCAGGAGAGAGGCCCCAGCAAGACGCGCCCCGAGGAGCGTCTTGCCACATGTCAGCACTGGGTCTGACTGAGCGCCTCCAGGAGAGAGGCCCAAGCAAGACGCGCCCCGAGGAGCGTCTTGCCTTATGTCAGCACTCGGTCTGACTGAGCGCCTCCAGGAGAGAGGCCCAAGCAAGACGCGCCCCTAGGAGCGTCTTGCCACATGTCAACAATGGGTCTGACTGAGGGCCTCCAGGAGAGAGGCCCAAGCAAGATGCGCCCACAGGAGCGTCGTGCCACATGTCAACACTGGGTCTGACAGAGGGCCTCCAGGAGAGAGGCCCAAGCAAGACGCGCTCTGAGGAGCGTCTTGCCACATGTCACCTCTGGTTCTGACTGAGCGCCTCCAGGAGAGAGGCCCAAGCAAGACGCGCCCCGAGGAGCGTCTTGTCACATGTCAACACTGGGTCTTTCTGAGCGCCTCCAGGAGAGAAGCCCAAGCAAGACGCGCCCCGAGGAGCGTCTTGCCACATGTCAGCACTAGGTCTGACTGAGCGCCTCCAGGAGAGAGGCCCAAGCAAGACGCGCCCCGAGGAGCGTCTTGCCACATGTCAACAATGGGTCTGACTGAGGGCCTCCAGGAGAGAAGCCCAAGCAAGACGCGCCCCGAGGAGCGTCTTGACACATGTCAACACTGGGTCTGACAGAGGGCCTCCAGGAGAGAGGCCCAAGCAAGACGCGCCCCGAGGAGCGTCTTGCCACATGTCACCACTTGGTCTGACTGAGCGCCTCCAGGAGAGAGGCCCAAGCAACACGCGCCCCGAGGAGCGTCAGGCCACATGTCACTACTCAGTCTGACTGAGCGCCTCCAGGAGAGAAGCCCAAGTAAGACGCGCCCCGAGGAGCGTCTTGCCACGTGTCAACACTGGGTCTGATTGAGGGCCTTCTGGAGAGAGGCCCAAGCAAGACGCGCCCCGAGGAGCGTCTTGCCACATGTCAACAATGGTTCTTACTGAGAGCCTCCAGGAGAGAAGCCCAAGCAAGACGCGCCCCGAGGAGCTTCTTGCCACATGTCAGCAATCGGTCTGACAGAGGGCCTCCATGAGAGAGACCCAAGCAAGACGCGCCCCGAGGAGTGTCTTGCCAAATGTCAACACTGGGTCTGACTGAGCGCCTCAGGGAGAAAGGTCCAAGCAAGACGCGCCCCGAGGAGCGTCTTGCCACATGTCACTACTCGGTCTGACTGAGCGCCTCAGTGAGAGAGGTCCAAGCAAGACGCGCCCCGAGGAGCGTCTTGCCACATGTCAACACTGGGTCTGACTGAGTGCCTCCATGAGAGAAGCCCCAGCAAGACGCGCCCCGAGGAGCGTCTTGCCACATGTCACTACTCGGTCTGTTTGAGCGCCTCCAGGAGAGAGGCCCAAGCAAGACGTGCCCCGAGGAGCGTCTTGCCACATGTCAACAATGGGTCTGACTGAGGGCCTCCAGGAGAGAAGCCCAAGCAAGACGCGCCCCGAGGAGCGTCTTGCCACATGTCAACACTGGGTCAGACTGAGCGCCTCCAGGAGAGAGGCCCAAGCAAGACACGCCCCGAGGAGCGTCTTGACACATGTCAACACTGGGTCTGACTGAGGGCCTCCATGAGAGAAGCCCAAGCAAGACACGCCCCGAGGAGAGTCTTGCCACATGTCAACACTCGGTCTGACAGAGGGCCTCCAGGAGAGAGGCCCAAGCAAGACGCGCCCCGAGGAGTGTCTTGCCACATGTCACCACTGGGTCTGACTGAGCCTCTCCAGGAGAGAGGCCCAAGCAAGACGCGCCCCGAGGAGCGTCTTGTCACATGTCAACACTGGGTCTTTCTGAGCGCCTCCAGGAGAGAAGCCCAAGCGAGACGCGCCCCGAGGAGCGTCTTTCCACATGTCAGCACTCGGTCTGACTGAGCGCCTCCAGGAGAGAGGCCCAAGCAAGACGCGCCCCGAGGAGCGTCTTGCCACATGTCAACAATGGGTTTGACTGAGGGCCTCCAGGAGAGAAGCCTAAGCAACACGCGCCCCGAGGAGCGTCTTGCCACATGTCAACAATGGGTCTGACTGAGGGCCTCCAGGAGAGAAGCCCAAGCAAGACGCGCCCCGAGGAGCGTCTTGACACATGTCAACACTGGGTCTGACAGAGGGCCTCCAGGAGAGAGGCCCAAGCAAGACGCGCCCCGAGGAGTGTCTTTCCACATGTCACCACTTGGTCTGACTGAGCGCCTCCAGGAGAGAGGCCCAAGCAACACGCGCCCCGAGGAGCGTCAGGCCACATGTCACTACTCAGTCTGACTGAGCGCCTCCAGGAGAGAGGCCCAAGCAAGACGCGCCCTGAGGAGCGTCTTGCCACATGTCAACACTGGGTCTGACTGAGCGCCTCCAGGAGAGAGGCCCAAGCAAGACACGCCCCGAGGAGCGTCTTGACACATGTCAACACTGGGTCTGACTGAGGGCCTCCATTAGAGAAGCCCAAGCAAGAAGGGCCCCGAGGAGAGTCTTGCCACATGTCAACACTGGGTCTGACAGAGGGCATCCAGGAGAGAGGCCCAAGCAATACGCGCCCAGAGGAGCGTCTTGCCACATGTCAATAATGGGTCTGACTGAGGGCCTCCAGGAGAGAAGCCCAAGCATGACGCACCCCGAGGAGCTTCTTGCTACATGTCAGCACTCGGTCTGACTGAGCGCCTCCAGGAGAGAGGCCAAAGCAAGACGCGCCCCGAGGAGCGTCTTGACACATGTCAACACTGGGTCTGACAGAGGGCCTCCATGAGAGAGGCCCAAGCAAGACGCGCCCCGAGGAGTGTCTTGCCTCATGTCAACACTGTGTCTGACTGAGCGCCTCCAGGAGAGAGGCCCAAGCAAGACGCGCCCCGAGGAGCGTCTTGCCACATGTCACTACTCGGTCTGACTGAGCGCCTCCAGGAGGGAGGTCCAAGCAAGACGCGCCCCGAGGAACGTCTTGCCACATGTCACTACTCGGTCTGACTGAGCGCCTCCAGGAGAGAGGCCCAAGTAAGACGCGCCCCGAGGAGCGTCTTGCCAAATGCCAACACTGGGTCTGACTGAGCGCCTCAGGGAGAGAGGTCCAAGCAAGACGCGCCCCGAGGAGCGTCTTGCCACATGTCACTACTCGGTCTGACTGAGCGCCTCAGTGAGAGCGGTCCAAGCAAGAACGCGCCCCGAGGAGCGTCTTGCCACATGTCAACACTGGGTCTGACTGAGTGCCTCCATGAGAGGAGCCCCAGCAAGACGCGCCCCGAGGAGCGTCTTGCCACATGTCACTACTCGGTCTGTTTGAGCGCCTCCAGGAGAGAGGCCCAAGCAAGACGTGCCCCGAGGAGCGTCTTGCCACATGTCAACACTGGGTCTGACTGAGGGCCTCCATGAGAGAAGCCCAAGCAAGACACGCCCCGAGGAGAGTCTTGCCACATGTCAACACTCGGTCTGACAGAGGGCCTCCAGGAGAGAGGGCCAAGCAAGACGCGCCCCGAGGAGTGTCTTGCCACATGTCACCACTGGGTCTGACTGAGCCTCTCCAGGAGAGAGGCCCAAGCAAGACGCGCCCCGAGGAGCGTCTTGTCACATGTCAACACTGGGTCTTTCTGAGCGCCTCCAGGAGAGAAGCCAAGCGAGACGCGCCCCGAGGAGCGTCTTTCCACATGTCAGCACTCGGTCTGACTGAGCGCCTCCAGGAGAGAGGCCCAAGCAAGACGCGCCCCTAGGAGCGTCTTGCCACATGTCAACAATGGGTATGACTGAGGGCCTCCAGGAGAGAAGCCTAAGCAACACGCGGCCCGAGGAGCGTCTTGCCACATGTCACCACTTGGTCTGACTGAGCGCCTCCAGGAGAGAGGCCCAAGCAACACGCGCCCCGAGGAGCGTCAGGCCACATGTCACTACTCAGTCTGACTGAGCGCCTCCAGGAGAGAGGCCCAAGCAAGACGCGCCCTGAGAAGCGTCTTGCCACGTGTCAACACTGGGTCTGATTGAGGGCCTTCTGGAGAGAGGCCCAAGCAAGACGCGCCCCGAGGTGCGTCTTGCCACATGTCAACAATGGGTCTTACTGAGGGCCTCCAGGAGAGAAGCCGAAGCAAGACGCGCCCCGAGGAGCTTCTTTTCACATGTCAGCACTGGGTCTGACTGAGCGCCTCCAGGAGAGAGGCCCAAGCAAGACGCGCCCCGAGGAGCGTCTTGCCACATGTCACTACTCGGTCTGACTGAGGGCCTCCAGGAGAGAGGTCCAAGCAACACGTGCCCCGAGGAGCGTCTTGCCACATGTCAACACTGGGTCTGACTGAGTGCCTCCATGAGAGAAGCCCCAGCAAGATGCACCCCGAGGAGCTTCTTGCCACATGTCACTACTCGGTCTGACTGAGCGCCTCCAGGAGAGAGGCCCAAGCAAGACATGCCCCGAGGAGCGTCTTGCCACATATCAACAATGGGTCCGACTGAGGGCCTCCAGGAGAGAAGCCCAAGCAAGAAGCGCCCCAAGGAGCGTCTTGCCACATGTCAACACTGGGTCTGACTGAGCGCCTCCAGGAGAGAGGCCCAAGCAAGATACGCCCCGAGGAGCGTCTTGACACATGTCAACACTGGGTCTGACTGAGGGCCTCCATTAGAGAAGCCCAAGCAAGAAGGGCCCCGAGGAGAGTCTTGCCACATGTCACTACTCAGTCTGACTGAGCGCCTCCAGGAGAGAGGCCCAAGCAAGACGCGCCCTGAGAAGCGTCTTGCCACGTGTCAACACTGGGTCTGACAGAGGGCATCCAGGAGAGAGGCCCAAGCAATACGCGCCCAGAGGAGCGTCTTGCCACATGTCAATAATGGGTCTGACTGAGGGCCTCCAGGAGAGAAGCCCAAGCATGACGCACCCCGAGGAGCTTCTTGCTACATGTCAGCACTCGGTCTGACTGAGCGCCTCCAGGAGAGAGGCCAAAGCAAGACGCGCCCCGAGGAGCGTCTTGACACATGTCAACACTGGGTCTGACAGAGGGCCTCCATGAGAGAGGCCCAAGCAAGACGCGCCCCGAGGAGTGTCTTGCCACATGTCAACACTGTGTCTGACTGAGCGCCTCCAGGAGAGAGGCCCAAGAAAGACGCGCCCCGAGGAGCGTCTTGCCACATGTCACTACTCGGTCTGACTGAGCGCCTCCAGGAGGGAGGTCCAAGCAAGACGCGCCCTGAGGAACGTCTTGCCACATGTCACTACTCGGTCTGACTGAGCGCCTCCAGGAGAGAGGCCCAAGTAAGACGCGCCCCGAGGAGCGTCTTGCCACGTGTCAACACTGGGTCTGATTGAGGGCCTTCTGGAGAGAGGCCCAAGCAAGACGCGCCCCGAGGAATGTCTTGCCAAATGTCAACACTGGGTCTGACTGAGCGCCTCAGGGAGAGAGGTCCAAGCAAGACACGCCCCGAGGAGCATCTTGCCACATGTCAACACTGGGTCTGACTGAGTGCCTCCATGAGAGAAGCCCCAGCAAGACGCGCCCCGAGGAGCGTCTTGCCACATGTCACTACTCGGTCTGTTTGAGCGCCTCCAGGAGAGAGGCCCAAGCAAGACGTGCCCCGAGGAGCGTCTTGCCACATGTCAACAATGGGTCTGACTGAGGGCCTCCAGGAGAAAAGCCCAAGCAAGACGCGCCCCGAGGAGCGTCTTGCCACATGTCAGCACTGGGTCAGACTCAGCACCTCCAGGAGAGAGGCCCAAGCAAGACACGCCCCGAGGAGCGTCTTGACACATGTCAACACTGGGTCTGACTGAGGGCCTCCATGAGAGAAGCCCAAGCAAGACGCGCCCCGAGGAGAGTCTTGCCACATGTCAACACTCGGTCTTACAGAGGGCCTCCAGGAGAGAGGCACAAGCAAGACGCGCCCCGACGAGTGTCTTGCCACATGTCACCACTGGGTCTGACTGAGCGCCTACAGGAGAGAGGCCCAAGCAAGACGCGCCCCGAGGAGCGTCTTGTCACATGTCAACACTGGGTCTTTCTGAGCGCCTCCGGGAGAGAAGCCCAAGCAAGACGCGCCCCGAGGAGCGTCTTTCCTCATGTCAGCACTCGGTCTGACTGAGCGCCTCCAGGAGAGAGGCCCAAGCAAGACGCGCCCCGAGGAGCGTCTTGCCACATGTCAACAATGGGTCTGACTGAGGGCCTCCAGGAGAGAAGCCCAAGCAACACGCGGCCCGAGGAGCGTCTTGCCACATGTCAGCACTCGGTCTGACTGAGCGCCTCCAGGAGAGAGGCCAAAGTAGGACGCGCCCCGAGGAGCGTCTTGCCACATGTCAACAATGGGTCTGACTGAGGGCCTCCAGGAGAGAAGCCCAAGCAAGACGCGCCCCGAGGAGCGTCTTGTCACATGTCAACACTGGGTCTGACTGAGCGCCTCCAGGAGAGAGGCCCAAGCAAGCCGCGCCCCGAGGAGCGTCTTGACACATGTCAACACTGGGTCTGACTGAGCGCCTCCAGGAGAGAGGCCCAAGCAAGACGCGCCCCGAGGAGCGTCTTTCCTCATGTCAGCACTCGGTCTGACTGAGCGCCTCCAGGAGAGAGGCCCAAGCAAGACGCGCCCCGAGGAGCGTCTTGCCACATGTCAACAATGGGTCTGACTGAGGGCCTCCAGGAGAGAAGCCCAAGCAACACGCGGCCCGAGGAGCGTCTTGCCACATGTCAGCACTCGGTCTGACTGAGCACCTCCAGGAGAGAGGCCAAAGCAAGACGCGCCCCGAGGAGCGTCTTGCCACATGTCAACAATGGGTCTGACTGAGGACCTCCAGGAGAGAAGCCCAAGCAAGACGCGCCCCGAGGAGCGTCTTGTCACATGTCAACACTGGGTCTGACTGAGCGCCTCCAGGAGAGAGGCCCAAGCAAGCCGCGCCCCGAGGAGCGTCTTGACACATGTCAACACTGGGTCTGACTGAGGGCCTCCATGAGAGA
This sequence comes from Nothobranchius furzeri, assembly GCF_043380555.1. Taxonomy (NCBI): domain Eukaryota; kingdom Metazoa; phylum Chordata; class Actinopteri; order Cyprinodontiformes; family Nothobranchiidae; genus Nothobranchius; species Nothobranchius furzeri. Next base: position 21,451,787 of record NC_091747.1, on the reverse strand, counting down.
AGCCCAAGCAAGACGCGCCCCGAGGAGAGTCTTGCCACATGTCAACACTCGGTCTGACAGAGGGCCTCCAGGAGAGAGGCCCAAGCAAGACGCGCCCCGAGGAGTGTCTTGCCACATGTCACCACTGGGTCTGACTGAGCGCCTCCAGGAGAGAGGCCCAAGCAAGACGCGCCCCGAGGAGCATCTTGTCACATGTCAACACTGGGTCTTTCTGAGCGCCTCCAGGAGAGAAGCCCAAGCAAGACGCGCCCCGAGGAGCGTCTTTCCTCATGTCAGCACTCGGTCTGACTGAGCGCCTCCAGGAGAGAGGCCCAAGCAAGACGCGCCCCGAGGAGCGTCTTGCCACATGTCAACAATGGGTCTGACTGAGGGCCTCCAGGAGAGAAGCCCAAGCAACACGCGGCCCGAGGAGCGTCTTGCCACATGTCAGCACTCGGTCTGACTGAGCGCCTCCAGGAGAGAGGCCAAAGCAAGACGCGCCCCGAGGAGCGTCTTGCCACATGTCAACAATGGGTCTGACTGAGGGCCTCCAGGAGAGAAGCCCAAGCAAGACGCGCCCCGAGGAGCGTCTTGTCACATGTCAACACTGGGTCTGACTGAGCGCCTCCAGGAGAGAGGCCCAAGCAAGCCGCGCCCCGAGGAGCGTCTTGACACATGTCAACACTGGGTCTGACTGAGGGCCTCCATGAGAGAAGCCCAAGCAAGACGCGCCCCGAGGAGAGTCTTGCCACATGTCAACACTCGGTCTGACAGAGGGCCTCCAGGAGAGAGGTCCAAGCAAGACGCGCCCCGAGGAGTGTCTTGCCACATGTCACCACTGGGTCTGACTGAGCGCCTCCAGGAGAGAGGCCCAAGCAAGACGCGCCCCGAGGAGCATCTTGTCACATGTCAACACTGGGTCTTTCTGAGCGCCTCCAGGAGAGAAGCCCAAGCAAGACGCGCCCCGAGGAGCGTCTTTCCTCATGTCAGCACTCGGTCTGACTGAGCGCCTCCTGGAGAGAGGCCCAAGCAAGACGCGCCCCGAGGAGCGTCTTGCCACATGTCAACAATGGGTCTGACTGAGGGCCTCCAGGAGAGAAGCCCAAGCAACACGCGGCCCGAGGAGCGTCTTGCCACATGTCAGCACTCGGTCTGACTGAGCGCCTCCAGGAGAGAGGCCCAAGCAAGACGCGCCCCGAGGAGCGTCTTGCCTTATGTCAGCACTCGGTCTGACTGAGCGCCTCCAGGAGAGAGGCCCAAGCAAGACGCGCCCCTAGGAGCGTCTTGCCACATGTCAACAATGGGTCTGACTGAGGGCCTCCAGGAGAGAGGCCCAAGCAAGATGCGCCCGCAGGAGCGTCGTGCCACATGTCAACACTGGGTCTGACTGAGCGCCTCAGGGAGAGAGGTCCAAGCAAGATGCGCCCCGAGGAGCTTCTTGCCACATGTCACTACTCGGTCTGACTGAGCGCCTCAGTGAGAAAGGTCCAAGCAAGACGCGCCCCGAGGAGCGTCTTGCCACATGTCAACACTGGGTCTGACTGAGTGCCTCCATGAGAGAAGCCCCAGCAAGACGCGCCCCGAGGAGCGTCTTGCCACATGTCACTACTCGGTCTGTTTGAGCGCCTCCAGGAGAGAGGCCCAAGCAAGACGTGCCCCGAGGAGCGTCTTGCCACATGTCAACAATGGGTCTGACTGAGGGCCTCCAGGAGAGAAGCCCAAGCAAGACGCGCCCCGAGGAGCGTCTTGCCACATGTCAGCACTGGGTCAGACTGAGCGCCTCCAGGAGAGAGGCCCAAGCAAGACAGGCCCCGAGGAGCGTCTTGACACATGTCAACACTGGGTCTGACTGAGGGCCTCCATGAGAGAAGCCCAAGCAAGACGCGCCCCGAGGAGAGTCTTGCCACATGTCAACACTCGGTCTGACAGAGGGCCTCCAGGAGAGAGGCCCAAGCAAGACGCGCCCCGAGGAGTGTCTTGCCACATGTCACCACTGGGTCTGACAGAGCGCCTCCAGGAGAGAGGCCCAAGCAAGACGCGCCCCGAGGAGCGTCTTGTCTCATGTCAACACTGGGTCTTTCTGAGCGCCTCCAGGAGAGAAGCCCAAGCAAGACGCGACCCGAGGAGCGTCTTTCCTCATGTCAGCACTCGGTCTGACTGAGCGCCTCCAGGAGAGAGGCCCAAGCAAGACGCGCCCCGAGGAGCCTCTTGCCACATGTCAACAATGGGTCTGACTGAGGGCCTCCAGGAGAGAAGCCCAAGCAACACGCGGCCCGAGGAGCGTCTTGCCACATGTCAGCACTCGGTCTGACTGAGCGCCTCCAGGAGAGAGGCCAAAGCAAAACGCGCCCCGAGGAGCGTCTTGCCACATGTCAACAATGGGTCTGACTGAGGGCCTCCAGGAGAGAAGCCCAAGCAAGACGCGCCCCGAGGAGCGTCTTGTCACATGTCAACACTGGGTCTGACTGAGCGCCTCCAGGAGAGAGGCCCAAGCAAAATGCGCCCCGAGGAGCGTCTTGACACATGTCAACACTGGGTCTGACTGAGGGCCTCCATGAGACAAGCCCAAGCAAGACGCGCCCCGAGGAGAGTCTTGCCACATGTCAACACTCGGTCTGACAGAGGGCCTCCAGGAGAGAGGCCCAGGCAAGACGCGCCCCGAGGAGTGTCTTGCCACATGTCACCACTGGGTCTGACTGAGCGCCTCCAGGAGAGAGGCCCAAGCAAGACGCGCCCCAAGGAGCGTCTTGTCACATGTCAACACTGGGTCTTTCTGAGCGCCTCCAGGAGAGAAGCCCAAGCAAGACGCGCCCCGAGGAGCGTCATTCCTCATGTCAGCACTCGGTCTGACTGAGCGCCTCCAGGAGAGAGGCCCAAGCAAGACGCGCCCCGAGGAGCGTCTTGCCACATGTCAACAATGGGTCTGACTGAGGGCTTCAGGAGAGAAGCCCAAGCAACACGCGGCCCGAGGAGCGTCTTGCCACATGTCAGCACTCGGTCTGACTGAGCGCCTCCAGGAGAGAGGCCAAAGCAAGACGCGCCCCGAGGAGCGTCTTGCCTCATGTCAACAATGGGTCTGACTGAGGGCCTCCAGGAGAGAGGCCCCAGCAAGACGCGCCCCGAGGAGCGTCTTGCCACATGTCAGCACTGGGTCTGACTGAGCGCCTCCAGGAGAGAGGCCCAAGCAAGACGCGCCCCGAGGAGCGTCTTGCCTTATGTCAGCACTCGGTCTGACTGAGCGCCTCCAGGAGAGAGGCCCAAGCAAGACGCGCCCCTAGGAGCGTCGTGCCACATGTCAACACTGGGTCTGACAGAGGGCCTCCAGGAGAGAGGCCCAAGCAAGACGCGCCCCGAGGAGCGTCTTGCCACATGTCACCTCTGGTTCTGACTGAGCGCCTCCAGGAGAGAGGCCCAAGCAAGACGCGCCCCGAGGAGCGTCTTGTCACATGTCAACACTGGGTCTTTCTGAGCGCCTCCAGGAGAGAAGCCCAAGCAAGACGCGCTCCGAGGAGAGTCTTGCCACATGTCAGCACTAGGTCTGACTGAGCGCCTCCAGGAGAGAGGCCCAAGCAAGACGCGCCCCGAGGAGCGTCTTGCCACATGTCAACAATGGCTCTGACTGAGGGCCTCCAGGAGAGAAGCCCAAGCAAGACGCGCCCCGAGGAGCGTCTTGACACATGTCAACACTGGGTCTGACAGAGGGCCTCCAGGAGAGAGGCCCAAGCAAGACGCGCCCCGAGGAGCGTCTTGCCACATGTCACCACTTGGTCTGACTGAGCGCCTCCAGGAGAGAGGCCCAAGCAACACGCGCCCCGAGGAGCGTCAGGCCACATGTCACTACTCAGTCTGACTGAGCGCCTCCAGGAGAGAAGCCCAAGTAAGACGCGCCCCGAGGAGCGTCTTGCCACGTGTCAACACTGGGTCTGATTGAGGGCCTTCTGGAGAGAGGCCCAAGCAAGACGCGCCCCGAGGAGCGTCTTGCCACATGTCAACAATGGTTCTTACTGAGAGCCTCCAGGAGAGAAGCCCAAGCAAGACGCGCCCCGAGGAGCTTCTTGCCACATGTCAGCAATCGGTCTGACAGAGGGCCTCCATGAGAGAGACCCAAGCAAGACGCGCCCCGAGGAGTGTCTTGCCAAATGTCAACACTGGGTCTGACTGAGCGCCTCAGGGAGAGAGGTCCAAGCAAGACGCGCCCCGAGGAGCGTCTTGCCACATGTCACTACTCGGTCTGACTGAGCGCCTCAGTGAGAGAGGTCCAAGCAAGACGCGCCCCGAGGAGCGTCTTGCCACATGTCAACACTGGGTCTGACTGAGTGCCTCCATGAGAGAAGCCCCAGCAAGACGCGCCCCGAGGAGCGTCTTGCCACATGTCACTACTCGGTCTGTTTGAGCGCCTCCAGGAGAGAGGCCCAAGCAAGACGTGCCCCGAGGAGCGTCTTGCCACATGTCAACAATGGGTCTGACTGAGGGCCTCCAGGAGAGAAGCCCAAGCAAGACGCGCCCCGAGGAGCGTCTTGCCACATGTCAACACTGGGTCACACTGAGCGCCTCCAGGAGAGAGGCCCAAGCAAGACACGCCCCGAGGAGCGTCTTGACACATGTCAACACTGGGTCTGACTGAGGGCCTCCATGAGAGAAGCCCAAGCAAGACACGCCCCGAGGAGAGTCTTGCCACATGTCAACACTCGGTCTGACAGAGGGCCTCCAGGAGAGAGGCCCAAGCAAGACGCGCCCCGAGGAGTGTCTTGCCACATGTCACCACTGGGTCTGACTGAGCCTCTCCAGGAGAGAGGCCCAAGCAAGACGCGCCCCGAGGAGCGTCTTGTCACATGTCAACACTGGGTCTTTCTGAGCGCCTCCAGGAGAGAAGCCCAAGCGAGACGCGCCCCGAGGAGCGTCTTTCCACATGTCAGCACTCGGTCTGACTGAGCGCCTCCAGGAGAGAGGCCCAAGCAAGACGCGCCCCGAGGAGCGTCTTGCCACATGTCAACAATGGGTTTGACTGAGGGCCTCCAGGAGAGAAGCCTAAGCAACACGCGCCCCGAGGAGCGTCTTGCCACATGCCAACAATGGGTCTGACTGAGGGCCTCCAGGAGAGAAGCCCAAGCAAGACGCGCCCCGAGGAGCGTCTTGACACATGTCAACACTGGGTCTGACAGAGGGCCTCCAGGAGAGAGGCCCAAGCAAGACGCGCCCCGAGGAGTGTCTTGCCACATGTCACCACTTGGTCTGACTGAGCGCCTCCAGGAGAGAGGCCCAAGCAACACGTGCCCCGAGGAGCGTCAGGCCACATGTCACTACTCAGTCTGACTGAGCGCCTCCAGGAGAGAGGCCCAAGCAAGACGCGCCCTGAGGAGCGTCTTGCCACATGTCAACACTGGGTCTGACTGAGTGCCTCCAGGAGAGAGGCCCAAGCAAGACACGCCCCGAGGAGCGTCTTGACACATGTCAACACTGGGTCTGACTGAGGGCCTCCATTAGAGAAGCCCAAGCAAGAAGGGCCCCGAGGAGAGTCTTGCCACATGTCAACACTGGGTCTGACAGAGGGCATCCAGGAGAGAGGCCCAAGCAATACGCGCCCAGAGGAGCGTCTTGCCACATGCCAATAATGGGTCTGACTGAGGGCCTCCAGGAGAGAAGCCCAAGCATGACGCACCCCGAGGAGCTTCTTGCTACATGTCAGCACTCGGTCTGACTGAGCGCCTCCAGGAGAGAGGCCAAAGCAAGACGCGCCCCGAGGAGCGTCTTGACACATGTCAACACTGGGTCTGACAGAGGGCCTCCATGAGAGAGGCCCAAGCAAGACGCGCCCCGAGGAGTGTCTTGCCACATGTCAACACTGTGTCTGACTGAGCGCCTCCAGGAGAGAGGCCCAAGCAAGACGCGCCCCGAGGAGCGTCTTGCCACATGTCACTACTCGGTCTGACTGAGCGCCTCCAGGAGGGAGGTCCAAGCAAGACGCGCCCCGAGGAACGTCTTGCCACATGTCACTACTCGGTCTGACTGAGCGCCTCCAGGAGAGAGGCCCAAGTAAGACGCGCCCCGAGGAGCGTCTTGCCACGTGTCAACACTGGGTCTGATTGAGGTCCTTCTGGAGAGAGGCCCAAGCAAGACGCGCCCCGAGGAGTGTCTTGCCAAATGCCAACACTGGGTCTGACTGAGGGCCTCAGGGAGAGAGGTGCAAGCAAGACGCGCCCCGAGGAGCGTCTTGCCACATGTCACTACTCGGTCTGACTGAGCGCCTCAGTGAGAGCGGTCCAAGCAAGAACGCGCCCCGAGGAGCGTCTTGCCACATGTCAACACTGGGTCTGACTGAGTGCCTCCATGAGAGAAGCCCCAGCAAGACGCGCCACGAGGAGCGTCTTGCCACATGTCACTACTCGGTCTGTTTGAGCGCCTCCAGGAGAGAGGCCCAAGCAAGACGTGCCCCGAGGAGCGTCTTGCCACATGTCAACACTGGGTCTGACTGAGGGCCTCCATGAGAGAAGCCCAAGCAAGACACGCCCCGAGGAGAGTCTTGCCACATGTCAACACTCGGTCTGACAGAGGGCCTCCAGGAGAGAGGCCCAAGCAAGACGCGCCCCGAGGAGTGTCTTGCCACATGTCACCACTGGGTCTGACTGAGCCTCTCCAGGAGAGAGGCCCAAGCAAGACGCGCCCCGAGGAGCGTCTTGTCACATGTCAACACTGGGTCTTTCTGAGCGCCTCCAGGAGAGAAGCCAAGCGAGACGCGCCCCGAGGAGCGTCTTTCCACATGTCAGCACTCGGTCTGACTGAGCGCCTCCAGGAGAGAGGCCCAAGCAAGACGCGCCCCGAGGAGCGTCTTGCCACATGTCAACAATGGGTATGACTGAGGGCCTCCAGGAGAGAAGCCTAAGCAACACGCGGCCCGAGGAGCGTCTTGCCACATGTCAGCACTCGGTCTGACTGAGCGCCTCCAGGAGAGAGGCCAAAGCAAGACGCGCCTCGAGGAGCGTCTTGCCACATGTCAACAATGGGTCTGACTGAGGGCCTCCAGGAGAGAAGCCCAAGCAAGACGCGCCCCGAGGAGCGTCTTGACACATGTCAACACTGGGTCTGACAGAGGGCCTCCAGGAGAGAGGCCCAAGCAAGACGCGCCCCGAGGAGTGTCTTGCCACATGTCACCACTTGGTCTGACTGAGCGCCTCCAGGAGAGAGGCCCAAGCAACACGCGCCCCGAGGAGCGTCAGGCCACATGTCACTACTCAGTCTGACTGAGCGCCTCCAGGAGAGAGGCCCAAGCAAGACGCGCCCTGAGGAGCGTCTTGCCACGTGTCAACACTGGGTCTGATTGAGGGCCTTCTGGAGAGAGGCCCAAGCAAGACGCGCCCCGAGGAGCGTCTTGCCACATGTCAACATTGGGTTTTACTGAGGGCCTCCAGGAGAGAAGCCCAAGCAAGACGCGCCCCGAGGAGCTTCTTTTCACATGTCAGCACTGGGTCTGACTGAGCGCCTCCAGGAGAGAGGCCCAAGCAAGACGCGCCCCGAGGAGCGTCTTGCCACATGTCACTACTCGGTCTGACTGAGGGCCTCCAGGAGAGAGGTCCAAGCAACACGCGCCCCGAGGAGCGTCTTGCCACATGTCAACACTGGGTCTGACTGAGTGCCTCCATGAGAGAAGCCCCAGCAAGATGCACCCCGAGGAGCTTCTTGCCACATGTCACTACTCGGTCTGACTGAGCGCCTCCAGGAGAGAGGCCCAAGCAAGACATGCCCCGAGGAGCGTCTTGCCACATGTCAACAATGGGTCTGACAGAGGGCATCCAGGAGAGAGGCCCAAGCAATACGCGCCCAGAGGAGCGTCTTGCCACATGTCAATAATGGGTCTGACTGAGGGCCTCCAGGAGAGAAGCCCAAGCATGACGCACCCCGAGGAGCTTCTTGCTACATGTCAGCACTCGGTCTGACTGAGCGCCTCCAGGAGGGAGGTCCAAGCAAGACGCGCCCTGAGGAACGTCTTGCCACATGTCACTACTCGGTCTGACTGAGCGCCTCCAGGAGAGAGGCCCAAGTAAGACGCGCCCCGAGGAGCGTCTTGCCACGTGTCAACACTGGGTCTGATTGAGGGCCTTCTGGAGAGAGGCCGAAGCAAGACGCGCCCCGAGGAGTGTCTTGCCAAATGTCAACACTGGGTCTGACTGAGCGCCTCAGGGAGAGAGGTCCAAGCAAGACGCGCCCCGAGGAGCGTCTTGCCACATGTCACTACTCGGTCTGACTGAGCTTCTCAGTGAGAGAGGTCCAAGCAAGACGCGCCCCGAGGAGCGTCTTGCCACATGTCAACACTGGGTCTGACTGAGTGCCTCCATGAGAGAAGCCCCAGCAAGACGCGCCCCGAGGAGCGTCTTGCCACATGTCACTACTCGGTCTGTTTGAGCGCCTCCAGGAGAGAGGCCCAAGCAAGACGTGCCCCGAGGAGCGTCTTGCCACATGTCAACAATGGGTCTGACTGAGGGCCTCCAGGAGAGAAGCCCAAGCAAGACGCGCCCCGAGGAGCGTCTTGCCACATGTCAGCACTGGGTCAGACTCAGCGCCTCCAGGAGAGAGGCCCAAGCAAGACACGCCCCGAGGAGCGTCTTGACACATGTCAACACTGGGTCTGACTGAGGGCCTCCATGAGAGAAGCCCAAGCAAGACGCGCCCCGAGGAGAGTCTTGCCACATGTCAACACTCGGTCTTACAGAGGGCCTCCAGGAGAGAGGCACAAGCAAGACGCGCCCCGACGAGTGTCTTGCCACATGTCACCACTGGGTCTGACTGAGCGCCTACAGGAGAGAGGCCCAAGCAAGACGCGCCCCGAGGAGCGTCTTGTCACATGTCAACACTGGGTCTTTCTGAGCGCCTCCGGGAGAGAAGCCCAAGCAAGACGCGCCCCGAGGAGCGTCTTTCCTCATGTCAGCACTCGGTCTGACTGAGCGCCTCCAGGAGAGAGGCCCAAGCAAGACGCGCCCCGAGGAGCGTCTTGCCACATGTCAACAATGGGTCTGACTGAGGGCCTCCAGGAGAGAAGCCCAAGCAACACGCGGCCCGAGGAGCGTCTTGCCACATGTCAGCACTCGGTCTGACTGAGCGCCTCCAGGAGAGAGGCCAAAGCAAGACGCGCCCCGAGGAGCGTCTTGCCACATGTCAACAATGGGTCTGACTGAGCGCCTCCAGGAGAGAGGCCCAAGCAAGCCGCGCCCCGAGGAGCGTCTTGACACATGTCAACACTGGGTCTGACTGAGGGCCTCCATGAGAGAAGCCCAAGCAAGACGCGCCCCGAGGAGAGTATTGCCACATGTCAACACTCGGTCTGACAGAGGGCCTCCAGGAGAGAGGCCCAAGCAAGACGCGCCCCGAGGAGTGTCTTGCCACATGTCACCACTGGGTCTGACTGAGCGCCTCCAGGAGAGAGGCCCAAGCAAGACGCGCCCCGAGGAGCATCTTGTCACATGTCAACACTGGGTCTTTCTGAGCGCCTCCAGGAGAGAAGCCCAAGCAAGACGCGCCCCGAGGAGCGTCTTTCCTCATGTCAGCACTCGGTCTGACTGAGCGCCTCCAGGAGAGAGGCCCAAGCAAGACGCGCCCCGAGGAGCGTCTTGCCACATGTCAACAATGGGTCTGACTGAGGGCCTCCAGGAGAGAAGCCCAAGCAACACGCGGCCCGAGGAGCGTCTTGCCACATGTCAGCACTCGGTCTGACTGAGCGCCTCCAGGAGAGAGGCCAAAGCAAGACTCGCCCCGAGGAGCGTCTTGCCTCATGTCAACAATGGGTCTGACTGAGGGCCTCCAGGAGAGAAGCCCAAGCAAGACGCGCCCCGAGGAGCGTCTTGTCACATGTCAACACTGGGTCTGACTGAGCGCCTCCAGGAGAGAGGCCCAAGCAAGCCGCGCCCCGAGGAGCGTCAGGCCACATGTCACTACTCAGTCGGACTGAGCGCCTCCAGGAGAGAGGCCCCAGCAAGACGCGCCCCGAGGAGCGTCTTGCCACATGTCAGCACTGGGTCTGACTGAGCGCCTCCAGGAGAGAGGCCCAAGCAAGACGCGCCCCGAGGAGCGTCTTGCCTTATGTCAGCACTCGGTCTGACTGAGCGCCTCCAGGAGAGAGGCCCAAGCAAGATGCGCCCCTAGGAGCGTCTTGCCACATGTCAACAATGGGTCTGACTGAGGGCCTCCAGGAGAGAGGCCCAAGCAAGATGCGCCCGCAGGAGCGTCGTGCCACATGTCAACACTGGGTCTGACTGAGCGCCTCAGGGAGAGAGGTCCAAGCAAGACGCGCCCCGAGGAGCGTCTTGCCACATGTCAACACTGGGTCTGACTGAGTGCCTCCATGAGAGAAGCCCCAGCAAGACGCGCCCCGAGGAGCGTCTTGCCACATGTCACTACTCGGTCTATTTGAGCGCATCCAGGAGAGAGGCCCAAGAAAGACGTGCCCCGAGGAGCGTCTTGCCACATGTCAACAATGGGTCTGACTGAGGGCCTCCAGGAGAGAAGCCCAAGCAAGACGCGCCCTGAGGAGCGTCTTGCCACATGTCAGCACTGGGTCAGACTGAGCGCCTCCAGGAGAGAGGCCCAAGCAAGACACGCCCCGAGGAGCGTCTTGACACATGTCAACACTGGGTCTGACTGAGGGCCTCCATGAGAGAAGCCCAAGCAAGACGCGCCCCGAGGAGAGTCTTGCCACATGTCAACACTCGGTCTGACAGAGGGCCTCCAGGAGAGAGGCCCAAGCAAGACGCGCCCCGAGGAGTGTCTTGCCACATGTCACCACTGGGTCTGACTGAGCGCCTCCAGGAGAGAGGCCAAAGCAAGACGCGCCCCGAGGAGCGTCTTGTCACATGTCAACAATGGGTCTTTCTGAGCGTCTCCAGGAGAGAAGCCCAAGCAAGACGCGCCCCGAGGAGCGTCTTTCCTCATGTCAGCACTCGGTCTGACTGAGCGCCTCCAGGAGAGAGGCCCAAGCAAGACGCTTCCCGAGGAGCGTCTTGCCACATGTCAACAATGGGTCTGACTGAGGGCCTCCAGGAGAGAAGCCCAAGCAACACGCGGCCCGAGGAGCGTCTTGCCACATGTCACCACTCGGTCTGACTGAGCGCCTCCAGGAGAGAGGCCAAAGCAAGACGCGCCCCGAGGAGCGTCTTGCCACATGTCAACAATGGGTCTGACTGAGGGCCTCCAGGAGAGAAGCCCAAGCAAGACGCGCCCCGAGGAGCGTCAGGCCACATGTCAAAACTGGGTCTGACTGAGCGCCTCCAGGAGAGAGGCCCAAGCAAGATGCGCCCCGAGGAGCGTCTTGACACATGTCAACACTGGGTCTGACTGAGGGCCTCCATGAGAGAAGCCCAAGCAAGACGCGCCCCGAGGAGAGTCTTTCCACATGTCAACACTCGGTCTGGCAGAGGGCCTCCAGGAGAGAGGCCCAAGCAAGACGCGCCCCGAGGAGTGTCTTGCCACATGTCACCACTGGGTCTGACTGAGCGCCTCCAGGAGAGAGGCCCAAGCAAGACGTGCCCCGAGGAGCGTCTTGTCACATGTCAACACTGGGTCTTTCTGAGCGCCTCCAGGAGAGAAGCCCAAGCAAGACGCGCCCCGAGGAGCGTCTTTCCTCATGTCAGCACTCGGTCTGACTGAGCGCCTCCAGGAGAGAGGCCCAAGCAAGACGCGCCCCGAGGAGCGTCTTGCCACATGTCAACAATGGGTCTGACTGAGGGCCTCCAGGAGAGAAGCCCAAGCAACACGCGGCCCGAGGAGCGTCTTGCCACATGTCAGCACTCGGTCTGACTGAGCGCCTCCTTGAGAGAGGCCAAAGCAAGACGCGCCCCGAGGAGCGTCTTGCCTCATGTCAACAATGGGTCTGACTGAGGGCCTCCAGGAGAGAAGCCCAAGCAAGACGCGCCCCGAGGAGCGTCTTGTCACATGTCAACACTGGGTCTGACTGAGCGCCTCCAGGAGAGAGGCCCAAGCAAGCCGCGCCCCGAGGAGCGTCAGGCCACATGTCACTACTCAGTCTGACTGAGCGCCTCCAGGAGAGAGGCCCCAGCAAGACGCGCCCCGAGGAGCGTCTTGCCACATGTCAGCACTGGGTCTGACTGAGCGCCTCCAGGAGAGAGGCCCAAGCAAGACGCGCCCCGAGGAGCGTCTTGCCTTATGTCAGCACTCGGTCTGACTGAGCGCCTCCAGGAGAGAGGCCCAAGCAAGACGCGCCCCTAGGAGCGTCTTGCCACATGTCAACAATGGGTCTGACTGAGGGCCTCCAGGAGAGAGGCCCAAGCAAGATGCGCCCGCAGGAGATTCGTGCCACATGTCAACACTGGGTCTGACAGAGGGCCTCCAGGAGAGAGGCCCAAGCAACACGCGCCCCGAGGAGCGTCTTGCCACATGTCACCTCTGGTTCTGACTGAGCGCCTCCAGGAGAGAGGCCCAAGCAAGACGCGCCCCGAGGAGCGTCTTGTCACATGTCAACACTGGGTCTTTCTGAGCGCCTCCAGTAGAGAAGCCCAAGCAAGACGCGCCCCGAGGAGTGTCTTGCCACATGTCAGCACTAGGTCTGACTGAGCGCCTCCAGGAGAGAGGCCCAAGCAAGACGCGCCCCGAGGAGCGTCTTGCCACATGTCAACAATGGGTCTGACTGAGGGCCTCCAGGAGAGAAGCCCAAGCAAGACGCGCCCCGAGGAGCGTCTCGACACATGTCAACACTGGGTCTGACAGAGGGCCTCCAGGAGAGAGGCCCAAGCAAGACGCGCCCCGAGGAGTGTCTTGCCACATGTCACCAATTGGTCTGACTGAGCGCCTCCAGGAGAGAGGCCCAAGCAACACGCGCCCCGAGGAGCGTCAGGCCACATGTCACTACTCAGTCTGACTGAGCGCCTCCAGGAGAGAGGCCCAAGCAAGACGCGCCCCGAGGAGCGTCTTGCCAAGTGTCAACACTGGGTCTGATTGAGGGCCTTCTGGAGAGAGGCCCAAGCAAGACGCGCCCCGAGGATCTTCTTTCCACATGTCAGCACTCGGTCTGACTGAGCACCTCCAGGAGAGAGGCCAAAGCAAGACGCGCACCGAGGAGGGTCTTGACACATGTCACTACTCAGTCTGACTGAGCGCCTCCAGGAGAGAGGCCCAAGCAAGACGCGCCCCGAGGAGCGTCTTGCCAAGTGTCAGCACTCGGTCTGACTGAGCGCCTCCAGGAGAGAGGCCCAAGCAAGACGCGCCCCGAGGAGCGTCTTGCCACATGTCAACAATGGGTCTGACTGAGGGCCTCCAGGAGAGAAGCCCAAGCAACACGCGGCCCGAGGAGCGTCTTGCCACATGTCACCACTCGGTCTGACTGAGCGCCTCCAGGAGAGAGGCCAAAGCAAGACGCGCCCCGAGGAGCGTCTTGCCACATGTCAACAATGGGTCTGACTGAGGGCCTCCAGGAGAGAAGCCCAAGCAAGACGCGCCCCGAGGAGCGTCTTGTCACATGTCAACACTGGGTCTGACTGAGCGCCTCCAGGAGAGAGGCCCAAGCAAGATGCGCCCCGAGGAGCGTCTTGACACATGTCAACACTGGGTCTGACTGAGGGCCTCCATGAGAGAAGCCCAAGCAAGACGCGCCCCGAGGAGAGTCTTGCCACATGTCAACACTCGGTCTGGCAGAGGGCCTCCAGGAGAGAGGCCCAAGCAAGAAGCGCCCCGAGGAGTGTCTTGCCACATGTCACCACTGGGTCTGACTGAGCGCCTCCAGGAGAGAGGCCCAAGCAAGACGCGCCCCGAGGAGCGTCTTGTCACATGTCAACACTGGGTCTTTCTGAGCGCCTCCAGGAGAGAAGCCCAAGCAAGACGCGCCCCGAGGAGCGTCTTTCCTCATGTCAGCACTCGGTCTGACTGAGCGCCTCCAGGAGAGAGGCCCAAGCAAGACGCGCCCCTAGGAGCGTCTTGCCACATGTCAACAATGGGTCTGACTGAGGGCCTCCAGGAGAGAGGCCCAAGCAAGATGCGCCCGCAGGAGATTCGTGCCACATGTCAACACTGGGTCTGACAGAGGGCCTCCAGGAGAGAGGCCCAAGCAACACGCGCCCCGAGGAGCGTCTTGCCACATGTCACCTCTGGTTCTGACTGAGCGCCTCCAGGAGAGAGGCCCAAGCAAGACGCGCCCCGAGGAGCGTCTTGTCACATGTCAACACTGGGTCTTTCTGAGCGCCTCCAGTAGAGAAGCCCAAGCAAGACGCGCCCCGAGGAGTGTCTTGCCACATGTCAGCACTAGGTCTGACTGAGCGCCTCCAGGAGAGAGGCCCAAGCAAGACGCGCCCCGAGGAGCGTCTTGCCACATGTCAACAATGGGTCTGACTGAGGGCCTCCAGGAGAGAAGCCCAAGCAAGACGCGCCCCGAGGAGCGTCTTGACACATGTCAACACTGGGTCTGACAGAGGGCCTCCAGGAGAGAGGCCCAAGCAAGACGCGCCCCGAGGAGTGTCTTGCCACATGTCACCAATTGGTCTGACTGAGCGCCTCCAGGAGAGAGGCCCAAGCAACACGCGCCCCGAGGAGCGTCAGGCCACATGTCACTACTCAGTCTGACTGAGCGCCTCCAGGAGAGAGGCCCAAGCAAGACGCGCCCCGAGGAGCGTCTTGCCAAGTGTCAACACTGGGTCTGATTGAGGGCCTTCTGGAGAGAGGCCCAAGCAAGACGCGCCCCGAGGAGCGTCTTGACACATGTCACTACTCAGTCTGACTGAGCGCCTCCAGGAGAGAGGCCCAAGCAAGACGCGCCCCGAGGAGCGTCTTGCCAAGTGTCAGCACTCGGTCTGACTGAGCGCCTCCAGGAGAGAGGCCCAAGCAAGACGCGCCCCGAGGAGCGTCTTGCCACATGTCAACAATGGGTCTGACTGAGGGCCTCCAGGAGAGAAGCCCAAGCAACACGCGGCCCGAGGAGCGTCTTGCCACATGTCACCACTCGGTCTGACTGAGCGCCTCCAGGAGAGAGGCCAAAGCAAGACGCGCCCCGAGGAGCGTCTTGCCACATGTCAACAATGGGTCTGACTGAGGGCCTCCAGGAGAGAAGCCCAAGCAAGACGCGCCCCGAGGAGCGTCTTGTCACATGTCAACACTGGGTCTGACTGAGCGCCTCCAGGAGAGAGGCCCAAGCAAGATGCGCCCCGAGGAGCGTCTTGACACATGTCAACACTGGGTCTGACTGAGGGCCTCCATGAGAGAAGCCCAAGCAAGACGCGCCCCGAGGAGAGTTTTGCCACATGTCAACACTCGGTCTGGCAGAGGGCCTCCAGGAGAGAGGCCCAAGCAAGACGCGCCCCGAGGAGTGTCTTGCCACATGTCACCACTGGGTCTGACTGAGCGCCTCCAGGAGAGAGGCCCAAGCAAGACGCGCCCCGAGGAGCGTCTTGTCACATGTCAACACTGGGTCTTTCTGAGCGCCTCCAGGAGAGAAGCCCAAGCAAGACGCGCCCCGAGGAGCGTCTTTCCTCATGTCAGCACTCGGTCTGACTGAGCGCCTCCAGGAGAGAGGCCCAAGCAAGACGCGCCCCGAGGAGCGTCTTGCCACATGTCAACAATGGGTCTGACTGAGGGCCTCCAGGAGAGAAGCCCAAGCAACACGCGGCCCGAGGAGCGTCTTGCCACATGTCAGCACTCGGTCTGACTGAGCGCCTCCTTGAGAGAGGCCAAAGCAAGACGCGCCCCGAGGAGCGTCTTGCCTCATGTCAACAATGGGTCTGACTGAGGGCCTCCAGGAGAGAAGCCCAAACAAGACGCGCCCCGAGGAGCGTCTTGTCACATGTCAACACTGGGTCTGACTGAGCGCCTCCAGGAGAGAGGCCCAAGCAAGCCGCGCCCCGAGGAGCGTCAGGCCACATGTCACTACTCAGTCTGACTGAGCGCCTCCAGGAGAGAGGCCCCAGCAAGACGCGCCCCGAGGAGCGTCTTGCCACATGTCAGCACTGGGTCTGACTGAGCGCCTCCAGGAGAGAGGCCCAAGCAAGACGCGCCCCGAGGAGCGTCTTGCCTTATGTCAGCACTCGGTCTGACTGAGCGCCTCCAGGAGAGAGGCCCAAGCAAGACGCGCCCCTAGGAGCGTCTTGCCACATGTCAACAATGGGTCTGACTGAGGGCCTCCAGGAGAGAGGCCCAAGCAAGATGCGCCCGCAGGAGCGTCGTGCCACATGTCAACACTGGGTCTGACAGAGGGCCTCCAGGAGAGAGGCCCAAGCAAGACGCGCCCCGAGGAGCGTCTTGCCACATGTCACCTCTGGTTCTGACTGAGCGCCTCCAGGAGAGAGGCCCAAGCAAGACGCGCCCCGAGGAGCGTCTTGTCACATGTCAACACTGGGTCTGTCTGAGCGCCTCCAGGAGAGAAGCCCAAGCAAGACGCGCCCCGAGGAGCGTCTTGCCACATGTCAGCACTAGGTCTGACTGAGCGCCTCCAGGAGAGAGGCCCAAGCAAGACGCGCCCCGAGGAGCGTCAGGCCACATGTCACTACTCAGTCTGACTGAGCGCCTCCAGGAGAGAGGCCCCAGCAAGACGCGCCCCGAGGAGCGTCTTGCCACATGTCAGCACTGGGTCTGACTGAGCGCCTCCAGGAGAGAGGCCCAAGCAAGACGCGCCCCGAGGAGCGTCTTGCCTTATGTCAGCACTCGGTCTGACTGAGCGCCTCCAGGAGAGAGGCCCAAGCAAGACGCGCCCCTAGGAGCGTCTTGCCACATGTCAACAATGGGTCTGACTGAGGGCCTCCAGGAGAGAAGCCCAAGCAAGACGCGCCCCGAGGAGCGTCTTGACACATGTCAACACTGGGTCTGACAGAGGGCCTCCAGGAGAGAGGCCCAAGCAAGACGCGCCCCGAGGAGTGTCTTGCCACATGTCACCAATTGGTCTGACTGAGCGCCTCCAGGAGAGAGGCCCAAGCAACACGCGCCCCGAGGAGCGTCAGGCCACATGTCACTACTCAGTCTGACTGAGCGCCTCCAGGAGAGAGGCCCAAGCAAGACGCACCCCGAGGAGCGTCTTGCCAAGTGTCAACACTGGGTCTGATTGAGGGCCTTCTGGAGAGAGGCCCAAGCAAGACGCGCCCCGAGGAGCGTCTTGCCACATGTCAACACTCGGTCTGACTGAGGGCCTCCATGAGAGAGGCCCAAGCAAGACGCGCCCCGAGGAGTGTCTTGCCACATGTCACCACTTGGTCTGACTGAGCGCCTCCAGGAGAGAGGCCCAAGCAACACGCGCCCCGAGGAGCGTCAGGCCACATGTCACTACTCAGTCTGACTGAGCGCCTCCAGGAGAGAAGCCCAAGTAAGACGCGCCCCGAGGAGCGTCTTGCCACGTGTCAACACTGGGTCTGATTGAGGGCCTTCTGGAGAGAGGCCCAAGCAAGACGCGCCCCGAGGAGCGTCTTGCCACATGTCAACAATGGTTCTTACTGAGAGCCTCCAGGAGAGAAGCCCAAGCAAGACGCGCCCCGAGGAGCTTCTTGCCACATGTCAGCAATTGGTCTGACAGAGGGCCTCCATGAGAGAGGCCCAAGCAAGACGCGCCCGTGGAGTGTCTTGCCAAATGTCAACACTGGGTCTGACTGAGCGCCTCAGGGAGAGACGTCCAAGCAAGACGCGCCCCGAGGAGCGTCTTGCCACATGTCACTACTCGGTCTGACTGAGCGCCTCAGTGAGAGAGGTCCAAGCAAGACGCGCCCCGAGGAGCGTCTTGCCACATGTCAACACTGGGTCTGACTGAGTGCCTCCATGAGAGAAGCCCCAGCAAGACGCGCCCCGAGGAGCGTCTTGCCACATGTCACTACTCGGTCTGTTTGAGCGCCTCCAGGAGAGAGGCCCAAGCAAGACGTGCCCCGAGGAGCGTCTTGCCACATGTCAACAATGGGTCTGACTGAGGGCCTCCAGGAGAGAAGCCCAAGCAAGACGCGCCCCGAGGAGCGTCTTGACACATGTCAACACTGGGTCAGACTGAGCGCCTCCAGGTGAGAGGCCCAAGCAAGACACGCCCCGAGGAGCGTCTTGACACATGTCAACACTGGGTCTGACTGAGGGCCTCCATGAGAGAGGCCCAAGCAAGACACGCCCCGAGGAGTGTCTTGCCACATGTCACCACTGGGTCTGACTGAGCGCCTCCAGGA
Organism: Nothobranchius furzeri; assembly: GCF_043380555.1. NCBI lineage: Eukaryota > Metazoa > Chordata > Actinopteri > Cyprinodontiformes > Nothobranchiidae > Nothobranchius > Nothobranchius furzeri. The sequence goes on along the minus strand of NC_091747.1, from coordinate 21,433,698 downwards.
GAGAGGCCCAAGCAAGACGCGCCCCGAGGAGCGTCAGGCCACATGTCACTACTCAGTCTGACTGAGCGCCTCCAGGAGAGAGGCCCAAGCAAGACGCGCCCCGAGGAGCGTCTTGCCACATGTCAGCACTGGGTCTGACTGAGCGCCTCCAGGAGAGAGGCCCCAGCAAGACGCGCCCCGAGGAGCGTCTTGCCTTATGTCAGCACTCGGTCTGACTGAGCACCTCCAGGAGGGAGGCCCAAGCAAGACGCGCCCCGAGGAGCGTCTTGCCACATGTCAACAATGGGTCTGACTGAGCGCCTCCAGGAGAGAGGCCCAAGCAAGATGCGCCCGGAAGAGCGTCTTGCCACATGTCAACACTGGGTCTGACAGAGGGCGTCCAGGAGAGAGGCCCAAGCAACACGCGGCCCGAGGAGCGTCTTGCCACATGTCAGCACTCGGTCTGACTGAGCGCCTCCAGGAGAGAGGCCCAAGCAAGACGCGCCCCGAGGAGCGTCTTGCCACATGTCAACAATGGGTCTGACTGAGGGCCTCCAGGAGAGAATCCCAAGCAAGACTGCGCCCCGAGGAGGGTCTTGACACATGTCAACACTGGGTCTGACAGAGCGCCTCCAGGAGAGAGGCCCAAGCAAGACGCGCCCCGAGGAGTGTCTTGCCACATGTCACCACTGGGTCTGACTGAGCGCCTCCAGGAGAGAGGCCCAAGCAAGCCGTGCCCCGAGGAGCGTCAGGCCACATGTCACCACTCAGTCTGACTGAGCGCCTCCAGGAGAGAGGCCCAAGCAAGATGCGCCCGGAAGAGCGTCTTGCCACATGTCAACACTGGGTCTGACAGAGGGCCTCCAGGAGAGAGGCCCAAGCAAGACGTGCCCCGAGGAGCGTCTTGCCACGTGTCAACACTGGGTCTGACTTAGCGCCTCCAGGAGAGAGGCCCAAGCAAGATGCGCCCCGAGGAGCGTCTTGCCACGTGTCACCACTGGGTCTGACTGAGCTCCTCCAGGAGAGAGGCCCAAGCAAGACGCGCCCCGAGGAGCGTCTTGCCACGTGTCACCACTGGGTCTGATTGAGCACCTCCAGGAGAGAGGCCCCAGCAAGACGCGCCCCGAGGAGCGTCTTGCCACATGTCACTACTCGGTCTAACTGAGCGCCTCCAGGAGAGAGGTCCAAGCAAGATGCGCCCCGAGGAGCGTCTTGCCACATGGCACTATTCGGTCTGACTGAGCGCCTCCAGGAGGGAGGTCCAAGCAAGACGTGCCCCGAGGAGCGTCTTGCCACATGTCAACAATGGGTCTGACTGAGGTTCTCCAGGAGAGAAGCCCAAGCAAGACGCGCCCAGAGGAGCGTCTTGCCACATGTCAACACTGGGTCTGACTGAGCGCCTCCAGGAGAGAGGCCCAAGCAAGACGCGCCCCGAGGAGCGTCTTGCCACATGTCAACAATGGGTCTGACTGAGGGCCTCCAGGAGAGAGGCCCAAGCAAGATGCGCCCGCAGGAGCGTCGTGCCACATGTCAACACTGGGTCTGACAGAGGGCCTCCAGGAGAGAGGCCCAAGCAAGACGCGCCCCGAGGAGCGTCTTGCCACATGTCACCTCTGGTTCTGACTGAGCGCCTCCAGGAGAGAGGCCCAAGCAAGACGCGCCCTGAGGAGCGTCTTGCCACATGTCACTACTCGGTCTGACTGAGCGCCTCCAGGAGAGAGGTTCAAGCAACACGCGCCCCGAGGAGCGTCTTGCCACATGTCAACACTGGGTCTGACTGAGTGCCTCAATGAGAGAAGTCCCAGCAAGACGCGCCCCGAGGAGCGTCTTGCCACATGTCACTACTCGGTCTGACTGTGCGCCTCCAGGAGAGAGGCCCAAGCAAGACGTGCCCCGAGGAGCGTCTTGCCACATGTCAACAATGGGTCTGACTGAGGGCCTCCAGGAGAGAGGCCCTAGCAAGAAGCGCCCCGAGGAGCGTCTTGCCACAAATCAACACTGGGTCTGACTGAGCGCCTCCAGGAGAGAGGCCCAAGCAAGACACGCCCCGAGGAGCGTCTTGACACATGTCAACACTGGGTCTGACTGAGGGCCTCCATGAGAGAAGCCCAAGCAAGAAGGGCCCCGAGGAGAGTCTTGCCACATGTCAACACTGGGTCTGACAGTGGGCATCCAGGAGAGAGGCCCAAGCAATACGCGCCCAGAGGATCGTCTTGCCACATGTCAATAATGGGTCTGACTGAGGGCCTCCAGGAGAGAAGCCCAAGCATGACGCACCCCGAGGAGCTTCTTGCTACATGTCAGCACTCGGTCTGACTGAGCGCCTCCAGGAGAGAGGCCAAAGCAAGACGCGCCCCGAGGAGCGTCTTGACACATGTCAACACTGGGTCTGACAGAGGGCCTCCATGAGAGAGGCCCAAGCAAGACGCGCCCCGAGGAGTGTCTTGCCACATGTCAACACTGTGTCTGACTGAGCGCCTCCAGGAGAGAGGCCCAAGCAAGACGCGCCCCGAGGAGCGTCTTGCCACATGTCACTACTCGGTCTGACTGAGCGCCTCCAGGAGGGAGGTCCAAGCAAGACGCGCCCCGAGGAACGTCTTGCCACATGTCACTACTCGGTCTGACTGAGCGCCTCCAGGAGAGAGGCCCAAGCAAGACGTGCCCCGAGGAGCGTCTTGCCACGTGTCAACACTGGGTCTGACTTAGCGCCTCCAGGAGAGAGGCCCAAGCAAGATGCGCCCCGAGGAGCGTCTTGCCACGTGTCACCACTGGGTCTGACTGAGCTCCTCCAGGAGAGAGGCCCAAGCAAGACGCGCCCCGAGGAGCGTCTTGCCACGTGTCACCACTGAGTCTGATTGAGCACCTCCAGGAGAGAGGCCCCAGCAAGACGCGCCCCGAGGAGCGTCTTGCCACATGTCACTACTCGGTCTAACTGAGCGCCTCCAGGAGAGAGGTCCAAGCAAGATGCGCCCCGAGGAGCGTCTTGCCACATGGCACTATTCGGTCTGACTGAGCGCCTCCAGGAGGGAGGTCCAAGCAAGACGTGCCCCGAGGAGCGTCTTGCCACATGTCAACAATGGGTCTGACTGAGGTTCTCCAGGAGAGAAGCCCAAGCAAGACGCGCCCAGAGGAGCGTCTTGCCACATGTCAACACTGGGTCTGACTGAGCGCCTCCAGGAGAGAGGCCCAAGCAAGACACGCCCCGAGGAGCGTCTTGACACATGTCAACACTGGGTCGGACTGAGGGCCTCCATGAGAGAAGCCCAAGCAAGACGGGCCCCGAGGAGAGTCTTGCCACATGTTGACACTCGGTCTGACAGTGGGCATTCAGGAGAGAGGCCCAAGCAATACTCACCCCGAGGAGCGTCTTGCCACATGTCACCACTGGGTCTGAATGAGCACCTCCAGGAGAGAGGCCCAAGCAAGACACGCCCCGAGGAGCGTCTTTCCACGTGTCACCACTGGGTCTGACTGAGCGCCTCCAGGAGAGAGGCCCAAGCAAGACGCGCCCCGAGGAGCGTCTTGCCACATGTCAACACTGGGTCTGACTGAGCGCCTCCAGGAGAGAGGCCCAAGCAAGACGCGCCCCGAGGAGCGTCTTGCCACATGGCAACAATGGGTCTGACTGAGGGCCTCCAGGAGAGAGGCCCAAGCAAGATGCACCCGGAGGAGCGTCTTGCCACATGTCACCTCTGGTTCTGACTGAGCGCCTCCAGGAGAGAGGCCCAAGCAAGACGCGCCCCGAGGAGCGTCTTGTCACATGTCAACACTAGGTCTGTCCGAGCGCCTCCAGGAGAGAAGCCCAAGCAAGACGCGCCCCGAGGAGCGTCTTGCCACATGTCAACAATGGGTCTGACTGAGGGCCTCCAGGAGAGAAGCCCAAGCAAGACTGCGCCCCGAGGAGCGTCCTGACACATGTCAACACTGTGTCTGACAGAGGGCCTCCAGGAGAGAGGCCCAAGCAAGACACGCCCCGAGGAGTGTCTTGCCACATGTCACCACTGGGTCTGACTGAGCGCCTCCAGGAGAGAGGCCCAAGCAAGACGCGCCCCGAGGAGCGTCAGGCCACATGTCACTACTCAGTCTGACTGAGCGCCTCCAGGAGAGAGGCCCAAGCAAGACGCGCCCCGAGGAGCGTCTTGCCACATGTCAGCACTGGGTCTGACTGAGCGCCTCCAGGAGAGAGGCCCCAGCAAGACGCGCCCCGAGGAGCGTCTTGCCTTATGTCAGCACTCGGTCTGACTGAGCACCTCCAGGAGGGAGGCCCAAGCAAGACGCGCCCCGAGGAGCGTCTTGCCACATGTCAACAATGGTTCTTACTGAGGGCCTCCAGGAGAGAAGCCCTAGCAAGACGCGCCCCGAGAAGCTTCTTGCCACATGTCAGCACTCGGTCTGACAGAGGGCCTCCATGAGAGAGGCCCAAGCAAGACGCGCCCCGAGGAGTGTCTTGCCAAATGTCAACACTGGGTCTGACTGAGCGCCTCAGGGAGAGAGGTCCAAGCAAGACGCACCCCGAGGAGCGTCTTGCCACAAGTCAACAATGGGTCTTACTGAGGGCCTCCAGGAGAGAAGCCCAAGCAAGACGCGCCCCGAGGAGCTTCTTGCCACATGTCAGCACTGGGTCTGACTGAGCGCCTCCAGGAGAGAGGCCCAAGCAAGACGCACCCGAGGAGCGTCTTGCCACATGTCAACACTGGGTCTTACTGAGGGCCTCCAGGAGAGAAGCCCAAGCAAGACGCGCCCCGAGGAGCTTCTTGCCACATGTCAACAATGGGTCTTACTGAGGGCCTCCAGGAGAGAAGCCCAAGCAAGACGCGTCCCGAGGAGCTTCTTGCCACATGTCAGCACTGGGTCTGACTTAGCGCCTCCAGGAGAGAGGCCCAAGCAAGATGCGCCCCGAGGAGCGTCTTGCCACGTGTCACCACTGGGTCTGACTGAGCTCCTCCGGGAGAGAGGCCCAAGCAAGACGCGCCCCGAGGAGCGTCTTGCCACGTGTCACCACTGGGTCTGATTGAGCACCTCCAGGAGAGAGGCCCCAGCAAGACGCGCCCCGAGGAGCGTCTTGCCACATGTCACTACTCGGTCTAACTGAGCGCCTCCAGGAGAGAGGTCCAAGCAAGATGCGCCCCGAGGAGCGTCTTGCCACATGTCACTATTCGGTCTGACTGAGCGCCTCCAGGAGGGAGGTCCAAGCTAGACGCGCCCCGAGGAGCGTCTTGCCACATGTCACTACTCGGTCTGACTAAGCGCCTCCAGGAGAGAGGCCCAAGCAAGACGTGCCCCGAGGAGCGTCTTGCCACATGTCAACAATGGGTCTGACTGAGGTTCTCCAGGAGAGAAGCCCAAGCAATACACGCCCCGAGGAGCGTCTTGACACATGTCAACACTGGGTCGGACTCAGGGCCTCCATGAGAGAAGCCCAAGCAAGACGCGCCCCGAGGAGAGTCTTACCACATGTTAACACTCGGTCTGACAGTGGGCATTCAGGAGAGAGGCCCAAGCAATACTCGCCCCGAGGAGCGTCTTGCCACATGTCACCACTGGGTCTGAATGAGCACCTCCAGGAGAGAGGCCCAAGCAAGACGCGCCCCGAGGAGCGTCTTTCCACGTGTCACCACTGGGTCTGACTGAGCGCCTCCAGGAGAGAGGCCCAAGCAAGATGCGCCCCGAGGAGCGTCTTGCCACATGTCAACACTGGGTCTGACTGAGCGCCTCAAGGAGAGAGGCCCAAGCAAGACGCGCCCCGAGGAGCGTCTTGCCACATGTCAACAATGGGTCTGACTGAGGGCCTCCAGGAGAGAGGCCCAAGCAAGATGCACCCGGAGGAGCGTCTTGCCACATGTCACCTCTGGTTCTGACTGAGCGCCTCCAGGAGAGAGGCCCAAGCAAGACGTGCCCCGAGGAGCGTCTTGTCACATGTCAACACTGGGTCTGTCTGAGCGCCTCCAGGAGAGAAGCCCAAGCAAGACGCGCCCCGAGGAGCGTCTTGCCACATGTCAACAATGGGTCTGACTGAGGGCCTCCAGGAGAGAAGCCCAAGCAAGACTGCGCCCCGAGGAGCGTCCTGACACATGTCAACACTGTGTCTGACAGAGGGCCTCCAGGAGAGAGGCCCAAGCAAGACACGCCCCGCGGAGTGTCTTGCCACATGTCACCACTGGGTCTGACAGAGCGCCTCCAGGAGAGAGGCCCAAGCAAGACGCGCCCCGAGGAGCGTCAGGCCTCATGTCACTACTCAGTCTGACTGAGCGCCTCCAGGAGAGAGGCCCAAGCAAGACGCGCCCAGAGGAGCGTCTTGCCACATGTGAGCACTGGGTCTGACTGAACGCCTCCAGGAGAGAGGCCCCAGCAAGTTGCGCCCCGAGGAGCGTCTTGCCTTATGTCAGCACTCGGTCTGACTGAGCGCCTCCAGGAGAGAGGCCCAAGCAAGACGCGCCCCGAGGAGCGTCTTGCCACATGTCAACAATGGGTCTGACTGAGGGCCTCCAGCAGAGAGGCCCAAGCAAGATGCGCCCGGAGGAGCGTCTTGCCACATGTCAACACTGGGTCTGACAGAGGGCCTCCAGGAGAGAGGCCCAAGCAACACGCGGCCCGAGGAGCGTCTTGCCACATGTCAGCACTCGGTCTGACTGAGCGCCTCCAGGAAAGAGGCCCAAGCAAGACGTGCCCCGAGGAGCGTCTTGCCACATGTCAACAATGGGTCTGACTGAGGGCCTCCAGGAGAGAAGCCCAAGCAAGACTGCGCCCCGAGGAGCGTCTGGACACATGTCAACACTGGGTCTGACAGAGCGCCTCCAGGAGAGAGGCCCAAGCAAGACGCGCCCCGAGGAGTGCCTTGCCACATGTCACCACTGGGTCTGACTGAGCGCCTCCAGGAGAGAGGCCCAAGCAAGCCGTGCCCCGGGGAGCGTCAGGCCACATGTCACCACTCAGTCTGACTGAGCGCCTCCAGGAGAGAGGTCCAAGCAAGATACCCCCCGAGGAGCGTCTTGCCACATGTCAGCACTGGGTCTGACTGAGCGCCTCCAGGAGAGAGGCCCCAGCAAGACGCGCCCCGAGGAGCGTCTTGCCTTATGTCAGCACTCGGTCTGACTGAGCGCCTCCAGGAGAGAGGCCCCAGCAAGACGCGCCCCGAGGAGCGTCTTGCCACATGTCAACAATGGGTCTGACTGAGGGCCTCCAGGAGAGAGGCCCAAGCAAGATGCGCCCGGAGGAGCGTCTTGCCACATGTCAACACTGGGTCTGACAGAGGGCCTCCAGTAGAGAGGCCCAAGCAAGACGCGCCCCGAGGAGCGTCTTGCCACATGTCACCTCTGGTTCTGACTGAGCGCCTCCAGGAGAGAGTCCCAAGAGAGACGCGCCCCGAGGAGCGTCTTGTCACATGTCAACACTGGGTCTTTCTGAGCGCCTCCAGGAGAGAAGCCCAAGCATGACGCGCCCCGAGGAGCGTCTTGCCACATGTCAACAATGGGTCTGACTGAGGGCCTCCAGGAGAGAAGCCCAAGCAACACGCGGCCCGAGGAGCGTCTTGCCACATGTCAGCACTCGGTCTGACTGAGCGCCTCCAGGAGAGAGGCCCAAGCAAGACGCACCCCGAGGAGCGTCTTGCCACATGTCAACAATGGGTCTGACTGAGGGCCTCCAGGAGAGAAGCCCAAGCAAGACGCGCCCCGAGGAGCATCTTGACACATGTCAACACTGGGTCTGACAGAGGGCCTCCAGGAGAGAGGCCCAAGCAAGACGCGCCCCGAGGAGTGTCTTGCCACATGTCACCACTTGGTCTGACTGAGCGCCTCCAGGAGAGAGGCCCAAGCAACACGCGCCCTGAGGAGCGTCTTGCCACGTGTCAACACTGGGTCTGATTGAGGGCCTTCTGGAGAGAGGCCCAAGCAAGACGCGCCCCGAGGAGCGTCTTGCCACATGTCAACAATGGGTCTTACTGAGGGCCTCCAGGAGAGAAGCCCAAGCAAGACGCGCCCCGAGGAGCTTCTTTCCACATGTCAGCACTCGGTCTGTCTGAGCGCCTCCAGGAGAGAGGCCAAAGCAAGACGCGCCCCGAGGAGCGTCTTGACACATGTAAACACTGGGTCTGACAGAGGGCCTCCATGAGAGAGGCCCAAGCAAGACGCGCCCCGAGGAGTGTCTTGCCACATGTCAACACTGGGTCTGACAGAGGGCCTCCATGAGAGAGGCCCAAGCAAGACGCGCCCCAAGGAGTGTCTTGCCACATGTCACCACTTGGTCTGACTGAGCGCCTCCAGGAGAGAGGCCCAAGCAACACGCGCCCCGAGGAGCGTCAGGCCACATGTCACTACTCAGTCTGACTGAGCGCCTCCAGGAGAGAGTTCCAAGTAAGACGCGCCCTGAGGAGCGTCTTGCCACGTGTCAACACTGGGTCTGATTGAGGGACTTCTGGAGAGAGGCCCAAGCAAGACGCGCCCCGAGGAGCGTCTTGCCACATGTCAACAATGGTTCTTACTGAGGGCCTCCAGGAGAGAAGCCCTAGCAAGACGCGCCCCGAGAAGCTTCTTGCCACATGTCAGCACTCGGTCTGACAGAGGGCCTCCATGAGAGAGGACCAAGCAAGACGCGCCCCGAGGAGTGTCTTGCCAAATGTCAACACTGGGTCTGACTGAGCGCCTCAGGGAGAGAGGTCCAAGCAAGACGCGCCCCGAGGAGCGTCTTGCCACAAGTCAACAATGGGTCTTACTGAGGGCCTCCAGGAGAGAAGCCCAAGCAAGACGCGCCCCGAGGAGCTTCTTGCCACATGTCAGCACTGGGTCTGACTGAGCGCCTCCAGGAGAGAGGCCCAAGCAAGACGCGCCCCGAGGAGCGTCTTGCCACATGTCAACACTGGGTCTTACTGAGGGCCTCCAGGAGAGAAGCCCAAGCAAGACGCGCCCCGAGGAGCTTCTTGCCACATGTCAACAATGGGTCTTACTGAGGGCCTCCAGGAGAGAAGCCCAAGCAAGACGCGCCCCGAGGAGCTTCTTGCCACATGTCAACAATGGGTCTTACTGAGGGCCTCCAGGAGAGAAGCCCAAGCAAGACGCGCCCCGAGGAGCGTCTTGCCACATGTCACTACTCGGTCTGACTGAGCGCCTCCAGGAGAGAGGTCCAAGCAACACGCGCCCCGAGGAGCGTCTTGGCACATGTCAACACTGGGTCTGACTGAGTGCCTCCATGAGAGAAGCCCCTGCAAGACGCGCCCCGAGGAGCGTCTTGCCACATGTCACTACTCGGTCTGACTGAGCGCCTCCAGGAGAGAGGCGCAAGCAAGACGTGCCCCGAGGAGCGTCTTGCCACATGTCAACAATGGGTCTGACTGAGGGCCTCCAGGAGAGAAGCCCAAGCAAGAAGCGCCCCGAGGGGCGTCTTGCCACATGTCAACACTGGGTCTGACTGAGCGCCTCCAGGAGAGAGGCCAAAGCAAGACGCGCCCCGAGGAGCGTCTTGACACATGTCAACACTGGGTCTGACTGAGGGCCTCCATGAGAGAGGCCCAAGCAAGACGCGCCCCGAGGAGTGTCTTTCCACATGTCAACACTGTGTCTGACTGAGCGCCTCCAGGAGAGTGGCCCAAGCAAGACGCGCCCCGAGGAGCGTCTTGCCACGTGTCAACACTGGGTCTGACTTTGCGCCTCCAGGAGAGAGGCCCAAGCAAGATGCGCCTCGAGGAGCGTCTTGCCACGTGTCACCACTGGGTCTGACTGAGCTCCTCCAGGAGAGAGGCCCAAGCAAGACACGCCCCGAGGAGCGTCTTGACACATGTCAACACTGGGTCTGACTGAGGGCCTCCATGAGAGAAGCCCAAGCAAGACAGGCCCCGAGGAGAGTCTTGCCACATGTCAACACTGGGTCTGACAGAGGGCATCCAGGAGAGAGGCCCAAGCAATACGCGCCCCGAGGAGCGTCTTGCCAAATGTCAACAATGGGTCTGACTGAGGGCCTCCAGGAGAGAAGCCCAAGCATGACGCACCCCGAGGAGCTTCTTGCTACATGTCAGCACTCGGTCTGACTGAGCGCCTCCAGGAGAGAGGCCAAAGCAAGACGCGCCCCGAGGAGCGTCTTGACACATGACAACACTGGGTCTGACAGAGGGCCTCCATGAGAGAGGCCCAAGTAAGACGCGCCCCGAGGAGTGTCTTTCCACATGTCAACACTGTGTCTGACTGAGCGCCTCCAGGAGAGAAGCCCAAGCAAGACGCGTCCCGAGGAGCTTCTTGCCACATGTCAGTACTGGGTCTTACTTAGCGCCTCCAGGAGAGAGGCCCAAGCAAGATGCGCCCCGAGGAGCGTCTTGCCACGTGTCACCACTGGGTCTGACTGAGCTCCTCCAGGAGAGAGGCCCAAGCAAGACGCGCCCCGAGGAGCGTCTTGCCACGTGTCACCACTGGGTCTGATTGAGCACCTCCAGGAGAGAGGCCCCAGCAAGACGCGCCCCGAGGAGCGTCTTGCCACATGTCACTACTCGGTCTAACTGAGCGCCTCCAGGAGAGAGGTCCAAGCAAGATGCGCCCCGAGGAGCGTCTTGCCACATGTCACTATTCGGTCTGACTGAGCGCCTCCAGGAGGGAGGTCCAAGCAAGACGCGCCCCGAGGAGCGTCGTGCCACATGTCACTACTCGGTCTGACTAAGCGCCTCCAGGAGAGAGGCCCAAGCAAGACGTGCCCCGAGGAGCGTCTTGCCACATGTCAACAATGGGTCTGACTGAGGTTCTCCAGGAGAGAAGCCCAAGCAAGACGCGCCCAGAGGAGCGTCTTGCCACATGTCAACACTGGGTCTGACTGAGCGCCTCCAGGAGAGAGGCCCAAGCAAGACACGCCCCGAGGAGCGTCTTGACACATGTCAACACTGGGTCGGACTGAGGGCCTCCATGAGAGAAGCCCAAGCAAGACGCGCCCCGAGGAGAGTTTTGCCACATGTTAACACTCGGTCTGACAGTGGGCATTCAGGAGAGAGGCCCAAGCAATACTCGCCCCGAGGAGCGTCTTGCCACATGTCACCACTGGGTCTGAATGAGCACCTCCAGGAGAGAGGCCCAAGCAAGACGCGCCCCGAGGAGCGTCTTTCCACGTGTCACCACTGGGTGTGACTGAGCGCCTCCAGGAGAGAGGCCCAAGCAAGATGCACCCGGAGGAGCGTCTTGCCACATGTCACCTCTGGTTCTGACTGAGCGCCTCCAGGAGAGAGGGCCAAGCAAGACGCGCCCCGAGGAGCGTCTTGTCACATGTCAACACTGGGTCTGTCTGAGCGCCTCCAGGAGAAAAGCCCAAGCAAGACGCGCCCCGAGGAGCGTCCTGACACATCTCAACACTGTGTCTGACAGAGGGCCTCCAGGAGAGAGGCCCAAGCAAGACACGCCCCGCGGAGTGTCTTGCCACATGTCACCACTGGGTCTGACTGAGCGCCTCCAGGAGAGAGGCCCAAGCAAGACGCGCCCCGAGGAGCGTCAGGCCTCATGTCACTACTCAGTCTGACTGAGCGCCTCCAGGAGAGAGGCCCAAGCAAGACGCGCCCCGAGGAGCGTCTTGCCACATGTCAGCACTGGGTCTGACTGAGCGCCTCCAGGAGAGAGGCCCCAGCAAGTTGCGCCCCGAGGAGCGTCTTGCCTTATGTCAGCACTCGGTCTGACTGAGCGCCTCCAGGAGAGAGGCCCAAGCAAGACGCGCCCCGAGGAGCGTCTTGCCACATGTCAACAATGGGTCTGACTGAGGGCCTCCAGGAGAGAGGCCCAAGCAAGATGCGCCCAGAGGAGCGTCTTGCCACATGTCAACACTGGGTCTGACAGAGGGCCTCCAGGAGAGAGGCCCAAGCAACTCGCGGCCCGAGGAGCGTCTTGCCACATGTCAGCACTCGGTCTCACAGAGCGCCTCCAGGAGAGAGGCCCAAGCAAGACGCGCCCCGAGGAGTGTCTTGCCACATGTCACCACTGGGTCTGACTGAGCGCCTCCAGGAGAGAGGCCCAAGCAAGCCGTGCCCCGGGGAGCATCAGGCCACATGTCACCACTCAGTCTGACTGAGCGCCTCCAGGAGAGAGGTCCAAGCAAGATACCCCCCGAGGAGCGTCTTGCCACATGTCAGCACTGGGTCTGACTGAGCGCCTCCAGGAGAGAGGCCCCAGCAAGACGCGCCCCGAGGAGCGTCTTGCCTTATGTCAGCACTCGGTCTGACTGAGCGCCTCCAGGAGAGAGGCCCCAGCAAGACGCGCCCCGAGGAGCGTCTTGCCACATGTCAACAATGGGTCTGACTGAGGGCCTCCAGGAGAGAGGCCCAAGCAAGATGCGCCCGGAGGAGCGTCTTGCCACATGTCAACACTGGGTCTGACAGAGGGCCTCCAGGAGAGAGGCCCAAGCAAGACGCGCCCCGAGGAGCGTCTTGCCACATGTCACTTCTGGTTCTGACTGAGCGCCTCCAGGAGAGAGTCCCAAGAGAGACGCGCCACGAGGAGCGTCTTGTCACATGTCAACACTGGGTCTTTCTGAGCGCCTCCAGGAGAGAAGCCCAAGCAAGACGCGCCCCGAGGAGCGTCTTGCCACATGTCAACAATGGGTCTGACTGAGGGCCTCCAGGAGAGAAGCCCAAGCAACACGCGGCCCGAGGAGCGTCTTGCCACATGTCAGCACTCGGTCTGACTGAGCGCCTCCAGGAGAGAGGCCCAAGCAAGACGCACCCCGAGGAGCGTCTTGCCACATGTCAACAATGGGTCTGACTGAGGGCCTCCAGGAGAGAAGCCCAAGCAAGACGCGCCCCGAGGAGCATCTTGACACATGTCAACACTGGGTCTGACAGAGGGCCTCCAGGAGAGAGGCCCAAGCAAGACGCACCCCGAGGAGTGTCTTGCCACATGTCACCACTTGGTCTGACTGAGCGCCTCCAGGAGAGAGGCCCAAGCAACACGCGCCCTGAGGAGCGTCTTGCCATGTGTCAACACTGGGTCTGATTGAGGGCCTTCTGGAGAGAGGCCCAAGCAAGACGCGCCCCGAGGAGCGTCTTGCCACATGTCAACAATGGGTCTTACTGAGGGCCTCCAGGAGAGAAGCCCAAGCAAGACGCGCCCCGAGGAGCTTCTTTCCACATGTCAGCACTCGGTCTGTCTGAGCGCCTCCAGGAGAGAGGCCAAAGCAAGACGCGCCCCGAGGAGCGTCTTGACACATGTCAACACTGGGTCTGACAGAGGGCCTCCATGAGAGAGGCCCAAGCAAGACGCGCCCCGAGGAGTGTCTTGCCACATGTCAACACTGGGTCTGACAGAGGGCCTCCATGAGAGAGGCCCAAGCAAGACGCGCCCCAAGGAGTGTCTTGCCACACGTCACCACTTGGTCTGACTGAGCGCCTCCAGGAGAGAGGCCCAAGCAACACGCGCCCCGAGGAGCGTCAGGCCACATGTCACTACTCAGTCTGACTGAGCGCCTCCAGGAGAGAGGCCCAAGTAAGACGCGCCCCGAGGAGCGTCTTGCCACGTGTCAACACTGGGTCTGATTGAGGGCCTTCTGGAGAGAGGCCCAAGCAAGACGCGCCCCGAGGAGCGTCTTGCCACATGTCAACAATGGTTCTTACTGAGGGCCTCCAGGAGAGCAGCCCTAGCAAGACGCGCCCCGAGGAGCGTCTTGCCACAAGTCAACAATGGGTCTTACTGAGGGCCTCCAGGAGAGAAGCCCAAGCAAGAAGCGCCCCGAGGAGCTTCTTGCCACATGTCAGCACTGGGTCTGACTGAGCGCCTCCAGGAGAGAGGCCCAAGCAAGACGCGCCGAGAGGAGCGTCTTGCCACATGTCAACACTGGGTCTTACTGAGGGCCTCCAGGAGAGAAGCCCAAGCAAGACGCGCCCTGAGGAGCTTCTTGCCACATGTCAACAATGGGTCTTACTGAGGGCCTCCAGTAGAGAAGCCCAAGCAAGACGCGCCCCGAGGAGCTTCTTGCCACATGTCAACAATGGGTCTTACTGAGGGCCTCCAGGAGAGAAGCCCAAGCAAGAAGCGCCCCGAGGAGCGTCTTGCCACATGTCACTACTCGGTCTGACTGAGCGCCTCCAGGAGAGAGGTCCAAGCAACACGCGCCCCTAGGAGCGTCTTGGCACATGCCAACACTGGGTCTGACTGAGTGCCTCCATGAGAGAAGCCCCTGCAAGACGCGCCCCGAGGAGCGTCTTGCCACAAGTCACTACTCGGTCGGACTGAGCGCCTCCAGGAGAGAGGCCCAAGCAAGACGTGCCCCGAGGAGCGTCTTGCCACATGTCAACAATGGGTCTGACTGAGGGCCTCCAGGAGAGAAGCCCAAGCAAGAAGCGCCCCGAGGAGCGTCTTGCCACATGTCAACACTGGGTCTGACAGAGGGCCTCCATGAGAGAGGCCCAAGCAAGACGCGCCCCGAGGAGTGTCTTTCCACATGTCAACACTGTGTCTGACTGAGCGCCTCCAGGAGAGTTGCCCAAGCAAGACGCGCCCCGAGGAGCGTCTTGCCAAGTGTCAACACTGGGTCTGACTTTGCGCCTCCAGGAGAGAGGCCCAAGCAAGATGCGCCTCGAGGAGCGTCTTGCCACGTGTCACCACTGGGTCTGACTGAGCTCCTCCAGGAGAGAGGCCCAAGCAAGACACGCCCCGAGGAGCGTCTTGACACATGTCAACACTGGGTCTGACTGAGGGCCTCCATGAGAGAAGCCCAAGCAAGACAGGCCCAGAGGAGAGTCTTGCCACATGTCAACACTGGGTCTGACAGAGGGCATCCAGGAGAGAGGCCCAAGCAATACGCGCCCCGAGGAGCGTCTTGCCAAATGTCAACAATGGGTCTGACTGAGGGCCTCCAGGAGAGAAGCCCAAGCATGACGCACCCCGAGGAGCTTCTTGCTACATGTCAGCACTCGGTCTGACTGAGCGCCTCCAGGAGAGAGGCCAAAGCAAGACGCGCCCCGAGGAGCGTCTTGACACATGTCAACACTGGGTCTGACAGAGGGCCTCCATGAGAGAGGCCCAAGTAAGACGCGCCCCGAGGAGTGTCTTTCCACATGTCAACACAGTGTCTGACTGAGCGCCTCCAGGAGAGTGGCCCAAGCAAGACGCGCCCCGAGGAACGTCATACCACGTGTCAACACTGGGTCTGACTTAGCGCCTCCAGGAGAGAGGCCCAAGCAAGATGCGCCTCGAGGAGCATCTTGCCACGTGTCACCACTGGGTCTGACTGAGCTCCTCCAGGAGAGAGGCCCAAGCAAGACGCGCCCCGAGGAGCGTCTTGCCACGTGTCACCACTGGGTCTGATTGAGCACCTCCAGGAGAGAGGCCCCAGCAAGACGCGCCCCGAGGAGCGTCTTGCCACATGTCACTACTCGGTCTAACTGAGCGCCTCCAGGAGAGAGGTCCAAGCAAGATGCGCCCCGAGGAGAGTCTTGCCACATGTCACTACTCAGTCTGACTGAGCGCCTCCAGGAGGGAGGTCCAAGCAAGACGCGCCCCGAGGAGCGTCTTGCCACATGTCACTACTCGGTTTGACTGAGCGCCTCCAGGAGAGAGGCCCAAGCAAGACGTGCCCCGAGGAGCGTCTTGCCACATGTCAACAATGGGTCTGACTGAGGGCCTCCAGGAGAGAAGCCCAAGCAAGACGCGCCCAGAGGAGCGCATTGCCACATGTCAACACTGGGTCTGACTGAGCGCCTCCAGGAGAGAGGCCCAAGCAAGACACGCCCCGAGGAGCGTCTTGACACATGTCAACACTGGGTCGGACTGAGGGCCTCCATGAGAGAAGCCCAAGCAAGACGCGCCCCGAGAAGCGTCTTGCCACGTGTCAACACTCGGTCTGACAGAGGTCATTCAGGAGAGAGGCCCAAGCAATACTTGCCCCGAGGAGCGTCTTGCCAAATGTCACCACTGGGTCTGAATGAGCGCCTCCAGGAGAGAGGCTCAACCAAGACGCGCCCCGAGGAGTGTCTTGCCACATGCCAACACTGGGTCTGACTGAGCGCCTCCAGGAGAGAGGCCCAAGCAAGACGCGCCCCGAGAAGTGTCTTGCCACGTGTCAACACTGGGTCTGACTGAGCGCCTCCAGGAGAGAGGCCCAAGCAACAAGCGCCCCGAGGAGCGTCTTTCCACGTGTCACCACTGGGTCTGACTGAGCGCCTCCAGGAGAGAGGCCCAAGCAAGACGCACCCCGAGGAGCGTCTTGCCACATGTCAACACTGGGTCTGACTGAGCGCCTCCAGGAGAGAGGCCCAAGCAAGAAGCGCACCGAGGAGCGTCTTGCCACATGACAACAATGGGTCTGACTGAGGGCCTCCAGGAGAGAGGCCCAAGCAAGATGCGCCCGGAGGAGCGTCTTGCCACATGTCACCTCTGGTTCTGACTGAGCGCCTCCAGGAGAGAGGCCCAAGCAAGACGCGCCCCAAGGAGCGTCTTGTCACATGTCAACACTGGGTCTGTCTGAGCGCCTCCAGGAGAGAAGCCCAAGCAAGACGCGCCCCGAGGAGCGTCTTGCCACATGTCAACAATGGGTCTGACTGAAGGCCTCCAGGAGAGAAGCCCAAGCAAGACTGCGCCCCGAGGAGCGTCTTGACACATGTCCACACTGGGTCTGACAGAGGGCCTCCAGGAGAGAGGCCCAAGCAAGACGCGCCCCGAGGAGCGTCAGGCCACATGTCACTACTCAGTCTGAGTGAGCGCCTCCAGGAGAGAGGCACAAGCAAGACGCGCCCCGAGGAGAGTCTTGCCACATGTCAGCACTGGGTCTGACTGAGCGCCTCCAGGAGAGAGGCCCCAGCAAGACGCGCCCCGAGGAGCATCTTGCCTTATGTCAGCACTCGGTCTGACTGAGCGCCTCCAGGAGAGAGGCCCAAGCAAGACACGCCCCGAGGAGCGTCTTGCCACATGTCAACAATGGGTCTGACTGAGGGCCTCCAGGAGAGAGGCCCAAGCAAGATGCGCCCGGAGGAGCGTCTTGCCACATGTCAACACTGGGTCTGAGAGAGGGCCTCCAGGAGAGAGGCCCAAGCAAGACGCGCCCTGAGGAGCGTCTTGCCACATGTCACTACTCGGTCTAACTGAGCGCCTCCAGGAGAGAGTTCCAAGCAAGATGCGCCCCGAGGAGCGTCTTGCCACATGTCACTACTCGGTCTGACTGAGCGCCTCCAGGAGGGAGGTCCAAGCAAGACGCGCCCCGAGGAGCGTCTTGCCACATGTCACTACTCGGTCTGACTGAGCGCCTCCAGGAGAGAGGCCCAAGCAAGACGTGCCCCGAGGAGCGTCTTGACACATGTCAACAATGGGTCTGACTGAGGGCCTCCAGGAGAGAAGCCGAAGCAAGACGCGCCCAGAGGAGCGTCTTGCCACATGTCAACACTGGGTCTGACTGAGCGCCTCCAGGAGAGAGGCCCAAGCAAGACGCGCCCCGAGGAGCGTCTTGCCACGTGTCAACACTGGGTCTGACTGAGCGCCTCCAGGAGAGAGGCCCAAGCAACACGCGCCCCGAGGAGCGTCTTTCCACGTGTCACCACTGGGTCTGACTGAGCGCCTCCAGGAGAGAGGCCCAAGCAAGACGCGCCCCGAGGAGCGTCTTGCCACATGTCAACACTGGGTCTGACTGAGCGCCTCCAGGAGAGAGGCCCAAGCAAGACGCGCCCCGAGGAGCGTCTTGCCACATGTCAACAATGGGTCTGACTGAGGGCCTCCAGGAGAGAGGCCCAAGCAAGATGCGCCCGGAGGAGCGTCTTGCCACATGTCACCTCTGGTTCTGACTGAGCGCCTCCAGGAGAGAGGCCCAAGCAAGACGCGCCCCAATAAGTGTCTTGTCACATGTCAACACTGGGTCTGTCTGAGCGCCTCCAGGAGAGAAGCCCAAGCAAGACGCGCCCCGAGGAGCGTCTTGCCACATGTCAACAATGGGTCTGACTGAAGGCCTCCAGGAGAGAAGCCCAAGCAAGACTGCCCCCCGAGGAGTGTCTTGACACATGTCCACACTGGGTCTGACAGAGGGCCTCCAGGAGAGAGGCCCAAGCAAGACGCGCCCTGAGGAGCGTCAGGCCACATGTCACTACTCAGTCTGACTGAGCGCCTCCAGGAGAGAGGCCCAAGCAAGACGCGCCCCGAGGAGAGTCTTGCCACATGTCAGCACTGGGTCTGACTGAGCGCCTCCAGGAGAGAGGCCCCAGCAAGACGCGCCCCGAGGAGCATCTTGCCTTATGTCAGCACTCGGTCTGACTGAGCGCCTCCAGGAGAGAGGCCCAAGCAAGACGCGCCCCGAGGAGCGTCTTGCCACATGTCAACAATGGGTCTGACTGAGGGCCTCCAGGAGAGAGGCCCAAGCAAGATGCGCCCAGAAGAGCGTCTTGTCACATGTCAACACTGGGTCTTTCTGAGCGCCTCCAGGAGAGAAGCCCAAGCAAGACGCGCCCCGAGGAGCGTCTTGCCACATGTCAGCACTCGGTCTGACTGAACGCCTCCAGGAGAGAGGCCCAAGCACGACGCGCCCCGAGGAGCGTCTTGCCACATGTCAACAATGGGTCTGACTGAGGACCTCCAGGAGAGAAGCCCAAGCAACACGCGGCCCGAGGAGCGTCTTGCCACATGTCAGCACTCGGTCTGACTGAGCGCCTCCAGGAGAGAGGCCCAAGCAAGACGCGCCCCGAGGAGCGTCTTGCCACATGTCAACAATGGGTCTGACTGAGGGCCTCCAGGAGAGAAGCCCAAGCAAGACTGCGCCCCGAGGAGCGTCTTGACACATGTCAACACTGGGTCTGACAGAGCGCCTCCAGGAGAGAGGCCCAAGCAAGACGCGCCCCGAGGAGTGTCTTGCCACATGTCAACACTGGGTCTGACTGAGCGCCTCCAGGAGAGAGGCCCAAGCAAGCCGCGCCCCGAGGAGCGTCAGGCCACATGTCACTACTCAGTCCGACTGAGCGCCTCCAGGAGAGAGGCCCAAGCAAGACGCGCCCCGAGGAGCGTCTTGCCACATGTCAGCACTGGGTCTGACTGAGCGCCTCCAGGAGAGAGGCCCCAGCAAGACGCGCCCCGAGGAGCGTCTTGCCTTATGTCAGCACTCGGTCTGACTGAGCGCCTCCAGGAGAGAGGCCCAAGCTAGACGCGCCCCGAGGAGCGTCTTGCCACATGTCAACAATGGGTCTGACTGAGGGCCTCCAGGAGAGAGGCCCAAGCAAGATGCGCCAAGGAGGAGCGTCTTGCCACATGTCAACACTGGGTCTGACAGAGGGCCTCCAGGAGAGAGGCCCAAGCAAGACGCGCCCCGAGGAGCGTCTTGCCACATGTCACCTCTGGTTCTGACTGAGCGCCTCCAGGAGAGAGGCCAAAGCAAGACGCGCCCCGAGGAGCGTCTTGCCACATGTCAACACTGGGTCTGACTGAGTGCCTCCATGAGAGAAGCCCCAGCAAGACGCGCCCCGAGGAGCGTCTTGCCACATGTCACTACTCGGTCTGTTTGAGCGCCTCCAGGAGAGAGGCCCAAGCAAGACGTGCCCCGAGGAGCGTCTTGCCACATGTCAACAATGGGTCTGACTGAGGGCCTCCAGGAGAGAAGCCCAAGCAAGACGCGCCCCGAGGAGCGTCTTGCCACATGTCAACACTGGGTCTGACTGAGCGCCTCCAGGAGAGAGGCCCAAGCAAGACACGCCCCGAGGAGCGTCTTGACACATGTCAACACTGGGTCTGACTGAGGGCCTCCATGAGAGAAGCCCAAGCAAGACGCGCCCCGAGAAGCGTCTTGACACATGTCAACACTGGGTCTGACAGAGGGCCTTCAGGAGAGAGGCCCAAGCAAGACGCGCCCCGAGGAGTGTCTTGCCACATGTCACCACTTGGTCTGACTGAGCGCCTCCAGGAGAGAGGCCCAAGCAACACGCGCCCCGAGGAGCGTCTTGCCACGTGTCAACACTGGGTCTGATTGAGGGCCTTCTGGAGAGAGGCCCAAGCAAGACGAGCCCCGAGGAGCGTCTTGCCACATGTCAACAATGGGTCTTACTGAGGGCCTCCAGGAGAGAAGCCCAAGCAAGACGCGCCCCGAGGAGCTTCTTGCCACATGTCAGCACTCGGTCTGACTGAGCGCCTCCAGGAGAGAGGCCAAAGCAAGACGCGCCCCGAGGAGCGTCTTGACACATCTCAACACTGGGTCTGACAGACGGCCTCCAGTAGAGAGGCCCAAGCAAGACGTGCCCCGAGGAGCGTCTTGCCACATGTCAACAATGGGTCTGACTGAGGGCCTCCAGGAGAGAAGCCCAAGCAAGAAACGCCCCGAGGAGCGTCTTGCCACATGTCAACACTGGGTCTGACTGAGCGCCTCCAGGAGAGAGGCCAAAGCAAGACGCGCCCCGAGGAGCGTCTTGACACATGTCAACACTGGGTCTGACAGAGGGCCTCCATGAGAGAGGCCCAAGAAAGACGCGCCAGGAGGAGTGTCTTTCCACATGTCAACACTGTGTCTGACTGAGCGCCTCCAGGAGAGTGGCCCAAGCAAGACGCGCCCCGAGGAGCGTCTTGCCACGTGTCAACACTGGGTCTGACTTAGGGCCTCCAGGAGAGAGGCCCAAGCAAGATGCGCCTCGAGGAGCGTCTTGCCACGTGTCACCACTGGGTCTGACTGAGCTCCTCCAGGAGAGAGGCCCAAGCAAGACACGCCCCGAGGAGCGTCTTGACACATGTCAACACTGGGTCTGACTGAGGGCCTCCATGAGAGAAGCCCAAGCAAGACAGGCCCCGAGGAGAGTCTTGCCACATGTCAACACTGGGTCTGACAGAGGGCATCCAGGAGAGAGGCACAAGCAATACGCGCCCCGAGGAGCGTCTTGCCAAATGTCAACAATGGGTCTGACTGAGGGCCTCCAGGAGAGAAGCCCAAGCATGACGCACCCCGAGGAGCTTCTTGCTACATGTCAGCACTCGGTCTGACTGAGCGCCTCCAGGAGAAAGGCCAAAGCAAGACGCGCCCCGAGGAGCGTCTTGACACATG
The DNA here is from genome assembly GCF_043380555.1 of Nothobranchius furzeri. NCBI lineage: Eukaryota > Metazoa > Chordata > Actinopteri > Cyprinodontiformes > Nothobranchiidae > Nothobranchius > Nothobranchius furzeri. The sequence continues at coordinate 21,412,779 of NC_091747.1, read as the reverse complement.
TCAACACTGGGTCTGACAGAGGGCCTCCATGAGAGAGGCCCAAGTAAGACGCGCCCCGAGGAGTGTCTTTCCACATGTCAACACTGTGTCTGACTGAGCGCCTCCAGGAGAGTGGCCCAAGCAAGACGCGCCCCGAGGAGCGTCTTGCCATGTGTCAACACTGGGTCTGACTTAGCGCCTCCAGGAGAGAGGCCCAAGCAAGATGCGCCTCGAGGAGCGTCTTGCCACGTGTCACCACTGGGTCTGACTGAGCTCCCCCAGGAGAGAGGCCCAAGCAAGACGCGCCCCGAGGAGCATCTTGCCAAGTGTCACCACTGGGTCTGATTGAGCACCTCCAGGAGAGAGGCCCCAGCAAGATGTGCCCCGAGGAGCGTCTTGCCACATGTCACTACTCGGTCTAACTGAGCGCCTCCAGGAGAGAGGTCCAAGCAAGATGCGCCCCGAGGAGCGTCTTGCCACATGTCACTACTCAGTCTGACTGAGCGCCTCCAGGAGGGAGGTCCAAGCAAGACGCGCCCCGAGGAGCGTCTTGCCACATGTCACTACTCGGTCTGACTGAGCGCCTCCAGGAGAGAGGCCCAAGCAAGACGTGCCTCGAGGAGCGTCTTGCCACATGTCAACAATGGGTCTGACTGAGGGCCTCCAGGAGAGAAGCCCAAGCAAGACGCGCCCAGAGGAGCGCCTTGCCACATGTCAACACTGGGTCTGACTGAGCGCCTCCAGGAGAGAGGCCCAAGCAAGACACGCCCCGAGGAGCGTCTTGACACATGTCAACACTGGGTCGGACTGAGGGCCTCCATGAGAGAAGCCCAAGCAAGACGCGCCCTGAGGAGAGTCTTGCAACATGTCAACACTCGGTCTGACAGAGGGCATTCAGGAGAGAGGCCCAAGCAATACTCGCCCCGAGGAGCGTCTTGCCAAATGTCACCACTGGGTCTGAATGAGCGCCTCCAGGAGAGAGGCCCAACCAAGACGCGCCCCGAGGAGGGTCTTGCCACATGCCAACACTGGGTCTGACTGAGCGCCTCCAGGAGAGAGGCCCAAGCAAGACGCGCCCCGAGGAGCGTCTTGCCACGTGTCAACACTGGGTCTGACTGAGCGCCTCCAGGAGAGAGGCCCAAGCAACACGCGCCCCGAGGAGCGTCTTTCCACGTGTCATCACTGGGTCTGACTGAGCGCCTCTAGGAGAGAGGCCCAAGCAAGACGCGCCCCGAGGAGCGTCTTGCCACATGTCAACACTGGGTCTGACTGAGCGCCTCCAGGAGAGAGGCCCAAGCAAGACGCGCCCCGAGGAGCGTCTTGCCACATGTCAACAATGGGTCTGACTGAGGGCCTCCAGGAGAGAGGCCCAAGCAAGATTCGCCCGGAAGAGCGTCTTGCCACATGTCACCTCTGGTTCTGACTGAGCGCCTCCAGGAGAGAGGCCCAAGCAAGACGCGCCCCAAGGAGCGTCTTGTAACATGTCAACACTGGGTCTGAATGAGCGCCTCCAGGAGAGAGGCTCAACCAAGACGCGCCCCGAGGAGTGTCTTGCCACATGCCAACACTGGGTCTGACTGAGCGCCTCCAGGAGAGAGGCCCAAGCAAGACGCGCCCCGAGAAGTGTCTTGCCACGTGTCAACACTGGGTCTGACTGAGCGCCTCCAGGAGAGAGGCCCAAGCAACACGCGCCCCGAGGAGCGTCTTTCCACGTGTCACCACTGGGTCTGACTGAGCGCCTCCAGGAGAGAGGCCCAAGCAAGACGCACCCCGAGGAGTGTCTTGCCACATGTCAACACTGGGTCTGACTGAGCGCCTCCAGGAGAGAGGCCCAAGCAAGAAGCGCCCCGAGGAGCGTCTTGCCACATGTCAACAATGGGTCTGACTGAGGGCCTCCAGGAGAGAGGCCCAAGCAAGATGCGCCCGGAGGAGCGTCTTGCCACATGTCACCTCTGGTTCTGACTGAGCGCCTCCAGGAGAGAGGCCCAAGCAAGACGCGCCCCAAGGAGCGTCTTGTCACATGTCAACACTGGGTCTGTCTGAGCGCCTCCAGGAGAGAAGCCCAAGCAAGACGCGCCCCGAGGAGCGTCTTGCCACATGTCAACAATGGGTCTGACTGAAGGCCTCCAGGAGAGAAGCCCAAGCAAGACTGCGCCCCGAGGAGCGTCTTGACACATGTCCACACTGGGTCTGACAGAGGGCCTCCAGGAGAGAGGCCCAAGCAAGACGCGCCCCGAGGAGCGTCAGGCCACATGTCACTACTCAGTCTGAGTGAGCGCCTCCAGGAGAGAGGCACAAGCAAGACGCGCCCCGAGGAGAGTCTTGCCACATGTCAGCACTGGGTCTGACTGAGCGCCTCCAGGAGAGAGGCCCCAGCAAGACGCGCCCCGAGGAGCATCTTGCCTTATGTCAGCACTCGGTCTGACTGAGCGCCTCCAGGAGAGAGGCCCAAGCAAGACGCGCCCCGAGGAGCGTCTTGCCACATGTCAACAATGGGTCTGACTGAGGGCCTCCAGGAGAGAGGCCCAAGCAAGATGCGCCCGGAGGAGCGTCTTTCCACATGTCAACACTGGGTCTGAGAGAGGGCCTCCAGGAGAGAGGCCCAAGCAAGACGCGCCCTGAGGAGCGTCTTGCCACTTGTCACCACTGGGTCTGATTGAGCACCTCCAAGAGAGAGGCCCCAGCAAGACGCGCCCCGAGGAGCGTCTTGCCACATGTCACTACTCGGTCTAACTGAGCGCCTCCAGGAGAGAGGTCCAAGCAAGATGCGCCCCGAGGAGCGTCTTGCCACATGTCACTACTCGGTCTGACTGAGCGCCTCCAGGAGGGAGGTCCAAGCAAGACGCGCCCCGAGGAGCGTCTTGCCACATGTCACTACTCGGTCTGACTGAGCGCCTCCAGGAGAGAGGCCCAAGCAAGACGTGCCCCGAGGAGCGTCTTGACACATGTCAACAATGGGTCTGACTGAGGGCCTCCAGGAGAGAAGCCGAAGCAAGACGCGCCCAGAGGAGCGTCTTGCCACATGTCAACACTGGGTCTGACTGAGCGCCTCCAGGAGAGAGGCCCAAGCAAGACGCGCCCCGAGGAGCGTCTTGCCACGTGTCAACACTGGGTCTGACTGAGCGCCTCCAGGAGAGAGGCCCAAGCAACACGCGCCCCGAGGAGCGTCTTTCCACGTGTCACCACTGGGTCTGACTGAGCGCCTCCAGGAGAGAGGCCCAAGCAAGACGCGCCCCGAGGAGCGTCTTGCCACATGTCAACACTGGGTCTGACTGAGCGCCTCCAGGAGAGAGGCCCAAGCAAGACGCGCCCCGAGGAGCGTCTTGCCACATGTCAACAATGGGTCTGACTGAGCGCCTCCAGGAGAGAGGCCCAAGCAAGATGCGCCCGGAGGAGCGTCTTGCCACATGTCACCTCTGGTTCTGACTGAGCGCCTCCAGGAGAGAGGCCCAAGCAAGACGCGCCCCAATAAGTGTCTTGTCACATGTCAACACTGGGTCTGTCTGAGCGCCTCCAGGAGAGAAGCCCAAGCAAGACGCGCCCCGAGGAGCGTCTTGCCACATGTCAACAATGGGTCTGACTGAAGGCCTCCAGGAGAGAAGCCCAAGCAAGACTGCCCCCCGAGGAGTGTCTTGACACATGTCCACACTGGGTCTGACAGAGGGCCTCCAGGAGAGAGGCCCAAGCAAGACGCGCCCCGAGGAGCGTCAGGCCACATGTCACTACTCAGTCTGACTGAGCGCCTCCAGGAGAGAGGCCCAAGCAAGACGCGCCCCGAGGAGAGTCTTGCCACAAGTCAGCACTGGGTCTGACTGAGCGCCTCCAGGAGAGAGGCCCAGCAAGACGCGCCCCGAGGAGCATCTTGCCTTATGTCAGCACTCGGTCTGACTGAACGCCTCCAGGAGAGAGGCCCAAGCAAGACGCGCCCCGAGGAGCGTCTTGCCACATGTCAACAATGGGTCTGACTGAGGGCCTCCAGGAGAGAGGCCCAAGCAAGATGCGCCCAGAAGAGCGTCTTGCCACATGTCAACACTGGGTCTGACAGAGGGCCTCCAGGAGAGAGGCCCAAGCAAGACGCGCCCCGAGGAGCGTCTTGCCACATGTCACCTCTGGTTCTGACTGAGCGCCTCCAGGAGAGAGGCCCAAGCAAGACGCGCCCCGAGGAGCGTCTTGTCACATGTCAACACTGGGTCTTTCTGAGCACCTCCAGGAGAGAAGCCCAAGCAAGACGCGCCCCGAGGAGCGTCTTGCCACATGTCAGCACTCGGTCTGACTGAACGCCTCCAGGAGAGAGGCCCAAGCACGACGCGCCCCGAGGAGCGTCTTGCCACATGTCAACAATGGGTCTGACTGAGGACCTCCAGGAGAGAAGCCCAAGCAACACGCGGCCCGAGGAGCGTCTTGCCACATGTCAGCACTCGGTCTGACTGAGCGCCTCCAGGAGAGAGGCCCAAGCAAGATGCGCCCCGAGGAGCGTCTTGCCACATGTCACTACTCGGTCTAACTGAGCGCCTCCAGGAGAGAGGTCCAAGCAAGATGCGCCCCGAGGAGCGTCTTGCCACATGTCACTACTCGGTCTGACTGAGCGCCTCCAGGAGGGAGGTCCAAGCAAGACGCGCCCCGAGGAGCGTCTTGCCACATGTCACTACTCGGTCTGACTGAGCGCCTCCAGGAGAGAGGCCCAAGCAAGACGTGCCCCGAGGAGCGTCTTGACACATGTCAACAATGGGTCTGACTGAGGGCCTCCAGGAGAGAAGCCGAAGCAAGACGCGCCCAGAGGAGCGTCTTGCCACATGTCAACACTGGGTCTGACTGAGCGCCTCCAGGAGAGAGGCACAAGCAAGACGCGCCCCGAGGAGCGTCTTGCCACGTGTCAACACTGGGTCTGACTGAGCGCCTCCAGGAGAGAGGCCCAAGCAACACGCGCCCCGAGGAGCGTCTTTCCACGTGTCACCACTGGGTCTGACTGAGCGCCTCCAGGAGAGAGGCCCAAGCAAGACGCGCCCCGAGGAGCGTCTTGCCACATGTCAACACTGGGTCTGACTGAGCGCCTCCAGGAGAGAGGCCCAAGCAAGACGCGCCCCGAGGAGCGTCTTGCCACATGTCAACAATGGGTCTGACTGAGGGCCTCCAGGAGAGAGGCCCAAGCAAGATGCGCCCGGAGGAGCATCTTGCCACATGTCACCTCTGGTTCTGACTGAGCGCCTCCAGGAGAGAGGCCCAAGCAAGACGCGCCCCAATAAGTGTCTTGTCACATGTCAACACTGGGTCTGTCTGAGCGCCTCCAGGAGAGAAGCCCAAGCAAGACGCGCCCCGAGGAGCGTCTTGCCACATGTCAACAATGGGTCTGACTGAAGGCCTCCAGGAGAGAAGCCCAAGCAAGACTGCCCCCCGAGGAGTGTCTTGACACATGTCCACACTGGGTCTGACAGAGGGCCTCCAGGAGAGAGGCCCAAGCAAGACGCGCCCCGAGGAGCGTCAGGCCACATGTCACTACTCAGTCTGACTGAGCGTCTCCAGGAGAGAGGCCCAAGCAAGACGCGCCCCGAGGAGAGTCTTGCCACATGTCAGCACTGGGTCTGACTGAGCGCCTCCAGGAGAGAGGCCCCAGCAAGACGCGCCCCGAGGAGCATCTTGCCTTATGTCAGCACTCGGTCTGACTGAGCGCCTCCAGGAGAGAGGCCCAAGCAAGATGCGCCCAGAAGAGCGTCTTGCCACATGTCAACACTGGGTCTGACAGAGGGCCTCCAGGAGAGAGGCCCAAGCAAGACGCGCCCCGAGGAGCGTCTTGCCACATGTCACCTCTGGTTCTGACTGAGCGCCTCCAGGAGAGAGGCCCAAGCAAGACACGCCCCGAGGAGCGTCTTGACACATGTCAACACTGGGTCGGACTGAGGGCCTCCATGAGAGAAGCCCAAGCAAGACGCGCCCTGAGGAGAGTCTTGCAACATGTCAACACTCGGTCTGACAGAGGGCATTCAGGAGAGAGGCCCAAGCAATACTCGCCCCGAGGAGCGTCTTGCCAAATGTCACCACTGGGTCTGAATGAGCGCCTCCAGGAGAGAGGCCCAACCAAGACGCGCCCCGAGGAGGGTCTTGCCACATGCCAACACTGGGTCTGACTGAGCGCCTCCAGGAGAGAGGCCCAAGCAAGACGCGCCCCGAGGAGCGTCTTGCCACGTGTCAACACTGGGTCTGACTGAGCGCCTCCAGGAGAGAGGCCCAAGCAACACGCGCCCCGAGGAGCGTCTTTCCACGTGTCATCACTGGGTCTGACTGAGCGCCTCTAGGAGAGAGGCCCAAGCAAGACGCGCCCCGAGGAGCGTCTTGCCACATGTCAACACTGGGTCTGACTGAGCGCCTCCAGGAGAGAGGCCCAAGCAAGACGCGCCCCGAGGAGCGTCTTGCCACATGTCAACAATGGGTCTGACTGAGGGCCTCCAGGAGAGAGGCCCAAGCAAGATTCGCCCGGAAGAGCGTCTTGCCACATGTCACCTCTGGTTCTGACTGAGCGCCTCCAGGAGAGAGGCCCAAGCAAGACGCGCCCCAAGGAGCGTCTTGTAACATGTCAACACTGGGTCTGAATGAGCGTCTCCAGGAGAGAGGCTCAACCAAGACGCGCCCCGAGGAGTGTCTTGCCACATGCCAACACTGGGTCTGACTGAGCGCCTCCAGGAGAGAGGCCCAAGCAAGACGCGCCCCGAGAAGTGTCTTGCCACGTGTCAACACTGGGTCTGACTGAGCGCCTCCAGGAGAGAGGCCCAAGCAACACGCGCCCCGAGGAGCGTCTTTCCACGTGTCACCACTGGGTCTGACTGAGCGCCTCCAGGAGAGAGGCCCAAGCAAGACGCACCCCGAGGAGTGTCTTGCCACATGTCAACACTGGGTCTGACTGAGCGCCTCCAGGAGAGAGGCCCAAGCAAGAAGCGCCCCGAGGAGCATCTTGCCACATGTCAACAATGGGTCTGACTGAGGGCCTCCAGGAGAGAGGCCCAAGCAAGATGCGCCCGGAGGAGCGTCTTGCCACATGTCACCTCTGGTTCTGACTGAGCGCCTCCAGGAGAGAGGCCCAAGCAAGACGCGCCCCAAGGAGCGTCTTGTCACATGTCAACACTGGGTCTGTCTGAGCGCCTCCAGGAGAGAGGCCCAAGCAAGATGCGCCCGGAGGAGCGTCTTTCCACATGTCAACACTGGGTCTGAGAGAGGGCCTCCAGGAGAGAGGCCCAAGCAAGACGCGCCCTGAGGAGCGTCTTGCCACTTGTCACCACTGGGTCTGATTGAGCACCTCCAAGAGAGAGGCCCCAGCAAGACGCGCCCCGAGGAGCGTCTTGCCACATGTCACTACTCGGTCTAACTGAGCGCCTCCAGGAGAGAGGTCCAAGCAAGATGCGCCCCGAGGAGCGTCTTGCCACATGTCACTACTCGGTCTGACTGAGCGCCTCCAGGAGGGAGGTCCAAGCAAGACGCGCCCCGAGGAGCGTCTTGCCACATGTCACTACTCGGTCTGACTGAGCGCCTCCAGGAGAGAGGCCCAAGCAAGACGTGCCCCGAGGAGCGTCTTGACACATGTCAACAATGGGTCTGACTGAGGGCCTCCAGGAGAGAAGCCGAAGCAAGACGCGCCCAGAGGAGCGTCTTGCCACATGTCAACACTGGGTCTGACTGAGCGCCTCCAGGAGAGAGGCCCAAGCAAGACGCGCCCCGAGGAGCGTCTTGCCACGTGTCAACACTGGGTCTGACTGAGCGCCTCCAGGAGAGAGGCCCAAGCAACACGCGCCCCGAGGAGCGTCTTTCCACGTGTCACCACTGGGTCTGAATGAGCGCCTCCAGGAGAGAGGCCCAAGCAAGACGCGCCCCGAGGAGCGTCTTGCCACATGTCAACACTGGGTCTGACTGAGCGCCTCCAGGAGAGAGGCCCAAGCAAGACGCGCCCCGAGGAGCGTCTTGCCACATGTCAACAATGGGTCTGACTGAGGGCCTCCAGGAGAGAGGCCCAAGCAAGATGCGCCCGGAGGAGCGTCTTGCCACATGTCACCTCTGGTTCTGACTGAGCGCCTCCAGGAGAGAGGCCCAAGCAAGACGCGCCCCAATAAGTGTCTTGTCACATGTCAACACTGGGTCTGTCTGAGCGCCTCCAGGAGAGAAGCCCAAGCAAGACGCGCCCCGAGGAGCGTCTTGCCACATGTCAACAATGGGTCTGACTGAAGGCCTCCAGGAGAGAAGCCCAAGCAAGACTGCCCCCCGAGGAGTGTCTTGACACATGTCCACACTGGGTCTGACAGAGGGCCTCCAGGAGAGAGGCCCAAGCAAGACGCGCCCCGAGGAGCGTCAGGCCACATGTCACTACTCAGTCTGACTGAGCGCCTCCAGGAGAGAGGCCCAAGCAAGACGCGCCCCGAGGAGAGTCTTGCCACAAGTCAGCACTGGGTCTGACTGAGCGCCTCCAGGAGAGAGGCCCAGCAAGACGCGCCCCGAGGAGCATCTTGCCTTATGTCAGCACTCGGTCTGACTGAACGCCTCCAGGAGAGAGGCCCAAGCAAGACGCGCCCCGAGGAGCGTCTTGCCACATGTCAACAATGGGTCTGACTGAGGGCCTCCAGGAGAGAGGCCCAAGCAAGATGCGCCCAGAAGAGCGTCTTGCCACATGTCAACACTGGGTCTGACAGAGGGCCTCCAGGAGAGAGGCCCAAGCAAGATGCGCCCCGAGGAGCGTCTTGCCACATGTCACCTCTGGTTCTGACTGAGCGCCTCCAGGAGAGAGGCCCAAGCAAGACGCGCCCCGAGGAGCGTCTTGTCACATGTCAACACTGGGTCTTTCTGAGCACCTCCAGGAGAGAAGCCCAAGCAAGACGCGCCCCGAGGAGCGTCTTGCCACATGTCAGCACTCGGTCTGACTGAACGCCTCCAGGAGAGAGGCCCAAGCACGACGCGCCCCGAGGAGCGTCTTGCCACATGTCAACAATGGGTCTGACTGAGGACCTCCAGGAGAGAAGCCCAAGAAACACGCGGCCCGAGGAGCGTCTTGCCACATGTCAGCACTCGGTCTGACTGAGCGCCTCCAGGAGAGAGGCCCAAGCAAGACGCGCCCCGAGGAGCGTCTTGCCACATGTCACTACTCGGTCTAACTGAGCGCCTCCAGGAGAGAGGTCCAAGCAAGATGCGCCCCGAGGAGCGTCTTGCCACATGTCACTACTCGGTCTGACTGAGCGCCTCAAGGAGGGAGGTCCAAGCAAGACGCGCCCCGAGGAGCGTCTTGCCACATGTCACTACTCGGTCTGACTGAGCGCCTCCAGGAGAGAGGCCAAGGCAAGACGTGCCCCGAGGAGCGTCTTGACACATGTCAACAATGAGTCTGACTGAGGGCCTCCAGGAGAGAAGCCGAAGCAAGACGCGCCCAGAGGAGCGTCTTGCCACATGTCAACACTGGGTCTGACTGAGCGCCTCCAGGAGAGAGGCCCAAGCAAGACGCGCCCCGAGGAGCGTCTTGCCGCGTGTCAACACTGGGTCTGACTGAGCGCCTCCAGGAGAGAGGCCCAAGCAACACGCGCCCCGAGGAGCGTCTTTCCACGTGTCACCACTGGGTCTGACTGAGCGCCTCCAGGAGAGAGGCCCAAGCAAGACGCGCCCCGAGGAGCGTCTTGCCACATGTCAACACTGGGTCTGACTGAGCGCCTCCAGGAGAGAGGCCCAAGCAAGACGCGCCCCGAGGAGCGTCTTGCCACATGTCAACAATGGGTCTGACTGAGGGCCTCCAGGAGAGAGGCCCAAGCAAGATGCGCCCGGAGGAGCGTCTTGCCACATGTCACCTCTGGTTCTGACTGAGCGCCTCCAGGAGAGAGGCCCAAGCAAGACGCGCCCCAATAAGTGTCTTGTCACATGTCAACACTGGGTCTGTCTGAGCGCCTCCAGGAGAGAAGCCCAAGCAAGACGCGCCCCGAGGAGCGTCTTGCCACATGTCAACAATGGGTCTGACTGAAGGCCTCCAGGAGAGAAGCCCAAGCAAGACTGCCCCCCGAGGAGTGTCTTGACACATGTCCACACTGGGTCTGACAGAGGGCCTCCAGGAGAGAGGCCCAAGCAAGACGCGCCCCGAGGAGCGTCAGGCCACATGTCACTACTCAGTCTGACTGAGCGTCTCCAGGAGAGAGGCCCAAGCAAGACACGCCCCGAGGAGAGTCTTGCCACATGTCAGCACTGGGTCTGACTGAGCGCCTCCAGGAGAGAGGCCCCAGCAAGACGCGCCCCGAGGAGCATCTTGCCTTATGTCAGCACTCGGTCTGACTGAGCGCCTCCAGGAGAGAGGCCCAAGCAAGATGCGCCCAGAAGAGCGTCTTGCCACATGTCAACACTGGGTCTGACAGAGGGCCTCCAGGAGAGAGGCCCAAGCAAGACGCGCCCCGAGGAGCGTCTTGCCACATGTCACCTCTGGTTCTGACTGAGCGCCTCCAGGAGAGAGGCCCAAGCAAGACGCGCCCCGAGGAGCGTCTTGTCACATGTCAACACTGGGTCTTTCTGAGCGCCTCCAGGAGAGAAGCCCAAGCAAGACGCGCCCCGAGGAGCGTCTTGCCACATGTCAGCACTCGGTCTGACTGAACGCCTCCAGGAGAGAGGCCCAAGCACGACGCGCCCCGAGGAGCGTCTTGCCACATGTCAACAATGGGTCTGACTGAGGACCTCCAGGAGAGAAGCCCAAGCAACACGCGGCCCGAGGAGCGTCTTGCCACATGTCAGCACTCGGTCTGACTGAGCGCCTCCAGGAGAGAGGCCCAAGCAAGACGCGCCCCGAGGAGCGTCTTGCCACATGTCAACAATGGGTCTGACTGAGGGCCTCCAGGAGAGAAGCCCAAGCAAGACTGCGCCCCGAGGAGCGTCTTGACACATGTCAACACTGGGTCTGACAGAGCGCCTCCAGGAGAGAGGCCCAAGCAAGACGCGCCCCGAGGAGCGTCTTGCCACATGTCAACAATGGGTCTGACTGAGGGCCTCCAGGAGAGAGGCCCAAGCAAGATGCGCCCGGAGGAGCGTCTTGCCACATGTCACCTCTGGTTCTGACTGAGCGCCTCCAGGAGAGAGGCCCAAGCAAGACGCGCCCCAATAAGTGTCTTGTCACATGTCAACACTGGGTCTGTCTGAGCGCCTCCAGGAGAGAAGCCCAAGCAAGACGCGCCCCGAGGAGCGTCTTGCCACATGTCAACAATGGGTCTGACTGAAGGCCTCCAGGAGAGAAGCCCAAGCAAGACTGCCCCCCGAGGAGTGTCTTGACACATGTCCACACTGGGTCTGACAGAGGGCCTCCAGGAGAGAGGCCCAAGCAAGACGCGCCCCGAGGAGCGTCAGGCCACATGTCACTACTCAGTCTGACTGAGCGTCTCCAGGAGAGAGGCCCAAGCAAGACGCGCCCCGAGGAGAGTCTTGCCACATGTCAGCACTGGGTCTGACTGAGCGCCTCCAGGAGAGAGGCCCCAGCAAGACGCGCCCCGAGGAGCATCTTGCCTTATGTCAGCACTCGGTCTGACTGAGCGCCTCCAGGAGAGAGGCCCAAGCAAGATGCGCCCAGAAGAGCGTCTTGCCACATGTCAACACTGGGTCTGACAGAGGGCCTCCAGGAGAGAGGCCCAAGCAAGACGCGCCCCGAGGAGCGTCTTGCCACATGTCACCTCTGGTTCTGACTGAGCGCCTCCAGGAGAGAGGCCCAAGCAAGACGCGCCCCGAGGAGCGTCTTGTCACATGTCAACACTGGGTCTTTCTGAGCGCCTCCAGGAGAGAAGCCCAAGCAAGACGCGCCCCGAGGAGCGTCTTGCCACATGTCAGCACTCGGTCTGACTGAACGCCTCCAGGAGAGAGGCCCAAGCACGACGCGCCCCGAGGAGCGTCTTGCCACATGTCAACAATGGGTCTGACTGAGGACCTCCAGGAGAGAAGCCCAAGCAACACGCGGCCCGAGGAGCGTCTTGCCACATGTCAGCACTCGGTCTGACTGAGCGCCTCCAGGAGAGAGGCCCAAGCAAGACGCGCCCCGAGGAGCGTCTTGCCACATGTCAACAATGGGTCTGACTGAGGGCCTCCAGGAGAGAAGCCCAAGCAAGACTGCGCCCCGAGGAGCGTCTTGACACATGTCAACACTGGGTCTGACAGAGCGCCTCCAGGAGAGAGGCCCAAGCAAGACGCGCCCCGAGGAGTGTCTTGCCACATGTCAACACTGGGTCTGACTGAGCGCCTCCAGGAGAGAGGCCCAAGCAAGCCGCGCCCCGAGGAGCGTCAGGCCACATGTCACTACTCAGTCCGACTGAGCGCCTCCAGGAGAGAGGCCCAAGCAAGACGCGCCCCGAGGAGCGTCTTGCCACATGTCAGCACTGGGTCTGACTGAGCGCCTCCAGGAGAGAGGCCCCAGCAAGACGCGCCCCGAGGAGCGTCTTGCCTTACGTCAGCACTCGGTCTGACTGAGCGCCTCCAGGAGAGAGGCCCAAGCTAGACGCGCCCCGAGGAGCGTCTTGCCACATGTCAACAATGGGTCTGACTGAGGGCCTCCAGGAGAGAGGCCCAAGCAAGATGCGCCAAGGAGGAGCGTCTTGCCACATGTCAACACTGGGTCTGACAGAGGGCCTCCAGGAGAGAGGCCCAAGCAAGACGCGCCCCGAGGAGCGTCTTGCCACATGTCACCTCTGGTTCTGACTGAGCGCCTCCAGGAGAGAGGCCAAAGCAAGACGCGCCCCGAGGAGCGTCTTGCCACATGTCAACACTGGGTCTGACTGAGTGCCTCCATGAGAGAAGCCCCAGCAAGACGCGCCCCGAGGAGCGTCTTGCCACATGTCACTACTCGGTCTGTTTGAGCGCCTCCAGGAGAGAGGCCCAAGCAAGACGTGCCCCGAGGAGCGTCTTGCCACATGTCAACAATGGGTCTGACTGAGGGCCTCCAGGAGAGAAGCCCAAGCAAGACGCGCCCCGAGGAGCGTCTTGCCACATGTCAACACTGGGTCTGACTGAGCGCCTCCAGGAGAGAGGCCCAAGCAAGACACGCCCCGAGGAGCGTCTTGACACATGTCAACACTCGGTCTGACAGAGGGCCTCCAGGAGAGAGGCCCAAGCAAGACGCGCCCCGAGGAGTGTCTTGCCACATGTCAGCACTCGGTCTGACAGAGGGCCTCCAGGAGAGAGGCCAAAGCAAGACGCGCCCCGAGGAGCGTCTTGCCACATGTCAACAATGGGTCTGACTGAGGGCCTCCAGGAGAGAAGCCCAAGCAAGACGCGCCCCGAGAAGCGTCTTGACACATGTCAACACTGGGTCTGACAGAGGGCCTTCAGGAGAGTGGCCCAAGCAAGACGCGCCCCGAGGAGTGTCTTGCCACATGTCACCACTTGGTCTGACTGAGCGCCTCCAGGAGAGAGGCCCAAGCAACACGCGCCCCGAGGAGCGTCAGGCCACATGTCACTACTCAGTCTGACTGAGCGCCTCCAGGAGAAAGGCCCAAGCAAGATGCGCCCCGAGGAGCGTCTTGCCACGTGTCAACACTGGGTCTGATTGAGGGCCTTCTGGAGAGAGGCCCAAGCAAGACGAGCCCCGAGGAGCGTCTTGCCACATGTCAACAATGGGTCTTACTGAGGGCCTCCAGGAGAGAAGCCCAAGCAAGACGCGCCCCGAGGAGCTTCTTGCCACATGTCAGCACTCGGTCTGACTGAGCGCCTCCAGGAGAGAGGCCAAAGCAAGACGCGCCCCGAGGAGCGTCATGACACATCTCAACACTGGGTCTGACAGACGGCCTCCAGTAGAGAGGCCCAAGCAAGACGCGCCCCGAGGAGCGTCTTGCCACATGTCACTACTCGGTCTAACTGAGCGCCTCCAGGAGAGAGGTCCAAGCAAGATGCGCCCCGAGGAGCGTCTTGCCACATGTCACTACTCGGTCTGACTGAGCGCCTCCAGGAGGGAGGTCCAAGCAAGACGCGCCCCGAGGAGCGTCTTGCCACATGTCACTACTCGGTCTGACTGAGCGCCTCCAGGAGAGAGGCCCAAGCAAGACGTGCCCCGAGGAGCGTCTTGACACATGTCAACAATGGGTCTGACTGAGGGCCTCCAGGAGAGAAGCCGAAGCAAGACGCGCCCAGAGGAGCGTCTTGCCACATGTCAACACTGGGTCTGACTGAGCGCCTCCAGGAGAGAGGCCCAAGCAAGACGCGCCCCGAGGAGCGTCTTGCCGCGTGTCAACACTGGGTCTGACTGAGCGCCTCCAGGAGAGAGGCCCAAGCAACACGCGCCCCGAGGAGCGTCTTTCCACGTGTCACCACTGGGTCTGACTGAGCGCCTCCAGGAGAGAGGCCCAAGCAAGACGCGCCCCGAGGAGCGTCTTGCCACATGTCAACACTGGGTCTGACTGAGCGCCTCCAGGAGAGAGGCCCAAGCAAGACGCGCCCCGAGGAGCGTCTTGCCACATGTCAACAATGGGTCTGACTGAGGGCCTCCAGGAGAGAGGCCCAAGCAAGATGCGCCCGGAGGAGCGTCTTGCCACATGTCACCTCTGGTTCTGACTGAGCGCCTCCAGGAGAGAGGCCCAAGCAAGACGCGCCCCAATAAGTGTCTTGTCACATGTCAACACTGGGTCTGTCTGAGCGCCTCCAGGAGAGAAGCCCAAGCAAGACGCGCCCCGAGGAGCGTCTTGCCACATGTCAACAATGGGTCTGACTGAAGGCCTCCAGGAGAGAAGCCCAAGCAAGACTGCCCCCCGAGGAGTGTCTTGACACATGTCCACACTGGGTCTGACAGAGGGCCTCCAGGAGAGAGGCCCAAGCAAGACGCGCCCCGAGGAGCGTCAGGCCACATGTCACTACTCAGTCTGACTGAGCGTCTCCAGGAGAGAGGCCCAAGCAAGACGCGCCCCGAGGAGAGTCTTGCCACATGTCAGCACTGGGTCTGACTGAGCGCCTCCAGGAGAGAGGCCCCAGCAAGACGCGCCCCGAGGAGCATCTTGCCTTATGTCAGCACTCGGTCTGACTGAGCGCCTCCAGGAGAGAGGCCCAAGCAAGATGCGCCCAGAAGAGCGTCTTGCCACATGTCAACACTGGGTCTGACAGAGGGCCTCCAGGAGAGAGGCCCAAGCAAGACGCGCCCCGAGGAGAGTCTTGCCACATGTCAGCACTGGGTCTGACTGAGCGCCTCCAGGAGAGAGGCCCCAGCAAGACGCGCCCCGAGGAGCATCTTGCCTTATGTCAGCACTCGGTCTGACTGAGCGCCTCCAGGAGAGAGGCCCAAGCAAGATGCGCCCAGAAGAGCGTCTTGCCACATGTCAACACTGGGTCTGACAGAGGGCCTCCAGGAGAGAGGCCCAAGCAAGACGCGCCCCGAGGAGCGTCTTGCCACATGTCACCTCTGGTTCTGACTGAGCGCCTCCAGGAGAGAGGCCCAAGCAAGACGCGCCCCGAGGAGCGTCTTGTCACATGTCAACACTGGGTCTTTCTGAGCGCCTCCAGGAGAGAAGCCCAAGCAAGACGCGCCCCGAGGAGCGTCTTGCCACATGTCAGCACTCGGTCTGACTGAACGCCTCCAGGAGAGAGGCCCAAGCACGACGCGCCCCGAGGAGCGTCTTGCCACATGTCAACAATGGGTCTGACTGAGGACCTCCAGGAGAGAAGCCCAAGCAACACGCGGCCCGAGGAGCGTCTTGCCACATGTCAGCACTCGGTCTGACTGAGCGCCTCCAGGAGAGAGGCCCAAGCAAGACGCGCCCCGAGGAGCGTCTTGCCACATGTCAACAATGGGTCTGACTGAGGGCCTCCAGGAGAGAAGCCCAAGCAAGACTGCGCCCCGAGGAGCGTCTTGACACATGTCAACACTGGGTCTGACAGAGCGCCTCCAGGAGAGAGGCCCAAGCAAGACGCGCCCCGAGGAGTGTCTTGCCACATGTCAACACTGGGTCTGACTGAGCGCCTCCAGGAGAGAGGCCCAAGCAAGCCGCGCCCCGAGGAGCGTCAGGCCACATGTCACTACTCAGTCCGACTGAGCGCCTCCAGGAGAGAGGCCCAAGCAAGACGCGCCCCGAGGAGCGTCTTGCCACATGTCAGCACTGGGTCTGACTGAGCGCCTCCAGGAGAGAGGCCCCAGCAAGACGCGCCCCGAGGAGCGTCTTGCCTTACGTCAGCACTCGGTCTGACTGAGCGCCTCCAGGAGAGAGGCCCAAGCTAGACGCGCCCCGAGGAGCGTCTTGCCACATGTCAACAATGGGTCTGACTGAGGGCCTCCAGGAGAGAGGCCCAAGCAAGATGCGCCAAGGAGGAGCGTCTTGCCACATGTCAACACTGGGTCTGACAGAGGGCCTCCAGGAGAGAGGCCCAAGCAAGACGCGCCCCGAGGAGCGTCTTGCCACATGTCACCTCTGGTTCTGACTGAGCGCCTCCAGGAGAGAGGCCAAAGCAAGACGCGCCCCGAGGAGCGTCTTGCCACATGTCAACACTGGGTCTGACTGAGTGCCTCCATGAGAGAAGCCCCAGCAAGACGCGCCCCGAGGAGCGTCTTGCCACATGTCACTACTCGGTCTGTTTGAGCGCCTCCAGGAGAGAGGCCCAAGCAAGACGTGCCCCGAGGAGCGTCTTGCCACATGTCAACAATGGGTCTGACTGAGGGCCTCCAGGAGAGAAGCCCAAGCAAGACGCGCCCCGAGGAGCGTCTTGCCACATGTCAACACTGGGTCTGACTGAGCGCCTCCAGGAGAGAGGCCCAAGCAAGACACGCCCCGAGGAGCGTCTTGACACATGTCAACACTCGGTCTGACAGAGGGCCTCCAGGAGAGAGGCCCAAGCAAGACGCGCCCCGAGGAGTGTCTTGCCACATGTCAGCACTCGGTCTGACAGAGGGCCTCCAGGAGAGAGGCCAAAGCAAGACGCGCCCCGAGGAGCGTCTTGCCACATGTCAACAATGGGTCTGACTGAGGGCCTCCAGGAGAGAAGCCCAAGCAAGACGCGCCCCGAGAAGCGTCTTGACACATGTCAACACTGGGTCTGACAGAGGGCCTTCAGGAGAGTGGCCCAAGCAAGACGCGCCCCGAGGAGTGTCTTGCCACATGTCACCACTTGGTCTGACTGAGCGCCTCCAGGAGAGAGGCCCAAGCAACACGCGCCCCGAGGAGCGTCAGGCCACATGTCACTACTCAGTCTGACTGAGCGCCTCCAGGAGAAAGGCCCAAGCAAGATGCGCCCCGAGGAGCGTCTTGCCACGTGTCAACACTGGGTCTGATTGAGGGCCTTCTGGAGAGAGGCCCAAGCAAGACGAGCCCCGAGGAGCGTCTTGCCACATGTCAACAATGGGTCTTACTGAGGGCCTCCAGGAGAGAAGCCCAAGCAAGACGCGCCCCGAGGAGCTTCTTGCCACATGTCAGCACTCGGTCTGACTGAGCGCCTCCAGGAGAGAGGCCAAAGCAAGACGCGCCCCGAGGAGCGTCATGACACATCTCAACACTGGGTCTGACAGACGGCCTCCAGTAGAGAGGCCCAAGCAAGACGTGCCCCGAGGAGCGTCTTGCCACATGTCAACAATGGGTCTGACTGAGGTCCTCCAGGAGAGAAGCCCAAGCAAGAAGCGCCCCGAGGAGCGTCTTGCCACATGTCAACACTGGGTCTGACTGAGCGCCTCCAGGAGAGAGGCCAAAGCAAGACGCGCCCCGAGGAGCGTCTTGACACATGTCAACACTGGGTCTGACAGAGGGCCTCCATGAGAGAGGCCCAAGCAAGACGCGCCAGGAGGAGTGTCTTTCCACATGTCAACACTGTGTCTGACTGAGCGCCTCCAGGAGAGAGGCCCAAGCAAGACGCGCCCCGAGGAGCGTCTTGCCACGTGTCAACACTGGGTCTGACTTAGCGCCTCCAGGAGAGAGGCCCAAGCAAGATGCGCCTCGAGGAGCGTCTTGCCACGTGTCACCACTGGGTCTGACTGAGCTCCTCCAGGAGAGAGGCCCAAGCAAGACACGCCCCGAGGAGCGTCTTGACACATGTCAACACTGGGTCTGACTGAGGGCCTCCATGAGAGAAGCCCAAGCAAGACAGGCCCCGAGGAGAGTCTTGCCACATGTCAACACTGGGTCTGACAGAGGGCATCCAGGAGAGAGGCCCAAGCAATACGCGCCCCGAGGAGCGTCTTGCCAAATGTCAACAATGGGTCTGACTGAGGGCCTCCAGGAGAGAAGCCCAAGCATGACGCACCCCGAGGAGCTTCTTGCTACATGTCAGCACTCGGTCTGACTGAGCGCCTCCAGGAGAAAGGCCAAAGCAAGACGCGCCCCGAGGAGCGTCTTGACACATGTCAACACTGGGTCTGACAGAGGGCCTCCATGAGAGAGGCCCAAGTAAGACGCGCCCCGAGGAGTGTCTTTCCACATGTCAACACTGTGTCTGACTGAGCGCCTCCAGGAGAGTGGCCCAAGCAAGACGCGCCCCGAGGAGCGTCTTGCCACGTGTCAACACTGGGTCTGACTTAGCGCCTCCAGGAGAGAGGCCCAAGCAAGATGCGCCTCAAGGAGCGTCTTGCCACGTGTCACCACTGGGTCTGACTGAGCTCCCCCAGGAGAGAGGCCCAAGCAAGACGCGCCCCGAGGAGCATCTTGCCAAGTGTCACCACTGGGTCTGATTGAGCACCTCCAGGAGAGAGGCCCCAGCAAGACGCGCCCCGAGGAGCGTCTTGCCACATGTCACTACTCGGTCTAACTGAGCGCCTCCAGGAGAGAGGTCCAAGCAAGATGCGCCCCGAGGAGCGTCTTGCCACATGTCACTACTCAGTCTGACTGAGCGCCTCCAGGAGGGAGGTCCAAGCAAGACGCGCCCCGAGGAGCGTCTTGCCACATGTCACTACTCGGTCTGACTGAGCGCCTCCAGGAGAGAGGCCCAAGCAAGACGTGCCTCGAGGAGCGTCTTGCCACATGTCAACAATGGGTCTGACTGAGGGCCTCCAGGAGAGAAGCCCAAGCAAGATGCGCCCAGAGGAGCGCCTTGCCACATGTCAACACTGGGTCTGACTGAGCGCCTCCAGGAGAGAGGCCCAAGCAAGACACGCCCCGAGGAGCGTCTTGACACATGTCAACACTGTGTCGGACTGAGGGCCTCCATGAGAGAAGCCCAAGCAAGACGCGCCCTGAGGAGAGTCTTGCCACATGTCAACACTCGGTCTGACAGAGGGCATTCAGGAGAGAGGCCCAAGCAATACTCGCCCCGAGGAGCGTCTTGCCAAATGTCACCACTGGGTCTGAATGAGCGCCTCCAGGAGAGAGGCCCAACCAAGACGCGCCCCGAGGAGTGTCTTGCCACATGCCAACACTGGGTCTGACTGAGCGCCTCCAGGAGAGAGGCCCAAGCAAGACGCGCCCCGAGGAGCGTCTTGCCACGTGTCAACACTGGGTCTGACTGAGCGCCTCCAGGAGAGAGGCCCAAGCAACACGCGCCCCGAGGAGCGTCTTTCCACGTGTCATCACTGGGTCTGACTGAGCGCCTCTAGGAGAGAGGCCCAAGCAAGACGCGCCCCGAGGAGCGTCTTGCCACATGTCAACACTGGGTCTGACTGAGCGCCTCCAGGAGAGAGGCCCAAGCAAGACGCGCCCCGAGGAGCGTCTTGCCACATGTCAACAATGGGTCTGACTGAGGGCCTCCAGGAGAGAGGCCCAAGCAAGATTCGCCCGGAAGAGCGTCTTGCCACATGTCACCTCTGGTTCTGACTGAGCGCCTCCAGGAGAGAGGCCCAAGCAAGACGCGCCCCAAGGAGCGTCTTGTAACATGTCAACACTGGGTCTGTCTGAGCGCCTCCAGGAGAGAAGCCCAAGCAAGACGCGCCCCGAGGAGCGTCTTGCCACATGTCAACAATGGGTCTGACTGAAGGCCTCCAGGAGAGAAGCCCAAGCAAGACTGCGCCCCGAGGAGCGTCTTGACACATGTCCACACTGGGTCTGACAGAGGGCCTCCAGGAGAGAGGCCCAAGCAAGACGCGCCCCGAGGAGCGTCAGGCCACATGTCACTACTCAGTCTGACTGAGCGCCTCCAGGAGAGAGGCCCAAGCAAGACGCGCCCCGAGGAGAGTCTTGCCACATGTCAGCACTGGGTCTTACTGAGCGCCTCCAGGAGAGAGGCCCCAGCAAGACGCGCCCCGAGGAGCATCTTGCCTTATGTCAGCACTCGGTCTGACTGAGCGCCTCCAGGAGAGAGGCCCAAGCAAGACGCGCCCCGAGGAGCGTCTTGCCACATGTCAACAATGGGTCTGACTGAGGGCCTCCAGGAGAGAGGCCCAAGCAAGATGCGCCCGGAGGAGCGTCTTGCCACATGTCAACACTGGGTCTGACAGAGGGCCTCCAGGAGAGAGGCCCAAGCAAGACGCGCCCCGAGGAGCGTCTTGCCACTTGTCACCACTGGGTCTGATTGAGCACCTCCAGGAGAGAGGCCCCAGCAAGACGCGCCCCGAGGAGCGTCTTGTCACATGTCACTACTCGGTCTAACTGAGCGCCTCCAGGAGAGAGGTCCAAGCAAGATGCGCCCCGAGGAGCGTCTTGCCACATGTCACTACTCGGTCTGACTGAGCGCCTCCAGGAGGGAGGTCCAAGCAAGACGCGCCCCGAGGAGCGTCTTGCCACATGTCACTACTCGGTCTGACTGAGCGCCTCCAGGAGAGAGGACAAAGCAAGACGTGCCCCGAGGAGCGTCTTGCGACATGTCAACAATGGGTCTGACTGAGGGCCTCCAGGAGAGAAGCCCAAGCAAGACGCGCCCAGAGGAGCGTCTTGCCACATGTCAACACTGGGTCTGACTGAGCGCCTCCAGGCGAGAGGCCCAAGCAAGACGCGCCCCGAGGAGCGTCTTGCCACGTGTCAACACTGGGTCTGACTGAGCGCCTCCAGGAGAGAGGCCCAAGAAACACGCTCCCCGAGGAGCGTCTTTCCACGTGTCACCACTGGGTCTGACTGAGCGCCTCCAGGAGAGAGGCCCAAGCAAGACGCGCCCCGAGGAGCGTCTTGCCACATGTCAACACTGGGTCTGACTGAGCGCCTCCAGGAGAGAGGCCCAAGCAAGCCGCGCCCCGAGGAGCGTCAGGCCACATGTCACTACTCAGTCCGACTGAGCGCCTCCAGGAGAGAGGCCCAAGCACGACGCGCCCCGAGGAGCGTCTTGCCACATGTCAACAATGGGTCTGACTGAGGACCTCCAGGAGAGAAGCCCAAGCAACACGCGGCCCGAGGAGCGTCTTGCCACATGTCAGCACTCGGTCTGACTGAGCGCCTCCAGGAGAGAGGCCCAAGCAAGACGCGCCCCGAGGAGCGTCTTGCCACATGTCAACAATGGGTCTGACTGAGGGCCTCCAGGAGAGAAGCCCAAGCAAGACTGCGCCCCGAGGAGCGTCTTGACACATGTCAACACTGGGTCTGACAGAGCGCCTCCAGGAGAGAGGCCCAAGCAAGACGCGCCCCGAGGAGTGTCTTGCCACATGTCAACACTGGGTCTGACTGAGCGCCTCCAGGAGAGAGGCCCAAGCAAGCCGCGCCCCGAGGAGCGTCAGGCCACATGTCACTACTCAGTCCGACTGAGCGCCTCCAGGAGAGAGGCCCAAGCAAGACGCGCCCCGAGGAGCGTCTTGCCACATGTCAGCACTGGGTCTGACTGAGCGCCTCCAGGAGAGAGGCCCCAGCAAGACGCGCCCCGAGGAGCGTCTAGCCTTATGTCAGCACTCGGTCTGACTGAGCGCCTCCAGGAGAGAGGCCCAAGCTAGACGCGCTCCGAGGAGCGTATTGCCACATGTCAACAATGGGTCTGACTGAGGGCCTCCAGGAGAGAGGCCCAAGCAAGATGCGCCAAGGAGGAGCGTCTTGCCACATGTCAACACTGGGTCTGACAGAGGGCCTCCAGGAGAGAGGCCCAAGCAAGACGCGCCCCGAGGAGCGTCTTGCCACATGTCACCTCTGGTTCTGACTGAGCGCCTCCAGGAGAGAGGCCCAAGCAAGACGCGCCCCGAGGAGCGTCTTGCCACATGTCAACACTGGGTCTGACTGAGTGCCTCCATGAGAGAAGCCCCAGCAAGACGCGCCCCGAGGAGCGTCTTGCCACATGTCACTACTCGGTCTGTTTGAGCGCCTCCAGGAGAGAGGCCCAAGCAAGACGTGCCCCGAGGAGCGTCTTGCCACATGTCAACAATGGGTCTGACTGAGGGCCTCCAGGAGAGAAGCCCAAGCAAGACGCGCCCCGAGGAGCGTCTTGCCACATGTCAACACTGGGTCTGACTGAGCGCCTCCAGGAGAGAGGCCCAAGCAAGACACGCCCCGAGGAGCGTCTTGACACATGTCAACACTGGGTCTGACTGAGGGCCTCCATGAGAGAAGCCCAAGCAAGACGCGCCCCGAGGAGAGTCTTGCCACATGTCAACACTCGGTCTGACAGAGAACCTCCAGGAGAGAGGCCCAAGCAAGACGCGCCCCGAGGAGTGTCTTGCCACATGTCAGCACTCGGTCTGACTGAGCGCCTCCAGGAGAGAGGCCAAAGCAAGACGCGCCCCGAGGAGCGTCTTGCCACATGTCAACAATGGGTCTGACTGAGGGCCTCCAGGAGAGAAGCCCAAGCAAGACGCGCCCCGAGAAGCGTCTTGACACATGTCAATACTGGGTCTGACAGAGGGCCTCCAGGAGAGAGGCCCAAGCAAGACGCGCCCCGAGGAGTGTCTTGCCACATGTCACCACTTGGTCTGACTGAGCGCCTCCAGGAGAGAGGCCCAAGCAACACGCGCCCCGAGGAGCGTCAGGCCACATGTCACTACTCAGTCTGACTGAGCGCCTCCAGGAGAGAGGCCCAAGCAAGACGAGGCCCGAGGAGCGTCTTGCCACGTGTCAACACTGGGTCTGATTGAGGGCCTTCTGGAGAGAGGCCCAAGCAAGACGAGCCCCGAGGAGCGTCTTGCCACATGTCAACAATGGGTCTTACTGAGGGCCTCCAGGAGAGAAGCCCAAGCAAGACGCGCCCCGAGGAGCTTCTTGCCACATGTCAGCACTCGGTCTGACTGAGCGCCTCCAGGAGAGAGGCCAAAGCAAGACGCGCCCCGAGGAGCGTCTTGACACATCTCAACACTGGGTCTGACAGACGGCCTCCAGTAGAGAGGCCCAAGCAAGACGTGCCCCGAGGAGCGTCTTGCCACATGTAAACAATGGGTCTGAAGGAGGGCCTCCAGGAGAGAAGCCCAAGCAAGAAGCGCCCCGAGGAGCGTCTTGCCACATGTCAACACTGGGTCTGACTGAGCGCCTCCAGGAGAGAGGCCAAAGCAAGACGCGCCCCGAGGAGCGTCTTGACACATGTCAACACTGGGTCTGACAGAGGGCCTCCATGAGAGAGGCCCAAGCAAGACGCGCCAGGAGGAGTGTCTTTCCACATGTCAACACTGTGTCTGACTGAGCGCCTCCAGGAGAGTGGCCCAAGCAAGACGCGCCCCGAGGAGCGTCTTGCCACGTGTCAACACTGGGTCTGACTTAGCGCCTCCAGGAGAGAGGCCCAAGCAAGATGCGCCTCGAGGAGCGTCTTGCCACGTGTCACCACTGGGTCTGACTGAGCTCCTCCAGGAGAGAGGCCCAAGCAAGACACGCCCCGAGGAGCGTCTTGACACATGTCAACACTGGGTCTGACTGAGGGCCTGCATGAGAGAAGCCCAAGCAAGACAGGCCCCGAGGAGAGTCTTGCCACATGTCAACACTGGGTCTGACAGAGGGCATCCAGGAGAGAGGCCCAAGCAATACGCGCCCCGAGGAGCGTCTTGCCAAATGTCAACAATGGGTCTGACTGAGGGCCTCCAGGAGAGAAGCCCAAGCATGACGCACCCCGAGGAGCTTCTTGCTACATGTCAGCACTCGGTCTGACTGAGCGCCTCCAGGAGAGAGGCCAAAGCAAGACGCGCCCCGAGGAGCGTCTTGACACATGTCAACACTGGGTCTGACAGAGGGCCTCCATGAGAGAGGCCCAAGTAAGACGCGCCCCGAGGAGTGTCTTTCCACATGTCAACACTGTGTCTGACTGAGCGCCTCCAGGAGAGTGGCCCAAGCAAGACGCGCCCCGAGGAGCGTCTTGCCACGTGTCAACACTGGGTCTGACTTAGCGCCTCCAGGAGAGAGGCCCAAGCAAGATGCGCCTCGAGGAGCGTCTTGCCACGTGTCACCACTGGGTCTGACTGAGCTCCCCCAGGAGAGAGGCCCAAGCAAGACGCGCCCCGAGGAGCGTCTTGCCAAGTGTCACCACTGGGTCTGATTGAGCACCTCCAGGAGAGAGGCCCCAGCAAGACGCGCCCCGAGGAGCGTCTTGCCACATGTCACTACTCGGTCTAACTGAGCGCCTCCAGGAGAGAGGTCCAAGCAAGATGCGCCCCGAGGAGCGTCTTGCCACATGTCACTACTCAGTCTGACTGAGCGCCTCCAGGAGAGAGGCCCAAGCAAGACGTGCCTCGAGGAGCGTCTTGCCACATGTCAACAATGGGTCTGACTGAGGGCCTCCAGGAGAGAAGCCCAAGCAAGACGCGCCCAGAGGAGCGCCTTGCCACATGTCAACACTGGGTCTGACTGAGCGCCTCCAGGAGAGAGGCCCAAGCAAGACACGCCCCGAGGAGCGTCTTGACACATGTCAACACTGGGTCGGACCGAGGGCCTCCATGAGAGAAGCCCAAGCAAGACGCGCCCTGAGGAGAGTCTTGCCACATGTCAACACTCGGTCTGACAGAGGGCATTCAGGAGAGAGGCCCAAGCAATACTCGCCCCGAGGAGCGTCTTGCCAAATGTCACCACTGGGTCTGAATGAGCGCCTCCAGGAGAGAGGCCCAACCAAGACGCGCCCCGAGGAGTGTCTTGCCACATGCCAACACTGGGTCTGACTGAGCGCCTCCAGGAGAGAGGCCCAAGCAAGACGCGCCCCGAGGAGCGTCTTGCCACGTGTCAACACTGGGTCTGACTGAGCGCCTCCAGGAGAGAGGCCCAAGCAACACGCGCCCCGAGGAGCGTCTTTCCACGTGTCATCACTGGGTCTGACTGAGCGCCTCTAGGAGAGAGGCCCAAGCAAGACGCGCCCCGAGGAGCGTCTTGCCACATGTCAACACTGGGTCTGACTGAGCGCCTCCAGGAGAGAGGCCCAAGCAAGACACGCCCCGAGGAGCGTCTTGCCACATGTCAACAATGGGTCTGACTGAGGGCCTCCAGGAGAGAGGCCCAAGCAAGATTCGCCCGGAGGAGCGTCTTGCCACATGTCACCTCTGGTTCTGACTGAGCGCCTCCAGGAGAGAGGCCCAAGCAAGACGCGCCCCAAGGAGCGTCTTGTAACATGTCAACACTGGGTCTGTCTGAGCGCCTCCAGGAGAGAAGCCCAAGCAAGACGCGCCCCGAGGAGCGTCTTGCCACATGTCAACAATGGGTCTGACTGAAGGCCTCCAGGAGAGAAGCCCAAGCAAGACTGCGCCCCGAGGAGCGTCTTGACACATGTCCACACTGGGTCTGACAGAGGGCCTCCAGGAAAGAGGCCCAAGCAAGACGCGCCCCGAGGAGCGTCAGGCCACATGTCACTACTCAGTCTGACTGAGCGCCTCCAGGAGAGAGGCCCAAGCAAGACGCGCCCCGAGGAGAGTCTTGCCACATGTCAGCACTGGGTCTGACTGAGCGCCTCCAGGAGAGAGGCCCCAGCAAGACGCGCCCCGAGGAGCATCTTGCCTTATGTCAGCACTCGGTCTGACTGAGCGCCTCCAGGAGAGAGGCCCAAGCAAGACGCGCCCCGAGGAGCGTCTTGCCAAATGTCAACAATGGGTCTGACTGAGGGCCTCCAGGAGAGAGGCCCAAGCAAGATGCGCCCGGAGGAGCGTCTTGCCACATGTCAACACTGGGTCTGAAAGAGGGCCTCCAGGAGAGAGGCCCAAGCAAGACGTGCCCCGAGGAGCGTCTTGCCACTTGTCACCACTGGGTCTGATTGAGCACCTCCAGGAGAGAGGCCCCAGCAAGACGTGCCCCGAGGAGCGTCTTGCCACATGTCACTACTCGGTCTAACTGAGCGCCTCCAGGAGAGAGCTCCACGCAAGATGCGCCCCGAGGAGCGTCTTGCCACATGTCACTACTCGGTCTGACTGAGCGCCTCCAGGAGGGAGGTCCAAGCAAGACGCGCCCCGAGGAGCGTCTTGCCACATGTCACTACTCGGTCTGACTGAGCGCCTCCAGGAGAGAGGACAAAGCAAGACGTGCCCCGAGGAGCGTCTTGCCACATGTCAACAATGGGTCTGACTGAGGGCCTCCAGGAGAGAAGCCCAAGCAAGACGCGTTCAGAGGAGCGTCTTGCCACATGTCAACACTGGGTCTGACTGAGCACCTCCAGGCGAGAGGCCCAAGCAAGACGCGCCCCGAGGAGCGTCTTGCCACGTGTCAACACTGGGTCTGACTGAGCGCCTCCAGGAGAGAGGCCCAAGCAACACGCGCCCCGAGGAGCGTCTTTCCACGTGTCACCACTGGGTCTGACTGAGCGCCTCCAGGAGAGAGGCCCAAGCAAGACGCGCCCCGAGGAGCGTCTTGCCACATGTCAACACTGGGTCTGACTGAGCGCCTCCAGGAGAGAGGCCCAAGCAAGACGCGCCCCGAGGAGCGTCTTGCCACATGTCAACAATGGGTCTGACTGAGGGCCTCCAGGAGAGAGGCCCAAGCAAGATGCGCCCGGAGGAGCGTCTTGCCACATGTCACCTCTGGTTCTGACTGAGCGCCTCCAGGAGAGAGGCCCAAGCAAGACGCGCCCCAAGGAGCGTCTTGTCACATGTCAACACTGGGTCTGTCTGAGCGCCTCTAGGAGAGAAGCCCAAGCAAGACGCGCCCCGAGGAGCGTCTTGCCACATGTCAACAATGGGTCTGACTGAAGGCCTCCAGGAGAGAAGCCCAAGCAAGACCGCCCCCCGAGGAGTGTCTTGACACATGTCCACACTGGGTCTGACAGAGGGCCTCCAGGAGAGAGGCCCAAGCAAGATGCGCCCCGAGGAGCGTCAGGCCACATGTCACTACTCAGTCTGACTGAGCGCCTCCAGGAGAGAGGCCCAAGCAAGACGCGCCCCTAGGAGAGTCTTGCCACATGTCAGCACTGGGTCTGACTGAGCGCCTCCAGGAGAGAGGCCCCAGCAAGACGCGCCCCGAGGAGCATCTTGCCTTATGTCAGCACTCGGTCTGACTGAGGGCCTCCAGGAGAGAAGCCCAAGCAAGACGCGCCCCGAGAAGCGTCTTGACACATGTCAACACTGGGTCTGACAGAGGGCCTCCAGGAGAGAGGCCCAAGCAAGACGCGCCCCGAGGAGTGTCTTTCCACATGTCACCACTTGGTCTGACTGAGCGCCTCCAGGAGAGAGGCCCAAGCAAGACGCGCCCCGAGGAGCGTCTTGCCACGTGTCAACACTGGGTCTGATTGAGGGCCTTCTGGAGAGAGGCCCAAGCAAGACGAGCCCCGAGGAGCGTCTTGCCACATGTCAACAATGGGTCTTACTGAGGGCCTCAAGGAGAGAAGCCCAAGCAAGACGCGCCCCGAGGAGCTTCTTGCCACATGTCAGCACTCGGTCTGACTGAGCGCCTCCAGGAGAGAGGCCAAAGCAAGACGTGCCCCGAGGAGCGTCTTGCCACATGTCAACACTGGGTCTGACTGAGTGCCTCCATGAGAGAAGCCCCAGCAAGACGCGCCCCGAGGAGCGTCTTGCCACATGTCAACACTGGGTCTGACTGAGCACCTCCAGGAGAGAGGCCCAAGCAAGATGCGCCCCGAGGAGCGTCTTGCCACATGTCAACACTGGTTCTGACTGAGCGCCTCCAGGAGAGAGGCCCGAGGAGCGTCTTGCCACATGTCACCTCTGGGTCTGACTGAGCGCCTCCAGGAGAGAGGTCCAAGCAAGACGCGCCCCGAGGAGCGTCTTGTCACATGTCACTACTCGGTCTGACTGAGCGCCTCCAGGAGAGACGCCCAAGCAAGACGCGCCCCGAGGAGCGTCTTGCCACGTGTCAACACTGGGTCTGACTTAGCGCCTCCAGGAGAGAGGCCCAAGCAAGATGCGCCTCGAGGAGCGTCTTGCCACGTGTCACCACTGGGTCTGACTGAGCTCCCCCAGGAGAGAGGCCCAAGCAAGACGCGCCCCGAGGAGCGTCTTGCCAAGTGTCACCACTGGGTCTGATTGAGCACCTCCAGGAGAGAGGCCCCAGCAAGACGCGCCCCGAGGAGCGTCTTGCCACATGTCACTACTCGGTCTAACTGAGCGCCTCCAGGAGAGAGGTCCAAGCAAGATGCGCCCCGAGGAGCGTCTTGCCACATGTCACTACTCAGTCTGACTGAGCGCCTCCAGGAGAGAGGCCCAAGCAAGACGTGCCTCGAGGAGCGTCTTGCCACATGTCAACAATGGGTCTGACTGAGGGCCTCCAGGAGAGAAGCCCAAGCAAGACGCGCCCAGAGGAGCGCCTTGCCACATGTCAACACTGGGTCTGACTGAGCGCCTCCAGGAGAGAGGCCCAAGCAAGACACGCCCCGAGGAGCGTCTTGACACATGTCAACACTGGGTCGGACTGAGGGCCTCCATGAGAGAAGCCCAAGCAAGACGCGCCCTGAGGAGAGTCTTGCCACATGTCAACACTCGGTCTGACAGAGGGCATTCAGGAGAGAGGCCCAAGCAATACTCGCCCCGAGGAGCGTCTTGCCAAATGTCACCACTGGGTCTGAATGAGCGCCTCCAGGAGAGAGGCCCAACCAAGACGCGCCCCGAGGAGTGTCTTGCCACATGCCAACACTGGGTCTGACTGAGCGCCTCCAGGAGAGAGGCCCAAGCAAGACGCGCCCCGAGGAGCGTCTTGCCACGTGTCAACACTGGGTCTGACTGAGCGCCTCCAGGAGAGAGGCCCAAGCAACACGCGCCCCGAGGAGCGTCTTTCCACGTGTCATCACTGGGTCTGACTGAGCGCCTCTAGGAGAGAGGCCCAAGCAAGACGCGCCCCGAGGAGCGTCTTGCCACATGTCAACACTGGGTCTGACTGAGCGCCTCCAGGAGAGAGGCCCAAGCAAGACACGCCCCGAGGAGCGTCTTGCCACATGTCAACAATGGGTCTGACTGAGGGCCTCCAGGAGAGAGGCCCAAGCAAGATTCGCCCGGAGGAGCGTCTTGCCACATGTCACCTCTGGTTCTGACTGAGCGCCTCCAGGAGAGAGGCCCAAGCAAGACGCGCCCCAAGGAGCGTCTTGTAACATGTCAACACTGGGTCTGTCTGAGCGCCTCCAGGAGAGAAGCCCAAGCAAGACGCGCCCCGAGGAGCGTCTTGCCACATGTCAACAATGGGTCTGACTGAAGGCCTCCAGGAGAGAAGCCCAAGCAAGACTGCGCCCCGAGGAGCGTCTTGACACATGTCCACACTGGGTCTGACAGAGGGCCTCCAGGAGAGAGGCCCAAGCAAGACGCGCCCCGAGGAGCGTCAGGCCACATGTCACTACTCAGTCTGACTGAGCGCCTCCAGGAGAGAGGCCCAAGCAAGACGCGCCCCGAGGAGAGTCTTGCCACATGTCAGCACTGGGTCTGACTGAGCGCCTCCAGGAGAGAGGCCCCAGCAAGACGCGCCCCGAGGAGCATCTTGCCTTATGTCAGCACTCGGTCTGACTGAGCGCCTCCAGGAGAGAGGCCCAAGCAAGACGCGCCCCGAGGAGCGTCTTGCCAAATGTCAACAATGGGTCTGACTGAGGGCCTCCAGGAGAGAGGCCCAAGCAAGATGCGCCCGGAGGAGCGTCTTGCCACATGTCAACACTGGGTCTGAAAGAGGGCCTCCAGGAGAGAGGCCCAAGCAAGACGTGCCCCGAGGAGCGTCTTGCCACTTGTCACCACTGGGTCTGATTGAGCACCTCCAGGAGAGAGGCCCCAGCAAGACGTGCCCCGAGGAGCGTCTTGCCACATGTCACTACTCGGTCTAACTGAGCGCCTCCAGGAGAGAGCTCCACGCAAGATGCGCCCCGAGGAGCGTCTTGCCACATGTCACTACTCGGTCTGACTGAGCGCCTCCAGGAGGGAGGTCCAAGCAAGACGCGCCCCGAGGAGCGTCTTGCCACATGTCACTACTCGGTCTGACTGAGCGCCTCCAGGAGAGAGGACAAAGCAAGACGTGCCCCGAGGAGCGTCTTGCCACATGTCAACAATGGGTCTGACTGAGGGCCTCCAGGAGAGAAGCCCAAGCAAGACGCGTTCAGAGGAGCGTCTTGCCACATGTCAACACTGGGTCTGACTGAGCACCTCCAGGCGAGAGGCCCAAGCAAGACGCGCCCCGAGGAGCGTCTTGCCACGTGTCAACACTGGGTCTGACTGAGCGCCTCCAGGAGAGAGGCCCAAGCAACACGCGCCCCGAGGAGCGTCTTTCCACGTGTCACCACTGGGTCTGACTGAGCGCCTCCAGGAGAGAGGCCCAAGCAAGACGCGCCCCGAGGAGCGTCTTGCCACATGTCAACACTGGGTCTGACTGAGCGCCTCCAGGAGAGAGGCCCAAGCAAGACGCGCCCCGAGGAGCGTCTTGCCACATGTCAACAATGGGTCTGACTGAGGGCCTCCAGGAGAGAGGCCCAAGCAAGACGCGCCCCAAGGAGCGTCTTGTCACATGTCAACACTGGGTCTGTCTGAGCGCCTCTAGGAGAGAAGCCCAAGCAAGACGCGCCCCGAGGAGCGTCTTGCCACATGTCAACAATGGGTCTGACTGAAGGCCTCCAGGAGAGAAGCCCAAGCAAGACCGCCCCCCGAGGAGTGTCTTGACACATGTCCACACTGGGTCTGACAGAGGGCCTCCAGGAGAGAGGCCCAAGCAAGATGCGCCCCGAGGAGCGTCAGGCCACATGTCACTACTCAGTCTGACTGAGCGCCTCCAGGAGAGAGGCCCAAGCAAGACGCGCCCCTAGGAGAGTCTTGCCACATGTCAGCACAGGGTCTGACTGAGCGCCTCCAGGAGAGAGGCCCCAGCAAGACGCGCCCCGAGGAGCATCTTGCCTTATGTCAGCACTCGGTCTGACTGAGGGCCTCCAGGAGAGAAGCCCAAGCAAGACGCGCCCCGAGAAGCGTCTTGACACATGTCAACACTGGGTCTGACAGAGGGCCTCCAGGAGAGAGGCCCAAGCAAGACGCGCCCCGAGGAGTGTCTTTCCACATGTCACCACTTGGTCTGACTGAGCGCCTCCAGGAGAGAGGCCCAAGCAAGACGCGCCCCGAGGAGCGTCTTGCCACGTGTCAACACTGGGTCTGATTGAGGGCCTTCTGGAGAGAGGCCCAAGCAAGACGAGCCCCGAGGAGCGTCTTGCCACATGTCAACAATGGGTCTTACTGAGGGCCTCAAGGAGAGAAGCCCAAGCAAGACGCGCCCCGAGGAGCTTCTTGCCACATGTCAGCACTCGGTCTGACTGAGCGCCTCCAGGAGAGAGGCCAAAGAAAGACGTGCCCCGAGGAGCGTCTTGCCACATGTCAACACTGGGTCTGACTGAGTGCCTCCATGAGAGAAGCCCCAGCAAGACGCGCCCCGAGGAGCGTCTTGCCACATGTCAACACTGGGTCTGACTGAGCACCTCCAGGAGAGAGGCCCAAGCAAGATGCGCCCCGAGGAGCGTCTTGCCACATGTCAACACTGGTTCTGACTGAGCGCCTCCAGGAGAGAGGCCCGAGGAGCGTCTTGCCACATGTCACCTCTGGGTCTGACTGAGCGCCTCCAGGAGAGAGGTCCAAGCAAGACGCGCCCCGAGGAGCGTCTTGTCACATGTCACTACTCGGTCTGACTGAGCGCCTCCAGGAGAGACGCCCAAGCAAGACGTGCCCCGAGGAGCGTCTTGCCACATGTCAACAATGGGTCTGACTGAGGGCCTCCAGGAGAGAAGCCCAAGCAAGAAGCGCCCCGAGGAGCGTCTTGCCACATGTCAACACTGGGTCTGACTGAGCGCCTCCAGGAGAGAGGCCCAAGCAAGACACGCCCCGAGGAGCTTTTTGCCACATGTCAGCACTCGGTCTGAATGAGCGCCTCCAGGAGAGGCCAAAGCAAGACACGCCCCGAGGAGCGTCTTGCCACGTGTCACCACTGGGTCTGACTGAGCTCCTCCAGGAGAGAGGCCCCAGCAACACGCGCCCCGAGGAGCGTCTTGCCACATGTCACTACTCGGTCTGACTGAGCGCCTCCAGGAGGGAGGTCCAAGCAAGACGCGCCCCGAGGACCATCTTGCCACATGTCAACACTGGGTCTGACTGAGAACCTCCAGGAGAGAGGCCCAAGCAAGTCGCGCCCCGAGTAGCGTCTTGCCACATGTCAACACTGGGTCTGACTGAGCGCCTCCAGGAGAGAGGCCCAAGCAAGACGTGCCCCGAGGAGCTTCTTGTCACATGTCACTACTCGGTCTGACTGAGTGCCTCCAGGAGAGAGGCCCAAGCAAGACGTGCCCCGAGGAGCGTCTTGCCACGTGTCAACAATGGGTCTGACTGAGGTCCTCCAGGAGAGAAGCCCAAGCAAGAAGCACCCCGAGGAGCGTCTTGCCACGTGTCAACAATGGGTCTGACTGAGGGCCTCCAGGAGAGAAGCCCAAGCAAGACGCGCCCCGAGGAGCGTCTTGCCACATGTCAACAATGGGTCTGACTGAAGGCCTCCAGGAGAGAAGCCCAAGCAAGACTGCCCCCCGAGGAGTGTCTTGACACATGTCCACACTGGGTCTGACAGAGGGCCTCCAGGAGAGAGGCCCAAGCAAGACGCGCCCTGAGGAGCGTCAGGCCACATGTCACTACTCAGTCTGACTGAGCGCCTCCAGGAGAGAGGCCCAAGCAAGACGCGCCCCGAGGAGAGTCTTGCCACATGTCAGCACTGGGTCTGACTGAGCGCCTCCAGGAGAGAGGCCCCAGCAAGACGCGCCCCGAGGAGCATCTTGCCTTATGTCAGCACTCGGTCTGACTGAGCGCCTCCAGGAGAGAGGCCCAAGCAAGACGCGCCCCGAGGAGCGTCTTGCCACATGTCAACAATGGGTCTGACTGAGGGCCTCCAGGAGAGAGGCCCAAGCAAGATGCGCCCAGAAGAGCGTCTTGCCACATGTCAACACTGGGTCTGACAGAGGGCCTCCAGGAGAGAGGCCCAAGCAAGACGCGCCCCGAGGAGCGTCTTGCCACATGACACCTCTGGTTCTGACTGAGCGCCTCCAGGAGAGAGGCCCAAGCAAGACGCGCCCCGAGGAGCGTCTTGTCACATGTCAACACTGGGTCTTTCTGAGCGCCTCCAGGAGAGAAGCCCAAGCAAGACGCGCCCCGAGGAGCGTCTTGCCACATGTCAGCACTCGGTCTGACTGAACGCCTCCAGGAGAGAGGCCCAAGCACGACGCGCCCCGAGGAGCGTCTTGCCACATGTCAACAATGGGTCTGACTGAGGACCTCCAGGAGAGAAGCCCAAGCAACACGCGGCCCGAGGAGCGTCTTGCCACATGTCAGCACTCGGTCTGACTGAGCGCCTCCAGGAGAGAGGCCCAAGCAAGACGCGCCCCGAGGAGCGTCTTGCCACATGTCAACAACGGGTCTGACTGAGGGCCTCCCGGAGAGAAGCCCAAGCAAGACTGCGCCCCGAGGAGCGTCTTGACACATGTCAACACTGGGTCTGACAGAGCGCCTCCAGGAGAGAGGCCCAAGCAAGACGCGCCCCGAGGAGTGTCTTGCCACATGTCAACACTGGGTCTGACTGAGCGCCTCCAGGAGAGAGGCCCAAGAAAGCCGCGCCCCGAGGAGCGTCAGGCCACATGTCACTACTCAGTCCGACTGAGCGCCTCCAGGAGAGAGGCCCAAGCAAGACGCGCCCCGAGGAGCGTCTTGCCACATGTCAGCACTGGGTCTGACTGAGCGCCTCCAGGAGAGAGGCCCCAGCAAGACGCGCCCCGAGGAGCGTCTTGCCTTATGTCAGCACTCGGTCTGACTGAGCGCCTCCAGGAGAGAGGCCCAAGCTAGACGCGCCCCGAGGAGCGTCTTGCCACATGTCAACAATGGGTCTGACTGAGGGCCTCCAGGAGAGAGGCCCAAGCAAGATGCGCCAAGGAGGAGCGTCTTGCCACATGTCAACACTGGGTCTGACAGAGGGCCTCCAGGAGAGAGGCCCAAGCAAGACGCGCCCCGAGGAGCGTCTTGCCACATGTCACCTCTGGTTCTGACTGAGCGCCTCCAGGAGAGAGGCCAAAGCAAGACGCGCCCCGAGGAGCGTCTTGCCACATGTCAACACTGGGTCTGACTGAGTGCCTCAATGAGAGAAGCCCCAGCAAGACGCGCCCCGAGGAGCGTCTTGCCACATGTCACTACTCGGTCTGTTTGAGCGCCTCCAGGAGAGAGGCCCAAGCAAGACGTGCCCCGAGGAGCGTCTTGCCACATGACAACAATGGGTCTGACTGAGGGCCTCCAGGAGAGAAGCCCAAGCAAGACGCGCCCCGAGGAGCGTCTTGCCACATGTCAACACTGGGTCTGACTGAGCGCCTCCAGGAGAGAGGCCCAAGCAAGACACGCCCCGAGGAGCGTCTTGACACATGTCAACACTGGGTCTGACTGAGGGCCTCCATGAGAGAAGCCCAAGCAAGACGCTCCCCGAGGAGAGTCTTGCCACATGTCAACACTCGGTCTGACAGAGGGCCTCCAGGAGAGAGGCCCAAGCAAGACGCGCCCCGAGGAGTGTCTTGCCACATGTCAGCACTCGGTCTGACAGAGGGCCTCCAGGAGAGAGGCCAAAGCAAGACGCGCCCCGCGGAGCGTCTTGCCACATGTCAACAATGGGTCTGACTGAGGGCCTCCAGGAGAGAAGCCCAAGCAAGACGCGCCCCGAGAAGCGTCTTGACACATGTCAACACTGGGTCTGACAGAGGGCCTTCAGGAGAGAGGCCCAAGCAAGACGCGCCCCGAGGAGTGTCTTGCCACATGTCACCACTTGGTCTGACTGAGCGCCTCCAGGAGAGAGGCCCAAGCAACACGCGCCCCGAGGAGCGTCAGGCCACATGTCACTACTCAGTCTGACTGAGCGCCTCCAGGAGAGAGGCCCAAGCAAGATGCGCCCCGAGGAGCGTCTTGCCACGTGTCAACACTGGGTCTGATTGAGGGCCTTCTGGAGAGAGGCCCAAGCAAGACGAGCCCCGAGGAGCGTCTTGCCACATGTCAACAATGGGTCTTACTGAGGGCCTCCAGGAGAGAAGCCCAAGCAAGACGCGCCCCGAGGAGCTTCTTGCCACATGTCAGCACTCGGTCTGACTGAGCGCCTCCAGGAGAGAGGCCAAAGCAAGACGCGCCCCGAGGAGCGTCTTGACACATCTCAACACTGGGTCTGACAGACGGCCTCCAGTAGAGAGGCCCAAGCAAGACGTGCCCCGAGGAGCGTCTTGCCACATGTCAACAATGGGTCTGACTGAGGGCCTCCAGGAGAGAAGCCCAAGCAAGAAGCGCCCCGAGGAGCGTCTTGCCACATGTCAACACTGGGTCTGACTGAGCGCCTCCAGGAGAGAGGCCAAAGCAAGACGCGCCCCGAGGAGCGTCTTGACACATGTCAACACTGGGTCTGACAGAGGGCCTCCATGAGAGAGGCCCAAGCAAGACGCGCCAGGAGGAGTGTCTTTCCACATGTCAACACTGTGTCTGACTGAGCGCCTCCAGGAGAGTGGCCCAAGCAAGACGCGCCCCGAGGAGCGTCTTGCCACGTGTCAACACTGGGTCTGACTTAGCGCCTCCAGGAGAGAGGCCCAAGCAAGATGCGCCTCGAGGAGCGTCTTGCCACGTGTCACCACTGGGTCTGACTGAGCTCCTCCAGGAGAGAGGCCCAAGCAAGACACGCCCCGAGGAGCGTCTTGACACATGTCAACACTGGGTCTGACTGAGGGCCTCCATGAGAGAAGCCCAAGCAAGACAGGCCCCGAGGAGAGTCTTGCCACATGTCAACACTGGGTCTGACAGAGGGCATCCAGGAGAGAGGCCCAAGCAATACGCGCCCCGAGGAGCGTCTTGCCAAATGTCAACAATGGGTCTGACTGAGGGCCTCCAGGAGAGAAGCCCAAGCATGACGCACCCCGAGGAGCTTCTTGCTACATGTCAGCACTCGGTCTGACTGAGCGCCTCCAGGAGAAAGGCCAAAGCAAGACGTGCCCCGAGGAGCGTCTTGACACATGTCAACACTGGGTCTGACAGAGGGCCTCCATGAGAGAGGCCCAAGTAAGACGCGCCCCGAGGAGTGTCTTTCCACATGTCAACACTGTGTCTGACTGAGCGCCTCCAGGAGAGTGGCCCAAGCAAGACGCGCCCCGAGGAGCGTCTTGCCACGTGTCAACACTGGGTCTGACTTAGCGCCTCCAGGAGAGAGGCCCAAGCAAGATGCGCCTCGAGGAGTGTCTTGCCACGTGTCACCACTGGGTCTGACTGAGCTCCCCCAGGAGAGAGGCCCAAGCAAGACGCGCCCCGAGGAGCATCTTGCCAAGTGTCACCACTGGGTCTGATTGAGCACCTCCAGGAGAGAGGCCCCAGCAAGACGCGCCCCGAGGAGCGTCTTGCCACATGTCACTACTCGGTCTAACTGAGCGCCTCCAGGAGAGAGGTCCAAGCAAGATGCGCCCCGAGGAGCGTCTTGCCACATGTCACTACTCAGTCTGACTGAGCGCCTCCAGGAGGGAGGTCCAAGCAAGACGCGCCCCGAGGAGCGTCTTGCCACATGTCACTACTCGGTCTGACTGAGCGCCTCCAGGAGAGAGGCCCAAGCAAGACGTGCCTCGAGGAGCGTCTTGCCACATGTCAACAATGGGTCTGACTGAGGGCCTCCAGGAGAGAAGCCCAAGCAAGACGCGCCCAGAGGAGCGCCTTGCCACATGTCAACACTGGGTCTGACTGAGCGCCTCCAGGAGAGAGGCCCAAGCAAGACACGCCCCAAGGAGCGTCTTGACACATGTCAACACTGGGTCGGACTGAGGGCCTCCATGAGAGAAGCCCAAGCAAGACGCGCCCTGAGGAGAGTCTTGCCACATGTCAACACTCGGTCTGACAGAGGGCATTCAGGAGAGAGGCCCAAGCAATACTCGCCCCGAGGAGCGTCTTGCCAAATGTCACCACTGGGTCTGAATGAGCGCCTCCAGGAGAGAGGCCCAACCAAGACGCGCCCCGAGGAGTGTCTTGCCACATGCCAACACTGGGTCTGACTGAGCGCCTCCAGGAGAGAGGCCCAAGCAAGACGCGCCCCGAGGAGCGTCTTGCCACGTGTCAACACTGGGTCTGACTGAGCGCCTCCAGGAGAGAGGCCCAAGCAACACGCGCCCCGAGGAGCGTCTTTCCACGTGTCATCACTGGGTCTGACTGAGCGCCTCTAGGAGAGAGGCCCAAGCAAGATGCGCCCCGAGGAGCGTCTTGCCACATGTCAACACTGGGTCTGACTGAGCGCCTCCAGGAGAGAGGCCCAAGCAAGACGCGCCCCGAGGAGCGTCTTGCCACATGTCAACAATGGGTCTGACTGAGGGCCTCCAGGAGAGAGGCCCAAGCAAGATTCGCCCGGAAGAGCGTCTTGCCACATGTCACCTCTGGTTCTGACTGAGCGCCTCCAGGAGAGAGGCCCAAGCAGGACGCGCCCCAAGGAGCGTCTTGTAACATGTCAACACTGGGTCTGAATGAGCGCATCCAGGAGAGAGGCTCAACCAAGACGCGCCCCGAGGAGTGTCTTGCCACATGCCAACACTGGGTCTGACTGAGCGCCTCCAGGAGAGAGGCCCAAGCAAGACGCGCCCCGAGAAGTGTCTTGCCACGTGTCAACACTGGGTCTGACTGAGCGCCTCCAGGAGAGAGGCCCAAGCAACACGCGCCCCGAGGAGCGTCTTTCCACGTGTCACCACTGGGTCTGACTGAGCGCCTCCAGGAGAGAGGCCCAAGCAAGACGCACCCCGAGGAGTGTCTTGCCACATGTCAACACTGGGTCTGACTTAGCGCCTCCAGGAGAGAGGCCCAAGCAAGAAGCGCCCCGAGGAGCGTCTTGCCACATGTCAACAATGGGTCTGACTGAGGGCCTCCAGGAGAGAGGCCCAAGCAAGATGCGCCCGGAGGAGCGTCTTGCCACATGTCACCTCTGGTTCTGACTGAGCGCCTCCAGGAGAGAGGCCCAAGCAAGACGCGCCCCAAGGAGCGTCTTGTCACATGTCAACACTGGGTCTGTCTGAGCGCCTCCAGGAGAGAAGCCCAAGCAAGACGCGCCCCGAGGAGCGTCTTGCCACATGTCAACAATGGGTCTGACTGAAGGCCTCCAGGAGAGAAGCCCAAGCAAGACTGCGCCCCGAGGAGCGTCTTGACACATGTCCACAGTGGGTCTGACAGAGGGCCTCCAGGAGAGAGGCCCAAGCAAGACGCGCCCCGAGGAGCGTCAGGCCACATGTCACTACTCAGTCTGACTGAGCGCCTCCAGGAGAGAGGCCCCAGCAAGACGCGCCCCGAGGAGCATCTTGCCTTATGTCAGCACTCGGTCTGACTGAGCGCCTCCAGGAGAGAGGCCCAAGCAAGACGCGCCCCGAGGAGCGTCTTGCCACATGTCAACAATGGGTCTGACTGAGGGCCTCCAGGAGAGAGGCCCAAGCAAGATGCGCCCGGAGGAGCGTCTTGCCACATGTCAACACTGGGTCTGAGAGAGGGCCTCCAGGAGAGAGGCCCAAGCAAGACGCGCCCTGAGGAGCGTCTTGCCACTTGTCACCACTGGGTCTGATTGAGCACCTCCAAGAGAGAGGCCCCAGCAAGACGCGCCCCGAGGAGCGTCTTGCCACATGTCACTACTCGGTCTAACTGAGCGCCTCCAGGAGAGAGGTCCAAGCAAGATGCGCCCCGAGGAGCGTCTTGCCACATGTCACTACTCGGTCTGACTGAGCGCCTCCAGGAGGGAGGTCCAGGCAAGACGCGCCCCGAGGAGCGTCTTGCCACATGTCACTACTCGGTCTGACTGAGCGCCTCCAGGAGAGAGGCCCAAGCAAGACGTGCCCCGAGGAGCGTCTTGACACATGTCAACAATGGGTCTGACTGAGGGCCTCCAGGAGAGAAGCCGAAGCAAGAACCGCCCAGAGGAGCGTCTTGCCACATGTCAACACTGGGTCTGACTGAGCGCCTCCAGGAGAGAGGCCCAAGCAAGACGCGCCCCGAGGAGCGTCTTGCCACGTGTCAACACTGGGTCTGACTGAGCGCCTCCAGGAGAGAGGCCCAAGCAACACGCGCCCCGAGGAGCGTCTTTCCACGTGTCACCACTGGGTCTGACTGAGCGCCTCCAGGAGAGAGGCCCAAGCAAGACGCGCCCCGAGGAGCGTCTTGCCACATGTCAACACTGGGTCTGACTGAGCGCCTCCAGGAGAGAGGCCCGAGCAAGACGCGCCCCGAGGAGCGTCTTGCCACATGTCAACAATGGGTCTGACTGAGGGCCTCCAGGAGAGAGGCCCAAGCAAGATGCGCCCGGAGGAGCGTCTTGCCACATGTCACCTCTGGTTCTGACTGAGCGCCTCCAGGAGAGAGGCCCAAGCAAGACGCGCCCCAATAAGTGTCTTGTCACATGTCAACACTGGGTCTGTCTGAGCGCCTCCAGGAGAGAAGCCCAAGCAAGACGCGCCCCGAGGAGCGTCTTGCCACATGTCAACAATGGGTCTGACTGAATGCCTCCAGGAGAGAAGCCCAAGCAAGACTGCCCCCCGA
This sequence comes from Nothobranchius furzeri, assembly GCF_043380555.1. Lineage (NCBI taxonomy): Eukaryota > Metazoa > Chordata > Actinopteri > Cyprinodontiformes > Nothobranchiidae > Nothobranchius > Nothobranchius furzeri. The sequence continues at coordinate 21,373,154 of NC_091747.1, read as the reverse complement.
GGAGTGTCTTGACACATGTCCACACTGGGTCTGACAGAGGGCCTCCAGGAGAGAGGCCCAAGCAAGACGCGCCCCGAGGAGCGTCAGGCCACATGTCACTACTCAGTCTGACTGAGCGCCTCCAGGAGAGAGGCCCAAGCAAGACGCGCCCCGAGGAGAGTCTTGCCACATGTCAGCACTGGGTCTGACTGAGCGCCTCCAGGAGAGAGGCCCCAGCAAGACGCGCCCCGAGGAGCATCTTGCCTTATGTCAGCACTCGGTCTGACTGAGCGCCTCCAGGAGAGAGGCCCAAGCAAGACGCGCCCCGAGGAGCGTCTTGCCACATGTCAACAATGGGTCTGACTGAGGGCCTCCAGGAGAGAGGCCCAAGCAAGATGCGCCCAGAAGAGCGTCTTGCCACATGTCAACACTGGGTCTGACAGAGGGCCTCCAGGAGAGAGGCCCAAGCAAGACGCGCCCCGAGGAGCGTCTTGCCACATGTCACCTCTGGTTCTGACTGAGCGCCTCCAGGAGAGAGGCCCAAGCAAGACGCGCCCCGAAGAGCGTCTTGCCACTTGTCACCACTGGGTCTGATTGAGCACCTCCAAGAGAGAGGCCCCAGCAAGACGCGCCCCGAGGAGCGTCTTGCCACATGTCAGCACTCAGTCTGACTGAGCGCCTCCAGGAGAGAGGCCCAAGCAAGACGCGCCCCGAGGAGAGTCTTGTCACATGTCAACACTGGGTCTTTCTGAGCGCCTCCAGGAGAGAAGCCCAAGCAAGACGCGCCCCGAGGAGCGTCTTGCCACATGTCAGCACTCGGTCTGACTGAACGCCTCCAGGAGAGAGGCCCAAGCACGACGCGCCCCGAGGAGCGTCTTGCCACATGTCAACAATGGGTCTGACTGAGGACCTCCAGGAGAGAAGCCCAAGCAACACGCGGCCCGAGGAGCGTCTTGCCACATGTCAGCACTCGGTCTGACTGAGCGCCTCCAGGAGAGAGGCCCAAGCAAGACGCGCCCCGAGGAGCATCTTGCCACATGTCAACAATGGGTCTGACTGAGGGCCTCCAGGAGAGAAGCCCAAGCAAGACTGCGCCCCGAGGAGCGTCTTGACACATGTCAACACTGGGTCTGACAGAGCGCCTCCAGGAGAGAGGCCCAAGCAAGACGCGCCCCGAGGAGTGTCTTGCCACATGTCAACACTGGGTCTGACTGAGCGCCTCCAGGAGAGAGGCCCAAGCAAGCCGCGCCCCGAGGAGCGTCAGGCCACATGTCACTACTCAGTCCGACTGAGCGCCTCCAGGAGAGAGGCCCAAGCAAGACGCGCCCCGAGGAGCGTCTTGCCACATGTCAGCACTGGGTCTGACTGAGCGCCTCCAGGAGAGAGGCCCCAGCAAGACGCGCCCCGAGGAGCGTCTTGCCTTACGTCAGCACTCGGTCTGACTGAGCGCCTCCAGGAGAGAGGCCCAAGCTAGACGCGCCCCGAGGAGCGTCTTGCCACATGTCAACAATGGGTCTGACTGAGGGCCTCCAGGAGAGAGGCCCAAGCAAGATGCGCCAAGGAGGAGCGTCTTGCCACATGTCAACACTGGGTCTGACAGAGGGCCTCCAGGAGAGAGGCCCAAGCAAGACGCGCCCCGAGGAGCGTCTTGCCACATGTCACCTCTGGTTCTGACTGAGCGCCTCCAGGAGAGAGGCCAAAGCAAGACGCGCCCCGAGGAGCGTCTTGCCACATGTCAACACTGGGTCTGACTGAGTGCCTCCATGAGAGAAGCCCCAGCAAGACGCGCCCCGAGGAGCGTCTTGCCACATGTCACTACTCGGTCTGTTTGAGCGCCTCCAGGAGAGAGGCCCAAGCAAGACGTGCCCCGAGGAGCGTCTTGCCACATGTCAACAATGGGTCTGACTGAGGGCCTCCAGGAGAGAAGCCCAAGCAAGACGCGCCCCGAGGAGCGTCTTGCCACATGTCAACACTGGGTCTGACTGAGCGCCTCCAGGAGAGAGGCCCAAGCAAGACACGCCCCGAGGAGCGTCTTGACACATGTCAACACTGGGTCTGACTGAGGGCCTCCATGAGAGAAGCCCAAGCAAGACGCGCCCCGAGGAGAGTCTTGCCACATGTCAACACTCGGTCTGACAGAGGGCCTCCAGGAGAGAGGCCCAAGCAAGACGCGCCCCGAGGAGTGTCTTGCCACATGTCAGCACTCGGTCTGACAGAGGGCCTCCAGGAGAGAGGCCAAAGCAAGACGCGCCCCGAGGAGCGTCTTGCCACATGTCAACAATGGGTCTGACTGAGGGCCTCCAGGAGAGAAGCCCAAGCAAGACGCGCCCCGAGAAGCGTCTTGACACATGTCAACACTGGGTCTGACAGAGGGCCTTAAGGAGAGAGGCCCAAGCAAGATGCGCCCCGAGGAGTGTCTTGCCACATGTCACCACTTGGTCTGACTGAGCGCCTCCAGGAGAGAGGCCCAAGCAACACGCGCCCCGAGGAGCGTCAGGCCACATGTCACTACTCAGTCTGACTGAGCGCCTCCAGGAGAGAGGCCCAAGCAAGATGCGCCCCGAGGAGCGTCTTGCCACGTGTCAACACTGGGTCTGATTGAGGGCCTTCTGGAGAGAGGCCCAAGCAAGACGAGCCCCGAGGAGCGTCTTGCCACAAGTCAACAATGGGTCTTACTGAGGGCCTCCAGGAGAGAAGCCCAAGCAAGACGCGCCCCGAGGAGCTTCTTGCCACATGTCAGCACTCGGTCTGACTGAGCGCCTCCAGGAGAGAGGCCAAAGCAAGACGCGCCCCGAGGAGCGTCTTGACACATCTCAACACTGGGTCTGACAGACGGCCTCCAGTAGAGAGGCCCAAGCAAGACGTGCCCCGAGGAGCGTCTTGCCACATGTCAACAATGGGTCTGACTGAGGGCCTCCAGGAGAGAAGCCCAAGCAAGAAGCGCCCCGAGGAGCGTCTTGCCACATGTCAACACTGGGTCTGACTGAGCGCCTCCAGGAGAGAGGCCAAAGCAAGACGCGCCCCGAGGAGCGTCTTGACACATGTCAACACTGGGTCTGACAGAGGGCCTCCATGAGAGAGGCCCAAGCAAGACGCGCCAGGAGGAGTGTCTTTCCACATGTCAACACTGTGTCTGACTGAGCGCCTCCAGGAGAGAGGCCCAAGCAAGACGCGCCCCGAGGAGCGTCTTGCCACGTGTCAACACTGGGTCTGACTTAGCGCCTCCAGGAGAGAGGCCCAAGCAAGATGCGCCTCGAGGAGCGTCTTGCCACGTGTCACCACTGGGTCTGACTGAGCTCCTCCAGGAGAGAGGCCCAAGCAAGACACGCCCCGAGGAGCGTCTTGACACATGTCAACACTGGGTCTGACTGAGGGCCTCCATGAGAGAAGCCCAAGCAAGACAGGCCCCGAGGAGAGTCTTGCCACATGTCAACACTGGGTCTGACAGAGGGCATCCAGGAGAGAGGCCCAAGCAATACGCGCCCCGAGGAGCGTCTTGCCAAATGTCAACAATGGGTCTGACTGAGGGCCTCCAGGAGAGAAGCCCAAGCATGACGCACCCCGAGGAGCTTCTTGCTACATGTCAGCACTCGGTCTGACTGAGCGCCTCCAGGAGAAAGGCCAAAGCAAGACGCGCCCCGAGGAGCGTCTTGACACATGTCAACACTGGGTCTGACAGAGGGCCTCCATGAGAGAGGCCCAAGTAAGACGCGCCCCGAGGAGTGTCTTTCCACATGTCAACACTGTGTCTGACTGAGCGCCTCCAGGAGAGTGGCCCAAGCAAGACGCGCCCCGAGGAGCGTCTTGCCACGTGTCAACATTGGGTCTGACTTAGCGCCTCCAGGAGAGAGGCCCAAGCAAGATGCGCCTCGAGGAGCGTCTTGCCACGTGTCACCACTGGGTCTGACTGAGCTCCCCCAGGAGAGAGGCCCAAGCAAGACGCGCCCCGAGGAGCATCTTGCCAAGTGTCACCACTGGGTCTGATTGAGCACCTCCAGGAGAGAGGCACCAGCAAGACGCGCCCCGAGGAGCGTCTTGCCACATGTCACTACTCGGTCTAACTGAGCGCCTCCAGGAGAGAGGTCCAAGCAAGATGCGCCCCGAGGAGCGTCTTGCCACATGTCACTACTCCGTCTGACTGAGCGCCTCCAGGAGGGAGGTCCATGCAAGACGCGCCCCGAGGAGCGTCTTGCCACATGTCACTACTCGGTCTGACTGAGCGCCTCCAGGAGAGAGGCCCAAGCAAGACGTGCCTCGAGGAGCGTCTTGCCACATGTCAACAATGGGTCTGACTGAGGGCCTCCAGGAGAGAAGCCCAAGCAAGACGCGCCCAGAGGAGCGCCTTGCCACATGTCAACACTGGGTCTGACTGAGCGCCTCCAGGAGAGAGGCCCAAGCAAGACACGCCCCGAGGAGCGTCTTGACACATGTCAACACTGTGTCGGACTGAGGGCCTCCATGAGAGAAGCCCAAGCAAGACGCGCCCTGAGGAGAGTCTTGCCACATGTCAACACTCGGTCTGACAGAGGGCATTCAGGAGAGAGGCCCAAGCAATACTCGCCCCGAGGAGCGTCTTGCCAAATGTCACCACTGGGTCTGAATGAGCGCCTCCAGGAGAGAGGCCCAACCAAGACGCGCCCCGAGGAGTGTCTTGCCACATGCCAACACTGGGTCTGACTGAGCGCCTCCAGGAGAGAGGCCCAAGCAAGACGCGCCCCGAGGAGCGTCTTGCCACGTGTCAACACTGGGTCTGACTGAGCGCCTCCAGGAGAGAGGCCCAAGCAACACGCGCCCCGAGGAGCGTCTTTCCACGTGTCATCACTGGGTCTGACTGAGCGCCTCTAGGAGAGAGGCCCAAGCAAGACGCGCCCCGAGGAGCGTCTTGCCACATGTCAACACTGGGTCTGACTGAGCGCCTCCAGGAGAGAGGCCCAAGCAAGACGCGCCCCGAGGAGTGTCTTGCCACATGTCAGCACTCGGTCTGACAGAGGGCCTCCAGGAGAGAGGCCAAAGCAAGACGCGCCCCGAGGAGCGTCTTGCCACATGTCAACAATGGGTCTGACTGAGGGCCTCCAGGAGAGAAGCCCAAGCAAGACGCGCCCCGAGAAGCGTCTTGACACATGTCAACACTGGGTCTGACAGAGGGCCTTCAGGAGAGAGGCCCAAGCAAGACGCGCCCCGAGGAGTGTCTTGCCACATGTCACCACTTGGTCTGACTGAGCGCCTCCAGGAGAGAGGCCCAAGCAACACGCGCCCCGAGGAGCGTCAGGCCACATGTCACTACTCAGTCTGACTGAGCGCCTCCAGGAGAGAGGCCCAAGCAAGATGCGCCCCGAGGAGCGTCTTGCCACGTGTCAACACTGGGTCTGATTGAGGGCCTTCTGGAGAGAGGCCCAAGCAAGACGAGCCCCGAGGAGCGTCTTGCCACATGTCAACAATGGGTCTTACTGAGGGCCTCCAGGAGAGAAGCCCAAGCAAGACGCGCCCCGAGGAGCTTCTTGCCACATGTCAGCACTCGGTCTGACTGAGCGCCTCCAGGAGAGAGGCCAAAGCAAGACGCGCCCCGAGGAGCGTCTTGACACATCTCAACACTGGGTCTGACAGACGGCCTCCAGTAGAGAGGCCCAAGCAAGACGTGCCCCGAGGAGCGTCTTGCCACATGTCAACAATGGGTCTGACTGAGGGCCTCCAGGAGAGAAGCCCAAGCAAGAAGCGCCCCGAGGAGCGTCTTGCCACATGTCAACACTGGGTCTGACTGAGCGCCTCCAGGAGAGAGGCCAAAGCAAGACGCGCCCCGAGGAGCGTCTTGACACATGTCAACACTGGGTCTGACAGAGGGCCTCCATGAGAGAGGCCCAAGCAAGACGCGCCAGGAGGAGTGTCTTTCCACATGTCAACACTGTGTCTGACTGAGCGCCTCCAGGAGAGAGGCCCAAGCAAGACGCGCCCCGAGGAGCGTCTTGCCACGTGTCAACACTGGGTCTGACTTAGCGCCTCCAGGAGAGAGGCCCAAGCAAGATGCGCCTCGAGGAGCGTCTTGCCACGTGTCACCACTGGGTCTGACTGAGCTCCTCCAGGAGAGAGGCCCAAGCAAGACACGCCCCGAGGAGCGTCTTGACACATGTCAACACTGGGTCTGACTGAGGGCCTCCATGAGAGAAGCCCAAGCAAGACAGGCCCCGAGGAGAGTCTTGCCACATGTCAACACTGGGTCTGACAGAGGGCATCCAGGAGAGAGGCCCAAGCAATACGCGCCCCGAGGAGCGTCTTGCCAAATGTCAACAATGGGTCTGACTGAGGGCCTCCAGGAGAGAAGCCCAAGCATGACGCACCCCGAGGAGCTTCTTGCTACATGTCAGCACTCGGTCTGACTGAGCGCCTCCAGGAGAAAGGCCAAAGCAAGACGCGCCCCGAGGAGCGTCTTGACACATGTCAACACTGGGTCTGACAGAGGGCCTCCATGAGAGAGGCCCAAGTAAGACGCGCCCCGAGGAGTGTCTTTCCACATGTCAACACTGTGTCTGACTGAGCGCCTCCAGGAGAGTGGCCCAAGCAAGACGCGCCCCGAGGAGCGTCTTGCCACGTGTCAACACTGGGTCTGACTTAGCGCCTCCAGGAGAGAGGCCCAAGCAAGATGCGCCTCGAGGAGCGTCTTGCCACGTGTCACCACTGGGTCTGACTGAGCTCCCCCAGGAGAGAGGCCCAAGCAAGACGCGCCCCGAGGAGCATCTTGCCAAGTGTCACCACTGGGTCTGATTGAGCACCTCCAGGAGAGAGGCCCCAGCAAGACGCGCCCCGAGGAGCGTCTTGCCACATGTCACTACTCGGTCTAACTGAGCGCCTCCAGGAGAGAGGTCCAAGCAAGATGCGCCCCGAGGAGCGTCTTGCCACATGTCACTACTCAGTCTGACTGAGCGCCTCCAGGAGGGAGGTCCAAGCAAGACGTGCCCCGAGGAGCGTCTTGCCACATGTCACTACTCGGTCTGACTGAGCGCCTCCAGGAGAGAGGCCCAAGCAAGACGTGCCTCGAGGAGCGTCTTGCCACATGTCAACAATGGGTCTGACTGAGGGCCTCCAGGAGAGAAGCCCAAGCAAGACGCGCCCAGAGGAGCGCCTTGCCACATGTCAACACTGGGTCTGACTGAGCGCCTCCAGGAGAGAGGCCCAAGCAAGACACGCCCCGAGGAGCGTCTTGACACATGTCAACACTGTGTTGGACTGAGGGCCTCCATGAGAGAAGCCCAAGCAAGACGCGCCCTGAGGAGAGTCTTGCCACATGTCAACACTCGGTCTGACAGAGGGCATTCAGGAGAGAGGCCCAAGCAATACTCGCCCCGAGGAGCGTCTTGCCAAATGTCACCACTGGGTCTGAATGAGCGCCTCCAGGAGAGAGGCCCAACCAAGACGCGCCCCGAGGAGTGTCTTGCCACATGCCAACACTGGGTCTGACTGAGCGCCTCCAGGAGAGAGGCCCAAGCAAGACGCGCCCCGAGGAGCGTCTTGCCAAGTGTCAACACTGGGTCTGACTGAGCGCCTCCAGGAGAGAGGCCCAAGCAACACGCGCCCCGAGGAGCGTCTTTCCACGTGTCATCACTGGGTCTGACTGAGCGCCTCTAGGAGAGAGGCCCAAGCAAGACGCGCCCCGAGGAGCGTCTTGCCACATGTCAACACTGGGTCTGACTGAGCGCCTCCAGGAGAGAGGCCCAAGCAAGACGCGCCCCGAGGAGCGTCTTGCCACATGTCAACAATGGGTCTGACTGAGGGCCTCCAGGAGAGAGGCCCAAGCAAGATTCGCCCGGAAGAGCGTCTTGCCACATGTCACCTCTGGTTCTGACTGAGCGCCTCCAGGAGAGAGGCCCAAGCAAGACGCGCCCCAAGGAGCGTCTTGTAACATGTCAACACTGGGTCTGTCTGAGCGCCTCCAGGAGAGAAGCCCAAGCAAGACGCGCCCCGAGGAGCGTCTTGCCACATGTCAACAATGGGTCTGACTGAAGGCCTCCAGGAGAGAAGCCCAAGCAAGACTGCGCCCCGAGGAGCGTCTTGACACATGTCAACACTGGGTCTGACAGAGGGCCTCCAGGAGAGAGGCCCAAGCAAGACGCGCCCCGAGGAGCGTCAGGCCACATGTCACTACTCAGTCTGACTGAGCGCCTCCAGGAGAGAGGCCCAAGCAAGACGCGCCCCGAGGAGAGTCTTGCCACATGTCAGCACTGGGTCTGACTGAGCGCCTCCAGGAGAGAGGCCCCAGCAAGACGCGCCCCGAGGAGCATCTTGCCACATGTCAACAATGGGTCTGACTGAGGGCCTCCAGGAGAGAGGCCCAAGCAAGACGCGCCCCGAGGAGCGTCTTGCCACTTGTCACCACTGGGTCTGATTGAGCACCTCCAGGAGAGAGGCCCCAGCAAGACGCGCCCCGAGGAGCGTCTTGCCACATGTCACTACTCGGTCTAACTGAGCGCCTCCAGGAGAGAGGTCCAAGCAAGATGCGCCCCGAGGAGCGTCTTGCCACATGTCACTACTCGGTCTAACTGAGCGCCTCCAGGAGGGAGGTCCAAGCAAGACGCGCCCCGAGGAGCGTCTTGCCACATGTCACTACTCGGTCTGACTGAGCGCCTCCAGGAGAGAGGACAAAGCAAGACGTGCCCCGAGGAGCGTCTTGCGACATGTCAACAATGGGTCTGACTGAGGGCCTCCAGGAGAGAAGCCCAAGCAAGACGCTCCCAGAGGAGCGTCTTGCCACATGTCAACACTGGGTCTGACTGAGCGCCTCCAGGCGAGAGGCCCAAGCAAGACGCGCCCCGAGGAGCGTCTTGCCACGTGTCAACACTGGGTCTGACTGAGCGCCTCCAGGAGAGAGGCCCAAGCAACACGCTCCCCGAGGAGCATCTTTCCACGTGTCACCACTGGGTCTGACTGAGCGCCTCCAGGAGAGAGGCCCAAGCAAGACGCGCCCCGAGGAGCGTCTTGCCACATGTCAACACTGGGTCTGACTGAGCGCCTCCAGGAGAGAGGCCCAAGCAAGCCGCGCCCCGAGGAGCGTCAGGCCACATGTCACTACTCAGTCCGACTGAGCGCCTCCAGGAGAGAGGCCCAAGCACGACGCGCCCCGAGGAGCGTCTTACCACATGTCAACAATGGGTCTGACTGAGGACCTCCAGGAGAGAAGCCCAAGCAACACGCGGCCCGAGGAGCGTCTTGCCACATGTCAGCACTCGGTCTGACTGAGCGCCTCCAGGAGAGAGGCCCAAGCAAGACGCGCCCCGAGGAGCGTCTTGCCACATGTCAACAATGGGTCTGACTGAGGGCCTCCAGGAGAGAAGCCCAAGCAAGACTGCGCCCCGAGGAGCGTCTTGACACATGTCAACACTGGGTCTGACAGAGCGCCTCCAGGAGAGAGGCCCAAGCAAGACGCGCCCCGAGGAGTGTCTTGCCACATGTCAACACTGGGTCTGACTGAGCGCCTCCAGGAGAGAGGCCCAAGCAAGCCGCGCCCCGAGGAGCGTCAGGCCACATGTCACTACTCAGTCCGACTGAGCGCCTCCAGGAGAGAGGCCCAAGCAAGACGCGCCCCGAGGAGCGTCTTGCCACATGTCAGCACTGGGTCTGACTGAGCGCCTCCAGGAGAGAGGCCCCAGCAAGACGCGCCCCGAGGAGCGTCTTGCCTTATGTCAGCACTCGGTCTGACTGAGCGCCTCCAGGAGAGAGGCCCAAGCTAGACGCGCCCCGAGGAGCGTATTGCCACATGTCAACAATGGGTCTGACTGAGGGCCTCCAGGAGAGAGGCCCAAGCAAGATGCGCCAAGGAGGAGCGTCTTGCCACATGTCAACACTGGGTCTGACAGAGGGCCTCCAGGAGAGAGGCCCAAGCAAGACGCGCCCCGAGGAGCGTCTTGCCACATGTCACCTCTGGTTCTGACTGAGCGCCTCCAGGAGAGAGGCCCAAGCAAGACGCGCCCCGAGGAGCGTCTTGCCACATGTCAACACTGGGTCTGACTGAGTGCCTCCATGAGAGAAGCCCCAGCAAGACGCGCCCCGAGGAGCGTCTTGCCACATGTCACTACTCGGTCTGTTTGAGCGCCTCCAGGAGAGAGGCCCAAGCAAGACGTGCCCCGAGGAGCGTCTTGCCACATGTCAACAATGGGTCTGACTGAGGGCCTCCAGGAGAGAAGCCCAAGCAAGACGCGCCCCGAGGAGCGTCTTGCCACATGTCAACACTGGGTCTGACTGAGCGCCTCCAGGAGAGAGGCCCAAGCAAGACACGCCCCGAGGAGCGTCTTGACACATGTCAACACTGGGTCTGACTGAGGGCCTCCATGAGAGAAGCCCAAGCAAGACGCGCCCCGAGGAGAGTCTTGCCACATGTCAACACTCGGTCTGACAGTGGGCCTCCAGGAGAGAGGCCCAAGCAAGACGCGCCCCGAGGAGTGTCTTGCCACATGTCAGCACTCGGTCTGACTGAGCGCCTCCAGGAGAGAGGCCAAAGCAAGACGCGCCCCGAGGAGCGTCTTGCCACATGTCAACAATGGGTCTGACTGAGGGCCTCCAGGAGAGAAGCCCAAGCAAGACGCGCCCCGAGAAGCGTCTTGACACATGTCAATACTGGGTCTGACAGAGGGCCTCCAGGAGAGAGGCCCAAGCAAGACGCGCCCCGAGGAGTGTCTTGCCACATGTCACCACTTGGTCTGACTGAGCGCCTCCAGGAGAGAGGCCCAAGCAACACGAGCCCCGAGGAGCGTCAGGCCACATGTCACTACTCAGTCTGACTGAGCGCCTCCAGGAGAGAGGCCCAAGCAAGACGAGGCCCGAGGAGCGTCTTGCCACGTGTCAACACTGGGTCTGATTGAGGGCCTTCTGGAGAGAGGCCCAAGCAAGACGAGCCCCGAGGAGCGTCTTGCCACATGTCATCAATGGGTCTTACTGAGGGCCTCCAGGAGAGAAGCCCAAGCAAGACGCGCCCCGAGGAGCTTCTTGCCACATGTCAGCACTCGGTCTGACTGAGCGCCTCCAGGAGAGAGGCCAAAGCAAGACGCGCCCCGAGGAGCGTCTTGACACATCTCAACACTGGGTCTGACAGACGGCCTCCAGTAGAGAGGCCCAAGCAAGACGTGCCCCGAGGAGCGTCTTGCCACATGTAAACAATGGGTCTGAAGGAGGGCCTCCAGGAGAGAAGCCCAAGCAAGAAGCGCCCCGAGGAGCGTCTTGCCACATGTCAACACTGGGTCTGACTGAGCGCCTCCAGGAGAGAGGCCAAAGCAAGACGCGCCCCGAGGAGCGTCTTGACACATGTCAACACTGGGTCTGACAGAGGGCCTCCATGAGAGAGGCCCAAGCAAGACGCGCCAGGAGGAGTGTCTTTCCACATGTCAACACTGGGTCTGACTGAGGGCCTGCATGAGAGAAGCCCAAGCAAGACAGGCCCCGAGGAGAGTCTTGCCACATGTCAACACTGGGTCTGACAGAGGGCATCCAGGAGAGAGGCCCAAGCAATACGCGCCCCGAGGAGCGTCTTGCCAAATGTCAACAATGGGTCTGACTGAGGGCCTCCAGGAGAGAAGCCCAAGCATGACGCACCCCGAGGAGCTTCTTGCTACATGTCAGCACTCGGTCTGACTGAGCGCCTCCAGGAGAGAGGCCCAAGTACGACGCGCCCCGAGGAGTGTCTTTCCACATGTCAACACTGTGTCTGACTGAGCGCCTCCAGGAGAGTGGCCCAAGCAAGACGCGCCCCGAGGAGCGTCTTGCCACGTGTCAACACTGGGTCTGACTTAGCGCCTCCAGGAGAGAGGCCCAAGCAAGATGCGCCTCGAGGAGCGTCTTGCCACGTGTCACCACTGGGTCTGACTGAGCTCCCCCAGGAGAGAGGCCCAAGCAAGACGCGCCCCGAGGAGCGTCTTGCCAAGTGTCACCACTGGGTCTGATTGAGCACCTCCAGGAGAGAGGCCCCAGCAAGACGCGCCCCGAGGAGCGTCTTGCCACATGTCACTACTCGGTCTGACTGAGCGCCTCCAGGAGAGAGGCCCAAGCAAGACGTGCCTCGAGGAGCGTCTTGCCACATGTCAACAATGGGTCTGACTGAGGGCCTCCAGGAGAGAAGCCCAAGCAAGACGCGCCCAGAGGAGCGCCTTGCCACATGTCAACACTGGGTCTGACTGAGCGCCTCCAGGAGAGAGGCCCAAGCAAGACACGCCCCGAGGAGCGTCTTGACACATGTCAACACTGGGTCGGACTGAGGGCCTCCATGAGAGAAGCCCAAGCAAGACGCGCCCTGAGGAGAGTCTTGCCACATGTCAACACTCGGTCTGACAGAGGGCATTCAGGAGAGAGGCCCAAGCAATACTCGCCCCGAGGAGCGTCTTGCCAAATGTCACCACTGGGTCTGAATGAGCGCCTCCAGGAGAGAGGCCCAACCAAGACGCGCCCCGAGGAGTGTCTTGCCACATGCCAACACTGGGTCTGACTGAGCGCCTCCAGGAGAGAGGCCCAAGCAAGACGCGCCCCGAGGAGCGTCTTGCCACGTGTCAACACTGGGTCTGACTGAGCGCCTCCAGGAGAGAGGCCCAAGCAACACGCGCCCCGAGGAGCGTCTTTCCACGTGTCATCACTGGGTCTGACTGAGCGCCTCTAGGAGAGAGGCCCAAGCAAGACGCGCCCCGAGGAGCGTCTTGCCACATGTCAACACTGGGTCTGACTGAGCGCCTCCAGGAGAGAGGCCCAAGCAAGACACGCCCCGAGGAGCGTCTTGCCACATGTCAACAATGGGTCTGACTGAGGGCCTCCAGGAGAGAGGCCCAAGCAAGATTCGCCCGGAGGAGCGTCTTGCCACATGTCACCTCTGGTTCTGACTGAGCGCCTCCAGGAGAGAGGCCCAAGCAAGACGCGCCCCAAGGAGCGTCTTGTAACATGTCAACACTGGGTCTGTCTGAGCGCCTCCAGGAGAGAAGCCCAAGCAAGACGCGCCCCGAGGAGCGTCTTGCCACATGTCAACAATGGGTCTGACTGAAGGCCTCCAGGAGAGAAGCCCAAGCAAGACTGCGCCCCGAGGAGCGTCTTGACACATGTCCACACTGGGTCAGACAGAGGGCCTCCAGGAGAGAGGCCCAAGCAAGACGCGCCCCGAGGAGCGTCAGGCCACATGTCACTACTCAGTCTGACTGAGCGCCTCCAGGAGAGAGGCCCAAGCAAGACGCGCCCCGAGGAGAGTCTTGCCACATGTCAGCACTGGGTCTGACTGAGCGCCTCCAGGAGAGAGGCCCCAGCAAGACGCGCCCCGAGGAGCATCTTGCCTTATGTCAGCACTCGGTCTGACTGAGCGCCTCCAGGAGAGAGGCCCAAGCAAGACGCGCCCTGAGGAGCGTCTTGCCAAATGTCAACAATGGGTCTGACTGAGGGCCTCCAGGAGAGAGGCCCAAGCAAGATGCGCCCGGAGGAGCGTCTTGCCACATGTCAACACTGGGTCTGACAGAGGGCCTCCAGGAGAGAGGCCCAAGCAAGACGTGCCCCGAGGAGCGTCTTGCCACTTGTCACCACTGGGTCTTATTGAGCACCTCCAGGAGAGAGGCCCCAGCAAGACGCGCCCCGAGGAGCGTCTTGCCACATGTCACTACTCGGTCTAACTGAGCGCCTCCAGGAGAGAGGTCCAAGCAAGATGCGCCCCGAGGAGCGTCTTGCCACATGTCACTACTCGGTCTGACTGAGCGCCTCCAGGAGGGAGGTCCAAGCAAGACGCGCCCCGAGGAGCGTCTTGCCACATGTCACTACTCGGTCTGACTGAGCGCCTCCAGGAGAGAGGACAAAGCAAGACATGCCCCGAGGAGCGTCTTGCCACATGTCAACAATGGGTCTGACTGAGGGCCTCCAGGAGAGAAGCCCAAGCAAGACGCGTTCAGAGGAGCATCTTGCCACATGTCAACACTGGGTCTGACTGAGCGCCTCCAGGCGAGAGGCCCAAGCAAGACGCGCCCCGAGGAGCGTCTTGCCACGTGTCAACACTGGGTCTGACTGAGCGCCTCCAGGAGAGAGGCCCAAGCAACACGCGCCCCGAGGAGCGTCTTTCCACGTGTCACCACTGGGTCTGACTGAGCGCCTCCAGGAGAGAGGCCCAAGCAAGACGCGCCCCGAGGAGCGTCTTGCCACATGTCAACACTGGGTCTGACTGAGCGCCTCCAGGAGAGAGGCCCAAGCAAGACGCGCCCCGAGGAGCGTCTTGCCACATGTCAACAATGGGTCTGACTGAGGGCCTCCAGGAGAGAGGCCCAAGCAAGATGCGCCCGGAGGAGCGTCTTGCCACATGTCACCTCTGGTTCTGACTGAGCGCCTCCAGGAGAGAGGCCCAAGCAAGACGCGCCCCAAGGAGCGTCTTGTCACATGTCAACACTGGGTCTGTCTGAGCGCCTCCAGGAGAGAAGCCCAAGCAAGACGCGCCCCGAGGAGCGTCTTGCCACATGTCAACAATGGGTCTGACTGAAGGCCTCCAGGAGAGAAGCCCAAGCAAGACTGCCCCCCGAGGAGTGTCTTGACACATGTCCACACTGGGTCTGACAGAGGGCCTCCAGGAGAGAGGCCCAAGCAAGACGCGCCCCGAGGAGCGTCAGGCCACATGTCACTACTCAGTCTGACTGAGCGCCTCCAGGAGAGAGGCCCAAGCAAGACGCGCCCCGAGGAGAGTCTTGCCACATGTCAGCACTGGGTCTGACTGAGCGCCTCCAGGAGAGAGGCCAAAGCAAGACGCGCCCCGAGGAGCATCTTGCCTTATGTCAGCACTCGGTCTGACTGAGGGCCTCCAGGAGAGAAGCCCAAGCAAGACGCGCCCCGAGAAGCGTCTTGACACATGTCAACACTGGGTCTGACAGAGGGCCTCCAGGAGAGAGGCCCAAGCAAGACGCGCCCCGAGGAGTGTCTTGCCACATGTCACCACTTGGTCTGACTGAGCGCCTCCAGGAGAGAGGCCCAAGCAAGACGCGCACCGAGGAGCGTCTTGCCACGTGTCAACACTGGGTCTGATTGAGGGCCTTCTGGAGAGAGGCCCAAGCAAGACGAGCCCCGAGGAGCGTCTTGCCACATGTCAACAATGGGTCTTACTGAGGGCCTCCAGGAGAGAAGCCCAAGCAAGACGCGCCCCGAGGAGCTTCTTAACCACATGTCAGCACTCGGTCTGACTGAGCGCCTCCAGGAGAGAAGCCCAAGCAAGACTGCGCCCCGAGGAGCGTCTTGACACATGTCCACACTGGGTCTGACAGAGGGCCTCCAGGAGAGAGGCCCAAGCAAGACGCGCCCCGAGGAGCGTCAGGCCACATGTCACTACTCAGTCTGACTGAGCGCCTCCAGGAGAGAGGCCCAAGCAAGACGCGCCCCGAGGAGAGTCTTGCCACATGTCAGCACTGGGTCTGACTGAGCGCCTCCAGGAGAGAGGCCCCAGCAAGACGCGCCCCGAGGAGCATCTTGCCTTATGTCAGCACTCGGTCTGACTGAGCGCCTCCAGGAAAGAGGCCCAAGCAAGACGCGCCCCGAGGAGCGTCTTGCCAAATGTCAACAATGGGTCTGACTGAGGGCCTCCAGGAGAGAGGCCCAAGCAAGATGCGCCCGGAGGAGCGTCTTGCCACATGTCAACACTGGGTCTGACAGAGGGCCTCCAGGAGAGAGGCCCAAGCAAGACGTGCCCTGAGGCGCGTCTTGCCACTTGTCACCACTGGGTCTGATTGAGCACCTCCAGGAGAGAGGCCCCAGCAAGACGCGCCCCGAGGAGCGTCTTGCCACATGTCACTACTCGGTCTAACTGAGCGCCTCCAGGAGAGAGGTCCAAGCAAGATGCGCCCCGAGGAGCGTCTTGCCACATGTCACTACTCGGTCTGACTGAGCGCCTCCAGGAGGGAGGTCCAAGCAAGACGCGCCCCGAGGAGCGTCTTGCCACATGTCACTACTCGGTCTGACTGAGCGCCTCCAGGAGAGAGGACAAAGCAAGACGTGCCCCGAGGAGCGTCTTGCCACATGTCAACAATGGGTCTGACTGAGGGCCTCCAGGAGAGAAGCCCAAGCAAGACGCGTTCAGAGGAGCGTCTTTCCACATGTCAACACTGGGTCTGACTGAGCGCCTCCAGGCGAGAGGCCCAAGCAAGACGCGCCCCGAGGAGCGTCTTGCCACGTGTCAACACTGGGTCTGACTGAGCGCCTCCAGGAGAGAGGCCCAAGCAACACGCGCCCCGAGGAGCGTCTTTCCACGTGTCACCACTGGGTCTGACTGAGCGCCTCCAGGAGAGAGGCCCAAGCAAGACGCGCCCCGAGGAGCGTCTTGCCACATGTCAACACTGGGTCTGACTGAGCGCCTCCAGGAGAGAGGCCCAAGCAAGACGCGCCCCGAGGAGCGTCTTGCCACATGTCAACAATGGGTCTGACTGAGGGCCTCCAGGAGAGAGGCCCAAGCAAGATGCGCCCGGAGGAGCGTCTTGCCACATGTCACCTCTGGTTCTGACTGAGCGCCTCCAGGAGAGAGGCCCAAGCAAGACGCGCCCCAAGGAGCGTCTTGTCACATATCAACACTGGGTCTGTCTGAGCGCCTCCAGGAGAGAAGCCCAAGCAAGACGCGCCCCGAGGAGCGTCTTGCCACATGTCAACAATGGGTCTGACTGAAGGCCTCCAGGAGAGAAGCCCAAGCAAGACTGCCCCCCGAGGAGTGTCTTGACACATGTCCACACTGGGTCTGACAGAGGGCCTCCAGGAGAGAGGCCCAAGCAAGACGCGCCCCGAGGAGCGTCAGGCCACATGTCACTACTCAGTCTGACTGAGCGCCTCCAGGAGAGAGGCCCAAGCAAGACGCGCCCCGAGGAGAGTCTTGCCACATGTCAGCACTGGGTCTGACTGAGCGCCTCCAGGAGAGAGGCCAAAGCAAGACGCGCCCCGAGGAGCATCTTGCCTTATGTCAGCACTCGGTCTGACTGAGGGCCTCCAGGAGAGAAGCCCAAGCAAGACGCGCCCCGAGAAGCGTCTTGACACATGTCAACACTGGATCTGACAGAGGGCCTCCAGGAGAGAGGCCCAAGCAAGACGCGCCCCGAGGAGTGTCTTGCCACATGTCACCACTTGGTCTGACTGAGCGCCTCCAGGAGAGAGGCCCAAGCAAGACGCGCCCCGAGGAGCGTCTTGCCACGTGTCAACACTGGGTCTGATTGAGGGCCTTCTGGAGAGAGGCCCAAGCAAGACGAGCCCCGAGGAGCGTCTTGCCACATGTAAACAATGGGTCTTACTGAGGGCCTCCAGGAGAGAAGCCCAAGCAAGACGCGCCCCGAGGAGCTTCTTGCCACATGTCAGCACTCGGTCTGACTGAGCGCCTCCAGGAGAGAGGCCAAAGCAAGACGTGCCCCGAGGAGCGTCTTGCCACATGTCAACACTGGGTCTGACTGAGTGCCTCCATGAGAGAAGCCCCAGCAAGACGCGCCCCGAGGAGCGTCTTGCCACATGTCAACACTGGGTCTGACTGAGCACCTCCAGGAGAGAGGCCCAAGCAAGATGCGCCCCGAGGAGCGTCTTGCCACATGTCAACACTGGTTCTGACTGAGCGCCTCCAGGAGAGAGGCCCGAGGAGCGTCTTGCCACATGTCACCTCTGGGTCTGACTGAGCGCCTCCAGGAGAGAGGTCCAAGCAAGACGCGCCCCAAGGAGCGTCTTGTCACATGTCACTACTCGGTCTGACTGAGCGCCTCCAGGAGAGACGCCCAAGCAAGACGTGCCCCGAGGAGCGTCTTGCCACATGTCAACAATGGGTCTGACTGAGGGCCTCCAGGAGAGAAGCCCAAGCAAGAAGCGCCCCGAGGAGCGTCTTGCCACATGTCAACACTGGGTCTGACTGAGCGCCTCCAGGAGAGAGGCCCAAGCAAGACACGCCCCGAGGAGCTTTTTGCCACATGTCAGCACTCAGTCTGAATGAGCGCCTCCAGGAGAGGCCAAAGCAAGACACGCCCCGAGGAGCGTCTTGCCACGTGTCACCACTGGGTCTGACTGAGCTCCTCCAGGAGAGAGGCCCCAGCAACACGCGCCCCGAGGAGCGTCTTGCCACATGTCACTACTCGGTCTGACTGAGCGCCTCCAGGAGGGAGGTCCAAGCAAGACGCGCCCCGAGGACCATCTTGCCACATGTCAACACTGGGTCTGACTGAGAACCTCCAGGAGAGAGGCCCAAGCAAGTCGCGCCCCGAGTAGCGTCTTGCCACATGTCAACACTGGGTCTGACTGAGCGCCTCCAGGAGAGAGGCCCAAGCAAGACGCGCCCCGAGGAGCGTCTTGTCACATGTCACTACTCGGTCTGACTGAGTGCCTCCAGGAGAGGGGCCCAAGCAAGACGTGCCCCGAGGAGCGTCTTGCCACGTGTCAACAATGGGTCTGACTGAGGTCCTCCAGGAGAGAAGCCCAAGCAAGAAGCACCCCGAGGAGCGTCTTGCCACATGTCAACACTGGTTCTGACTGAGCGCCTCCAGGAGAGAGGCCCAAGCAAGACACGCCCCGAGGAGCGTCTTGACACATGTCAACACTGGGTCTGACTCAGGGCCTCCATGAGAGAAGCCCAAGCAAGACGCGCCCCAAGGAGAGTCTTGCCACATGTCAACACTGGGTCTGACAGAGGGCATCCAGGAGAGAGCCCCAAGCATTACGCGCCCCGAGGAGCGTCTTGCCACATGTCACCACTGGGTCTGACTGAGCGCCTCCAGGAGAGAGGCCCAAGCAAGAAGCGCCCCGAGGAGCGTCTTGCCACATGTCAGCACTCGGTCAGACTGAGCACCTCCAGGAGAGGCCAAAGCAAGACGCGCCCCGAGGAGCGTCTTGACACATGTCAACACTGGGTCTGACAGAGGGCCTCCATGAGAGAGGCCCAAGCAAGACGCGCCCCGAGGAGTGTCTTGCCACATGTCAACACTGGGTCTGACTGAGCGCCTCCAGGAGAGAGGCCCAAGCAAGACGCGCCCAGAGGAGCGTCTTGCCACGTGTCAACACTTGGTCTGACTTAGCGCCTCCAGGAGAGAGGCCCAAGCAAGATGCGCCCCGAGGAGCGTCTTGCCACGTGTCACCACTGGGTCTGATTGAGCACCTCCAGGAGAGAGGGCCAAGCAAGACGTGCCCGGAGGAGCGTCTTGCCTCATGTCAGCATTCGGTCTGACTGAGCGCCTCCAGGAGAGAGGCCCAAGCAAGACGCGCCCCGAGGAGCGTCTTGACACATGTCTCCTCTGGGTCTGACTGAGCGCCTCCAGGAGAGAGGCCCAAGCAAGACGTGCCCCGAGGAGCGTCTTGCCACATGTCAACACTGGGTCTGACTGAGTGCCTCCATGAGAGAAGCCCCAGCAAGACGCGCCCCGAGGAGTGTCTTGCCACATGTCAACACTGGGTCTGACTGAGCACCTCCAGGAGAGAGGCCCAAGCAAGATGCACCCCGAGGAGCATCTTGCCACATGTCAACACTGGTTCTGACTGAGCGCCTCCAGGAGAGAGGCCCGAGGAGCGTCTTGCCACATGTCACCTCTGGGTCTGACTGAGCGCCTCCAGGAGAGAGGTCCAAGCAAGACGCGCCCCGAGGAGCGTCTTGTCACATGTCACTACTCGGTCTGACTGAGCGCCTGCAGGAGAGAGGCCCAAGCAAGACGTGCCCCGAGGAGCGTCTTGCCACATGTCAACAATGGGTCTGACTGAGGGCCTCCAGGAGAGAAGCCCAAGCAAAAAGCGCCCCGAGGAGCGTCTTGCCACATGTAAACACTGGGTCTGACTGAGCGCCTCCAGGAGGGAGATCCAAGCAAGACGCGCCCCGAGGAGAGTCTTGCCACATGTCAGTACTCGGTCTGACTGAGTGCCTCCAGGAGAGAGGCCCAAGCAAGACGTGCCCCGAGGAGCGTCTTGCCACATGTCAACACTGGGTCTGACTTAGCGCCTCCAGGAGAGAGGCCCAAGCAAGATGCACCCCGAGGAGCGTATTACCACGTGTCACCACTGGGTCTGACTGAGCTCCTCCAGGAGAGAGGCCCAAGCAAGACGCGCCCCGAGGAGCGTCTTGCCACGTGTCACCACTGGGTCTGATTGAGCACCTCCAGGAGAGAGGCCCCAGCAAGACGCGCCCCGAGGAGCGTCTTGCCACATGTCACTACTCGGTCTAACTGAGCGCCTCCAGGAGAGAGGTCCAAGCAAGACGCGCCCCGAGGAGCGTCTTGCCACATGTCACTACTCGGTCTGACTGAGCGCCTCCAGGAGGGAGATCCAAGCAAGACGCGCCCCGAGGAGAGTCTTGCCACATGTCAGTACTCGGTCTGACTGAGTGCCTCCAGGAGAGAGGCCCAAGCAAGACGTGCCCCGAGGAGCGTCTTGCCACATGTCAACAATGGGTCTGACTGAGGGCCTCCAGGAGAGAAGCCAGAGCAAGACGCGCCCAGAGGAGCGTCTTGCCACATGTCAACACTGAGTCTGACTGAGCGCCTCCAGGAGAGAGGCCCAAGCAAGACACGCCCCGAGGAGCGTCTTGACACATGTCAACACTGGGTCGGACTGAGGGCCTCCATGAGAGAAGCCCAAGCAAGACGCGCCCCGAGGAGAGTCTTGCCACATGTCAACACTCGGTCTGACAGAGGGCATTCAGGAGAGAGGCCCAAGCAATACGCGCCCCGAGGAGCGTCTTGCCACATGTCACCACTGGGTCTGAATGAGCGCCTCCAGGATAGAGGCCCAACCAAGACGCGCCCCGAGGAGTGTCTTGCCACATGCCAACACTGGGTCTGACTGAGCGCCTCCAGGAGAGAGGCCCAAGCAAGACGCGCCCCGAGGAGCGTCTTGCCACGTGTCAACACTGGGTCTGACTGAGCGCCTCCAGGAGAGAGGCCCAAGCAAGACGCGCCCCTAGGAGCGTCTTGCCACATGTCAACAATGGGTCTGACTGAGGGCCTCCAGGAGAGAAGCCCAAGCAAGATGCGCCCGGAGGAGCGTCTTTCCACATGTCAACACTGGGTCTGACTGAGGGCCTCCAGGAGAGAGGCCCAAGCAAGACGCGCCCCGAGGAGTGTCTTGCCAGATGTCACCACTGGGTCTGACTGAGCGCCTCCAGGAGAGAGGCCCAAGCAAGACGCGCCCCGAGGAGCGTCTTGCCACATGTCAACAATGGGTCTGACTGAGGGCCTCCAGGAGAGAAGCCCAAGCAAGATGCGCCCGGAGGAGCGTCTTTCCACATGTCAACACTGGGTCTGACTGAGGGCCTCCAGGAGAGAGGCCCAAGCAAGACGCGCCCCGAGGAGTGTCTTGCCAAATGTCACCACTGGGTCTGACTGAGCGCCTCCAGGAGAGAGGCCCAAGCAAGACGCGCCCCGAGGAGCGTCAGGCCACATGTCACTACTCAGTCTGACTGAGCGCCTCCAGGAGAGAGGCCCAAGCAAGAAGCGCCCCGAGGAGCGTCTTGCCACATGTCAGCACTGGGTCTGACTGAGCGCCTCCAGGAGAGAGGCCCCAGCAAGACGCGCCCCGAGGAGCATCTTGCCTTATGTCAGCACTCGGTCTGACTGAGCGCCTCCAGGAGAGAGGCCCAAGCTAGACGCGCCCCAAGGAGCGTCTTGCCACATGTCAACAATGGGTCTGACTGAGGGCCTCCAGGAGAGAGGCCCAAGCACGATGCGCCCGGAGGAGTGTCTTGCCACATGTCAACACTGGGTCTGACAGAGGGCCTCCATGAGAGAGGCCCAAGCAAGACGCGCCCCGAGGAGTGTCTTGCCACATGTCAACACTGGGTCTGACTGAGCGCCTCCAGGAGAGAGGCCCAAGCAAGACGCGCCCCGAGGAGCGTCTTGCCACGTGTCAACACTTGGTCTGACTTAGCGCCTCCAGGAGAGAGGCCCAAGCAAGATGTGCCCCGAGGAGCGTCTTGCCACGTGTCACCACTGGGTCTGATTGAGCACCTCCAGGAGAGAGGGCCAAGCAAGACGTGCCCGGAGGAGCGTCTTGCCACATGTCAGCACTCGGTCTGACTGAGCGCCTCCAGGAGAGAGGCCCAAGCAAGACGCGCCCCGAGGAGCGTCTTGACACATGTCTCCTCTGGGTCTGACTGAGCGCCTCCAGGAGAGAGGCCCAAGCAAGACGTGCCCCGAGGAGCGTCTTGCCACATGTCAACACTGGGTCTGACTGAGTGCCTCCATGAGAGAAGCCCCAGCAAGACGCGCCCCGAGGAGCGTCTTGCCACATGTCAACACTGGTTCTGACTGAGCGCCTCCAGGAGAGAGGCCCGAGGAGCGTCTTGCCACATGTCACCTCTGGGTCTGACTGAGCGCCTCCAGGAGAGAGGTCCAAGCAAGACGCGCCCCGAGGAGCGTCTTGTCACATGTCACTACTCGGTCTGACTGAGCGCCTCCAGGAGAGAGGCCCAAGCAAGACGTGCCCCGAGGAGCGTCTTGCCACATGTCAACAATGGGTCTCACTGAGGGCCTCCAGGAGAGAAGCCCAAGCAAGAAGCGCCCCGAGGAGCGTCTTGCCACATGTCAACACTGGGTCTGACTGAGCGCCTCCAGGAGAGAGGCCCAAGCAAGACACGCCGCGAGGAGCTTTTTGCCACGTCAGCACTCGGTCTGAATGAGCGCCTCCAGGAGAGGCCAAAGCAAGACACGCCCCGAGGAGTGTCTTGCCACATGTCAACACTGGGTCTGACTGAGCGCCACCAGGAGAGAGGCCCAAGCAAGACGCGCCCCGAGGAGCGTCTTGCCACGTGTAAACACTGGGTCTGACTTAGCGCCTCAAGGAGAGAGGCCCAAGCAAGATGCGCCCCGAGGAGCGTCTTGCCACGTGTCACCACTGGGTCTGACTGAGCTCCTCCAGGAGAGAGGCCCCAGCAACACGCGCCCCGAGGAGCGTCTTGCCACATGTCACTACTCGGTCTGACTGAGCGCCTCCAGGAGGGAGGTCCAAGCAAGACGCGCCCCGAGGACCATCTTGCCACATGTCAACACTGGGTCTGACTGAGAACCTCCAGGAGAGAGGCCCAAGCAAGTCGCGCCCCGAGTAGCGTCTTGCCACATGTCAACACTGGGTCTGACTGAGCGCCTCCAGGAGAGAGGCCCAAGCAAGACGCGCCCCGAGGAGCGTCTTGTCACATGTCACTACTCGGTCTGACTGAGTGCCTCCAGGAGAGAGGCCCAAGCAAGACGTGCCCCGAGGAGCGTCTTGCCACGTGTCAACAATGGGTCTGACTGAGGGCCTCCAGGAGAGAAGCCCAAGCAAGAAGCACCCCGAGGAGCGTCTTGCCACATGTCAACACTGGTTCTGACTGAGCGCCTCCAGGAGAGAGGCCCAAGCAAGACACGCCCCGAGGAGCGTCTTGACACATGTCAACACTGGGTCTGACTCAGGGCCTCCATGAGAGAAGCCCAAGCAAGACGCGCCCCAAGGAGAGTCTTGCCACAAGTCAACACTGGGTCTGACAGAGGGCATCCAGGAGAGATCCCCAAGCATTACGCGCCCCGAGGAGCGTCTTGCCACATGTCACCACTGGGTCTGACTGAGCGCCTCCAGGAGAGAGGCCCAAGCAAGAAGCGCCCCGAGGAGCGTCTTGCCACATGTCAGCACTCGGTCAGACTGAGCACCTCCAGGAGAGGCCAAAGCAAGACGCGCCCCGAGGAGCGTCTTGACACATGTCAACACTGGGTCTGACAGAGGGCCTCCATGAGAGAGGCCCAAGCAAGACGCGCCCCGAGGAGTGTCTTGCCACATGTCAACACTGGGTCTGACTGAGCGCCTCCAGGAGAGAGGCCCAAGCAAGACGCGCCCCGAGGAGCGTCTTGCCACGTGTCAACACTTGGTCTGACTTAGCGCCTCCAGGAGAGAGGCCCAAGCAAGATGCGCCCCGAGGAGCGTCTTGCCACGTGTCACCACTGGGTCTGATTGAGCACTCCAGGAGAGAGGGCCAAGCAAGATGTGCCCGGAGGAGCGTCTTGCCACATGTCAGCACTCGGTCTGACTGAGCGCCTCCAGGAGAGAGGCCCAAGCAAGACGCGCCCCGAGGAGCGTCTTGACACATGTCTCCTCTGGGTCTGACTGAGCGCCTCCAGGAGAGAGGCCCAAGCAAGACGTGCCCCGAGGAGCGTCTTGCCACATGTCAACACTGGGTCTGACTGAGTGCCTCCATGAGAGAAGCCCCAGCAAGACGCGCCCCGAGGAGCGTCTTGCCACATGTCAACACTGGGTCTGACTGAGCACCTCCAGGAGAGAGGCCCAAGCAAGATGCGCCCCGAGGAGCGTCTTGCCACATGTCAACACTGGTTCTGACTGAGCGCCTCCAGGAGAGAGGCCCGAGGAGCGTCTTGCCACATGTCACCTCTGGGTCTGACTGAGCGCCTCCAGGAGAGAGGTCCAAGCAAGACGCGCCCCGAGGAGCGTCTTGTCACATGTCACTACTCGGTCTGACTGAGCGCCTCCAGGAGAGAGGCCCAAGCAAGACGTGCCCCGAGGAGCGTCTTGCCACATGTCAACAATGGGTCTGACTGAGGGCCTCCAGGAGAGAAGCCCAAGCAAGAAGCGCCCCGAGGAGCGTCTTGCCACATGTCAACACTGGGTCTGACTGAGCGCCTCCAGGAGAGAGGCCCAAGCAAGACACGCCCCGAGGAGCGTCTTGACACATGTCAACACTGGGTCTGACTGAGGGCCTCCATGTGAGAAGCCCAAGCAAGACGCGCCCCGAGGAGAGTCTTGCCACATGTCAACACTGGGTCTGACAGAGGGCATCCAGGACAGAGGCCCAAGCAATACGCGCCCCGAGGAGCGTCTTGCCACATGTCAACACTGGGTCTGACTTAGCGCCTCCAGGAGAGAGGCCCAAGCAAGATGCGCCCCGAGGAGCGTATTACCACGTGTCACCACTGGGTCTGACTGAGCTCCTCCAGGAGAGAGGCCCAAGCAAGACGCGCCCCGAGGAGCGTCTTGCCACGTGTCACCACTGGGTCTGATTGAGCACCTCCAGGAGAGAGGCCCCAGCAAGACGCGCCCCGAGGAGCGTCTTGCCACATGTCACTACTCGGTCTAACTGAGCGCCTCCAGGAGAGAGGTCCAAGCAAGACGCGCCCCGAGGAGCGTCTTGCCACATGTCAGTACTCGGTCTGACTGAGTGCCTCCAGGAAAGAGGCCCAAGCAAGACGTGCCCCGAGGAGCGTCTTGCCACATGTCAACAATGGGTCTGACTGAGGGCCTCCAGGAGAGAAGCCAGAGCAAGACGAGCCCAGAGGAGCGTCTTGCCACATGTCAACACTGAGTCTGACTGAGCGCCTCCAGGAGAGAGGCCCAAGCAAGACACGCCCCGAGGAGCGTCTTGACACATGTCAACAATGGGTCGGACTGAGGGCCTCAATGAGAGAAGCCCAAGCAAGACGCGCCCCGAGGAGAGTCTTGCCACATGTCAACACTCGGTCTGACAGAGGGCATTCAGGAGAGAGGCCCAAGCAATACGAGCCCTGAGGAGCGTCTTGCCACATGTCACCACTGGGTCTGAATGAGCGCCTCCAGGATAGAGGCCCAACCAAGACGCGCCCCGAGGAGTGTCTTGCCACATGCCAACACTGGGTCTGACTGAGCGCCTCCAGGAGAGAGGCCCAAGCAAGACGCGCCCTGAGGAGCGTCTTGCCACGTGTCAACACTGGGTCTGACTGAGCGCCTCCAGGAGAGAGGCCCAAGCAAGACGCGCCCCGAGGAGCGTCTTTCCACGTGTCACCACTGGGTCTGACTGAGCGCCTCCAGGAGAGAGGCCCAAGCAAGACGCGCCCCGATGAGCATCTTGCCACATGTCAACACTGGGTCTGACTGAGCGCCTCCAGGAGAGAGGCCCAAGCAAGACGCGCCCCGAGGAGCGTCTTGCCACATGTCAACAATGGGTCTGACTGAGGGCCTCCAGGAGAGAAGCCCAAGCAAGATGCGCCCGGAGGAGCGTCTTTCCACATATCAACACTGGGTCTGACTGAGGGCCTCCAGGAGAGAGGCCCAAGCAAGACGCGCCCCGAGGAGTGTCTTGCCAAATGTCACCACTGGGTCTGACTGAGCGCCTCCAGGAGAGAGGCCCAAGCAAGACGCGCCCCGAGGAGCGTCAGGCCACATGTCACTACTCAGTCTGACTGAGCGCCTCCAGGAGAGAGGCCCAAGCAAGAAGCGCCCCGAGGAGCGTCTTGCCACATGTCAGCACTGGGTCTGACTGAGCGCCTCCAGGAGAGAGGCCCCAGCAAGACGCGCCCCGAGGAGCATCTTGCCTTATGTCAGCACTCGGTCTGACTGAGCGCCTCCAGGAGAGAGGCCCAAGCTAGACGCGCCCCAAGGAGCGTCTTGCCACATGTCAACAATGGGTCTGACTGAGGGCCTCCAGGAGAGAGGCCCAAGCACGATGCGCCCGGAGGAGTGTCTTGCCACATGTCAACACTGGGTCTGACAGAGGGCCTCCAGGAGAGAGGCCCAAGCAAGACGCGCCCCGAGGAGCGTCTTGCCACATGTCACCTCTGGTTCTGACTGAGCGCCTCAGGAGAGAGGCCCAAGCAAGACGCGCCCCGAGGAGCGTCTTGTCACATGTCAACACTGGGTCTTTCTGAGCGCCTCCAGGAGAGAAGCCCAAGCAAGACGCGCCCCGAGGAGCGTCTTGCCACATATCAGCACTCGGTCTGACTGAGCGCCTCCAGGAGAGAGGCCCAAGCAAGACGCGCCCCGAGGAGCGTCTTGCCACATGTCAACAATGGGTCTGACTGAGGGCCTCCAGGAGAGAAGCCCAAGCAAGACGCGCCCAGGGGAGCGTCTTGACACATGTCAACACTGGGTCTGAAAGAGGGCCTCCAGGAGAGAGGCCCAAGCAAGACGCGCCCCGAGGAGTGTCTTGCCACATGTCACCACTTGGTCTGACTGAGCGCCTCCAGAAGAGAGGCCCAAGCAACACGCGCCCCGAGGAGCGTCAGGCCACATGTCACTACTCAGTCTGACTGAGCGCCTCCAGGAGAGAGGCCCAAGCAAGAAGCGCCCCGAGGAGCGTCTTGCCACGTGTCAAGACTGGGTCTGATTGAGGGCCTTCTGGAGAGAGGCCCAAGCAAGAAGCGCCCCGAGGAGCGTCTTGCCACATGTCAACAATGGGTCTTACTGAGGGCCTCCAGGAGAGAAGCCCAAGCAAGACGCGCCCCGAGGAGCTTCTTTCCACATGTCAGCACTCGGTCTGACTGAGCGCCTCCAGGAGAGAGGCCAAAGCAAGACGCGCCCCGAGGAGCGTCTTGACACATGTCAACACTGGGTCTGACAGAGGGCCTCCATGAGAGAGGCCCAAGCAAGACGCGCCCCGAGGAGCTTCTTGCCACATGTCAACAATGGGTCTGACTGAGGGCCTCCAGGAGAGAAGCCCAAGCAAGACGCGCCCCGAGGAGCGTCTTGACACATGTCAACAATGGGTCTGACAGAGGGCCTCCAGGAGAGAGGCCCAAGCAACACGCGCCCCGAGGAGCGTCAGGCCACATGTCACTACTCAGTCTGACTGAGCGCCTCCAGGAGAGAGGCCCAAGTAAGACGCGCCCCGAGGAGCGTCTTGCCACGTGTCAACACTGGGTCTGATTGAGGGCCTTCTGGAGAGAGGCCCAAGCAAGACGCGCCCCGAGGAGCGTCTTGCCACATGTCAACAATGGTTCTTACTGAGAGCCTCCAGGAGAGAAGCCCAAGCAAGACGCGTCCCGAGGAGCTTCTTTCCACATATCAGCAATCGGTCTGACAGAGGGCCTCCATGAGAGAGGCCCAAGCAAGACGCGCCCCGAGGAGTGTCTTGCCAAATGTCAACACTGGGTCTGACTGAGCGCCTCAGGGAGAGAGGTCCAAGCAAGACGCGCCCCGAGGAGCGTCTTGCCACATATCAGCACTCGGTCTGACTGAGCGCCTCCAGGAGAGAGGCCCAAGCAAGACGCGCCCCGAGGAGCGTCTTGCCACATGTCAACAATGGGTCTGACTGAGGGCCTCCAGGAGAGAAGCCCAAGCAAGACGCGCCCAGGGGAGCGTCTTGACACATGTCAACACTGGGTCTGAAAGAGGGCCTCCAGGAGAGAGGCCCAAGCAAGACGCGCCCCGAGGAGTGTCTTGCCACATGTCACCACTTGGTCTGACTGAGCGCCTCCAGGAGAGAGGCCCAAGCAACACGCGCCCCGAGGAGCGTCAGGCCACATGTCACTACTCAGTCTGACTGAGCGCCTCCAGGAGAGAGGCCCAAGCAAGAAGCGCCCCGAGGAGCGTCTTGCCATGTGTCAAGACTGGGTCTGATTGAGGGCCTTCTGGAGAGAGGCCCAAGCAAGAAGCGCCCCGAGGAGCGTCTTGCCACATGTCAACAATGGGTCTTACTGAGGGCCTCCAGGAGAGAAGCCCAAGCAAGACGCGCCCCGAGGAGCTTCTTTCCACATGTCAGCACTCGGTCTGACTGAGCGCCTCCAGGAGAGAGGCCAAAGCAAGACGCGCCCCGAGGAGCGTCTTGACACATGTCAAAACTGGGTCTGACAGAGGGCCTCCATGAGAGAGGCCCAAGCAAGACGCGCCCCGAGGAGCGTCTTGCCACATGTCAACAATGGGTCTGACTGAGGGCCTCCAGGAGAGAAGCCCAAGCAAGACGCGCCCCGAGGAGCGTCTTGACACATGTCAACACTGGGTCTGACAGAGGGCCTCCAGGAGAGAGGCCCAAGCAACACGCGCCCCGAGGAGCGTCAGGCCACATGTCACTACTCAGTCTGACTGAGCGCCTCCAGGAGAGAGGCCCAAGTAAGACGCGCCCCGAGGAGCGTCTTGCCACGTGTCAACACTGGGTCTGATTGAGGGCCTTCTGGAGAGAGGCCCAAGCAAGACGCGCCCCGAGGAGCGTCTTGCCACATGTCAACAATGGTTCTTACTGAGAGCCTCCAGGAGAGAAGCCCAAGCAAAACGCGTCCCGAGGAGCTTCTTGCCACATGTCAGCAATCGGTCTGACAGAGGGCCTCCATGAGAGAGGCCCAAGCAAGACGCGCCCCGAGGAGTGTCTTGCCAAATGTCAACACTGGGTCTGACTGAGCGCCTCAGGGAGAGAGGTCCAAGCAAGACGCGCCCCGAGGAGCGTCTTGCCACATGTAACCAATGGGTCTGACTGAGGGCCTCCAGGAGAGAAGCCCAAGCAAGACTGCGCCCCGAGGAGCGTCTTGACACATGTCAACACTGGGTCTGACAGAGGGCCTCCAGGAGAGAGGCCCAAGCAAGACGCGCCCCGAGGAGTGTCTTGCCACATGTCACCACTGGGTCTGACTGAGCGCCTCCAGGAGAGAGGCCCAAGCAAGCCGCGCCCCGAGGAGCGTCAGGCCACATGTCACTACTCAGTCTGACTGAGCGCCTCCTGGAGAGAGGCCCAAGCAAGACGCGCCCCGAGGAGCGTCTTGCCACATGTCAGCACTGGGTCTGACTGAGCGCCTCCAGGAGAGAGGCCCCAGCAATACGCGCCCCGAGGAGCGTCTTGCCTTATGTCAGCACTCGGTCTGACTGAGCGCCTCCAGGAGAGAGGCCCAAGCAAGACGCGCCCCGAGGAGCATCTTGCCACATGTCAACAATGGGTCTGACTGAGGGCCTCCAGGAGAGAGGCCCAAGCAAGATGCGCCCGGAGGAGTGTCTTGCCACATGTCAACACTGGGTCTGACAGAGGGCCTCCAGGAGAGAGGCCCAAGCAATACGCGCCCCGAGGAGCGTCTTGCCACATGTCACCTCTGGTTCTGACTGAGCGCCTCCAGGAGATAGGCCCAAGCAAGACGCGCCCCGAGGAGCGTCTTGTCACATGTCCACACTGGGTCTTTCTGAGCGCCTCCATGAGAGAAGCCCAAGCAAGACGCGCCCCGAGGAGCGTCTTGCCACATGTCAGCACTCGGTCTGACTGAGCGCCTCCAGGAGAGAGGCCCAAGCAAGACGCGCCCCGAGGAGCGTCTTGCCACATGTCAACAATGGGTCTGACTGAGGGCCTCCAGGAGAGAAGCCCAAGCAACACGCGGCCCGAGGAGCGTCTTGCCACATGTCAGCACTCGGTCTGACTGAGCGCCTCCAGGAGAGAGGCCCAAGCAAGACGCGCCCCGAGGAGCGTCTTGCCACATGTCAACAATGGGTCTGACTGAGGGCCTCCAGGAGAGAAGCCCAAGCAAGACGCGCCCAGGGGAGCGTCTTGACACATGTCAACCCTGGGTCTGACAGAGGGCCTCCAGGAGAGAGGCCCAAGCAAGACGCGCCCCGAGGAGCGTCTTGTCACATGTCACTACTCGGTCTGACTGAGTGCCTGCAGGAGAGAGGCCCAAGCAAGACGTGCCCAGAGGAGCGTCTTGCCACGTGTCAACAATGGGTCTGACTGAGGGCCTCCAGGAGAGAAGCCCAAGCAAGAAGCACCCCGAGGAGCGTCTTGCCACATGTCAACACTGGTTCTGACTGAGCGCCTCCAGGAGAGAGGCCCAAGCAAGACACGCCCCGAGGAGCGTCTTGACACATGTCAACACTGGGTCTGACTCAGGGCCTCCATGAGAGAAGCCCAAGCAAGACGCGCCCCAAGGAGAGTCTTGCCACATGTCAACACTGGGTCTGACAGAGGGCATCCAGGAGAGAGCCCCAAGCAATACGCGCCCCGAGGAGCATCTTGCCACATGTCAACACTGGGTCTGACTGAGCGCCTCCAGGAGAGAGGCCCAAGCAAGACGCGCCCCGAGGAAGGTCTTGCCACGTGTCAACACTTGGTCTGACTTAGCGCCTCCAGGAGAGAGGCCCAAGCAAGATGCGCCCCGAGGAGCGTCTTGCCACGTGTCACCACTGGGTCTGATTGAGCACCTCCAGGAGAGAGGCCCAAGCAAGACGCGCCCGGAGGAGCGTCTTGCCACATGTCAGCACTCGGTCTGACTGAGCGCCTCCAGGAGAGAGGCCCAAGCAAGACGCGCCCCGAGGAGCGTCTTGACACATGTCTCCTCTGGGTCTGACTGAGCGCCTCCAGGAGAGAGGCCCAAGCAAGACGTGCACCGAGGAGCGTCTTGCCACATGTCAACACTGGGTCTGACTGAGTGCCTCCATGAGAGAAGCCCCAGCAAGATGCGCCCCGAGGAGCGTCTTGCCACATGTCAACACTGGGTGTGACTGAGCACCTCCAGGAGAGAGGCCCAAGCAAGATGCGCCCCGAGGAGCGTCTTGCCACATGTCAACACTGGTTCTGACTGAGCGCCTCCAGGAGAGAGGCCCGAGGAGCGTCTTGCCACATGTCACCTCTGGGTCTGACTGAGCGCCTCCAGGAGAGAGGTCCAAGCAAGACGCGCCCCGAGGAGCGTCTTGTCACATGTCACTACTCGGTCTGACTGAGCGCCTCCAGGAGAGAGGCCCAAGCAAGACGTGCCCCGAGGAGCGTCTTGCCACATGTCAACAATGGGTCTGACTGAGGGCCTCCAGGAGAGAAGCCCAAGCAAGAAGCGCCCCGAGGAGCGTCTTGCCACATGTCAACACTGGGTCTGACTGAGCGCCTCCAGGAGAGAGGCCCAAGCAAGACACGCCCCGAGGAGCGTCTTGACACATGTCAACACTGGGTCTGACTGAGGGCCTCCATGT
Source organism: Nothobranchius furzeri (assembly GCF_043380555.1). NCBI lineage: Eukaryota > Metazoa > Chordata > Actinopteri > Cyprinodontiformes > Nothobranchiidae > Nothobranchius > Nothobranchius furzeri. The sequence continues at coordinate 21,341,615 of NC_091747.1, read as the reverse complement.
GAGAAGCCCAAGCAAGACGCGCCCCGAGGAGAGTCTTGCCACATGTCAACACTGGGTCTGACAGAGGGCATCCAGGAGAGAGGCCCAAGCAATACGCGCCCCGAGGAGCGTCTTGCCACGTGTCAACACTGGGTCTGACTTAGCGCCTCCAGGAGAGAGGCCCAAGCAAGATGCGCCCCGAGGAGCGTATTGCCACGTGTCACCACTGGGTCTGACTGAGCTCCTCCAGGAGAGAGGCCCAAGCAAGACGCGCCCCGAGGAGCGTCTTGCCACGTGTCACCACTGGGTCTGATTGAGCACCTCCAGGAGAGAGGCCCCAGAAAGACGCGCCCCGAGGAGCGTCTTGCCACATGTCACTACTCGGTCGAACTGAGCGCCTCCAGGAGAGAGGTCCAAGCAAGACGCGCCCCGAGGAGCGTCTTGCCACATGTCACTACTCGGTCTGAGTGAGCGCCTCCAGGAGGGAGGTCCAAGCAAGACGCGCCCCGAGGAGCGTCTTGCCACATGTCAGTACTCGGTCTGACTGAGTGCCTCCAGGAGAGAGGCCCAAGCAAGACGTGCCCCGAGGAGCGTCTTGCCACATGTCAACAATGGGTCTGACTGAGGGCCTCCAGGAGAGAAGCCCAAGCAAGACGCGCCCAGAGGAGCGTCTTGCCACATGTCAACACTGGGTCTGACTGAGCGCCTCCAGGAGAGAGGCCCAAGCAAGACACGCCCCGAGGAGCGTCTTGACACATGTCAACACTGGGTCGGACTGAGGACCTCCATGAGAGAAGCCCAAGCAAGACGCGCCCCGAGGAGAGTCTTGCCACATGTCAACACTCGGTCTGACAGAGGGCATTCAGGAGAGAGGCCCAAGCAATACGCGCCCCGAGGAGCGTCTTGCCACATGTCACCACTGGGTCTGAATGAGCGCCTCCAGGATAGAGGCCCAACCAAGACGCGCCCCGAGGAGTGTCTTGCCACATGCCAACACTGGGTCTGACTGAGCGCCTCCAGGAGAGAGGCCCAAGCAAGACGCGCCCCGAGGAGCGTCTTGCCACGTGTCAACACTGGGTCTGACTGAGCGCCTCCAGGAGAGAGGCCCAAGCAAGACGCGCCCCGAGGAGCGTCTTTCCACGTGTCACCACTGGGTCTGACTGAGCGCCTCCAGGAGAGAGGCCCAAGCAAGACGCGCCCCGATGAGCATCTTGCCACATGTCAACAATGGGTCTGACTGAGGGCCTCCAGGAGAGAAGCCCAAGCAAGATGCGCCCGGATGAGCGTCTTTCCACATGTCAACACTGGGTCTGACTGAGGGCCTCCAGGAGAGAGGCCCAAGCAAGACGCGCCCCGAGGAGTGTCTTGCCAAATGTCACCACTGGGTCTGACTGAGCGCCTCCAGGAGAGAGGCCCAAGCAAGAGTCGCCCCGAGGAGCGTCAGGCCACATGTCACTACTCAGTCTGACTGAGCGCCTCCAGGAGAGAGGCCCAAGCAAGAAGCGCCCCGAGGAGCGTCTTGCCACATGTCAGCACTGGGTCTGACTGAGCGCCTCCAGGAGAGAAGCCCAAGCAAGACGCGCCCAGGGGAGCGTCTTGACACATGTCAACACTGGGTCTGACAGAGGGCCTCCAGGAGAGAGGCCCAAGCAATACGCGCCCCGAGGAGCGTCTTGCCACGTGTCAACACTGGGTCTGACTGAGCGCCTCCAGGAGAGAGGCCCAAGCAAGACGCGCCCCGAGGAGCGTCTTGCCACGTGTCAACACTGGGTCTGACTGAGCGCCTCCAGGAGAGAGGCCCAAGCAAGACGCGCCCCGAGGAGCGTCTTTCCACGTGTCACCACTGGGTCTGACTGAGCGCCTCCAGGAGAGAGGCCCAAGCAAGACGCGCCCCGATGAGCATCTTGCCACATGTCAACAATGGGTCTGACTGAGGGCCTCCAGGAGAGAAGCCCAAGCAAGATGCACCCGGATGAGCGTCTTTCCACATGTCAACACTGGGTCTGACTGAGGGCCTCCAGGAGAGAGGCCCAAGCAAGACGCGCCCCGAGGAGTGTCTTGCCAAATGTCACCACTGGGTCTGACTGAGCGCCTCCAGGAGAGAGGCCCAAGCAAGAAGCGCCCCGAGGAGCGTCTTGCCACATGTCAGCACTGGGTCTGACTGAGCGCCTCCAGGAGAGAGGCCCCAGCAAGACGCGCCCCGAGGAGCGTCTTGCCTTATGTCAGCACTCGGTCTGACTGAGCGCCTCCAGGAGAGAGGCCCAAGCTAGACGCGCCCCAAGGAGCGTCTTGCCACATGTCAACAATGGGTCTGACTGAGGGCCTCCAGGAGAGAGGCCCAAGCACGATGCGCCCGGAGAAGCGTCTTGCCACATGTCAACACTGGGTCTGACAGAGGGCCTCCAGGAGAGAGGCCCAAGCAAGACGCGCCCCGAGGAGCGTCTTGCCACATGTCACCTCTGGTTCTGACTGAGCGCCTCAAGGAGAGAGGCCCAAGCAAGATGCTCCCCGAGGAGCGTCTTGTCACATGTCAACACTGGGTCTTTCTGAGGGCCTCCAGGAGAGAAGCCCAAGCAAGACGCGGCCCGAGGAGCGTCTTGCCACATGTCAGCACTCGGTCTGACTGAGCGCCTCCAGGAGAGAGGCCCAAGCAAGACGCGCCCCGAGGATTGTCTTGCCACATGTCAACAATGGGTCTGACTGAGGGCCTCCAGGAGAGAAGCCCAAGCAAGACTGCGCCCCGGGGAGCGTCTTGACACATGTCAACACTGGGTCTGACAGAGGGCCTCCAGGAGAGAGGCCCAAGCAAGACGCGCCCCGAGGAGTGTCTTGCCACATGTCACCACTGGGTCTGACTGAGCGCCTCCAGGAGAGAGGCCCAAGCAAGCCGCGCCCCGAGGAGCGTCAGGCCACATGTCACTACTCAGTCTGACTGAGCGCCTCCAGGAGAGAGGCCCAAGCAAGACGCGCCCCGAGGAGCGTCTTGCCACATGTCAGCACTGGGTCTGACTGAGCGCCTCCAGGAGAGAGGCCCCAGCAATACGCGCCCCGAGGAGCGTCTTGCCTTATGTCAGCACTCGGTCTGACTGAGCGCCTCCAGGAGAGAGGCCCAAGCAAGACGCGCCCCGAGGAGCGTCTTGCCACATGTCAACAATGGGTCTGACTGAGGGCCTCCAGGAGAGAGGCCCAAGCAAGACGCGCCCTGAGGCGCGTCTTGCCACATGTCACCTCTGGTTCTGACTGAGCGCCTCAGGAGAGAGGCCCAAGCAAGACGCGCCCCGAGGAGCGTCTTGCCACATGTCAACAATGGGTCTGACTGAGGGCCTCCAGGAGAGAAGCCCAAGCAACACGCGCCCCGAGGAGCGTCTTGCCACATGTCAACAATGGGTCTGACTGAGGGCCTCCAGGAGAGAAGCCCAAGCAAGACGCTCCCAGGGGAGCGTCTTGACACATGTCAACACTGGGTCTGAAAGAGGGCCTCCAGGAGAGAGGCCCAAGCAAGACGCGCCCCGAGGAGTGTCTTGCCACATGTCACCACTTGGTCTGACTGAGCGCCTCCAGGAGAGAGGCCCAAGCAACACGCGCCCCGAGGAGCGTCAGGCCACATGTCACTACTCAGTCTGACTGAGCGCCTCCAGGAGAGAGGCCCAAGCAAGACGCGCCCCGAGGAGCGTCTTGCCACGTGTCAAGACTGGGTCTGATTGAGGGCCTTCTGGAGAGAGGCCCAAGCAAGAAGCGCCCCGAGGAGCGTCTTGCCACATGTCAACAATGGGTCTTACTGAGGGCCTCCAGGAGAGAAGCCCAAGCAAGACGCGCCCCGAGGAGCTTCTTTCCACATGTCAGCACTCGGTCTGACTGAGCGCCTCCAGGAGAGAGGCCAAAGCAAGACGCGCCCCGAGGAGCGTCTTGACACATGTCAACACTGGGTCTGACAGAGGGCCTCCATGAGAGAGGCCCAAGCAAGACGCGCCCCGAGGAGCGTCTTGCCACATGTCAACAATGGGTCTGACTGAGGGCCTCCAGGAGAGAAGCCCAAGCAAGACGCGCCCCGAGGAGCGTCTTGACACATGTCAACACTGGGTCTGACAGAGGGCCTCCAGGAGAGAGGCCCAAGCAACACGCGCCCCGAGGAGCGTCAGGCCACATGTCACTACTCAGTCTGACTGAGCGCCTCCAGGAGAGAGGCCCAAGTAAGACGCGCCCCGAGGAGCGTCTTGCCACGTGTCAACACTGGGTCTGATTGAGGGCCTTCTGGAGAGAGGCCCAAGCAAGACGCGCCCCGAGGAGCGTCTTGCCACATGTCAACAATGGTTCTTACTGAGAGCCTCCAGGAGAGAAGCCCAAGCAAGACGCGCCCCGAGGAGCTTCTTGCCACATGTCAGCAATCGGTCTGACAGAGGGCCTCCATGAGAGAGGCCCAAGCAAGACGCGCCCCGAGGAGTGTCTTGCCAAATGTCAACACTGGGTCTGACTGAGCGCCTCAGGGAGAGAGGTCCAAGCAAGACGCGCCCCGAGGAGCGTCTTGCCACATGTAACTACTCGGTCTGACTGAGCGCCTCAGTGAGAGAGGTCCAAGCAAGACGCGCCCCGAGGAGCGTCTTGCCACATGTCAACACTGGGTCTGACTGAGCGACTCAAGGAGAGAGGCCCAAGCAAGACGCGCCCCGAGGAGAATCTTGTCACATGTCAACACTGGGTCTTTCTGAGCGCCTCCAGGAGAGAAGCCCAAGCAAGACGCGGCCCGAGGAGCGTCTTGCCACATGTCAGCACTCGGTCTGACTGAGCGCCTCCAGGAGAGAGGCCCAAGCAAGACGCGCCCCGAGGAGAGTCTTGCCACATGTAACCAATGGGTCTGACTGAGGGCCTCCAGGAGAGAAGCCCAAGCAAGACTGCGCCCCGAGGAGCGTCTTGACACATGTCAACACTGGGTCTGACAGAGGGCCTCCAGGAGAGAGGCCCAAGCAAGACGCGCCCCGAGGAGTGTCTTGCCACATGTCACCACTGGGTCTGACTGAGCGCCTCCAGGAGAGAGGCCCAAGCAAGCCGTGCCCCGAGGAGCGTCAGGCCACATGTCACTACTCAGTCTGACTGAGCGCCTCCAGGAGAGAGGCCCAAGCAAGACGCGCCCCGAGGAGCGTCTTGCCACATGTCAGCACTGGGTCTGACTGAGCGCCTCCAGGAGAGAGGCCCCAGCAATACGCGCCCCGAGGAGCGTCTTGCCTTATGTCAGCACTCGGTCTGACTGAGCGCCTCCAGGAGAGAGGCCCCAGCAATACGCGCCCCGAGGAGCGTCTTGCCTTATGTCAGCACTCGGTCTGACTGAGCGCCTCCAGGAGAGAGGCCCAAGCAAGACACGCCCCGAGGAGCGTCTTGCCACATGTCAACAATGGGTCTGACTGAGGGCCTCCAGGAGAGAGGCCCAAGCAAGATGCGCCCGGAGGAGTGTCTTGCCACATGTCAACACTGGGTCTGACAGAGGGCCTCCAGGAGAGAGGCCCAAGCAAGACGCGCCCCGAGGAGCGTCTTGCCACATGTCACCTCTGGTTCTGACTGAGCGCCTCCAGGAGATAGGCCCAAGCAAGACGCGCCCCGAGGAGCGTCTTGTCACATGTCAACACTGGGTCTTTCTGAGCGCCTCCAGGAGAGAAGCCCAAGCAAGACGCGCCCCGAGGAGCGTCTTGCCACATGTCAGCACTCGGTCTGACTGAGCGCCTCCAGGAGAGAGGCCCAAGCAAGACGCGCCCCGAGGAGCGTCTTGCCACATGTCAGCACTCGGTCTGACTGAGCGCCTCCAGGAGAGAGGCCCAAGCAAGACGCGCCCCGAGGAGCGTCTTGCCACATGTCAACAATGGGTCTGACTGAGGGCCTCCAGGAGAGAAGCCCAAGCAAGACGCGCCCAGGGGAGCGTCTTGACACATGTCAACACTGGGTCTGACAGAGGGCCTCCAGGAGAGAGGCCCAAGCAATACGCGCCCCGAGGAGCGTCTTGCCACGTGTCAACACTGGGTCTGACTTAGCGCCTCCAGGAGAGAGGCCCAAGCAAGATGCGCCCCGAGGAGCGTATTGCCACGTGTCACCTCTGGGTCTGACTGAGCTCCTCCAGGAGAGAGGCCCAAGCAAGACGCGACCCGAGGAGCGTCTTGCCACATGTCACTACTCGGTCTGAGTGAGCGCCTCCAGGAGGGAGGTCCAAGCAAGACGCGCCCCGAGGAGCGTCTTGCCACATGTCACTACTCGGTCTGACTGAGCGCCTCCAGGAGAGAGGCCCAAGCAAGACGTGCCCCGAGGAGCGTCTTGCCACATGTCAACAATGGGTCTGAAAGAGGGCCTCCAGGAGAGAAGCCCAAGCAAGACGCGCCCAGAGGAGCGTCTTGCCACATGTCAACACTGGGTCTGACTGAGCGCCTCCAGGAGAGAGGCCCAAGCAAGACACGCCCCGAGGAGCGTCTTGACACATGTCAACACTGGGTCGGACTGAGGGCCTCCATGAGAGAAGCCCAAGCAAGACGCGCCCCGAGGAGAGTCTTGCCACATGTCAACACTCGGTCTGACAGAGGGCATTCAGGAGAGAGGCCCAAGCAATACGCGCCCCGAGGAGCGTCTTGCCACATGTCACCACTGGGTCTGAATGAGCGCCTCCAGGATAGAGGCCCAACCAAGACGCGCCCCGAGGAGTGTCTTGCCACATGCCAACACTGGGTCTGACTGAGCGCCTCCAGGAGAGAGGCCCAAGCAAGATGGCCCCGAGGAGCGTCTTGCCACGTGTCAACACTGGGTCTGACTGAGCGCCTCCAGGAGAGAGGCCCAAGCAAGACCCGCCCCGAGGAGCGTCTTTCCACGTGTCACCACTGGGTCTGACTGAGCGCCTCCAGGAGAGAGGCCCAAGCAAGACGCGCCCCGATGATCATCTTGCCACATGTCAACACTGGGTCTGACTGAGCGCCTCCAGGAGAGAGGCCCAAGCAAGACGTGCCCCGAGGAGCGTCTTGCCACATGTCAACAATGGGTCTGACTGAGGGCCTCCAGGAGAGAAGCCCAAGCAAGATGCGCCCGGAGGAGCGTCTTTCCACATGTCAACACTGGGTCTGACAGAGGGCCTCCAGGAGAGAGGCCCAAGCAAGACGCGCCCCGAGGAGCGTCTTGCCACATGTCACCTCTGGTTCTGACTGAGCGCCTCCAGGAGAGAGGCCCAAGCAAGACGCACCCCGAGGAGCGTCTTGTCACATGTCAACACTGGGTCTGTCTGAGCGCCTCCAGGAGAGAAGCCCAAGCAAGACGCGCCCCGAGGAGCGTCTTGCCACATGTCAACAATGGGTCTGACTGAGGGCCTCCAGGAGAGAAGCCCAAGCAAGACTGCGCCCCGAGGAGCGTCTTGACACATGTCAACACTGGGTCTGACAGAGGGCCTCCAGGAGAGAGGCCCAAGCAAGACGCGCCCCGAGGAGTTTCTTGCCAAATGTCACCACTGGGTCTGACTGAGCGCCTCCAGGAGAGAGGCCCAAGCAAGACGCGCCCCGAGGAGCGTCAGGCCACATGTCACTACTCAGTCTGACTGAGCGCCTCCAGGAGAGAGGCCTAAGCAAGAAGCGCCCCGAGGAGCGTCTTTCCACATGTCAGCACTGGGTCTGACTGAGCGCCTCCAGGAGAGAGGCCCCAGCAAGACGCGCCCCGAGGAGCGTCTTGCCTTATGTCAGCACTCGGTCTGACTGAGCGCCTCCAGGAGAGAGGCCCAAGCAAGACGCGCCCCAAGGAGCGTCTTGCCACATGTCAACAATGGGTCTGACTGAGGGCCTCCAGGAGAGAGGCCCAAGCACGATGCGCCCGGAGAAGCGTCTTGCCACATGTCAACACTGGGTCTGACAGAGGGCCTTCAGGAGAGAGGCCCAAGCAAGACGCGCCCCGAGGAGCGTCTTGCCACATGTCACCTCTGGTTCTGACTGAGCGCCTCAAGGAGAGAGGCCCAAGCAAGACTGCGCCCCGAGGAGCGTCTTGACACATGTCAACACTGGGTCTTTCTGAGCGCCTCCAGGAGAGAAGCCCAAGCAAGAGGCGGCCCGAGGAGCGTCTTGCCACATGTCAGCACTCGGTCTGACTGAGCGCCTCCAGGAGAGAGGCCCAAGCAAGACGCGCCCCGAGGAGCGTCTTGCCACATGTCAACAATGGGTCTGACTGAGGACCTCCAGGAGAGAAGCCTAAGCAACACGCGGCCCGAGGAGCGTCTTGCCACATGTCAGCACTCGGTCTGACTGAGCGCCTCCAGGAGAGAGGCCCAAGCAAGACGCGCCCCGAGGAGCGTCTTGCCACATGTCAACAATGGGTCTGACTGAGGGCCTCCAGGAGAGAAGCCCAAGCAAGACTGCGCCCCGAGGAGCATCTTGACACATGTCAACACTGGGTCTGACAGAGGGCCTCCAGGAGAGAGGCCCAAGCAAGACGCGCCCCGAGGAGTGTCTTGCCACATGTCACCACTGGGTCTGACTGAGCGCCTCCAGGAGAGAGGCCCAAGCAAGCCGTGCCCCGAGGAGCGTCAGGCCACATGTCACTACTCAGTCTGACTGAGCGCCTCCAGGAGAGAGGCCCAAGCAAGACGCCCGAGGACTGGGCGCGTCTTGCTTGGGCTTCTCTCATGGAGGCCCTCAGTCAGACCCAGTGTTGACATGTGTCAAGACACTCCTCGGGGCGTGTCTTGCTTGGACCTCTCTCCTGGAGGCGTTCAGTCTGACCCAGTGTTGACATGTGGCAAGACGCTCCTCGGGGCGCGTCTTGCTTGGGCTTCTACCCTGGAGGCCCTCAGTCAGACCCATTGTTGACATGTGGCAAGACGCTCCTCGGGGCACGTCTTGCTTGGGCCTCTCTCCTGGAGGCGCTCAAACAGACCGAGTAGTGACATGTGGCAAGACGCTCCTCGGGGCGCGTCTTGCTGGGTCTTCTCTCATGGAGGCACTCAGTCAGCCCCAGTGTTGACATGTGGCAAGACGCTCCTCGGGGCGCGTCTTGCTTGGACCTCTCTCACTGAGGCGCTCAGTCAGACCGAGTAGTGACATGTGGCAAGACGCTCCTCGGGGCGCGTCTTGCTTGGACCTCTCTCCCTGAGGCGCTCAGTCAGACCCAGTGTTGACATTTGGCAAGACACTCCTCGGGGCGCGTCTTGCTTGGGCCTCTCTCATGGAGGCCCTCTGTCAGACCGATTGCTGACATGTGGCAAGAAGCTCCTTGGGGCGCGTCTTGCTCGGGCTTCTATCCTGGAGGCTCTCAGTAAGAACCATTGTTGACATGTGGCAAGACGCTCCTCGGGGCGCGTCTTGCTTGGGCCTCTCTCCAGAAGGCCCTCAATCAAACCCAGTGTTGACACGTGGCAAGACGCTCCTCGGGGCGCGTCTTACTTGGGCCTCTCTCCTGGAGGCGCTCAGTCTGACTGAGTAGTGACATGTGGCCTGACGCTCCTCGGGGAGCGTGTTGCTTGGGCCTCTCTCCTGGAGGCGCTCAGTCAGACCAAGTGGTGACATGTGGCAAGACACTCCTCGGGGCGCGTCTTGCTTGGGCCTCTCTCATGGAGGCCCTCTGTCAGACCCAGTGTTGACATGTGGCAAGACACTCATCGGGGCGCGTCTTGCTTGGACCTCTCTCCCTGAGGCGCTCAGTCAGACCCAGTGTTGACATTTGGCAAGACACTCCTCGGGGCGCGTCTTGCTTGGGCCTCTCTCATGGAGGCCCTCTGTCAGACCGATTGCTGACATGTGGCAAGAAGCTCCTTGGGGCGCATCTTGCTCGGGCTTCTCTCCTGGAGGCTCTCAGTAAGAACCATTGTTGACATGTGGCAAGACGCTCCTCGGGGCGCGTCTTGCTTGGGCCTCTCTCCAGAAGGCCCTCAATCAAACCCAGTGTTGACACGTAGCAAGACGCTCCTCGGGGCGCGTCTTACTTGGGCCTCTCTCCTGGAGGCGCTCAGTCAGACTGAGTAGTGACATATGGCCTGACGCTCCTCGGGGCGCGTGTTGCTTGGGCCTCTCTCCTGGAGGCACTCAGTCAGACCAAGTGGTGACATGTGGCAAGACACTCCTCGGGGCGCGTCTTGCTTGGGCCTCTCTCATGGAGGCCCTCTGTCAGACCCAGTGTTGACATGTGGCAAGACACTCATCGGGGCGCGTCTTGCTTGGGCCTCTCTCATGGAGGCCCTCTGTCAGACCCAGTGTTGACATGTGTCAAGACGCTCCTCGGGGCGCGTCTTGCTTTGGCCTCTCTCCTGGAGGCGCTCAGTCAGACCGAGTGCTGACATGTGGAAAGAAGCTCCTCGGGGCGCGTCTTGCTTGGGCTTCTCTCCTGGAGGCCCTCAGTAAGACCCATTGTTGACATGTGGCAAGACGCTCCTCGGGGCGCGTGTTGCTTGGGCCTCTCTCCAGAAGGCCCTCAATCAGACCCAGTGTTGACACGTGGCAAGACGCTACTCGGGGCGCGTCTTGCTTGGGCCTATCTCCTGGAGGCGCTCAGTCAGACTGAGTAGTGACATGTGGCCTGACGCTCCTCGGGGCGCGTGTTGCTTGGGCCTCTCTCCTGGAGGCGCTCAGTCAGACCAAGTGGTGACATATGGCAAGACACTCCTCGGGGCGTGTCTTGCTTGGGCCTCTCTCCTGGAGGCCCTCTGTCAGACCCAGTGTTGACATGTGTCAAGACGCTCCTCGGGGCGCGTCTTGCTTGGGCTTCTCTCCTGGAGGCCCTCAGTCAGACCCATTGTTGACATGTGGCAAGACGCTCCTCGGGGCGCGTCTTGCTTGGGCCTCTCTCCTGGAGGCCCTCTGTCAGACCGAGTGTTGACATGTGGCAAGACTCTCCTCGGGGCGCGTCTTGCTTGGGCTTCTCTCATGGAGGCCCTCAGTCAGACCCAGTTTTGACATGTGTCAAGACGCTCCTCGGGGCGTGTCTTGCTTGGGCCTCTCTCCTGGAGGCGCTCAGTCTGACCCAGTGTTGACATGTGGCAAGACGCTCCTCGGGGCACGTCTTGCTTGGGCCTCTCTCCTGGAGGCGCTCAAACAGACCGAGTAGTGACATGTGGCAAGACGCTCCTCGGGGCGCGTCTTGCTGGGGCTTCTCTCATGGAGGCACTCAGTCAGACCCAGTGTTGACATGTGGCAAGACGCTCCTCGGGGCGCGTCTTGCTTGGACCTCTCTCACTGAGGCGCTCAGTCAGACCGAGTAGTGACATGTGGCAAGACGCTCCTCGGGGCGCGTCTTGCTTGGACCTCTCTCCCTGAGGCGCTCAGTCAGACCCAGTGTTGACATTTGGCAAGACACTCCTCGGGGCGCGTCTTGCTTGGGCCTCTCTCATGGAGGCCCTCTGTCAGACCGATTGCTGACATGTGGCAAGAAGCTCCTCGGGGCGCGTCTTGCTTGGGCTTCTCTCCTGGAGGCTCTCAGTAAGAACCATTGTTGACATGTGGCAAGACGCTCCTCGGGGCGCGTCTTGCTTGGGCCTCTCTCCAGAAGGCCCTCAATCAGACCCAGTGTTGACACGTGAAAGACGCTCCTCGGGGCGCGTCTTACTTGGGCCTCTCTCCTGGAGGCGCTCAGTCAGACTGAGTAGTGACATGTGGCCTGACGCTCCTCGGGGCGCGTGTTGCTTGGGCCTCTCTCCTGGAGGCGCTCAGTCAGACCAAGTGGTGACATGTGGCAAGACACTCCTCGGGGCGCGTCTTGATTGGGCCTCTCTCATGGAGGCCCTCTGTCAGACCCATTGTTGACATGTGGCAAGACGCTCCTCGGGGCGCGTCTTGCTTGGGCCTCTCTCATGGAGGCCCTCTGTCAGACCCAGTGTTGACATGTGTCAAGACGCTCCTCAGGGCACGTCTTGCTTTGGCCTCTCTCCTGGAGGCGCTCAGTCAGACCGAGTGCTGACATGTGGAAAGAAGCTCCTCGGGGCGCGTCTTGCTTGGGCTTCTCTCCTGGAGGCCCTCAGTAAGACCCATTGTTGACATGTGGCAAGACGCTCCTCGGGGCGCTTCTTGCTTGGGCCTCTCTCCAGAAGGCCCTCAATCAGACCCAGTGTTGACACGTGGCAAGACGCTCCTCGGGGCGCGTCTTGCTTGGGCCTCTCTCCTGGAGGCGCTCAGTCAGACTGAGTAGTGACATGTGGCCTGACGCTCCTCGGGGCGCGTGTTGCTTGGGCCTCTCTCCTGGAGGCGCTCAGTCAGACCAAGTGGTGACATGTGGCAAGACACTCCTCGGGGCGCGTCTTGCTTGGGCCTCTCTCCTGGAGGCCCTCTGTCAGACCCAGTGTTGACATGTGTCAAGACGCTCCCCTGGGCGCGTCTTGCTTGGGCTTCTCTCCTGGAGGCCCTCAGTCAGACCCATTGTTGACATGTGGCAAGACGCTCCTCGGGGGGCGTCTTGCTTGGGCCTCTCTCCTGGAGGCGCTCATTCAGACCGAGTGCTGACATGTGGCAAGACGCTCCTCGGGCCGCGTGTTGCTTGGGCTTCTCTCCTGGAGGCCCTCAGTCAGACCCATTGTTGACATGTGGCAAGACGCTCCTCGGGGCGCGTCTTGCTTGGGCCTCTCTCCTGGAGGCGCTCAGTCAGACCGAGTGCTGACATGTGGCAAGACGCTCCTCGGGGTGCGTCTTGCTTGGGCTTCTCTCCTGGAGGCGCTCAGAAAGACCCAGTGTTCACATGTGACAAGACGCTCCTCGGGGCGCGTCTTGCTTGGGTCTATCTCCTGGAGGCGCTCAGTCAGAACCAGAGGTGACATGTGGCAAGACGTTCCTCGGGACGCGTCTTGCTTGGGCCTCTCTCCTGGAGGCGCTCTGTCAGACCCAGTGTTGACATGTGGCAAGACACTCCTCCGGGTGCATCTTGCTTGGGCCTCTCTCCTGGAGGCCCTCAGTCAGACCCATTGTTGACATGTGGCAAGACGCTCCTCGGGGCGCGTCTTGCTTGGGCCTCTCTCCTGGAGGCGCTCAGTCAGACCGAGTGCTGACATAAGGCAAGACGCTCCTCGGGGCGCGTATTGCTGGGGCCTCTCTCCTGGAGGCGCTCAGTCAGACCCAGTGCTGACATGTGGCAAGACGCTCCTCGGGGCGCGTCTTGCTTTGGCCTCTCTCCTGGAGGCGCTCAGTCAGACTGAGTAGTGACATGTGGCCTGACGCTCCTCGGGGCGCGGCTTGCTTGGGCCTCTCTCCTGGAGGCGCTCAGTCAGACCCAGTGGTGACATGTGGCAAGACACTCCTCGGGGCGCGTCTTGCTTGGGCCTCTCTCCTGGAGGCCCTCTGTCAGACCCAGTGTTGACATGTGTCAAGATGCTCCTCGGGGCTCAGTCTTGCTTGGGCTTCTCTCCTGGAGGCCCTCAGTCAGACCCATTGGTTACATGTGGCAAGACGCTCCTCGGGGCGCGTCTTGCTTGGGCCTCTCTCCTGGAGGCGCTCAGTCAGACCGAGTGCTGACATGTGGCAAGACGCTCCTCGGGCCGCGTGTTGCTTAGGCTTCTCTCCTGGAGGTCCTCAGTCAGACCCATTGTTGACATGTGGCAAGACGCTCCACGGGGCGCGTCTTGCTTGGGCCTCTCTCCTGGAGGCGCTCAGTCAGACCGAGTGCTCACATGTGGCAAGACGCTCCTCGGGCCGCGTCTTGCTTGGGCTTCTCTCCTGGAGGCGCTCAGAAAGACCCAGTGTTGACATGTGACAAGACGCTCCTCGGGGCGCGTCTTGCTTGGGCCTCTCTCCTTGAGTCGCTCAGTCAGACCCAGTGTTGACATGTGGCAAGACGCTCCTCGGGGCGCGTCTTGCTTTGACCTCTCTCACTAAGGCGCTAAGTCAGACCGAGTAGTGACATGTGGCAAGACGCTCCTCGGGGCGCGTCTTGCTTGGACCTCTCTCCCTGAGGTGCACAGTCAGACCCAGTGTTGACATTTGGCAAGACACTCCTCGGGGCGCGTCTTGCTTGGGCCTCTCTCATGGAGGCCCTCTGTCAGACCGATTGCTGACATGTGGCAAGAAGCTCCTCGGGGCGCGTCTTGCTTGGGCTTCTCTCCTGGAGGCTCTCAGTAAGAACCATTGTTGACATGTGGCAAGATGCTCCTCGGGGCGCGTCTTGCTTGGGCCTCTCTCCCGACGGCCCTCAATCAGACCCAGTGTTGACACGTGGCAAGACGCTCCTCGGGGCGCGTCTTACTTGGGCCTCTCTCCTGGAGGCGCTTAGTCAGACTGAGTAGTGACATGTGGCCTGACGCTCCTCGGGGCGTGTGTTGCTTGGGCCTCTCTCCTGGAGGCGCTCAGTCAGACCAAGTGGTGACATGTGGCAAGACACTCCTCGGGGCGCGTCTTGCTTGGGCCTCTCTCATGGAGGCCCTCTGTCAGACCCAGTGTTGACATGTGGCAAGACACTCCTCGGGGCGCGTCTTGCTTGGGCCTCTCTCATGGAGGCCCTCTGTCAGACCCAGTGTTGACATGTGTCAAGACGCTCCTCGGGGCGCGTCTTGCTTTGGCCTCTCTCCTGGAGGCGCTCACTCAGACCGAGTGCTGACATGTGGAAAGAAGCTCCTCGGGGCGCGTCTTGCTTGGGCTTCTCTCCTGGAGGCCCTCAGTAAGACCCATTGTTGACATGTGGCAAGACGCTCCTCGGGGCGCTTCTTGCTTGGGCCTCTCTCCAGAAGGCCCTCAATCAGACCCAGTGTTGACACGTGGCAAGACGCTCCTCGGGGCGCGTCTTGCTTGGGCCTCTCTCCTGGAGGCGCTCAGTCAGACTGAGTAGTGACATGTGGCCTGACGCTCCTCGGGGCGCGTGTTGCTTGGGCCTCTCTCCTGGAGGCCCTCTGTCAGACCCAGTGTTGACATGTGTCAAGACGCTCCTCGGGGCGCGTCTTGCTTGGGCTTCTCTCCTGGAGGCCCTCAGTCAGACCCATTGTTGACATGTGGCAAGACGCTCCTCGGGGCGCGTCTTGCTTGGGCCTCTCTCATGGAGGCCCTCTGTCAGACTCAGTGTTGACATGTGTCAAGACGCTCCTCGGGGCGCGTCTTGCTTTGGCCTCTCTCCTGGAGGCGCTCAGTCAGACCGAGTGCTGACATGTGGAAAGAAGCTCCTCGGGGCGCATCTTGCTTGGGCTTCTCTCCTGGAGGCCCTCAGTAAGACCCATTGTTGACATGTGGCAAGACGCTCCTCGGGGCGCTTCTTGCTTGGGCCTCTCTCCAGAAGGCCCTCAATCAGACCCAGTGTTGACACATGGCAAGACCCTCCTCGGGGCGCATCTTGCTTGGGCCTCTCTCCTGGAGGCGCTCAGTCAGACTGAGTAGTGACATGTGGCCTGACGCTCCTCGGGGCGCGTGTTGCTTGGGCCTCTCTCCTGGAGGCGCTCAGTCAGACCAAGTGGTGACATGTGGCAAGACACTCCTCGGGGCGCGTCTTGCTTGGGCCTCTCTCCTGGAGGCCCTCTGTCAGACCCAGTGTTGACATGTGTCAAGACGCTCCCCTGGGCGCGTCTTGCTTGGTCTTCTCTCCTGGAGGCCCTCAGTCAGACCCATTGTTGACATGTGGCAAGACGCTCCTCGGGGCGCGTCTTGCTTGGGCCTCTCTCCTGGAGGCGCTCAGTCAGACCAAGTGGTGACATGTGGCAAGACACTCCTCGGGGCGCGTCTTGCTTGGGCCTCTCTCCTGGAGGCCCTCTGTCAGACCCAGTGTTGACATGTGTCAAGACGCTCCCCTGGGCGCGTCTTGCTTGGTCTTCTCTCCTGGAGGCCCTCAGTCAGACCCATTGTTGACATGTGGCAAGACGCTCCTCGGGGCGCGTCTTGCTTGGGCCTCTCTCCTGGAGGCGCTCAGTCAGACCGAGTGCTGACATGTGGCAAGACGCTCCTCGGGCCGCGTGTTGCTTGGGCTTCTCTCCTGGAGGCCCTCAGTCAGACCCATTGTTGACATGTGGCAAGACGCTCCTCGGGGCGCGTCTTGCTTGGGCCTCTCTCCTGGAGGCGCTCAGTCAGACCGAGTGCTGACATGTGGCAAGACGCTCCTCGGGGCGCGTCTTGCTTGGGCTTCTCTCCTGGAGGCGCTCAGAAAGACCCAGTGTTGACATGTGACAAGACGCTCCTCGGGGCGCGTCTTGCTTGGGCCTCTCTCCTGGAGGCGCTCAGTCAGAACCAGAGGTGACATGTGGCAAGACGCTCCTCGGGCCGCGTGTTGCTTGGGCTTCTCTCCTGGAGGCCCTCAGTCAGACCCATTGTTGACATGTGGCAAGACGCTCCTCGGGGCGCGTCTTGCTTGGGCCTCTCTCCTGGAGGCGCTCAGTCAGACCGAGTGCTGACATGTGGCAAGACGCTCCTCGGGGCGCGTCTTGCTTGGGCTTCTCTCCTGGAGGCGCTCAGAAAGACCCAGTGTTGACATGTGACAAGACGCTCCTCGGGGCGCGTCTTGCTTGGGCCTCTCTCCTGGAGGCCCTCAGTCAGACCCATTGTTGACATGTGGCAAGACGCTCCTCGGGGCGCGTCTTGCTTGGGCCTCTCTCCTGGAGGCGCTCAGTCAGACCGAGTGCTGACATAAGGCAAGACGCTCCTCGGGGCGCGTATTGCTGGGGCCTCTCTCCTGGAGGCGCTCAGTCAGACCCAGTGCTAACATGTGGCAAGACGCTCCTCGGGGCGCGTCTTGCTTGGGCCTCTCTCCTGGAGGCGCTCAGTCAGACTGAGTAGTGACATGTGGCCTGACGCTCCTCGGGGCACGGCTTGCTTGGGCCTCTCTCCTGGAGGCGCTCAGTCAGACCCAGTGGTGACATGTGGCAAGACACTCCTCGGGGCGCGTCTTGCTTGGGCCTCTCTCCTGGAGGCCCTCTGTCAGACCCAGTGTTGACATGTGTCAAGATGCTCCTCGGGGCGCAGTCTTGCTTGGGCTTCTCTCCTGGAGGCCCTCAGTCAGACCCATTGTTGACATGTGGCAAGACGCTCCTCGGGGCGCGTCTTGCTTGGGCCTCTCTCCTGGAGGCGCTCAGTCAGACCGAGTGCTGACATGTGGCAAGACGCTCCTCGGGCCGCGTGTTGCTTAGGCTTCTCTCCTGGAGGTCCTCAGTCAGACCCATTGTTGACATGTGGCAAGACGCTCCTCGGGGCGCGTCTTGCTTGGGCCTCTCTCCTGGAGGCGCTCAGTCAGACCGAGTGCTGACATGTGGCAAGACGCTCCTCGGGGCGCGTCTTGCTTGGGCCTCTCTCCTGAAGGCCCTCTGTCAGACCCAGTGTTGACATGTGGCAAGACGCTTCTCCGGGCGCATCGTGCTTGGGCCTCTCTCCTGGAGGCGCTCAGAAAGACCCAGTGTTGACATGTGTCAAGACGCTCCTCGGGGCGCAGTCTTGCTTGGGCCTCTCTCCTTGAGGCGCTCAGTCAGAACCAGAGGTGACATGTGGCAAGACGCTCCTCGGGGCGCGTCTTGCTTGGGCCTCTCTCCTGAAGGCCCTCTGTCAGACCCAGTGTTGACATGTGGCAAGACGCTTCTCCGGGCGCATCGTGCTTGGGCCTCTCTCCTGGAGGCCCTCAGTCAGACCCATTGTTGACATGTGGCAAGACGCTCCTTGGGGCGCGTCTTGCTTGGGCCTCTCTCCTGGAGGCGCTCAGTCAGACCGAGTGCTGACATAAGGCAAGACGCTCCTCGGGGCGCGTCTTGCTGGGGCCTCTCTCCTGGAGGCGCTCAGTCAGACCCAGTGCTGACATGTGGCAAGACGCTCCTCGGGGCGCTTCTTGCTTGGGCCTCTCTCCTGGAGGCGCTCAGTCAGACTGAGTAGTGACATGTGGCCTGACGCTCCTCGGGGCGCGTCTTGCTTGGGCCTCTCTCCTGGAGGCGCTCAGTCAGACCCAGTGGTGACATTTGGCAAGAAACTCCTCGGGGCGGGTCTTGCTTGGGCCTCTCTCCTGGAGGCCCTCTGTCAGACCCAGTGTTGACATGTGTCAAGACGCTCCTCGGGGCGCAGTCTTGCTTGGGCTTCTCTCCTGGAGGCCCTCAGTCAGACCCATTGTTGACATGTGGCAAGACGCTCCTCGGGGCGCGTCTTGCTTGGGCTTCTCTCCTGGAGGCGCTCAGACAGACCCAGTGTTGACATGTGACAAGACGCTCCTCGGGGTGCGTCTTGCTTGGGCCTCTCTCCTGGAGGCGCTCAGTCAGAACCAGAGGTGACATGTGGCAAGACGCTCCTCGGGGCGCGTCTTGCTTGGGCCTCTCTCCTGGAGGCCCTCTGTCAGACCCAGTGTTGACATGTGGAAAGACGCTCCTCCGGGCGCTCAGAAAGACCCAGTGTTGACATGTGACAAGACGCTCCTCGGGGAGCATCTTGCTTGGGCCTCTCTCCTTGAGGCGCTCAGTCAGAACCAGAGGTGACATGTGGCAAGACGCTCCTCGGGGCGCGTCTTGCTTGGGCCTCTCTCCTGGAGGCCCTCTGTCAGACCCAGTGTTGACATGTGGCAAGACGCTTCTCCGGGCGCATCGTGCTTGGGCCTCTCTCATGGAGGCCCTCTGTCAGACCCAGTGTTGACATGTGGCAAGACACTCCTCCGGGCGCATCGTGCTTGGGCCTCTCTCCTGGAGGCCCTCAGTCAGACCCATTGTTGACATGTGGCAAGACGCTCCTTGGGGCGCGTCTAGCTTGGGCCTCTCTCCTGGAGGCGCTCAGTCAGACCGAGTGCTGACATAAGGCAAGATGCTCCTCGGGGCGCGTCTTGCTGGGGCCTCTCTCCTGGAGGCGCTCAGTCAGACCCAGTGCTGACATGTGGCAAGACGCTCCTCGGGGCGCTTCTTGCTTGGGCCTCTCTCCTGGAGGCGCTCAGTCAGACTGAGTAGTGACATGTGGCCTGACGCTCCTCGGGGCGCGTCTTGCTTGGGCCTCTCTCCTGGAGGCGCTCAGTCAGACCCAGTGGTGACATTTGGCAAGACACTCCTCGGGGCGCGTCTTGCTTGGGCCTCTCTCCTGGAGGCCCTCAGTCAGACCCAGTGTTGACATGTGGAAAGACGCTCCTCCGGGCGCATCTTGCTTGGGCTTCTCTCCTGGAGGCCCTCAGTCAGACCCATTGTTGACATGTGGCAAGACGCTCCTCGGGGCGCGTCTTGCTTGGGCCTCTCTCCTGGAGGCGCTCAGTCAGACCCAGTGGTGACATCTGGCAAGACACTCCTCGGGGCGCGTCTTGCTTGGGCCTCTCTCCTGGAGGCCCTCAGTCAGACCCAGTGTTGACATGTGGAAAGACGCTCCTCCGGGCGCATCTTGCTTGGGCTTCTCTCCTGGAGGCCCTCAGTCAGACCCATTGTTGACATGTGGCAAGACGCTCCTCGGGGCGCGTCTTGCTTTGGCCTCTCTCCTGGAGGCGCTCAGTCAGACCCAGTGTTGACACGTGGCAAGACGCTCCTCGGGGCGCGTCTTGCTTGGGCCTCTCTCCTGGAGGCGCTCAGTCAGACCCAGTGTTGGCATGTGGCAAGACACTCCTCGGGGCGCGTCTTGGTTGGGCCTCTATCCTGGAGGCGCTCATTCAGACCCAGTGGTGATATGTGGCAAGACGCTCCTCGGGGCGCGTATTGCTTGGGCCTCTCTCCTGAATGCCCTCTGTCAGACCGAGTGTTGACATGTGGCAAGACTCTCCTCGGGGCGCGTCTTGCTTGGGCTTCTCTCATGGAGGCCCTCAGTCCGACCCAGTGTTGACATGTGTCAAGACGCTCCTCGGGGCGTGTCTTGCTTGGGCCTCTCTCCTGGAGGCGCTCAGTCAGACTCAGTGTTGACATGTGGCAAGACGCTCCTCTGGGCGCGTCTTGCTCTGGCTTCTCTCCTGGAGGCCCTCAGTCAGACCCATTGTTGACATGTGGCAAGACGCTCCTCGGGGCACGTCTTGCTTGGGCCTCTCTCCTGGAGGCACTCAGTCAGACCGAGTACTGACATGTGGCAAGTCGCTCCTCGGGGCGCGTCTTGCTTGGATCTCCCTCCTGGAGGCGCTCACTCAGACCGAGTAGTGACATGTGGCAAGACGCTCCTCGGGGCGCGTCTTGCTTGGACCTCTCTCCTGGAGGCGCTCAGTTAGACCGAGTAGTGACATGTGGCAAGACGCTCCTCGGGGCGCGTCTTGCTGGGGCCTCTCTCCTGGAGGTGCTCAATCAGACCCAGTGGTGACACGTGGCAAGACGCTCCTCGGGGCGCGTCTTGCTTGGGCCTCTCTCCTGGAGGAGCTCAGTCAGACCCAGTGGTGACACGTGGTAATACGCTCCTCGGGGCGCATCTTGCTTGGGCCTCTCTCCTGGAGGCGCTAAGTCAGACCCAGTGTTGACATGTGGCAAGACGCTCCTCGGGGCGCGTATTGCTTGGGCCTCTGTCCTGGATGCCCTCTGTCAGACCCAGTGTTGACATGTGGCAAGACTCTCCTCGGGGCGCGTCTTGCTTGGGCTTCTCACATGGAGGCCCTCAGTCAGACCCAGTGTTGACATGTGTCAAGACGCTCCTAGGGGCGTGTCTTGCTTGGGCCTCTCTCCTGGAGGCGCTCAGTCAGACCCAGTGTTGACATGTGGCAAGACGCTCCTCGGGGCGCTTCTTGCTTGGGCTTCTCTCCTGGAGGCCCTCAGTCAGACCCATTGTTGACATGTGGCAAGACGCTCCTCGGGGCACGTCTTGCTTGGGCCTCTCTCCTGGAGGCGCTCAGTCAGACCGAGTAGTGACATGTGACAAGACGCTCCTCGGGGCGCGTCTTGCTTGGACCTCTCTCCTGGAGGCGCTCAGTCAGACCCAGAGGTGACATGTGGCAAGACGCTCCTCGGGCCTCTCTCCTGGAGGCGCTCAGTCAGAACCAGTGTTGACATGTGGCAAGACGCTCCTCGGGGCGCATCTTGCTTGGGCCTCTCTCCTGGAGGTGCTCAGTCAGACCCAGTGTTGACATGTGGCAAGACGCTCCTCGGGGCACGTCTTGCTTGGGCCTCTCTCCTGGAGGCGCTCAGTCAGACCCAGAGGAGACATGTGTCAAGACGCTCCTCGGGGCGCGTCTTGCTTGGGCCTCTCTCCTGGAGGCGCTCAGTCAGACCGAGTGCTGACATGTGGCAAGACGCTCCTCCGGGCACGTCTTGCTTGGCCCTCTCTCCTGGAGGTGCTCAATCAGACCCAGTGGTGACACGTGGCAAGACGCTCCTCGGGGCGCATCTTGCTTGGGCCTCTCTCCTGGAGGCGCTAAGTCAGACCAAGTGTTGACACGTGGCAAGACGCTCCTCGGGGCGCGTCTTGCTTGGGCCTCTCTCCTGGAGGCGCTCAGTCAGACCCAGTGTTGACATGTGGCAAGACACTCCTCGGGGCGCGTCTTGCTTGGGCCTCTCTCATGGAGGCCCTCTGTCAGACCCAGTGTTGACATGTGTCAAGACGCTCCTCGGGGCGCGTCTTGCTTTGGCCTCTCCTGGAGGTGCTCAGTCTGACCGAGTGCTGACATGTGGCAAGACGCTCCTCGGGGCGCTTCTTGCTTGGGCCTCTCTCCTGGAGGCGCTCAGTCAGACCCAGTGGTGACATGTGGCAAGACGCTCCTCGGGGCGCGTAATGCTTGGGGCTCTCTCCTGGATGCCCTCTGTCAGACCCAGTGTTGACATGTGGCAAGACTCTCCTTGGGGCGCGTCTTGCTTGGGCTTCTCTCATGGAGGCCCTGAGTCAGACCCAGTGTTGACATGTGTCAAGACGCTCCTCGGGGCGTGTCTTGCTTGGGCCTCTCTCCTGGAGGCGCTCAGTCAGAACCAGTGTTGACATGTGGCAAGACGCTCCTCGGGGTGCTTCTTGCTTGGGCTTCTCTCCTGGAGGCCCTCAGTCAGACCCATTGTTGACACGTGGCAAGACGCTCCTCGGGGCGCGTCTTGCTTGCGCCTCTCTCCTGGAGGCGCTCAGTCAGACCGAGTGCTGACAAGTGGCAAGACGCTCCTCGGGGCGCATCTTGCTTGGGCTTCTCTCCTGGAGGCCCTCAGTCAGACCTAGTGTTGACATGTGGCAAGACGCTCCTCGGGGCGCGTCTTATTTGGGCCTCTCTCCTGGGGGCCCTCAGTCAGACCCAGTGTTGACATGTGGCAAGACGCTCCTCGGGGCACGTCTTGCTTGGGCTTCTCTCCTGGAGGCCCTCAGTCAGACCCATTGTTGACATGTGGCAAGACGCTCCTCGGGGCGCGTCTTGCTTGGGCCTCTCTCATGGAGGCCCTCTGTCAGACTCAGTGTTGACATGTGTCAAGACGCTCCTCGGGGCGCGTCTTGCTTTGGCCTCTCTCCTGGAGGCGCTCAGTCAGACCGAGTGCTGACATGTGGAAAGAAGCTCCTCGGGGCGCATCTTGCTTGGGCTTCTCTCCTGGAGGCCCTCAGTAAGACCCATTGTTGACATGTGGCAAGACGCTCCTCGGGGCGCTTCTTGCTTGGGCCTCTCTCCAGAAGGCCCTCAATCAGACCCAGTGTTGACACATGGCAAGACCCTCCTCGGGGCGCGTCTTGCTTGGGCCTCTCTCCTGGAGGCGCTCAGTCAGACTGAGTAGTGACATGTGGCCTGACGCTCCTCGGGGCGCGTGTTGCTTGGGCCTCTCTCCTGGAGGCGCTCAGTCAGACCAAGTGGTGACATGTGGCAAGACACTCCTCGGGGCGCGTCTTGCTTGGGCCTCTCTCCTGGAGGCCCTCTGTCAGACCCAGTGTTGACATGTGTCAAGACGCTCCCCTGGGCGCGTCTTGCTTGGTCTTCTCTCCTGGAGGCCCTCAGTCAGACCCATTGTTGACATGTGGCAAGACGCTCCTCGGGGCGCGTCTTGCTTGGGCCTCTCTCCTGGAGGCGCTCAGTCAGACCAAGTGGTGACATGTGGCAAGACACTCCTCGGGGCGCGTCTTGCTTGGGCCTCTCTCCTGGAGGCCCTCTGTCAGACCCAGTGTTGACATGTGTCAAGACGCTCCCCTGGGCGCGTCTTGCTTGGTCTTCTCTCCTGGAGGCCCTCAGTCAGACCCATTGTTGACATGTGGCAAGACGCTCCTCGGGGCGCGTCTTGCTTGGGCCTCTCTCCTGGAGGCGCTCAGTCAGACCGAGTGCTGACATGTGGCAAGACGCTCCTCGGGCCGCGTGTTGCTTGGGCTTCTCTCCTGGAGGCCCTCAGTCAGACCCATTGTTGACATGTGGCAAGACGCTCCTCGGGGCGCGTCTTGCTTGGGCCTCTCTCCTGGAGGCGCTCAGTCAGACCGAGTGCTGACATGTGGCAAGACGCTCCTCGGGGCGCGTCTTGCTTGGGCTTCTCTCCTGGAGGCGCTCAGAAAGACCCAGTGTTGACATGTGACAAGACGCTCCTCGGGGCGCGTCTTGCTTGGGCCTCTCTCCTGGAGGCGCTCAGTCAGAACCAGAGGTGACATGTGGCAAGACGCTCCTCGGGCCGCGTGTTGCTTGGGCTTCTCTCCTGGAGGCCCTCAGTCAGACCCATTGTTGACATGTGGCAAGACGCTCCTCGGGGCGCGTCTTGCTTGGGCCTCTCTCCTGGAGGCGCTCAGTCAGACCGAGTGCTGACATGTGGCAAGACGCTCCTCGGGGCGCGTCTTGCTTGGGCTTCTCTCCTGGAGGCGCACAGAAAGACCCAGTGTTGACATGTGACAAGACGCTCCTCGGGGCGCGTCTTGCTTGGGCCTCTCTCCTGGAGGCCCTCAGTCAGACCCATTGTTGACATGTGGCAAGACGCTCCTCGGGGCGCGTCTTGCTTGGGCCTCTCTCCTGGAGGCGCTCAGTCAGACCGAGTGCTGACATAAGGCAAGACGCTCCTCGGGGCGCGTATTGCTGGGGCCTCTCTCCTGGAGGCGCTCAGTCAGACCCAGTGCTAACATGTGGCAAGACGCTCCTCGGGGCGCGTCTTGCTTGGGCCTCTCTCCTGGAGGTGCTCAGTCAGACTGAGTAGTGACATGTGGCCTGACGCTCCTCGGGGCACGGCTTGCTTGGGCCTCTCTCCTGGAGGCGCTCAGTCAGACCCAGTGGTGACATGTGGCAAGACACTCCTCGGGGCGCGTCTTGCTTGGGCCTCTCTCCTGGAGGCCCTCTGTCAGACCCAGTGTTGACATGTGTCAAGATGCTCCTCGGGGCGCAGTCTTGCTTGGGCTTCTCTCCTGGAGGCCCTCAGTCAGACCCATTGTTGACATGTGGCAAGACGCTCCTCGGGGCGCGTCTTGCTTGGGCCTCTCTCCTGGAGGCGCTCAGTCAGACCGAGTGCTGACATGTGGCAAGACGCTCCTCGGGCCGCGTGTTGCTTAGGCTTCTCTCCTGGAGGTCCTCAGTCAGACCCATTGTTGACATGTGGCAAGACGCTCCTCGGGGCGCGTCTTGCTTGGGCCTCTCTCCTGGAGGCGCTCAGTCAGACCGAGTGCTGACATGTGGCAAGACGCTCCTCGGGCCGCCTCTTGCTTGGGCTTCTCTCCTGGAGGCGCTCAGAAAGACCCAGTGTTGACATGTGTCAAGACGCTCCTCGGGGCGCAGTCTTGCTTGGGCCTCTCTCCTTGAGGCGCTCAGTCAGAACCAGAGGTGACATGTGGCAAGACGCTCCTCGGGGCGCGTCTTGCTTGGGCCTCTCTCCTGAAGGCCCTCTGTCAGACCCAGTGTTGACATGTGGCAAGACGCTTCTCCGGGCGCATCGTGCTTGGGCCTCTCTCCTGGAGGCCCTCAGTCAGACCCATTGTTGACATGTGGCAAGACGCTCCTTGGGGCGCGTCTTGCTTGGGCCTCTCTCCTGGAGGCGCTCAGTCAGACCGAGTGCTGACATAAGGCAAGACGCTCCTCGGGGCGCGTCTTGCTGGGGCCTCTCTCCTGGAGGCGCTCAGTCAGACCCAGTGCTGACATGTGGCAAGACGCTCCTCGGGGCGCTTCTTGCTTGGGCCTCTCTCCTGGAGGCGCTCAGTCAGACTGAGTAGTGACATGTGGCCTGACGCTCCTCGGGGCGCGTCTTGCTTGGGCCTCTCTCCTGGAGGCGCTCAGTCAGACCCAGTGGTGACATTTGGCAAGAAACTCCTCGGGGCGGGTCTTGCTTGGGCCTCTCTCCTGGAGGCCCTCTGTCAGACCCAGTGTTGACATGTGTCAAGACGCTCCTCGGGGCGCAGTCTTGCTTGGGCTTCTCTCCTGGAGGCCCTCAGTCAGACCCATTGTTGACATGTGGCAAGACGCTCCTCGGGGCGCGTCTTGCTTGGGCTTCTCTCCTGGAGGCGCTCAGACAGACCCAGTGTTGACATGTGACAAGACGCTCCTCGGGGTGCGTCTTGCTTGGGCCTCTCTCCTGGAGGCGCTCAGTCAGAACCAGAGGTGACATGTGGCAAGACGCTCCTCGGGGCGCGTCTTGCTTGGGCCTCTCTCCTGGAGGCCCTCTGTCAGACCCAGTGTTGACATGTGGAAAGACGCTCCTCCGGGCGCTCAGAAAGACCCAGTGTTGACATGTGACAAGACGCTCCTCGGGGAGCATCTTGCTTGGGCCTCTCTCCTTGAGGCGCTCAGTCAGAACCAGAGGTGACATGTGGCAAGACGCTCCTCGGGGCGCGTCTTGCTTGGGCCTCTCTCCTGGAGGCCCTCTGTCAGACCCAGTGTTGACATGTGGCAAGACGCTTCTCCGGGCGCATCGTGCTTGGGCCTCTCTCATGGAGGCCCTCTGTCAGACCCAGTGTTGACATGTGGCAAGACACTCCTCCGGGCGCATCGTGCTTGGGCCTCTCTCCTGGAGGCCCTCAGTCAGACCCATTGTTGACATGTGGCAAGACGCTCCTTGGGGCGCGTCTAGCTTGGGCCTCTCTCCTGGAGGCGCTCAGTCAGACCGAGTGCTGACATAAGGCAAGATGCTCCTCGGGGCGCGTCTTGCTGGGGCCTCTCTCCTGGAGGCGCTCAGTCAGACCCAGTGCTGACATGTGGCAAGACGCTCCTCGGGGCGCTTCTTGCTTGGGCCTCTCTCCTGGAGGCGCTCAGTCAGACTGAGTAGTGACATGTGGCCTGACGCTCCTCGGGGCGCGTCTTGCTTGGGCCTCTCTCCTGGAGGCGCTCAGTCAGACCCAGTGGTGACATTTGGCAAGACACTCCTCGGGGCGCGTCTTGCTTGGGCCTCTCTCCTGGAGGCCCTCAGTCAGACCCAGTGTTGACATGTGGAAAGACGCTCCTCCGGGCGCATCTTGCTTGGGCTTCTCTCCTGGAGGCCCTCAGTCAGACCCATTGTTGACATGTGGCAAGACGCTCCTCGGGGCGCGTCTTGCTTGGGCCTCTCTCCTGGAGGCGCTCAGTCAGACCCAGTGGTGACATCTGGCAAGACACTCCTCGGGGCGCGTCTTGCTTGGGCCTCTCTCCTGGAGGCCCTCAGTCAGACCCAGTGTTGACATGTGGAAAGACGCTCCTCCGGGCGCATCTTGCTTGGGCTTCTCTCCTGGAGGCCCTCAGTCAGACCCATTGTTGACATGTGGCAAGACGCTCCTCGGGGCGCGTCTTGCTTTGGCCTCTCTCCTGGAGGCGCTCAGTCAGACCCAGTGTTGACACGTGGCAAGACGCTCCTCGGGGCGCGTCTTGCTTGGGCCTCTCTCCTGGAGGCGCTCAGTCAGACCCAGTGTTGGCATGTGGCAAGACACTCCTCGGGGCGCGTCTTGGTTGGGCCTCTATCCTGGAGGCGCTCATTCAGACCCAGTGGTGACATGTGGCAAGACGCTCCTCGGGGCGCGTATTGCTTGGGCCTCTCTCCTGAATGCCCTCTGTCAGACCCAGTGTTGACATGTGGCAAGACTCTCCTCGGGGCGCGTCTTGCTTGGGCTTCTCTCATGGAGGCCCTCAGTCCGACCCAGTGTTGACATGTGTCAAGACGCTCCTCGGGGCGTGTCTTGCTTGGGCCTCTCTCCTGGAGGCGCTCAGTCAGACTCAGTGTTGACATGTGGCAAGACGCTCCTCTGGGCGCGTCTTGCTCTGGCTTCTCTCCTGGAGGCCCTCAGTCAGACCCATTGTTGACATGTGGCAAGACGCTCCTCGGGGCACGTCTTGCTTGGGCCTCTCTCCTGGAGGCACTCAGTCAGACCGAGTACTGACATGTGGCAAGTCGCTCCTCGGGGCGCGTCTTGCTTGGATCTCCCTCCTGGAAGCGCTCACTCAGACCGAGTAGTGACATGTGGCAAGACGCTCCTCGGGGCGCGTCTTGCTTGGACCTCTCTCCTGGAGGCGCTCAGTTAGACCGAGTAGTGACATGTGGCAAGACGCTCCTCGGGGCGCGTCTTGCTGGGGCCTCTCTCCTGGAGGTGCTCAATCAGACCCAGTGGTGACACGTGGCAAGACGCTCCTCGGGGCGCGTCTTGCTTGGGCCTCTCTCCTGGAGGAGCTCAGTCAGACCCAGTGGTGACACGTGGTAATACGCTCCTCGGGGCGCATCTTGCTTGGGCCTCTCTCCTGGAGGCGCTAAGTCAGACCCAGTGTTGACATGTGGCAAGACGCTCCTCGGGGCGCGTATTGCTTGGGCCTCTGTCCTGGATGCCCTCTGTCAGACCCAGTGTTGACATGTGGCAAGACTCTCCTCGGGGCGCGTCTTGCTTGGGCTTCTCACATGGAGGCCCTCAGTCAGACCCAGTGTTGACATGTGTCAAGACGCTCCTCGGGGCGTGTCTTGCTTGGGCCTCTCTCCTGGAGGCGCTCAGTCAGACCCAGTGTTGACATGTGGCAAGACGCTCCTCGGGGCGCTTCTTGCTTGGGCTTCTCTCCTGGAGGCCCTCAGTCAGACCCATTGTTGACATGTGGCAAGACGCTCCTCGGGGCACGTCTTGCTTGGGCCTCTCTCCTGGAGGCGCTCAGTCAGACCGAGTAGTGACATGTGACAAGAAGCTCCTCGGGGCGCGTCTTGCTTGGACCTCTCTCCTGGAGGCGCTCAGTCAGACCCAGAGGTGACATGTGGCAAGACGCTCCTCGGGCCTCTCTCCTGGAGGCGCTCAGTCAGAACCAGTGTTGACATGTGGCAAGACGCTCCTCGGGGCGCATCTTGCTTGGGCCTCTCTCCTGGAGGTGCTCAGTCAGACCCAGTGTTGACATGTGGCAAGACGCTCCTCGGGGCACGTCTTGCTTGGGCCTCTCTCCTGGAGGCGCTCAGTCAGACCCAGAGGAGACATGTGTCAAGACGCTCCTCGGGGCGCGTCTTGCTTGGGCCTCTCTCCTGGAGGCGCTCAGTCAGACCGAGTGCTGACATGTGGCAAGACGCTCCTCCGGGCACGTCTTGCTTGGCCCTCTCTCCTGGAGGTGCTCAATCAGACCCAGTGGTGACACGTGGCAAGACGCTCCTCGGGGCGCATCTTTCTTGGGCCTCTCTCCTGGAGGCGCTAAGTCAGACCAAGTGTTGACACGTGGCAAGACGCTCCTCGGGGCGCGTCTTGCTTGGGCCTCTCTCCTGGAGGCGCTCAGTCAGACCCAGTGTTGACATGTGGCAAGACACTCCTCGGGGCGCGTCTTGCTTGGGCCTCTCTCATGGAGGCCCTCTGTCAGACCCAGTGTTGACATGTGTCAAGACGCTCCTCGGGGCGCGTCTTGCTTTGGCCTCTCCTGGAGGTGCTCAGTCTGACCGAGTGCTGACATGTGGCAAGACGCTCCTCGGGGCGCTTCTTGCTTGGGCCTCTCTCCTGGAGGCGCTCAGTCAGACCCAGTGGTGACATGTGGCAAGACGCTCCTCGGGGCGCGTAATGCTTGGGGCTCTCTCCTGGATGCCCTCTGTCAGACCCAGTGTTGACATGTGGCAAGACTCTCCTTGGGGCGCGTCTTGCTTGGGCTTCTCTCATGGAGGCCCTGAGTCAGACCCAGTGTTGACATGTGTCAAGACGCTCCTCGGGGCGTGTCTTGCTTGGGCCTCTCTCCTGGAGGCGCTCAGTCAGAACCAGTGTTGACATGTGGCAAGACGCTCCTCGGGGTGCTTCTTGCTTGGGCTTCTCTCCTGGAGGCCCTCAGTCAGACCCATTGTTGACACGTGGCAAGACGCTCCTCGGGGCACGTCTTGCTTGGGCCTCTCTCCTGGAGGCACTCAGTCAGACCGAGTA
Source organism: Nothobranchius furzeri (assembly GCF_043380555.1). Lineage (NCBI taxonomy): Eukaryota > Metazoa > Chordata > Actinopteri > Cyprinodontiformes > Nothobranchiidae > Nothobranchius > Nothobranchius furzeri. The sequence continues at coordinate 21,312,669 of NC_091747.1, read as the reverse complement.
GTGACATGTGACAAGACGCTCCTCGGGGCGCGTCTTGCTTGGGCCTCTCTCCTGGAGGCGCTCAGTCAGACCCAGTGTTGACATGTGGCAAGACGCTACTCGGGGCGCGACTTGCTTGGGCCTCTCTCCTGGAGGTTCTCAGTCAGACCCAGTGTTGACATGTGGCAAGATGGTCCTCGGGGCGCGTCTTGCTTGGACCTCCCTCCTGGAGGCGCTCAGTCAGACCGAGTAGTGACATGTGGCAAGACGCTCCTCGGGGCGCGTGTTGCTGGGGCCTCTCTCCTGGAGGAGCTCAGTCAGACCCAGTGGTGACACGTGGCAAGACGCTCCTCGGGGCGTGTCTTGCTTTGGCCTCTCCTGGAGGCGCTCATTCAGACCGAGTGCTGACATGTGGCAAAAAGCTCCTCGGGGCATGTCTTGCTTGGGCCTCTCTCCTGGAGGCGCTCAGTCAGACCCAGTGTTGACATGTGGCAAGACGCTCCTCGGGGCGCTTCTTGCTTGGGCTTCTCTCCTGGAGGCCCTCAGTCAGACCCATTGTTGACATGTGGCAAGACGCTCCTCGGGGCACGTCTTGCTTGGGCGTCTCTCCTGGAGGCGCTCAGTCAGACCGAGTAGTGACATGTGACAAGACGCTCCTCGGGGCGCGTCTTGCTTGGACCTCTCTCCTGGAGGCGCTCAGTCAGACCCAGAGGTGACATGTGGCAAGACGCTCCTCGGGCCTCTCTCCTGGAGGCGCTCAGTCAGAACCAGTGTTGACATGTGGCAAGACGCTCCTCGGGGCGCATCTTGCTTGGGCCTCTCTCCTGGAGGTGCTCAGTCAGACCCAGTGTTGACATGTGGCAAGACGCTCCTCGGGGCGTGTCTTGCTGGGGCTTCTCTCATGGAGGCACTCAGTCAGACCCAGTGTTGACATGTGGCAAGACGCTCCTCGGGGCACGTCTTGCTTTGGCCTCTCTCCTGGAGGCGCTCAGTCAGACCGAGTGCTGACATGTGGCAAGAAGCTCCTCGGGGCGCGTCTTGCTTGGGCTTCTCTCCTGGAGGCCCTCAGTAAGACCCATTGTTGACATGTGGCAAGACGCTCCTCGGGGCTCGTCTTGCTTGGGCCTCTCTCAAGAAGGCCCTCAATCAGACCCAGTGTTGACACGTGGCAAGACGCTCCTCGGGGCGCGTCTTGCTTGGGCCTCTCTCCTGGAGGCGCTCAGTCAGACCAAGTGGTGACATGTGGCAAGACACTCCTCGGGGCGCGACTTGCTTGGGCCTCTCTCCTGGAGGCCCTCTGTCAGACCCAGTGTTGACATGTGTCAAGACGCTTCTCGGGGCGCGTCTTGCTTGGGCTTCTCTCCTGGAGGCCCTCAGTCAGACCGAGTGCTGACATAAGGCAAGATGCTCCTCATGGCGCGTCTTGCTGGGGCCTCTCTCCTGGAGGCGCTCAGTCAGACCAAGTGCTGACATGTGGCAAGACTCTCCTCGGGGCGCGTCTTGCTTGGGCCTCTCTCCTGGAGGCGCTCAGTCAGACTGAGTAGTGACATGTGGCCTGACGCTCCTCGGGGCGCGTCTTGATTGGGCCTCTCTCCTGGAGGCCCTCTGTCAGACCCAGTGTGGACATGTGTCAAGACACTCCTCGGGGCGCGTCTTGCTTGGGCTTCTCTCCTGGAGGCGCTCAGACAGACCCAGTGTTGACATGTGACAAGACGCTCCTTGGGGCGCGTCTTGCTTGGGCCTCTCTCCTGGAGGCGCTCAGTCAGAACCAGAGGTGACATGTGGCAAGACGCTCCTCCGGGCGCATCTTGCTTGGGCCTCTCTCCTGGAGGCCCTCAGTCAGACCCATTGTTGACATGTGGCAAGACGCTCCTCGGGGCGCGTCTTGCTTGGGCCTCTCTCCTGGAGGCGCTCAGTCAGACCCAGTGTTGACATGTGGCAAGACGCTCCTCGGGGCGCGTCTTGCTTGGGCCTCTCTCCTGGAGGCGCTCAGTCAGACCCAGTGGTGACACGTGGAAAGACGCTCCTCGGGGCGCGTGTTGCTTGGGCCTCTCTCCTGGAGGCGCTCAGTCAGACCCAGTGTTGACATGTGGCAAGACGCTCCTCTGAACGCGTCTTGCTTGGGCTTCTCTCCTGGAGGCCCTCAGTCAGACCCATTGTTGACATGTGGCAAGACGCTCCTCGGGGCACGTCTTGCTTTGTCCTCTCTCCTGGAGGCGCTCAGTCAGACCGAGTAGTGACATGTGGCAAGACGCTCCTCGGGGCGCGTCTTGCTTGGACCTCCCTCCTGGAGGCGCTCAGTCAGACCGAGTAGTGACATGTGGCAAGACGCTCCTCGGGGCGCATCTTGCTTGGACCTCTCTCCTGGAGGCGCTCAGTTAGACCGAGTAGTGACATGTGGCAAGACGCTCCTCGGGGCGCGTCTTGCTGGGGCCTCTCTCCTGGAGGTGCTCAATCAGACCCAGTGGTGACAAGTGGCAAGACGCTCCTCGGGGCACGTCTTGCTTGGGCCTCTCTCCTGGAGGCCCTCTGTCAGACCCAGTGTTGACATGTGGCAAGACGCTCCTCCGGGCGCATCTTGCTTGGGCCTCTCTCCTGGAGGCCCTCAGTCAGACCCATTGTTGACATTTGGCAAGACGCTCCTCGGGGCGCGTCTTGCTTGGGCCTCTCTCCTGGAGGCGCTCAGTCAGACCGAGTGCTGACATAAGGCAAGACACTCCTCGGGGCGCGTCTTGCTTGGGCCTCTCTCATGGAGGCCCTCTGTCAGACCCAGTGTTGACATGTGTCAAGACGCTCCTCGGGGCGCGTCTTGCTTTGGCCTCTCCTGGAGGTGCTCAGTCTGACCGAGTGCTGACATGTGGCAAGACGCTCCTCGGGGCGCTTCTTGCTTGGGCCTCTCTCCTGGAGGCGCTCAGTCAGACCCAGTGGTGACATGTGGCAAGACGCTCCTCGGGGCGCGTAATGCTTGGGGCTCTCTCCTGGATGCCCTCTGTCAGACCCAGTGTTGACATGTGGCAAGACTCTCCTTGGGGCGCGTCTTGCTTGGGCTTCTCTCATGGAGGCCCTGAGTCAGACCCAGTGTTGACATGTGTCAAGACGCTCCTCGGGGCGCGTCTTGCTTGGGCCTCTCTCCTGGAGGCGCTCAGTCAGACCGAGTGCTGACATAAGGCAAGACACTCCTCGGGGCGCGTCTTGCTTGGGCCTCTCTCATGGAGGCCCTCTGTCAGACCCAGTGTTGACATGTGTCAAGACGCTCCTCGGGGCGCGTCTTGCTTTGGCCTCTCCTGGAGGTGCTCAGTCTGACCGAGTGCTGACATGTGGCAAGACGCTCCTCGGGGCGCTTCTTGCTTTGGCCTCTCTCCTGGAGGCGCTCAGTCAGACCCAGTGGTGACATGTGGCAAGACGCTCCTCGGGGCGCGTAATGCTTGGGGCTCTCTCCTGGATGCCCTCTGTCAGACCCAGTGTTGACATGTGGCAAGACTCTCCTTGGGGCGCGTCTTGCTTGGGCTTCTCTCATAGAGGCCCTGAGTCAGACCCAGTGTTGACATGTGTCAAGACGCTCCTCGGGGCGTGTCTTGCTTGGGCCTCTCTCCTGGAGGCGCTCAGTCAGAACCAGTGTTGACATGTGGCAAGACGCTCCTCGGGGTGCTTCTTGCTTGGGCTTCTCTCCTGGAGGCCCTCAGTCAGACCCATTGTTGACACGTGGCAAGACGCTCCTCGGGGCACGTCTTGCTTGGGCCTCTCTCCTGGAGGCACTCAGTCAGACCGAGTAGTGACATGTGACAAGACGCTCCTCGGGGCGCGTCTTGCTTGGGCCTCTCTCCTGGAGGCGCTCAGTCAGACCCAGTGTTGACATGTGGCAAGACGCTACTCGTGGCGCGACTTGCTTGGGCCTCTCTCCTGGAGGTTCTCAGTCAGACCCAGTGTTGACATGTGGCAAGATGGTCCTCGGGGCGCGTCTTGCTTGGACCTCCCTCCTGGAGGTGCTCAGTCAGACCGAGTAGTGACATGTGGCAAGACGCTCCTCGGGGCGCGTGTTGCTGGGGCCTCTCTCCTGGAGGAGCTCAGTCAGACCCAGTGGTGACACGTGGCAAGACGCTCCTCGGGGCGTGTCTTGCTTTGGCCTCTCCTGGAGGCGCTCATTCAGACCGAGTGCTGACATGTGGCAAAAAGCTCCTCGGGGCGTGTCTTGCTTGGGCCTCTCTCCTGGAGGCGCTCAGTCAGACCCAGTGTTGACATGTGGCAAGACGCTCCTCGGGGCGCTTCTTGCTTGGGCTTCTCTCCTGGAGGCCCTCAGTCAGACCCATTGTTGACATGTGGCAAGACGCTCCTCGGGGCACGTCTTGCTTGGGCGTCTCTCCTGGAGGCGCTCAGTCAGACCGAGTAGTGACATGTGACAAGACGCTCCTCGGGGCGCGTCTTGCTTGGACCTCTCTCCTGGAGGCGCTCAGTCAGACCCAGAGGTGACATGTGGCAAGACGCTCCTCGGGCCTCTCTCCTGGAGGCGCTCAGTCAGAACCAGTGTTGACATGTGGCAAGACGCTCCTCGGGGCGCATCTTGCTTGGGCCTCTCTCCTGGAGGTGCTCAGTCAGACCCAGTGTTGACATGTGGCAAGACGCTCCTCGGGGCGTGTCTTGCTGGGGCTTCTCTCATGGAGGCACTCAGTCAGACCCAGTGTTGACATGTGGCAAGACGCTCCTCGGGGCACGTCTTGCTTTGGCCTCTCTCCTGGAGGCGCTCAGTCAGACCGAGTGCTGACATGTGGCAAGAAGCTCCTCGGGGCGCGTCTTGCTTGGGCTTCTCTCCTGGAGGCCCTCAGTAAGACCCATTGTTGACATGTGGCAAGACGCTCCTCGGGGCTCGTCTTGCTTGGGCCTCTCTCAAGAAGGCCCTCAATCAGACCCAGTGTTGACACGTGGCAAGACGCTCCTCGGGGCGCGTCTTGCTTGGGCCTCTCTCCTGGAGGCGCTCAGTCAGACCAAGTGGTGACATGTGGCAAGACACTCCTCGGGGCGCGTCTTGCTTGGGCCTCTCTCCTGGAGGCCCTCTGTCAGACCCAGTGTTGACATGTGTCAAGACGCTTCTCGGGGCGCGTCTTGCTTGGGCTTCTCTCCTGGAGGCCCTCAGTCAGACCGAGTGCTGACATAAGGCAAGATGCTCCTCGGGGCGCGTCTTGCTGGGGCCTCTCTCCTGGAGGCGCTCAGTCAGACCAAGTGCTGACATGTGGCAAGACTCTCCTCGGGGCGCGTCTTGCTTGGGCCTCTCTCCTGGAGGCGCTCAGTCAGACTGAGTAGTGACATGTGGCCTGACGCTCCTCGGGGCGCGTCTTGCTTGGGCCTCTCTCCTGGAGGCCCTCTGTCAGACCCAGTGTGGACATGTGTCAAGACACTCCTCGGGGGGCAGTCTTGCTTGGGCTTCTCTCCTGGAGGCCTTCAGTCAGACCCATTGTTGACATGTGGCAAGACGCTCCTCGGGGCGCGTCTTGCTTGGGCTTCTCTCCTGGAGGCGCTCAGACAGACCCAGTGTTGACATGTGACAAGACGCTCCTTGGGGCGCGTCTTGCTTGGGCCTCTCTCCTGGAGGCGCTCAGTCAGAACCAGAGGTGACATGTGGCAAGACGCTCCTCCGGGCGCATCTTGCTTGGGCCTCTCTCCTGGAGGCCCTCAGTCAGACCCATTGTTGACATGTGGCAAGACGCTCCTCGGGGCGCGTCTTGCTTGGGCCTCTCTCCTGGAGGCGCTCAGTCAGACCCAGTGTTGACATGTGGCAAGACGCTCCTCGGGGCGCGTCTTGCTTGGGCCTCTCTCCTGGAGGCGCTCAGTCAGACCCAGTGGTGACACGTGGAAAGACGCTCCTCGGGGCGCGTGTTGCTTGGGCCTCTCTCCTGGAGGCGCTCAGTCAGACCCAGTGTTGACACGTGGCAAGACGCTCCTCGGGGCGCGTCTTGCTTGGGCCTCTCGCCTGGAGGCGCTCAGTCAGACCCAGTGTTGACATGTGGCAAGACGCTCCTCTGAACGCGTCTTGCTTGGGCTTCTCTCCTGGAGGCCCTCAGTCAGACCCATTGTTGACATGTGGCAAGACGCTCCTCGGGGCACGTCTTGCTTTGTCCTCTCTCCTGGAGGCGCTCAGTCAGACCGAGTAGTGACATGTGGCAAGACGCTCCTCGGGGCGCGTCTTGCTTGGACCTCCCTCCTGGAGGCGCTCAGTCAGACCGAGTAGTGACATGTGGCAAGACGCTCCTCGGGGCGCATCTTGCTTGGACCTCTCTCCTGGAGGCGCTCAGTTAGACCGAGTAGTGACATGTGGCAAGACGCTCCTCGGGGCGCGTCTTGCTGGGGCCTCTCTCCTGGAGGTGCTCAATCAGACCCAGTGGTGACAAGTGGCAAGACGCTCCTCGGGGCACGTCTTGCTTGGGCCTCTCTCCTGGAGGCCCTCTGTCAGACCCAGTGTTGACATGTGGCAAGACGCTCCTCCGGGCGCATCTTGCTTGGGCCTCTCTTCTGGAGGCCCTCAGTCAGACCCATTGTTGACATTTGGCAAGACGCTCCTCGGGGCGCGTCTTGCTTGGGCCTCTCTCCTGGAGGCGCTCAGTCAGACCGAGTGCTGACATAAGGCAAGATGCTCCTCGGGGCGCGTCTTGCTGGGGCCTCTCTCCTGGAGGCGCTCAGTCAGACCCAGTGCTGACATGTGGCAAGACTCTCCTCGGGGCGCGTCCTACTTGGGCCTCTCTCCTGGAGGCGCTCAGTCAGACTGAGTAGTGACATGTGGCCTGACGCTCCTCGGGGCGCGTCTTGCTTGGGCCTCTCTCCTGGAGGCCCTCTGTCAGACCCAGTGTGGACATGTGTCAAGACGCTCCTCGGGGCGCAGTCTTGCTTGGGCTTCTCTCCTGGAGGCCTTCAGTCAGACCCATTGTTGACATGTGGCAAGACGCTCCTCGGGGCGCGTCTTGCTTGGGCTTCTCTCCTGGAGGCGCTCAGACAGACCAAGTGTTGACATGTTACAAGACGCTCCTTGGGGCGCGTCTTGCTTGGGACTCTCTCCTGGAGGCGCTCAGTCAGAACCAGAGGTGACATGTGGCAAGACGCTCCTCCGGGCGAATCTTGCTTGGGCCTCTCTCCTGGAGGCCCTCAGTCAGACCCATTGTTGACATGTGGCAAGACGCTCCTCGGGGCGTGTCTTGCTTGGGCCTCTCTCCTGGAGGCGCTCAGTCAGACCCAGTGTTGACATGTGGCAAGACGCTCCTCGGGGCGCGTCTTGCTTGGGCCTCTCTCCTAGAGGCGCTCAGTCAGACCCAGTGATGACACGTGGAAAGACGCTCCTCGGGGCGCGTGTTGCTTGGGCCTCTCTCCTGGAGGCGCTCATTCAGACCCAGTGGTGACATTTGGCAAGACGCTCCTCGGGGCGAGTATTGCTTGGGCCTCTCTCCTGAATGCCCTCTGTCAGACCGAGTGTTGACATGTGGCAAGACTCTCCTCAGGGCGCGTCTTGCTTGGGCTTCTCTCATGGAGGCCCTCAGTCCGACCCAGTGTTGACATGTGTCAAGACGCTCCTCGGGGCGTGTCTTGCTTGGGGCTCTCTCCTGGAGGCGCTCAGTCAGACCCAGTGTTGACATGTGGCAAGGCGTTCCTCTGGGCGCGTCTTGCTTGGGCTTCTCTCCTGGAGGCCCTCAGTCAGACCCATTGTTGACATGTGGCAAGACGCTCCTCGAGGCACGTCTTGCTTGGGCCTCTCTCCTGGAGGCGCTCAGTCAGACCGAGTAGTGACATTTGGCAAGACGCTCCTCGGGGCGAGTATTGCTTGGGCCTCTCTCCTGAATGCCCTCTGTCAGACCGAGTGTTGACATGTGGCAAGACTCTCCTCAGGGCGCGTCTTGTTTGGGCTTCTCTCATGGAGGCCCTCAGTCCGACCCAGTGTTGACATGTGTCAAGACGCTCCTCGGGGCGTGTCTTGCTTGGGGCTCTCTCCTGGAGGCGCTCAGTCAGACCGAGTAGTGACATGTGGCAAGACGCTCCTCGGGGCGCGTCTTGCTTGGACCTCCCTCCTGGAGGCGCTCAGTCAGACCGAGTAGTGACATGTGGCAAGACGCTCCTCGGGGCGCATCTTGCTTGGACCTCTCTCCTGGAGGCGCTCAGTTAGACCGAGTAGTGACATGTGGCAAGACGCTCCTCGGGGCGCGTCTTGCTGGGGCCTCTCTCCTGGAGGTGCTCAATCAGACCCAGTGGTGACAAGTGGCAAGACGCTCCTCGGGGCACGTCTTGCTTGGGCCTCTCTCCTGGAGGCCCTCTGTCAGACCCAGTGTTGACATGTGGCAAGACGCTCCTCCGGGCGCATCTTGCTTGGGCCTCTCTCCTGGAGGCCCTCAGTCAGACCCATTGTTGACATTTGGCAAGACGCTCCTCGGGGCGCGTCTTGCTTGGGCCTCTCTCCTGGAGGCGCTCAGTCAGACCGAGTGCTGACATAAGGCAAGATGCTCCTCGGGGCGCGTCTTGCTGGGGCCTCTCTCCTGGAGGCGCTCAGTCAGACCCAGTGCTGACATGTGGCAAGACTCTCCTCGGGGCGCGTCTTGCTTGGGCCTCTCTCCTGGAGGCGCTCAGTCAGACTGAGTAGTGACATGTGGCCTGACGCTCCTCGGGGCGCGTCTTGCTTGGGCCTCTCTCCTGGAGGCCCTCTGTCAGACCCAGTGTGGACATGTGTCAAGACGCTCCTCGGGGCGCAGTCTTGCTTGGGCTTCTCTCCTGGAGGCCTTCAGTCAGACCCATTGTTGACATGTGGTAAGACGCTCCTCGGGGCGCGTCTTGCTTGGGCTTCTCTCCTGGAGGCGCTCAGACAGACCAAGTGTTGACATGTTACAAGACGCTCCTTGGGGCGCGTCTTGCTTGGGCCTCTCTCCTGGAGGCGCTCAGTCAGAAACAGAGGTGACATGTGGCAAGACGCTCCTCCGGGCGAATCTTGCTTGGGCCTCTCTCCTGGAGGCCCTCAGTCAGACCCATTGTTGACATGTGGCAAGACGCTCCTCGGGGCGTGTCTTGCTTGGGCCTCTCTCCTGGAGGCGCTCAGTCAGACCCAGTGTTGACATGTGGCAAGACGCTCCTCGGGGCGCGTCTTGCTTGGGCCTCTCTCCTAGAGGCGCTCAGTCAGACCCAGTGATGACACGTGGAAAGACGCTCCTCGGATCGCGTGTTGCTTGGGCCTCTCTCCTGGAGGCGCTCAGTCAGACCCAGTGTTGACACGTGGCAAGACGCTCCTCGGGGCGCGTCTTGCTTGGGCCTCTCTCCTGGAGGCGCTCAGTCAGACCCAGTGTTGGCATGTGGCAAGACACTCCTCGGGGCGCGTCTTGGTTGGGCCTCTCTCCTGGAGGCGCTCATTCAGACCCAGTGGTGACATTTGGCAAGACGCTCCTCGGGGCGAGTATTGCTTGGGCCTCTCTCCTGAATGCCCTCTGTCAGACCGAGTGTTGACATGTGGCAAGACTCTCCTCAGGGCGCGTCTTGCTTGGGCTTCTCTCATGGAGGCCCTCAGTCCGACCCAGTGTTGACATGTGTCAAGACGCTCCTCGGGGCGTGTCTTGCTTGGGGCTCTCTCCTGGAGGCGCTCAGTCAGACCCAGTGTTGACATGTGGCAAGGCGCTCCTCTGGGCGCGTCTTGCTTGGGCTTCTCTCCTGGAGGCCCTCAGTCAGACCCATTGTTGACATGTGGCAAGACGCTCCTCGAGGCACGTCTTGCTTGGGCCTCTCTCCTGGAGGCGCTCAGTCAGACCGAGTAGTGACATGTGGCAAGACGCTCCTCGGGGCACGTCTTGCTTGGACCTCCCTCCTGGAGGCGCTCAGTCAGACTGAGTAGTGACATGTGGCAAGACGCTCCTCGGGGCGCATCTTGCTTGGACCTCTCTCCTGGAGGCGCTCAGTTAGACCGAGTAGTGACATGTGGCAAGACGCTCCTCGGGGCGCGTCTTGCTGGGGCCTCTCTCCTGGAGGTGCTCAATCAGACCCAGTGGTGACACTTGGCAAGACGCTCCTCGGGGCGCGTCTTGCTTGGGCCTCTCTCCTGGGGGAGCTCAGTCAGACCCAGTGGTGACACGTGGCAAGACGCTCCTCGAGGCGCATCTTGCTTGGGCCTCTCTCCTGGAGGCGCTAAGTCAGACCCAGTGTTGACACGTGGCAAGACGCTCCTCGGGGCGCGTCTTGCTTGGGCCACTCTCCTGGAGGCGCTCAGTCAGACACAGTGTTGACATGTGGAAAGACACTCCTCGGGGCGCGTCTTACTTGGGCCTCTCTCATGGAGGCCCTCTGTCAGACCCAGTGTTGACATGTGTCAAGACGCTCCTCGGGGCGCGTCTTGCTTTGGCCTCTCTCCTGGAGGCGCTCAGTCAGACCGAGTGCTGACATGTAGCAAGAAGCTCCTCGGGGTGCGTCATGCTTGGGCTTCTCTCCTGGAGGCCCTCAGTCAGACCCATTGTTGACATTTGGCAAGACTCTCCTCGGGGCGCGTATTGCTTGGGCCTCTCTCCTGGATGCCCTCTGTCAGACCCAGTGTTGACATGTGGCAAGACTCTCCTCGGGGCCTGTCTTGCTTGGGCTTCTCTCATGGAGGCCCTCAGTCAGACCCAGTGTTGACATGTGTCAAGACGCTCCTCGGGGCGTGTCTTGCTTGGGCCTCTCTCCTGGAGGAGCTCAGTCAGACCCAGTGGTGACACGTGGCAAGACGCTCCTCGAGGCGCATCTTGCTTGGGCCTCTCTCCTGGAGGCGCTAAGTCAGACCCAGTGTTGACACGTGGCAAGACGCTCCTCGGGGCGCGTCTTGCTTGGGCCACTCTCCTGGAGGCGCTCAGTCAGACACAGTGTTGACATGTGGAAAGACACTCCTCCTGGCGCGTCTTGCTTGGGCCTCTCTCATGGAGGCCCTCTGTCAGACCCAGTGTTGACATGTGTCAAGACGCTCCTCGGGGCGCGTCTTGCTTTGGCCTCTCTCCTGGAGGCGCTCAGTCAGACCCAGTGTTGACATGTGGCAAGACGCTCCTCGGGGCGCTTCTTGCTTGGGCTTCTCTCCTGGAGGCCCTCAGTCAGACCCATTGTTTACATGTGGCAAGACGCTCCTCGGGGCACGTCTTGCTTGGGCCTCTCTACTGGAGGCCGTCTGTCAGACCCAGTGTTGAGATGTGTCAAGACGCTCCTCGGGGCGCGTCTTGCTTTGGCCTCTCTCCTGGAGGCGCTCAGTCAGACCGAGTGCTGACAATTGGCAAGAAGCTCCTCGGGGCGCGTCTTGATTGGGCTTCTCTCCTGGAGGCCCGCAGTAAGACCCATTGTTGACATGTGGCAAGACGCTCCTCGGGGCTCGTCTTGCTTGGGCCTCTCTCCAGAAGGCCCTCAATCAGACCCAGTGTTGACACGTGGCAAGACGCTCCTCGGGGCTCGTCTTGCTTGGGCCTCTCTCCTGGAGGCGCTCAGTCAGACTGAGTAGTGACATGTGGCCTGACGCTCCTCGGGGCGCGTGTTGCTTGGGCCTCTCTCCTGGAGGCGCTCAGTCAGACCAAGTGGTGACATGTGGCAAGACACTCCTCGGGGCGCGTCTTGCTTGGGCCTCTCTCCTGGAGGCCCTCTGTCAGACCCAGTATTGACATGTGTCAAGACGCTTCTCGGGGCGCGTCTTGCTTGGGCTTCTCTCCTGGAGGCCCTCAGTCAGACCCATTGTTGACATGTGGCAAGACGCTCCTCGGGGCGCGTCTTGCTTTGGCCTCTCTCCTGGAGGCGCTCAGTCAGACCGAGTGCTGACATGTGGCAAGACACTCCTCGGGGCGCGTCTTGCTTGGGCCTCTCTCCTGGAGGCCCTCTGTCAGACCGAGTGTTGACATGTGGCAAAACTCTCCTCGGGGCGCGTCTTGCTTGGGCTTCTCTCATGGAGGCCCTCAGTCAGACCCAGTGTTGACATGTGTCAAGACGCTCCTCGGGGCGTGTCTTGCTTGGTCCTCTCTCCTGGAGGCGCTCAGTCAGACCCAGTGTTGACATGTGGCAAGACGCTCCTCGGGGCGCGTCTTGCTTGGGCTTCTCTCCTGGAGGCCCTCAGTCAGACCCATTGTTGACATGTGGCAAGACGCTCCTCGGGGCACGTCTTGCTTGGGCCTCTCTCCTGGAGGCGCTCAAACAGACCGAGTATGGACATGTGGCAAGACGCTCCTCGGGGCGCGTCTTGCTGGGGCTTCTCTCATGGAGGCACTCAGTCAGACCCAGTGTTGACATGTGGCAAGACGCTCCTCGGGGCGCGTCTTGCTTGGGCCTCTCTCCTGGAGGCGCTCAGTCAGAACCAGAGGTGACATGTGGCAAGACGCTCCTCGGGGCGCGTCTTGCTTGGGCCTCTCTCCTGGAGGCCCTCTGTCAGACCCAGTGTTGACATGTGGCAAGACGCTCCTCGGGGCGCGTCTAGCTTGGGCCTCTCTCCTGGAGGCGCTCAGTCAGACCGAGTGCTGACATAAGGCAAGACGCTCCTCGGGGCGCGTCTTGCTGGGGCCTCTCTCCTGGAGGCGCTCAGTCAGACCCAGTGCTGACATGTGGCAAGACGCTCCTCGGGGCGCGTCTTGCTTGGGCCTCTCTCCTGGAGGCGCTCAGTCGGACTGAGTAGTGACATGTGGCCTGACGCTCCTCGGGGCGCGGCTTGCTTGGGCCTCTCTCCTGGAGGCGCTCAGTCAGACCCAGTGTTGACATGTGGCAAGACACTCCTCGGGGTGCGTCTTGCTTGGGCCTCTCTCCTGGAGGCGCTCTGTCAGACCCAGTGTTGACATGTGTCAAGACGCTCCTCGTGGCGCAGTCTTGCTTGGGCTTCTCTCCTGGAGGCCCTCAGTCAGACCCATTGTTGACATGTGGCAAGACGCTCCTCGGGGCGCGTCTTGCTTGGGCCTCTCTCCTGGAGGCGCTCAGTCAGACCGAGTGCTGACATGTGGCAAGACGCTCCTCGGGCCGCGTGTTGCTTGGGCTTCTCTCCTGGAGGTCCTCAGTCAGACCCATTGTTGACATGTGGCAAGACGCTCCTCGGGGCGCGTCGTGCTTGGGCCTCTCTCCTGGAGGCGCTCAGTCGGACTGAGTAGTGACATGTGGCCTGACGCTCCTCGGGGCGCGGCTTGCTTGGGCCTCTCTCCTGGAGGCGCTCAGTCAGACCCAGTGTTGACATGTGGCAAGACGCTCCTCGGGGCGCGTCTTGCTTGGGCCTCTCTCCTGGAGGCGCTCAGTCAGACCCAGTGGTGACACGTGGAAAGACGCTCCTCGGGGCGCCTGTTGCTTGGGCCTCTCTCCTGGAGGCGCTCAGTCAGACCCAGTGTTGACACGTGGCAAGACGCTCCTCGGGGCGCGTCTTGCTTGGGCCTCTCGCCTGGAGGCGCTCAGTCAGACCCAGTGTTGACATGTGGCAAGACGCTCCTCTGGGCGCATCTTGCTTGGGCTTCTCTCCTGGAGGCCCTCAGTCAGACCCATTGTTGACATGTGGCAAGACGCTCCTCGGGGCACGTCTTGCTTTGTCCTCTCTCCTGGAGGCGCTCAGTGAGACCGAGTAGTGACATGTGGCAAGACGCTCCTCGGGGCGCGTCTTGCTTGGACCTCCCTCCTGGAGGCGCTCAGTCAGACCGAGTAGTGACATGTGGCAAGACGCTCCTCGGGGCGCATCTTGCTTGGACCTCTCTCCTGGAGGCGCTCAGTTAGACCGAGTAGTGACATGTGGCAAGACGCTCCTCGGGGCGCGTCTTGCTGGGGCCTTTCTCCTGGAGGTGCTCAATCAGACCCAGTGGTGACAAGTGGCAAGACGCTCCTCGGGGCGCGTCTTGCTTGGGCCTCTCTCCTGGAGGCCCTCTGTCAGACCCAGTGTTGACATGTGGCAAGACGCTCCTCCGGGCGCATCTTGCTTGGGCCTCTCTCCTGGAGGCCCTCAGTCAGACCCATTGTTGACATGTGGCAAGACGCTCCTCGGGGCGCGTCTTGCTTGGGCCTCTCTCCTGGAGGCGCTCAGTCAGACCGAGTGCTGACATAAGGCAAGATGCTCCTCGGGGCGCGTCTTGCTGGGGCCTCTCTCCTGGAGGCGCTCAGTCAGACCCAGTGCTGACATGTGGCAAGACTCTCCTCGGGGCGCGTCTTGCTTGGGCCTCTCTCCTGGAGGCGCTCAGTCAGACTGAGTAGTGACATGTGGCCTGACGCTCCTCGGGGCGCGTCTTGCTTGGGCCTCTCTCCTGGAGGCCCTCTGTCAGACCCAGTGTGGACATGTGTCAAGACGCTCCTCGGGGCGCAGTCTTGCTTGGGCTTCTCTCCTGGAGGCCTTCAGTCAGACCCATTGTTGACATGTGGCAGGACGCTCCTCGGGGCGCGTCTTGCTTGGGCTTCTCTCCTGGAGGCGCTCAGACAGACCCAGTGTTGACATGTTACAAGACACTCCTTGGGGCGCGTCTTGCTTGGGCCTCTCTCCTGGAGGCGCTCAGTCAGAACCAGAGGTGACATGTGGCAAGACGCTCTTCCGGGCGAATCTTGCTTGGGCCTCTCTCCTGGAGGCCCTCAGTCAGACCCAGTGATGACACGTGGAAAGACGCTCCTCGGGGCGCGTGTTGCTTGGGCCTCTCTCCTGGAGGCGCTCAGTCAGACCCAGTGTTGACACGTGGCAAGACGCTCCTCGGGGCGCGTCTTGCTTGGGCCTCTCTCCTGGAGGCGCTCAGTCAGACCCAGTGTTGGCATGTGGCAAAACACTCCTCGGGGCGCGTCTTGGTTGGGCCTCTCTCCTGGAGGCGCTCATTCAGACCCAGTGGTGACATTTGGCAAGACGCTCCTCGGGGCGAGTATTGCTTGGGCCTCTCTCCTGAATGCCCTCTGTCAGACCGAGTGTTGACATGTGGCAAGACTCTCCTCAGGGCGCGTCTTGCTTGGGCTTCTCTCATGGAGGCCCTCAGTCCGACCCAGTGTTGACATGTGTCAAGACGCTCCTCGGGGCGTGTCTTGCTTGGGCCTCTCTCCTGGAGGCGCTCAGTCAGACCCAGTGTTGACATGTGGCAAGGCGCTCCTCTGGGCGCGTCTTGCTTGGGCTTCTCTCCTGGAGGCCCTCAGTCAGACCCATTGTTGACATGTGGCAAGACGCTCCTCGAGGCACGTCTTGCTTGGGCCTCTCTCCTGGAGGCGCTCAGTCAGACCGAGTAGTGACATGTGGCAAGACGCTCCTCGGGGCGCGTCTTGCTTGGACCTCCCTCCTGGAGGCGCTCAGTCAGACTGAGTAGTGACATGTGGCAAGACGCTCCTCGGGGCGCATCTTGCTTGGACCTCTCTCCTGGAGGCGCTCAGTTAGACCGAGTAGTGACATGTGGCAAGACGCTCCTCGGGGCGCGTCTTGCTGGGGCCTCTCTCCTGGAGGTGCTCAATCAGACCCAGTGGTGACACTTGGCAAGATGCTCCTCGGGGCGCGTCTTGCTTGGGCCTCTCTCCTGGGGGAGCTCAGTCAGACCCAGTGGTGACACGTGTTAAGACGCTCCTCGAGGCGCATCTTGCTTGGGCCTCTCTCCTGGAGGCGCTAAGTCAGACCCAGTGTTGACACGTGGCAAGACGCTCCTCGGGGCGCGTCTTGCTTGGGCCACTCTCCTGGAGGCGCTCAGTCAGACACAGTGTTGACATGTGGAAAGACACTCCTCGGGGCGCGTCTTACTTGGGCCTCTCTCATGGAGGCCCTCTGTCAGACCCAGTGTTGACATGTGTCAAGACGCTCCTCGGGGCGCGTCTTGCTTTGGCCTTTCTCCTGGAGGCGCTCAGTCAGACCGAGTGCTGACATGTAGCAAGAAGCTCCTCGGGGTGCGTCATGCTTGGGCTTCTCTCCTGGAGGCCCTCAGTCAGACCCATTGTTGACATTTGGCAAGACGCTCCTCGGGGCGCGTATTGCTTGGGCCTCTCTCCTGGATGCCCTCTGTCAGACCCAGTGTTGACATGTGGCAAGACTCTCCTCGGGGCCTGTCTTGCTTGGGCTTCTCTCATGGAGGCCCTCAGTCAGACCCAGTGTTGACATGTGTCAAGACGCTCCTCGGGGCGTGTCTTGCTTGGGCCTCTCTCCTGGAGGAGCTCAGTCAGACCCAGTGGTGACACGTGGCAAGACGCTCCTCGAGGCGCATCTTGCTTGGGCCTCTCTCCTGGAGGCGCTAAGTCAGACCCAGTGTTGACACGTGGCAAGACGCTCCTCGGGGCGCGTCTTGCTTGGGCCACTCTCCTGGAGGCGCTCAGTCAGACACAGTGTTGACATGTGGAAAGACACTCCTCCTGGCGCGTCTTGCTTGGGCCTCTCTCATGGAGGCCCTCTGTCAGACCCAGTGTTGACATGTGTCAAGACGCTCCTCGGGGCGCGTCTTGCTTTGGCCTCTCTCCTGGAGGCGCTCAGTCAGACCCAGTGTTGACATGTGGCAAGACGCTCCTCGGGGCGCTTCTTGCTTGGGCTTCTCTCCTGGAGGCCCTCAGTCAGACCCATTGTTGACATGTGGCAAGACGCTCCTCGGGGCACGTCTTGCTTGGGCCTCTCTACTGGAGCCGTCTGTCAGACCCAGTGTTGAGATGTGTCAAGACGCTCCTCGGGGCGCGTCTTGCTTTGGCCTCTCTCCTGGAGGCGCTCAGTCAGACCGAGTGCTGACATGTGGCAAGAAGCTCCTCGGGGCGCGTCTTGCTTGGGCTTCTCTCCTGGAGGCCCTCAGTAAGACCCATTGTTGACATGTGGCAAGACGCTCCTCGGGGCTTGTCTTGCTTGGGCCTCTCTCCAGAAGGCCCTCAATCAGACCCAGTGTTGACACGTGGCAAGACGCTCCTCGGGGCGCATCTTGCTTGGGCCTCTCTCCTGGAGGCGCTCAGTCAGACTGAGTAGTGACATGTTGCCTGACGCTCCTCGGGGCGCATGTTGCTTGGGCCTCTCTCCTGGAGGCGCTCAGTCAGACCAAGTGGTGACATGTGGCAAGACACTCCTCGGGGCGCGTCTTGCTTGGGCCTCTCTCCTGAAGGCCCTCTGTCAGACCCAGTGTTGACATGTGTCAAGACGCTTCTCGGGGCGCGTCTTGCTTGGGCTTCTCTCCTGGAGGCCCTCAGTCAGACCCATTGTTGACATGTGGCAAGACGGTCCTCGGGGCGCGTCTTGCTTTGGCCTCTCTCCTGGAGGCCCTCTGTCAGACCGAGTGCTGACATGTGGCAAGACACTCCTCGGGGCGCGTCTTGCTTGGGCCTCTCTCCTGGAGGCCCTCTGTCAGACCGAGTGTTGACATGTGGCAAGACTCTCCTCGGGGCGCGTCTTGCTTGGGCTTCTCTCATGGAGGCCCTCAGTCAGACCCAGTGTTGACATGTGTCAAGACGCTCCTCGGGGCACGTCTTGCTTGGGCCTCTCTCCTGGAGGCGCTCAAACAGACCGAGTAGTGACATGTGGCAAGACGCTCCTCGGGGCGCGTCTTGCTGGGGCTTCTCTCATGGAGGCACTCAGTCAGACCCAGTGTTGACATGTGGCAAGACGCTCCTCGGGGCGCGTCTTGCTTTGGCCTCTCTCCTGGAGGCGCTCAGTCAGAACCAGAGGTGACATGTGGCAAGACGCTCCTCGGGGCGCCTCTTGCTTGGGCCTCTCTCCTGGAGGCCCTCTGTCAGACCCAGTGTTGACATGTGGCAAGACGCTCCTCCTTGGCGCATCTTGCTTGGGCCTCTCTCCTGGAGGCCCTCAGTCAGACCCATTGTTGACATGTGGCAAGACGCTCCTCGGGGCGCGTCTAGCTTGGGCCTCTCTCCTGGAGGCGCTCAGTCAGACCGAGTGCTGACATAAGGCAAGACGCTCCTCGGGGCGCGTCTTGCTGGGGCCTCTCTCCTGGAGGCGCTCAGTCAGACCCAGTGCTGACATGTGGCAAGACGCTCCTCGGGGCGCGTCTTGCTTGGGCCTCTCTCCTGGAGGCGCTCAGTCGGACTGAGTAGTGACATGTGGCCTGACGCTCCTCGGGGCGCGGCTTGCTTGGGCCTCTCTCCTGGAGGCGCTCAGTCAGACCCAGTGTTGACATGTGGCAAGACACTCCTCGGGGCGCGTCTTGCTTGGGCCTCTCTCCTGGAGGCGCTCTGTCAGACCCAGTGTTGACATGTGTCAAGACGCTCCTCGGGGCGCAGTCTTGCTTGGGCTTCTCTCCTGGAGGCCCTCAGTCAGACCCATTGTTGACATGTGGCAAGACGCTCCTCGGGGCGCGTCTTGCTTGGGCCTCTCTCCTGGAGGCGCTCAGTCAGACCGAGTGCTGACATGTGGCAAGACGCTCCTCGGGCCGCGTGTTGCTTGGGCTTCTCTCCTGGAGGTCCTCAGTCAGACCCATTGTTGACATGTGGCAAGACGCTCCTCGGGGCGCGTCGTGCTTGGGCCTCTCTCCTGGAGGCGTTCAGTCAGACCGAGTGCTGACATGTGGCAAGACGCTCCTCGGGGCGCGTCTTGCTTGGGCTTCTCTCCTGGAGGCGCTCAGAAAGACCCAGTGTTGACATGTGACAAGACGCTCCTCGGGGCGCGTCTTGCTTGGGCCTCATTCCTGGAGGCGCTCAGTCAGAACCAGAGGTGACATGTGGCAAGACGCTCCTCGGGGCGCGTCTTGCTTGGGCCTCTCTCCTGGAGGCCCTCTGTCAGACCCAGTGTTGACATGTGGCAAGACGCTCTTCTGGGCGCATCTTGCTTGGGCCTCTCTCCTGGAGGCCCTCAGTCAGACCCATTGTTGACATGTGGCAAGACGCTCCTCGGGGCGCGTCTTGCTTGGGCCTCTCTCCTGGAGGCGCTCAGTCAGACCGAGTGCTGACATAAGGCAAGATGCTCCTCGGGGCGAGTCTTGCTGGGGCCTCTCTCCTGGAGGCGCTCAGTCAGACCCAGTGCTGACATGTGGCAAGACACTCCTCGGGGCGCGTCTTGCTTGGGCCTCTCTCCTGGAGGCGCTCAGTCAGACTGAGTAGTGACATGTGGCCTGACGCTCCTCGGGGCGCGTCTTGCTTGGGCCTCTCTCCTGGAGGCCCTCTGTCAGACCCAGTGTGGACATGTGTCAAGACACTCCTCGGGGGGCATTCTTGCTTGGGCTTCTCTCCTGGAGGCCTTCAGTCAGACCCATTGTTGACATGTGGCAAGACGCTCCTCGGGGCGCGTCTTGCTTGGGCTTCTCTCCTGGAGGCGCTCAGACAGACCCAGTGTTGACATGTGACAAGACACTTATTGGGGCGCGTCTTGCTTGGGCCTCTCTCCTGGAGGCGCTCAGTCAGAACCAGAGGTGACATGTGGCAAGACGCTCCTCCGGGCGCATCTTGCTTGGGCCTCTCTCCTGGAGGCCCTCAGTCAGACCCATTGTTGACATGTGGCAAGACGCTCCTCGGGGCGCGTCTTGCTTGGGCCTCTCTCCTGGAGGCGCTCAGTCAGACCCAGTGTTGACATGTGGCAAGACGCTCCTCGGGGCGCGTCTTGCTTGGGCCTCTCTCCTGGAGGCGCTCAGTCAGACCCAGTGGTGACACGTGGAAAGACGCTCCTCGGGGCGCGTGTTGCTTGGGCCTCTCTCCTGGAGGCGCTCAGTCAGACCCAGTGTTGACATGTGGCAAGACGCTCCTCTGGGCGCGTCTTGCTTCGGCTTCTCTCCTGGAGGCCCTCAGTGAGACCCATTGTTGACATGTGTCAAGACGCTCCTCGGGGCACGTCTTGCTTGGGCCTCTCTCCTGGAGGCGCTCAGTCAGACCGAGTAGTGACATGTGGCAAGACGCTCCTCGGGGCGCGTCTTGCTTGGACCTCCCTCCTGGAGGCGCTCAGTCAGACCGAGTAGTGACATGTGGCAAGACGCTCCTCGGGGCGCATCTTGCTTGGACCTCTCTCCTGGAGGCGCTCAGTTAGACCGAGTAGTGACATGTGGCAAGACGCTCCTCGGGGCGCGTCTTGCTGGGGCCTCTCTCTTGGAGGTGCTCAATCAGACCCAGTGGTGACAAGTGGCAAGACGCTCCTCAGGGCGCGTCTTGCTTGGGCCTCTCTCCTGGAGGCCCTCTCTCAGACCCAGTGTTGACATGTGGCAAGACGCTCCTCCGGGCGCATCTTGCTTGGGCCTCTCTCCTGGAGGCCCTCAGTCAGACCCATTGTTGACATGTGGCAAGACGCTCCTCGGGGTGCGTCTTGCTTGGGCCTCTCTCCTGGAGGCGCTCAGTCAGACCGAGTGCTGACATAAGGCAAGATGCTCCTCGGGGCGCGTCTTGCTGGGGCCTCTCTCCTGGAGGCGCTCAGTCAGACCCAGTGCTGACATGTGGCAAGACTCTCCTCGGGGCGCGTCTTGCTTGTGCCTCTCTCCTGGAGGCGCTCACTCAGACTGAGTAGTGACATGTGGCCTGACGCTCCTCGGGGCGCGTCTTGCTTGGGCCTCTCTCCTGGAGGCCCTCTGTCAGACCCAGTGTGGACATGTGTCAAGACGCTCCTCGGGGCGCAGTCTTGCTTGGGCTTCTCTCCTGGAGGCCTTCAGTCAGACCCATTGTTGACATGGGGCAAGACGCTCCTCGGGGCGCGTCTTGCTTGGGCTTCTCTCCTGGAGGCGCTCAGACAGACCCAGTGTTGACATGTGACAAGACGCTCCTTGGGGCGCGTCTTGCTTGGGCCTCTCTCCTGGAGGCGCTCAGTCAGAACCAGAGGTGACATGTGGCAAGACGCTCCTCCGGGCGCATCTTGCTTGGGCCTCTCTCCTGGAGGCCCTCAGTCAGACCCATTGTTGACATGTGGCAAGACGCTCCTCGGGGCGCTTCTTGCTTGGGCCTCTCTCCTGGAGGCGCTCAGTCAGACCCAGTGTTGACATGTGGCAAGACGCTCCTCGGGGTGCGTCTTGCTTGGGCCTCTCTCCTGGAGGCGCTCAGTCAGACCCAGTGGTGACACGTGGAAAGACGCTCCTCGGGGCGCGTGTTGCTTGGGCCTCTCTCCTGGAGGCGCTCAGTCAGACCCAGTGTTGACACGTGGCAAGACACTTCTCGGGGCGCGTCTTGCTTGGGCCTCTCTCCTGGAGGCGCTCAGTCAGACCCAGTGTTGGCATGTGGCAAGACACTCCTCGGGGCGCGTCTTGCTTGGGCCTCTCTCCTGGAGGCGCTCAGTCAGAACCAGAGGTGACATGTGACAAGACGCTCTTCCGGGCGAATCTTGCTTGGGCCTCTCTCCTGGAGGCCCTCAGTCAGACCCATTGTTGACATGTGGCAAGACGCTCCTCGGGGCGCGTCTTGCTTGGGCCTCTCTCCCGGAGGCGCTCAGTCAGACCCAGTGTTGACATGTGGCAAGACGCTCCTCGGGGCGCGTCTTGCTTGGGCCTCTCTCCTAGAGGCGCTCAGTCAGACCCAGTGATGACACGTGGAAAGACGCTCCTCGGGGCGCGTGTTGCTTGGGCCTCTCTCCTGGAGGCGCTCAGTCAGACCCAGTGTTGACACGTGGCAAGACGCTCCTCGGGGCGCGTCTTGCTTGGGCCTCTCTCCTGGAGGCGCTCAGTCAGACCCAGTGTTGGCATGTGGCAAGACACTCCTCGGGGCGCGTCTTGGTTGGGCCTCTCTCCTGGAGGCGCTCATTCAGACCCAGTGGTGACATTTGGCAAGACGCTCCTCGGGGCGTGTCTTGCTTGGGCCTCTCTCCTGGAGGCGCTCAGTCAGACCCAGTGTTGACATGTGGCAAGGCGCTCCTCTGGGCGCGTCTTGCTTGGGCTTCTCTCCTGGAGGCCCTCAGTCAGACCCATTGTTGACATGTGGCAAGACGCTCCTCGAGGCACGTCTTGCTTGGGCCTCTCTCCTGGAGGCGCTCAGTCAGACCGAGTAGTGACATGTGGCAAGACGCTCCTCGGGGCGCGTCTTGCTTGGACCTCCCTCCTGGAGGCGCTCAGTCAGACTGAGTAGTGACATGTGGCAAGACGCTCCTCGGGGCGCATCTTGCTTGGACCTCTCTCCTGGAGGCGCTCAGTTAGACCGAGTAGTGACATGTGGCAAGACGCTCCTCGGGGCGCGTCTTGCTGGGGCCTCTCTCCTGGAGGTGCTCAATCAGACCCAGTGGTGACACTTGGCAAGATGCTCCTCGGGGCGCGTCTTGCTTGGGCCTCTCTCCTGGGGGAGCTCAGTCAGACCCAGTGGTGACACGTGGCAAGACGCTCCTCGAGGCGCATCTTGCTTGGGCCTCTCTCCTGGAGGCGCTTAGTCAGACCCAGTGTTGACACGTGGCAAGACGCTCCTCGGGGCGCGTCTTGCTTGGGCCACTCTCCTGGAGGTGCTCAGTCAGACACAGTGTTGACATGTGGAAAGACACTCCTCGGGGCGCGTCTTACTTGGGCCTCTCTCATGGAGGCCCTCTGTCAGACCCAGTGTTGACATGTGTCAAGACGCTCCTCGGGGCGCGTCTTGCTTTGGCCTTTCTCCTGGAGGCGCTCAGTCAGACCGAGTGCTGACATGTAGCAAGAAGCTCCTCGGGGTGCGTCATGCTTGGGCTTCTCTCCTGGAGGCCCTCAGTCAGACCCATTGTTGACATTTGGCAAGACGCTCCTCGGGGCGCGTATTGCTTGGGCCTCTCTCCTGGATGCCCTCTGTCAGACCCAGTGTTGACATGTGGCAAGACTCTCCTCGGGGCCTGTCTTGCTTGGGCTTCTCTCATGGAGGCCCTCAGTCAGACCCAGTGTTGACATGTGTCAAGACGCTCCTCGGGGCGTGTCTTGCTTGGGCCTCTCTCCTGGAGGAGCTCAGTCAGACCCAGTGGTGACACGTGGCAAGATGCTCCTCGAGGCGCATCTTGCTTGGGCCTCTCTCCTGGAGGCGCTAAGTCAGACCCAGTGTTGACACGTGGCAAGACGCTCCTCGGGGCGCGTCTTGCTTGGGCCACTCTCCTGGAGGCGCTCAGTCAGACACAGTGTTGACATGTGGAAAGACACTCCTCCTGGCGCGTCTTGCTTGGGCCTCTCTCATGGAGGCCCTCTGTCAGACCCAGTGTTGACATGTGTCAAGACGCTCCTCGGGGCGCGTCTTGCTTTGGCCTCTCTCCTGGAGGCGCTCAGTCAGACCCAGTGTTGACATGTGGCAAGACGCTCCTCGGGGCGCTTCTTGCTTGGGCTTCTCTCCTGGAGGCCCTCAGTCAGACCCATTGTTGACATGTGGCAAGACGCTCCTCGGGGCACGTCTTGCTTGGGCCTCTCTCCTGGAGGCGCTCAGTCCGACCGAGTAGTGACATGTGGCAAGACGCTCCTCGGGGCGCGTCTTGCAGGGGCTTCTCTCATGGAGGCACTCAGTCAGACCCAGTGTTGGCATGTGCCAAGACGCTCCTCGGGGCGCGTGTTGCTTGGACCTCTCTCCTGGAGGCGCTCAGTCAGACCGAGTAGTGACATGTGGCAAGACACTCCTCGGGGCGCTTCTTGCTTGGGCGTCTCTCCTGGAGGCCCTCAGTAAGACCCATTGTTGACATGTGGCAAGAAGCTCCTCGGGGCGCGTCTTGCTTGGGCTTCTCTACTGGAGGCCCTCAGTAAGACCCATTGTTGACATGTGGCAAGAAGCTCCTCAGGGCGCGTCTTGCTTGGGCTTCTCTCCTGGAGGCCCTCAGTAAGACCCAGTGTTGACATGTGGCAAGACGCTCCTCTCGGCGCGTCTTGCTTGGGCCACTCTCCTGGAGGCGCTCAGTCAGACCCAGTGCTGACATGTGGCAAGAAGCTCCTCGGGGCGCGTCTTGCTTGGGCTTCTCTCCTGGAGGCCCTCAGTAAGACCCATTGTTGACTTGTGGCAAGACGCTCCTCGGGGCGCGTCTTGCTAGGGCTTCTCTCCTGGAGGCCCTCAGTAAGAACCATTGTTGACATGTGGCAAGACGCTCCTCGGGGCGCGTCTTGCTTGGGCCTCTCTCCAGAAGGCCCTCAATCAGACCCAGTGTTGACACGCGGCAAGACGCTCCTCGGGGCGCGTCTTACTTGGGCCTCTCTCCTGGAGGCGCTCAGTCAGACCAAGTGGTGACGTGTGGCAAGACACTCCTTGGGGCGCGTCTTGCTTGGGCCTCTCTCATGGAGGCCCTCTGTCAGACCCAGTGTTGACATGTGGCAAGACACTCCTCGGGGCGCGTCTTGCTTGGGCCTCTCTCATGGAGGCCCTCTGTCAGACCCAGTGTTGACATGTGTCAAGACGCTCCTCGGGGCGCGTCTTGCTTTGGCCTCTCTCCTGGAGGCGCTCAGACAGACCGAGTGCTGACATGTGGAAAGAAGCTCCTCGGGGCGCGTCTTGCTTGGGCTTCTCTCCTGGAGGCCCTCAGTAAGACCCATTGTTGACATGTGGCAAGACGCTCCTCGGGGCGCGTCTTGCTTGGGCCTCTCTCCAGAAGGCCCTCAATCAGACCCAGTGTTGACACATGGCAAGACGCTCCTCAGGGCGCGTGTTGCTTGGGCCTCTCTCCTGGAGGCGCTCAGTCAGACCAAGTGGTGACATGTGGCAAGACACTCCTCGGGGTGCGTCTTGCTTGGGCCTCTCTCCTGGAGGCCCTCTGTCAGACCCAGTGTTGACATGTGTCAAGATGCTCCTCGGGGCGCGTCTTGCTTGGGCTTCTCTCCTGGAGGCCCTCAGTCAGACCCATTGTTGACATGTGGCAAGACGCTCCTCGGGGTGCGTCTTGCTTGGGCCTCTCTCCTGGAGGCGCTCAGTCAGACCGAGTGCTGACATGTGGCAAGACGCTCCTCGGGCCGCGTGTTGCTTGGGCTTCTCTCCTGGAGGCCCTCAGTCAGACCCATTGTTGACATGTGGCAAGACGCTCCTCGGGGCGCGTCTTGCTTGGGCTTCTCTCCTGGAGGCGCTCAGAAAGACCCAGTGTTGACATGTGACAAGACGCTCCTCGTGGCGCGTCTTTCTTGGGACTCTCTCCTGGAGGCGCTCAGTCAGAACCAGAGGTGACATGTGGCAAGACGCTCCTCGGGGCGCGTCTTGCTTGGGCC
This sequence comes from Nothobranchius furzeri, assembly GCF_043380555.1. Classification (NCBI taxonomy): domain Eukaryota; kingdom Metazoa; phylum Chordata; class Actinopteri; order Cyprinodontiformes; family Nothobranchiidae; genus Nothobranchius; species Nothobranchius furzeri. The sequence goes on along the minus strand of NC_091747.1, from coordinate 21,287,785 downwards.
TCTCTCCTGGAGGCCCTCTGTCAGACCCAGTGTTGACATGTGGCAAGACGCTCCTCCGGGCGCATCTTGCTTGGGCCTCTCTCCTGGAGGCCCTCAGTCAGACCCATTGTTGACATGTGGCAAGACGCTCCTCGGGGCGCGTCTTGCTGGGGCCTCTCTCCTGGAGGCGCTCAGTCAGACCGAGTGCTGACATAAGGCAAGACGCTCCTCGGGGCGCGTCTTGCTGGGGCCTCTCTCCTGGAGGCGCTCAGTCAGACCCAGTGCTGACATGTGGCAAGACGCTCCTCGGGGGGTATCTTGCTTGGACCTCTCTCCTGGAGGCGCTCAGTCAGACTGAGTGGTGACATGTGGCCTGATGCTCCCCGGGGCACGGCTTGCTTGGGCCTCTCTCCTGGAGGCGCTCAGTCAGACCCAGTGGTGACATGTGGCAAGACACTCCTCGGGGCGCGTCTTGCTTGGGCCTCTCTCCTGGAGGCGCTCTGTGAGACCGAGTGCTGACATGTGGCAAGACGCTCCTCGGGCCGCGAGTTGCTTGGGCCTCTCTCCTGGAGGCCCTCTGTCAGACCCAGTGTTGACATGTGGCAAGACGCTCCTCCGGGCGCATCTTGCTTGGGCCTCTCTCCTGGAGGCCCTCAGTCAGACCCATTGTTGACATGTGGCAAGACGCTCCTCGGGGCGCGTCTTGCTTGGGCCTCTCTCCTGGAGGCGCTCAGTCAGACCGAGTGCTGACATAAGGCAAGACGCTCCTCGGGGCGCAACTTGCTGGGGCCTCTCTCCTGGAGGCGCTCAGTCAGACCCAGTGCTGACATGTGGCAAGACGCTCCTCGGGGCGCGTCTTGCTTGGGCCTCTCTCCTGGAGGCGCTCAGTCAGACTGAGTAGTGACATGAGGCCTGACGCTCCTCGGGGCGCGTCTTGCTTGGGCCTCTCTCCTGGAGGCGCTCAGTCAGACCCAGTGGTGACATGTGGCAAGACACTCCGCGGGGCGTGTCTTGCTTGGGCCTCTCTCCTGGAGGCCCTCTGTCAGACACAGTGTTGACATGTGTCAGGACGCTCCTCGGGGCGCAGTCTTGCTTGGGCTTCTCTCCTGGAGGCCCTCAGTCAGACCCATTGTTGACATGTGGCAAGACGCTCCTCGGGGCGCGTCTTGCTTGGGCTTTTCTCCTGGAGGCGCTCAGACAGACCCAGTGTTGACATGTGACAAGACGCTCCTCGGGGCGCGTCTTGCTTGGCCCTCTCTCCTGGAGGCGCTCAGTCAGAACCAGAGGTGACATGTGGCAAGACGCTCCTCCGGGTGCATCTTGCTTGGGCCTCTCTCCTGGAGGCGCTCAGTCACACCCAGTGGTGACACGTGGAAAGACGCTCCTCGGGGCGCGTCTTGCTTGGGCCTCTCTCCTGGAGGTGCTCATTCAGACCCAGTGGTGACATGTGGCAAGACGCTCCTCGGGGCGAGTATTGCTTGGGCCTCTCTCCTGAATGCCCACTGTCAGACCGAGTGTTAACATGTGGCAAGACTCTCCTCGGGGCGCGTCTTGCTTGGGCTTCTCTCATGGAGGCCCTCAGTCCGACCCAGTGTTGACATGTGTCAAGACGCTCCTCGGGGCGTGTCTTGCTTGGGCCTCTCTCGTGGAGGCGCTCAGTCAGACCCAGTGTTGACATGTGGCAAGACGCTCCTCTGGGCGCGTCTTGCTTGGGCTTCTCTCCTGGAGAACCTCAGTCAGACCCATTGTTGACATGTGGCAAGACGCTCCTCGGGGCACGTCTTGCTTGGGCCTCTCTCCTGGAGGCGCTTAGTCAGACCGAGTAGTGACATGTGGCACGACGCTCCTCGGGGCGCGTCTTGCTTGGACCTCCCTCCTGGAGGCGCTCAGTCAGACCGAATAGTGACATGTGGCAAGACGCTCCTCGGGGCGCATCTTGCTTGGACCTCTCTCCTGGAGGCGCTCAGTTAGACCGAGTAGTGACATGTGGCAAGACGCTCCTCGGGGCGCGTCTTGCTGGGGCCTCTCTCCTGGAGGAGCTCAGTCAGACCCAGTGGTGACACGTGGCAAGACGCTCCTCGGGGCGCATCTTGCTTGGGCCTCTCTCCTGGAGGCGCTAAGTCAGACCCAGTGCTGACATGTGGCAAGAAGCTCCTCGGGACGCGTCTTGCTTGGGCTTCTCTCCTGGAGGCGCTCAGTCAGACACAGTGTTGACATGTGGAAATACACTCCTCGGGGCGCGTCTTACTTGGGCCTCTCTCATGGAGGCCCTCTGTCAGACCCAGTGTTGTCATGTGTCAAGACGCTCCTCGGGGCGCGTCTTGCTTTGGCCTCTCTCCTGGAGGCGCTCAGTCAGACCGAGTGCTGACATGTAGCAAGAAGCTCCTCGGGGTGCGTCATGCTTGGGCTTCTCTCCTGGAGGCCCTCAGTCAGACCCATTGTTGACATTTGGCAAGACGCTCCTCGGGGCGCGTATTGCTTGGGCCTCTCTCCTGGATGCCCTCTGTCAGACCCAGTGTTGACATGTGGCAAGACTCTCCTCGGGGCCTGTCTTGCTTGGGCTTCTCTCATGGAGGCCCTCAGTCAGACCCAGTGTTGACATGTGTCAAGACGCTCCTCGGGGCGTGTCTTGCTTGGGCCTCTCTCCTGGAGGAGCTCAGTCAGACCCAGTGGTGACACGTGGCAAGACGCTCCTCGAGGCGCATCTTGCTTGGGCCTCTCTCCTGGAGGCGCAAAGTCAGACCCAGTGTTGACACGTGGCAAGACGCTCCTCGGGGCGCGTCTTGCTTGGGCCACTCTCCTGGAGGCGCTCAGTCAGACACAGTGTTGACATGTGGAAAGACACTCCTCGGGGCGCGTCTTGCTTGGGCCTCTCTCATGGAGGCCCTCAGTCAGACCCAGTGTTGACATGTGTCAAGACGCTCCTCGGGGCGCGTCTTGCTTTGGCCTCTCTCCTGGAGGCGCTAAGTCAGACCCAGTGTTGACATGTGGCAAGACGCCCCTCGGGGCGCTTCTTGCTTGGGCTTCTCTCCTGGAGGCCCTCAGTCAGACCCAGTGTTGACATGTGGCAAGACACTCCTCGGGGCGCGTCTTGCTTGGGCCTCTCTCATGGAGGCCCTCTGTCAGACCCAGTGTTGACATGTGTCAAGACGCTCCTCGGGGCGCGTCTTGCTTTGGCCTCTCTCCTGGAGGCGCTCAGACAGACCGAGTGCTGACATGTGGAAAGAAGCTCCTCGGGGCGCGTCTTGCTTGGGCTTCTCTCCTGGAGGCCCTCAGTAAGACCCATTGTTGACATGTGGCAAGACGCTCCTCGGGGCGCGTCTTGCTTGGGCCTCTCTCCAGAAGGCCCTCAATCAGACCCAGTGTTGACACATGGCAAGACGCTCCTCAGGGCGCGTGTTGCTTGGGCCTCTCTCCTGGAGGCGCTCAGTCAGACCAAGTGGTGACATGTGGCAAGACACTCCTCGGGGTGCGTCTTGCTTGGGCCTCTCTCCTGGAGGCCCTCTGTCAGACCCAGTGTTGACATGTGTCAAGATGCTCCTCGGGGCGCGTCTTGCTTGGGCTTCTCTCCTGGAGGCCCTCAGTCAGACCCATTGTTGACATGTGGCAAGACGCTCCTCGGGGTGCGTCTTGCTTGGGCCTCTCTCCTGGAGGCGCTCAGTCAGACCGAGTGCTGACATGTGGCAAGACGCTCCTCGGGCCGCGTGTTGCTTGGGCTTCTCTCCTGGAGGCCCTCAGTCAGACCCATTGTTGACATGTGGCAAGACGCTCCTCGGGGCGCGTCTTGCTTGGGCTTCTCTCCTGGAGGCGCTCAGAAAGACCCAGTGTTGACATGTGACAAGACGCTCCTCGTGGCGCGTCTTTCTTGGGACTCTCTCCTGGAGGCGCTCAGTCAGAACCAGAGGTGACATGTGGCAAGACGCTCCTCGGGGCGCGTCTTGCTTGGGCCTCTCTCCTGGAGGCCCTCTGTCAGACCCAGTGTTGACATGTGGCAAGACGCTCCTCCGGGCGCATCTTGCTTGGGCCTCTCTCCTGGAGGCCCTCAGTCAGACCCATTGTTGACATGTGGCAAGACGCTCCTCGGGGCGCGTCTTGCTGGGGCCTCTCTCCTGGAGGCGCTCAGTCAGACCGAGTGCTGACATAAGGCAAGACGCTCCTCGGGGCGCGTCTTGCTGGGGCCTCTCTCCTGGAGGCGCTCAGTCAGACCCAGTGCTGACATGTGGCAAGACGCTCCTCGGGGGGTATCTTGCTTGGACCTCTCTCCTGGAGGCGCTCAGTCAGACTGAGTGGTGACATGTGGCCTGATGCTCCCCGGGGCACGGCTTGCTTGGGCCTCTCTCCTGGAGGCGCTCAGTCAGACCCAGTGGTGACATGTGGCAAGACACTCCTCGGGGCGCGTCTTGCTTGGGCCTCTCTCCTGGAGGCGCTCTGTGAGACCGAGTGCTGACATGTGGCAAGACGCTCCTCGGGCCGCGAGTTGCTTGGGCCTCTCTCCTGGAGGCCCTCTGTCAGACCCAGTGTTGACATGTGGCAAGACGCTCCTCCGGGCGCATCTTGCTTGGGCCTCTCTCCTGGAGGCCCTCAGTCAGACCCATTGTTGACATGTGGCAAGACGCTCCTCGGGGCGCGTCTTGCTTGGGCCTCTCTCCTGGAGGCGCTCAGTCAGACCGAGTGCTGACATAAGGCAAGACGCTCCTCGGGGCGCAACTTGCTGGGGCCTCTCTCCTGGAGGCGCTCAGTCAGACCCAGTGCTGACATGTGGCAAGACGCTCCTCGGGGCGCGTCTTGCTTGGGCCTCTCTCCTGGAGGCGCTCAGTCAGCCTGAGTAGTGACATGAGGCCTGACGCTCCTCGGGGCGCGTCTTGCTTGGGCCTCTCTCCTGGAGGCGCTCAGTCAGACCCAGTGGTGACATGTGGCAAGACACTCCGCGGGGCGTGTCTTGCTTGGGCCTCTCTCCTGGAGGCCCTCTGTCAGACACAGTGTTGACATGTGTCAGGACGCTCCTCGGGGCGCAGTCTTGCTTGGGCTTCTCTCCTGGAGGCCCTCAGTCAGACCCATTGTTGACATGTGGCAAGACGCTCCTCGGGGCGCGTCTTGCTTGGGCTTTTCTCCTGGAGGCGCTCAGACAGACCCAGTGTTGACATGTGACAAGACGCTCCTCGGGGCTCGTCTTGCTTGGCCCTCTCTCCTGGAGGCGCTCAGTCAGAACCAGAGGTGACATGTGGCAAGACGCTCCTCCGGGTGCATCTTGCTTGGGCCTCTCTCCTGGAGGCGCTCAGTCACACCCAGTGGTGACACGTGGAAAGACGCTCCTCGGGGCGCGTCTTGCTTGGGCCTCTCTCCTGGAGGTGCTCATTCAGACCCAGTGGTGACATGTGGCAAGACGCTCCTCGGGGCGAGTATTGCTTGGGCCTCTCTCCTGAATGCCCACTGTCAGACCGAGTGTTAACATGTGGCAAGACTCTCCTCGGGGCGCGTCTTGCTTGGGCTTCTCTCATGGAGGCCCTCAGTCCGACCCAGTGTTGACATGTGTCAAGACGCTCCTCGGGGCGTGTCTTGCTTGGGCCTCTCTCGTGGAGGCGCTCAGTCAGACCCAGTGTTGACATGTGGCAAGACGCTCCTCTGGGCGCGTCTTGCTTGGGCTTCTCTCCTGGAGAACCTCAGTCAGACCCATTGTTGACATGTGGCAAGACGCTCCTCGGGGCACGTCTTGCTTGGGCCTCTCTCCTGGAGGCGCTTAGTCAGACCGAGTAGTGACATGTGGCACGACGCTCCTCGGGGCGCGTCTTGCTTGGACCTCCCTCCTGGAGGCGCTCAGTCAGACCGAATAGTGACATGTGGCAAGACGCTCCTCGGGGCGCATCTTGCTTGGACCTCTCTCCTGGAGGCGCTCAGTTAGACCGAGTAGTGACATGTGGCAAGACGCTCCTCGGGGCGCGTCTTGCTGGGGCCTCTCTCCTGGAGGAGCTCAGTCAGACCCAGTGGTGACACGTGGCAAGACGCTCCTCGGGGCGCATCTTGCTTGGGCCTCTCTCCTGGAGGCGCTAAGTCAGACCCAGTGCTGACATGTGGCAAGAAGCTCCTCGGGATGCGTCTTGCTTGGGCTTCTCTCCTGGAGGCGCTCAGTCAGACACAGTGTTGACATGTGGAAATACACTCCTCGGGGCGCGTCTTACTTGGGCCTCTCTCATGGAGGCCCTCTGTCAGACCCAGTGTTGTCATGTGTCAAGACGCTCCTCGGGGCGCGTCTTGCTTTGGCCTCTCTCCTGGAGGCGCTCAGTCAGACCGAGTGCTGACATGTAGCAAGAAGCTCCTCGGGGTGCGTCATGCTTGGGCTTCTCTCCTGGAGGCCCTCAGTCAGACCCATTGTTGACATTTGGCAAGACGCTCCTCGGGGCGCGTATTGCTTGGGCCTCTCTCCTGGATGCCCTCTGTCAGACCCAGTGTTGACATGTGGCAAGACTCTCCTCGGGGCCTGTCTTGCTTGGGCTTCTCTCATGGAGGCCCTCAGTCAGACCCAGTGTTGACATGTGTCAAGACGCTCCTCGGGGCGTGTCTTGCTTGGGCCTCTCTCCTGGAGGAGCTCAGTCAGACCCAGTGGTGACACGTGGCAAGACGCTCCTCGAGGCGCATCTTGCTTGGGCCTCTCTCCTGGAGGCGCAAAGTCAGACCCAGTGTTGACACGTGGCAAGACGCTCCTCGGGGCGCGTCTTGCTTGGGCCACTCTCCTGGAGGCGCTCAGTCAGACACAGTGTTGACATGTGGAAAGACACTCCTCGGGGCGCGTCTTGCTTGGGCCTCTCTCATGGAGGCCCTCAGTCAGACCCAGTGTTGACATGTGTCAAGACGCTCCTCGGGGCGCGTCTTGCTTTGGCCTCTCTCCTGGAGGCGCTAAGTCAGACCCAGTGTTGACATGTGGCAAGACGCCCCTCGGGGCGCTTCTTGCTTGGGCTTCTCTCCTGGAGGCCCTCAGTCAGACCCATTGTTGACATGTGGCAAGACGCTCCTCGGGGCACGTCTTGCTTGCGCCTCTCTCCTGGAGGCGCTCAGTCAGACCGAGTAGTGACATGTGGCAAGACGCTCCTCGGGGCGCGTCTTGCAGGGGCTTCTCTCATGGAGGCACTCAGTCAGACCCAGTGTTGACATGTGCCAAGACGCTCCTCGGGGCGCGTGTTGCTTGGACCTCTCTCCTGGAGGCGCTCAGTCAGACCGAGTAGTGACATGTGGCAAGACGCTCCTCGGGGCGCGTCTTGCTTGGGCTTCTCTCCTGGAGGCCCTCAGTAAGACCCATTGTTGACATGTGGCAAGAAGCTCCTCGGGGCGCGTCTTGCTTGGGCTTCTCTCCTGGAGGCCCTCAGTAAGACCCATTGTTGACATGTGGCAAGAAGCTCCTCGGGGCGCGTCTTGCTTGGGCTTCTCTCCTGGAGGCCCTCAGTAAGACCCAGTGTTGACATGTGGCAAGACGCTCCTCGGGGCGCGTCTTGCTTGGGCCTCTCTCCTGGTGGCGCTCAGTCAGACCCAGTGCTGACATGTGGCAAGAAGCTCCTCGGGGCGCGTCTTGCTTGGGCTTCTCTCCTGGAGGCCCTCAGTAAGACCCATTGTTGACTTGTGGCAAGACGCTCCTCGGGGCGTGTCTTGCTTGGACCTCTCTCCCTGAGGCGCTCAGTCAGACCCAGTGTTGACATTTGGCAAGACACTCCTCGGGGCGCGTCTTGCTTGGGCCTCTCTCATGGAGGCCCTCTGTCAGACCGAGTGCTGACATGTGGCAAGAAGCTTCTCGGGGCGTGTCTTGCTAGGGCTTCTCTCCTGGAGGCCCTCAGTAAGAACCATTGTTGACATGTGGCAAGACGCTCCTCGGGGCGCGTCTTGCTTGGGCCTCTCTCCAGAAGTCCCTCAATCAGACCCAGTGTTGACACGTGGCAAGACGCTCCTCGGGGCGCGTCTTACTTGGAACTCTCTCCTGGAGGCGCTCAGTCAGACTGAGTAGTGACATGTGGCCTGACGCTCCTCGGGGCGCGTGTTGCTTGGGCCTCTCTCCTGGAGGCGCTCAGTCAGACCAAGTGGTGACATGTGGCAAGACACTCCTTGGGGCGCGTCTTGCTTGGGCCTCTCTCATGGAGGCCCTCTGTCAGACCCAGTGTTGACATGTGGCAAGACACTCCTCGGGGCGCGTCTTGCTTGGGCCTCTCTCATGGAGGCCCTCTGTCAGACCCAGTGTTTACATGTGTCAAGACGCTCCTCGGGGCGCGTCTTGCTTTGGCCTCTCTCCTGGAGGCGCTCAGACAGACCGAGTGCTGACATGTGGAAAGAAGCTCCTCGGGGCGCGTCTTGCTTGGGCTTCTCTCCTGGAGGCCCTCAGTAAGACCCATTGTTGACATGTGGCAAGACGCTCCTCGGGGCGCGTCTTGCTTGGGCCTCTCTCCAGAAGGCCCTCAATCAGACCCAGTGTTGACACGTGGCAAGACGCTCCTCAGGGCGCGTGTTGCTTGGGCCTCTATCCTGGAGGCGCTCAGTCAGACCAACTGGTGACATGTGGCAAGACACTCCTCGGGGCGCGTCTTGCTTGGGCCTCTCTCCTGGAGGCCCTCTGTCAGACCCAGTGTTGACATGTGTCAAGATGCTCCTCGGGGCGCGTCTTGCTTGGGCTTCTCTCCTGGAGGCCCTCAGTCAGACCCATTGTTGACATGTGGCAAGACGCTCCTCGGGGTGCGTCTTGCTTGGGCCTCTCTCCTGGAGGCGCTCAGTCAGACCGAGTGCTGACATGTGGCAAGACGCTCCTCGGGCCGCGTGTTGCTTGGGCTTCTCTCCTGGAGGCCCTCAGTCAGACCCATTGTTGACATGTGGCAAGACGCTCCTCGGGGCGCGTCTTGCTTGGGCTTCTCTCCTGGAGGCGCTCAGAAAGACCCAGTGTTGACATGTGACAAGACGCTCCTCGGGGCGCGTCTCTCTTGGGACTCTCTCCTGGAGGCGCTCAGTCAGAACCAGAGGTGACATGTGGCAAGACGCTCCTCGGGGCGCGTCTTGCTTGGGCCTCTCTCCTGGAGGCCCTCAGTCAGACCCATTGTTGACATGTGGCAAGACGCTCCTCGGGGCGCGTCTTGCTGGGGCCTCTCTCCTGGAGGCGCTCACTCAGACCGAGTGCTGACATAAGGCAAGACGCTCCTCGGGGCGCGTCTTGCTGGGGCCTCTCTCCTGGAGGCGCTCAGTCAGACCCAGTGCTGACATGTGGCAAGAAGCTCCTCGGGGCGCGTCTTGCTTGGGCTTCTCTCCTGGAGGCCCTCAGTAAGACCCATTGTTGACATGTGGCAAGACGCTCCTCGGGGCTCGTCTTGCTTGGGCCTCTCTCAAGAAGGCCCTCAATCAGACCCAGTGTTGACACGTGGCAAGACGCTCCTCGGGGCGCGTCTTGCTTGGGCCTCTCTCCTGGAGGCGCTCAGTCAGACCAAGTGGTGACATGTGGCAAGACACTCCTCGGGGCGCGTCTTGCTTGGGCCTCTCTCCTGGAGGCCCTCTGTCAGACCCAGTGTTGACATGTGTCAAGACGCTTCTCGGGGCGCGTCTTGCTTGGGCTTCTCTCCTGGAGGCCCTCAGTCAGACCGAGTGCTGACATAAGGCAAGATGCTCCTCGGGGCGCGTCTTGCTGGGGCCTCTCTCCTGGAGGCGCTCAGTCAGACCAAGTGCTGACATGTGGCAAGACTCTCCTCGGGGCGCGTCTTGCTTGGGCCTCTCTCCTGGAGGCGCTCAGTCAGACTGAGTAGTGACATGTGGCCTGACGCTCCTCGGGGCGCGTCTTGCTTGGGCCTCTCTCCTGGAGGCCCTCTGTCAGACCCAGTGTGGACATGTGTCAAGACACTCCTCGGGGGGCAGTCTTGCTTGGGCTTCTCTCCTGGAGGCCTTCAGTCAGACCCATTGTTGACATGTGGCAAGACGCTCCTCGGGGCGCGTCTTGCTTGGGCTTCTCTCCTGGAGGCGCTCAGACAGACCCAGTGTTGACATGTGACAAGACGCTCCTTGGGGCGCGTCTTGCTTGGGCCTCTCTCCTGGAGGCGCTCAGTCAGAACCAGAGGTGACATGTGGCAAGACGCTCCTCCGGGCGCATCTTGCTTGGGCCTCTCTCCTGGAGGCCCTCAGTCAGACCCATTGTTGACATGTGGCAAGACGCTCCTCGGGGCGCGTCTTGCTTGGGCCTCTCTCCTGGAGGCGCTCAGTCAGACCCAGTGTTGACATGTGGCAAGACGCTCCTCGGGGCGCGTCTTGCTTGGGCCTCTCTCCTGGAGGCGCTCAGTCAGACCCAGTGGTGACACGTGGAAAGACGCTCCTCGGGGCGCGTGTTGCTTGGGCCTCTCTCCTGGAGGCGCTCAGTCAGACCCAGTGTTGACACGTGGCAAGACGCTCCTCGGGGCGCGTCTTGCTTGGGCCTCTCGCCTGGAGGCGCTCAGTCAGACCCAGTGTTGACATGTGGCAAGACGCTCCTCTGAACGCGTCTTGCTTGGGCTTCTCTCCTGGAGGCCCTCAGTCAGACCCATTGTTGACATGTGGCAAGACGCTCCTCGGGGCACGTCTTGCTTTGTCCTCTCTCCTGGAGGCGCTCAGTCAGACCGAGTAGTGACATGTGGCAAGACGCTCCTCGGGGCGCGTCTTGCTTGGACCTCCCTCCTGGAGGCGCTCAGTCAGACCGAGTAGTGACATGTGGCAAGACGCTCCTCTGGGCGCATCTTGCTTGGACCTCTCTCCTGGAGGCGCTCAGTTAGACCGAGTAGTGACATGTGGCAAGACGCTCCTCGGGGCGCGTCTTGCTGGGGCCTCTCTCCTGGAGGTGCTCAATCAGACCCAGTGGTGACAAGTGGCAAGACGCTCCTCGGGGCACGTCTTGCTTGGGCCTCTCTCCTGGAGGCCCTCTGTCAGACCCAGTGTTGACATGTGGCAAGACGCTCCTCCGGGCGCATCTTGCTTGGGCCTCTCTCCTGGAGGCCCTCAGTCAGACCCATTGTTGACATTTGGCAAGACGCTCCTCGGGGCGCGTCTTGCTTGGGCCTCTCTCCTGGAGGCGCTCAGTCAGACCGAGTGCTGACATAAGGCAAGACACTCCTCGGGGCGCGTCTTGCTTGGGCCTCTCTCATGGAGGCCCTCTGTCAGACCCAGTGTTGACATGTGTCAAGACGCTCCTCGGGGCGCGTCTTGCTTTGGCCTCTCCTGGAGGTGCTCAGTCTGACCGAGTGCTGACATGTGGCAAGACGCTCCTCGGGGCGCTTCTTGCTTGGGCCTCTCTCCTGGAGGCGCTCAGTCAGACCCAGTGGTGACATGTGGCAAGACGCTCCTCGGGGCGCGTAATGCTTGGGGCTCTCTCCTGGATGCCCTCTGTCAGACCCAGTGTTGACATGTGGCAAGACTCTCCTTGGGGCGCGTCTTGCTTGGGCTTCTCTCATGGAGGCCCTGAGTCAGACCCAGTGTTGACATGTGTCAAGACGCTCCTCGGGGCGCGTCTTGCTTGGGCCTCTCTCCTGGAGGCGCTCAGTCAGACCGAGTGCTGACATAAGGCAAGACACTCCTCGGGGCGCGTCTTGCTTGGGCCTCTCTCATGGAGGCCCTCTGTCAGACCCAGTGTTGACATGTGTCAAGACGCTCCTCGGGGCGCGTCTTGCTTTGGCCTCTCCTGGAGGTGCTCAGTCTGACCGAGTGCTGACATGTGGCAAGACGCTCCTCGGGGCGCTTCTTGCTTGGGCCTCTCTCCTGGAGGCGCTCAGTCAGACCCAGTGGTGACATGTGGCAAGACGCTCCTCGGGGCGCGTAATGCTTGGGGCTCTCTCCTGGATGCCCTCTGTCAGACCCAGTGTTGACATGTGGCAAGACTCTCCTTGGGGCGCGTCTTGCTTGGGCTTCTCTCATAGAGGCCCTGAGTCAGACCCAGTGTTGACATGTGTCAAGACGCTCCTCGGGGCGTGTCTTGCTTGGGCCTCTCTCCTGGAGGCGCTCAGTCAGAACCAGTGTTGACATGTGGCAAGACGCTCCTCGGGGTGCTTCTTGCTTGGGCTTCTCTCCTGGAGGCCCTCAGTCAGACCCATTGTTGACACGTGGCAAGACGCTCCTCGGGGCACGTCTTGCTTGGGCCTCTCTCCTGGAGGCACTCAGTCAGACCGAGTAGTGACATGTGACAAGACGCTCCTCGGGGCGCGTCTTGCTTGGGCCTCTCTCCTGGAGGCGCTCAGTCAGACCCAGTGTTGACATGTGGCAAGACGCTCCTCGGGGCGCGACTTGCTTGGGCCTCTCTCCTGGAGGTTCTCAGTCAGACCCAGTGTTGACATGTGGCAAGATGGTCCTCGGGGCGCGTCTTGCTTGGACCTCCCTCCTGGAGGCGCTCAGTCAGACCGAGTAGTGACATGTGGCAAGACGCTCCTCGGGGCGCGTGTTGCTGGGGCCTCTCTCCTGGAGGAGCTCAGTCAGACCCAGTGGTGACACGTGGCAAGACGCTCCTCGGGGCGTGTCTTGCTTTGGCCTCTCCTGGAGGCGCTCATTCAGACCGAGTGCTGACATGTGGCAAAAAGCTCCTCGGGGCGTGTCTTGCTTGGGCCTCTCTCCTGGAGGCGCTCAGTCAGACCCAGTGTTGACATGTGGCAAGACGCTCCTCGGGGCGCTTCTTGCTTGGGGTTCTCTCCTGGAGGCCCTCAGTCAGACCCATTGTTGACATGTGGCAAGACGCTCCTCGGGGCACGTCTTGCTTGGGCGTCTCTCCTGGAGGCGCTCAGTCAGACCGAGTAGTGACATGTGACAAGACGCTCCTCGGGGCGCGTCTTGCTTGGACCTCTCTCCTGGAGGCGCTCAGTCAGACCCAGAGGTGACATGTGGCAAGACGCTCCTCGGGCCTCTCTCCTGGAGGCGCTCAGTCAGAACCAGTGTTGACATGTGGCAAGACGCTCCTCGGGGCGCATCTTGCTTGGGCCTCTCTCCTGGAGGTGCTCAGTCAGACCCAGTGTTGACGTGTGGCAAGACGCTCCTCGGGGCGTGTCTTGCTGGGGCTTCTCTCATGGAGGCACTCAGTCAGACCCAGTGTTGACATGTGGCAAGACGCTCCTCGGGGCACGTCTTGCTTTGGCCTCTCTCCTGGAGGCGCTCAGTCAGACCGAGTGCTGACATGTGGCAAGAAGCTCCTCGGGGCGCGTCTTGCTTGGGCTTCTCTCCTGGAGGCCCTCAGTAAGACCCATTGTTGACATGTGGCAAGACGCTCCTCGGGGCTCGTCTTGCTTGGGCCTCTCTCAAGAAGGCCCTCAATCAGACCCAGTGTTGACACGTGGCAAGACGCTCCTCGGGGCGCGTCTTGCTTGGGCCTCTCTCCTGGAGGCGCTCAGTCAGACCAAGTGGTGACATGTGGCAAGACACTCCTCGGGGCGCGTCTTGCTTGGGCCTCTCTCCTGGAGGCCCTCTGTCAGACCCAGTGTTGACATGTGTCAAGACGCTTCTCGGGGCGCGTCTTGCTTGGGCTTCTCTCCTGGAGGCCCTCAGTCAGACTGAGTGCTGACATAAGGCAAGATGCTCCTCGGGGCGCGTCTTGCTGGGGCCTCTCTCCTGGAGGCGCTCAGTCAGACCAAGTGCTGACATGTGGCAAGACTCTCCTCGGGGCGCGTCTTGCTTGGGCCTCTCTCCTGGAGGCCTTCAGTCAGACCCATTGTTGACATGTGGCAAGACGCTCCTCGGGGCGCGTCTTGCTTGGGCTTCTCTCCTGGAGGCGCTCAGACAGACCCAGTGTTGACATGTGACAAGACGCTCCTTGGGGCGCGTCTTGCTTGGGCCTCTCTCCTGGAGGCGCTCAGTCAGAACCAGAGGTGACATGTGGCAAGACGCTCCTCCGGGCGCATCTTGCTTGGGCCTCTCTCCTGGAGGCCCTCAGTCAGACCCATTGTTGACATGTGGCAAGACGCTCCTCGGGGCGCGTCTTGCTTGGGCCTCTCTCCTGGAGGCGCTCAGTCAGACCCAGTGTTGACATGTGGCAAGACGCTCCTCGGGGCGCGTCTTGCTTGGGCCTCTCTCCTGGAGGCGCTCAGTCAGACCCAGTGGTGACACGTGGAAAGACGCTCCTCGGGGCGCGTGTTGCTTGGGCCTCTCTCCTGGAGGCGCTCAGTCAGACCCAGTGTTGACACGTGGCAAGACGCTCCTCGGGGCGCGTCTTGCTTGGGCCTCTCGCCTGGAGGCGCTCAGTCAGACCCAGTGTTGACATGTGGCAAGACGCTCCTCTGAACGCGTCTTGCTTGGGCTTCTCTCCTGGAGGCCCTCAGTCAGACCCATTGTTGACATGTGGCAAGACGCTCCTCGGGGCACGTCTTGCTTTGTCCTCTCTCCTGGAGGCGCTCAGTCAGACCGAGTAGTGACATGTGGCAAGACGCTCCTCGGGGCGCGTCTTGCTTGGACCTCCCTCCTGGAGGCGCTCAGTCAGACCGAGTAGTGACATGTGGCAAGACGCTCCTCGGGGCGCATCTTGCTTGGACCTCTCTCCTGGAGGCGCTCAGTTAGACCGAGTAGTGACATGTGGCAAGACGCTCCTCGGGGCGCGTCTTGCTGGGGCCTCTCTCCTGGAGGTGCTCAATCAGACCCAGTGGTGACAAGTGGCAAGACGCTCCTCGGGGCACGTCTTGCTTGGGCCTCTCTCCTGGAGGCCCTCTGTCAGACCCAGTGTTGACATGTGGCAAGACGCTCCTCCGGGCGCATCTTGCTTGGGCCTCTCTCCTGGAGGCCCTCAGTCAGACCCATTGTTGACATTTGGCAAGACGCTCCTCGGGGCGCGTCTTGCTTGGGCCTCTCTCCTGGAGGCGCTCAGTCAGACCGAGTGCTGACATAAGGCAAGATGCTCCTCGGGGCGCGTCTTGCTGGGGCCTCTCTCCTGGAGGCGCTCAGTCAGACCCAGTGCTGACATGTGGCAAGACTCTCCTCGGGGCGCGTCCTACTTGGGCCTCTCTCCTGGAGGCGCTCAGTCAGACTGAGTAGTGACATGTGGCCTGACGCTCCTCGGGGCGCGTCTTGCTTGGGCCTCTCTCCTGGAGGCCCTCTGTCAGACCCAGTGTGGACATGTGTCAAGACGCTCCTCGGGGCGCAGTCTTGCTTGGGCTTCTCTCCTGGAGGCCTTCAGTCAGACCCATTGTTGACATGTGGCAAGACGCTCCTCGGGGCGCGTCTTGCTTGGGCTTCTCTCCTGGAGGCGCTCAGACAGACCAAGTGTTGACATGTTACAAGACGCTCCTTGGGGCGCGTCTTGCTTGGGCCTCTCTCCTGGAGGCGCTCAGTCAGAACCAGAGGTGACATGTGGCAAGACGCTCCTCCGGGCGAATCTTGCTTGGGCCTCTCTCCTGGAGGCCCTCAGTCAGACCCATTGTTGACATGTGGCAAGACGCTCCTCGGGGCGTGTCTTGCTTGGGCCTCTCTCCTGGAGGCGCTCAGTCAGACCCAGTGTTGACATGTGGCAAGACGCTCCTCGGGGCGCGTCTTGCTTGGGCCTCTCTCCTAGAGGCGCTCAGTCAGACCCAGTGATGACACGTGGAAAGACGCTCCTCGGGGCGCGTGTTGCTTGGGCCTCTCTCCTGGAGGCGCTCATTCAGACCCAGTGGTGACATTTGGCAAGACGCTCCTCGGGGCGAGTATTGCTTGGGCCTCTCTCCTGAATGCCCTCTGTCAGACCGAGTGTTGACATGTGGCAAGACTCTCCTCAGGGCGCGTCTTGCTTGGGCTTCTCTCATGGAGGCCCTCAGTCCGACCCAGTGTTGACATGTGTCAAGACGCTCCTCGGGGCGTGTCTTGCTTGGGGCTCTCTCCTGGAGGCGCTCAGTCAGACCCAGTGTTGACATGTGGCAAGGCGTTCCTCTGGGCGCGTCTTGCTTGGGCTTCTCTCCTGGAGGCCCTCAGTCAGACCCATTGTTGACATGTGGCAAGACGCTCCTCGAGGCACGTCTTGCTTGGGCCTCTCTCCTGGAGGCGCTCAGTCAGACCGAGTAGTGACATTTGGCAAGACGCTCCTCGGGGCGAGTATTGCTTGGGCCTCTCTCCTGAATGCCCTCTGTCAGACCGAGTGTTGACATGTGGCAAGACTCTCCTCAGGGCGCGTCTTGCTTGGGCTTCTCTCATGGAGGCCCTCAGTCCGACCCAGTGTTGACATGTGTCAAGACGCTCCTCGGGGCGTGTCTTGCTTGGGGCTCTCTCCTGGAGGCGCTCAGTCAGACCGAGTAGTGACATGTGGCAAGACGCTCCTCGGGGCGCGTCTTGCTTGGACCTCCCTCCTGGAGGCGCTCAGTCAGACCGAGTAGTGACATGTGGCAAGACGCTCCTCGGGGCGCATCTTGCTTGGACCTCTCTCCTGGAGGCGCTCAGTTAGACCGAGTAGTGACATGTGGCAAGACGCTCCTCGGGGCGCGTCTTGCTGGGGCCTCTCTCCTGGAGGTGCTCAATCAGACCCAGTGGTGACAAGTGGCAAGACGCTCCTCGGGGCACGTCTTGCTTGGGCCTCTCTCCTGGAGGCCCTCTGTCAGACCCAGTGTTGACATGTGGCAAGACGCTCCTCCGGGCGCATCTTGCTTGGGCCTCTCTCCTGGAGGCCCTCAGTCAGACCCATTGTTGACATTTGGCAAGACGCTCCTCGGGGCGCGTCTTGCTTGGGCCTCTCTCCTGGAGGCGCTCAGTCAGACCGAGTGCTGACATAAGGCAAGATGCTCCTCGGGGCGCGTCTTGCTGGGGCCTCTCTCCTGGAGGCGCTCAGTCAGACCCAGTGCTGACATGTGGCAAGACTCTCCTCGGGGCGCGTCTTGCTTGGGCCTCTCTCCTGGAGGCGCTCAGTCAGACTGAGTAGTGACATGTGGCCTGACGCTCCTCGGGGCGCGTCTTGCTTGGGCCTCTCTCCTGGAGGCCCTCTGTCAGACCCAGTGTGGACATGTGTCAAGACGCTCCTCGGGGCGCAGTCTTGCTTGGGCTTCTCTCCTGGAGGCCTTCAGTCAGACCCATTGTTGACATGTGGTAAGACGCTCCTCGGGGCGCGTCTTGCTTGGGCTTCTCTCCTGGAGGCGCTCAGACAGACCAAGTGTTGACATGTTACAAGACGCTCCTTGGGGCGCGTCTTGCTTGGGCCTCTCTCCTGGAGGCGCTCAGTCAGAACCAGAGGTGACATGTGGCAAGACGCTCCTCCGGGCGAATCTTGCTTGGGCCTCTCTCCTGGAGGCCCTCAGTCAGACCCATTGTTGACATGTGGCAAGACGCTCCTCGGGGCGTGTCTTGCTTGGGCCTCTCTCCTGGAGGCGCTCAGTCAGACCCAGTGTTGACATGTGGCAAGACGCTCCTCGGGGCGCGTCTTGCTTGGGCCTCTCTCCTAGAGGCGCTCAGTCAGACCCAGTGATGACACGTGGAAAGACGCTCCTCGGGGCGCGTGTTGCTTGGGCCTCTCTCCTGGAGGCGCTCAGTCAGACCCAGTGTTGACACGTGGCAAGACGCTCCTCGGGGCGCGTCTTGCTTGGGCCTCTCTCCTGGAGGCGCTCAGTCAGACCCAGTGTTGGCATGTGGCAAGACACTCCTCGGGGCGCGTCTTGGTTGGGCCTCTCTCCTGGAGGCGCTCATTCAGACCCAGTGGTGACATTTGGCAAGACGCTCCTCGGGGCGAGTATTGCTTGGGCCTCTCTCCTGAATGCCCTCTGTCAGACCGAGTGTTGACATGTGGCAAGACTCTCCTCAGGGCGCGTCTTGCTTGGGCTTCTCTCATGGAGGCCCTCAGTCCGACCCAGTGTTGACATGTGTCAAGACGCTCCTCGGGGCGTGTGTTGCTTGGGGCTCTCTCCTGGAGGCGCTCAGTCAGACCCAGTGTTGACATGTTGCAAGGCGCTCCTCTGGGCGCGTCTTGCTTGGGCTTCTCTCCTGGAGGCCCTCAGTCAGACCCATTGTTGACATGTGGCAAGACGCTCCTCGAGGCACGTCTTGCTTGGGCCTCTCTCCTGGAGGCGCTCAGTCAGACCGAGTAGTGACATGTGGCAAGACGCTCCTCGGGGCACGTCTTGCTTGGACCTCCCTCCTGGAGGCGCTCAGTCAGACTGAGTAGTGACATGTGGCAAGACGCTCCTCGGGGCGCATCTTGCTTGGACCTCTCTCCTGGAGGCGCTCAGTTAGACCGAGTAGTGACATGTGGCAAGACGCTCCTCGGGGCGCGTCTTGCTGGGGCCTCTCTCCTGGAGGTGCTCAATCAGACCCAGTGGTGACACTTGGCAAGACGCTCCTCGGGGCGCGTCTTGCTTGGGCCTCTCTCCTGGGGGAGCTCAGTCAGACCCAGTGGTGACACGTGGCAAGACGCTCCTCGAGGCGCATCTTGCTTGGGCCTCTCTCCTGGAGGCGCTAAGTCAGACCCAGTGTTGACACGTGGCAAGACGCTCCTCGGGGCGCGTCTTGCTTGGGCCACTCTCCTGGAGGCGCTCAGTCAGACACAGTGTTGACATGTGGAAAGACACTCCTCGGGGCGCGTCTTACTTGGGCCTCTCTCATGGAGGCCCTCTGTCAGACCCAGTGTTGACATGTGTCAAGACGCTCCTCGGGGCGCGTCTTGCTTTGGCCTCTCTCCTGGAGGCGCTCAGTCAGACCGAGTGCTGACATGTAGCAAGAAGCTCCTCGGGGTGCGTCATGCTTGGGCTTCTCTCCTGGAGGCCCTCAGTCAGACCCATTGTTGACATTTGGCAAGACGCTCCTCGGGGCGCGTATTGCTTGGGCCTCTCTCCTGGATGCCCTCTGTCAGACCCAGTGTTGACATGTGGCAAGACTCTCCTCGGGGCCTGTCTTGCTTGGGCTTCTCTCCTGGAGGCCCTCAGTCAGACCCATTGTTGACATGTGGCAAGACGCTCCTCGGGGCGCGTCTTGCTTGGGCCTCTCTCCTGGAGGCGCTCAGTCAGACCGAGTGCTGACATGTGGCAAGACGCTCCTCGGGCCGCGTGTTGCTTGGGCTTCTCTCCTGGAGGTCCTCAGTCAGACCCATTGTTGACATGTGGCAAGACGCTCCTCGGGGCGCGTCGTGCTTGGGCCTCTCTCCTGGAGGCGCTCAGTCGGACTGAGTAGTGACATGTGGCCTGACGCTCCTCGGGGCGCGGCTTGCTTGGGCCTCTCTCCTGGAGGCGCTCAGTCAGACCCAGTGTTGACATGTGGCAAGACGCTCCTCGGGGCGCGTCTTGCTTGGGCCTCTCTCCTGGAGGCGCTCAGTCAGACCCAGTGGTGACACGTGGAAAGACGCTCCTCGGGGCGCGTGTTGCTTGGGCCTCTCTCCTGGAGGCGCTCAGTCAGACCCAGTGTTGACACGTGGCAAGACGCTCCTCGGGGCGCGTCTTGCTTGGGCCTCTCGCCTGGAGGCGCTCAGTCAGACCCAGTGTTGACATGTGGCAAGACGCTCCTCTGGGCGCGTCTTGCTTGGGCTTCTCTCCTGGAGGCCCTCAGTCAGACCCATTGTTGACATGTGGCAAGACGCTCCTCGGGGCACGTCTTGCTTTGTCCTCTCTCCTGGAGGCGCTCAGTGAGACCGAGTAGTGACATGTGGCAAGACGCTCCTCGGGGCGCGTCTTGCTTGGACCTCCCTCCTGGAGGCGCTCAGTCAGACCGAGTAGTGACATGTGGCAAGACGCTCCTCGGGGCGCATCTTGCTTGGACCTCTCTCCTGGAGGCGCTCAGTTAGACCGAGTAGTGACATGTGGCAAGACGCTCCTCGGGGCGCGTCTTGCTGGGGCCTCTCTCCTGGAGGTGCTCAATCAGACCCAGTGGTGACAAGTGGCAAGACGCTCCTCGGGGCGCGTCTTGCTTGGGCCTCTCTCCTGGAGGCCCTCTGTCAGACCCAGTGTTGACATGTGGCAAGACGCTCCTCCGGGCGCATCTTGCTTGGGCCTCTCTCCTGGAGGCCCTCAGTCAGACCCATTGTTGACATGTGGCAAGACGCTCCTCGGGACGCGTCTTGCTTGGGCCTCTCTCCTGGAGGCGCTCAGTCAGACCGAGTGCTGACATAAGGCAAGATGCTCCTCGGGGCGCGTCTTGCTGGGGCCTCTCTCCTGGAGGCGCTCAGTCAGACCCAGTGCTGACATGTGGCAAGACTCTCCTCGGGGCGCGTCTTGCTTGGGCCTCTCTCCTGGAGGCGCTCAGTCAGACTGAGTAGTGACATGTGGCCTGACGCTCCTCGGGGCGCGTCTTGCTTGGGCCTCTCTCCTGGAGGCCCTCTGTCAGACCCAGTGTGGACATGTGTCAAGACGCTCCTCGGGGCGCAGTCTTGCTTGGGCTTCTCTCCTGGAGGCCTTCAGTCAGACCCATTGTTGACATGTGGCAAGACGCTCCTCGGGGCGCGTCTTGCTTGGGCTTCTCTCCTGGAGGCGCTCAGACAGACCCAGTGTTGACATGTTACAAGACGCTCCTTGGGGCGCGTCTTGCTTGGGCCTCTCTCCTGGAGGCGCTCAGTCAGAACCAGAGGTGACATGTGGCAAGACGCTCTTCCGGGCGAATCTTGCTTGGGCCTCTCTCCTGGAGGCCCTCAGTCAGACCCAGTGATGACACGTGGAAAGACGCTCCTCGGGGCGCGTGTTGCTTGGGCCTCTCTCCTGGAGGCGCTCAGTCAGACCCAGTGTTGACACGTGGCAAGACGCTCCTCGGGGCGCGTCTTGCTTGGGCCTCTCTCCTGGAGGCGCTCAGTCAGACCCAGTGTTGGCATGTGGCAAGACACTCCTCGGGGCGCGTCTTGGTTGGGCCTCTCTCCTGGAGGCGCTCATTCAGACCCAGTGGTGACATTTGGCAAGACGCTCCTCGGGGCGAGTATTGCTTGGGCCTCTCTCCTGAATGCCCTCTGTCAGACCGAGTGTTGACATGTGGCAAGACTCTCCTCAGGGCGCGTCTTGCTTGGGCTTCTCTCATGGAGGCCCTCAGTCCGACCCAGTGTTGACATGTGTCAAGACGCTCCTCGGGGCGTGTCTTGCTTGGGCCTCTCTCCTGGAGGCGCTCAGTCAGACCCAGTGTTGACATGTGGCAAGGCGCTCCTCTGGGCGCGTCTTGCTTGGGCTTCTCTCCTGGAGGCCCTCAGTCAGACCCATTGTTGACATGTGGCAAGACGCTCCTCGAGGCACGTCTTGCTTGGGCCTCTCTCCTGGAGGCGCTCAGTCAGACCGAGTAGTGACATGTGGCAAGACGCTCCTCGGGGCGCGTCTTGCTTGGACCTCCCTCCTGGAGGCGCTCAGTCAGACTGAGTAGTGACATGTGGCAAGACGCTCCTCGGGGCGCATCTTGCTTGGACCTCTCTCCTGGAGGCGCTCAGTTAGACCGAGTAGTGACATGTGGCAAGACGCTCCTCGGGGCGCGTCTTGCTGGGGCCTCTCTCCTGGAGGTGCTCAATCAGACCCAGTGGTGACACTTGGCAAGATGCTCCTCGGGGAGCGTCTTGCTTGGGCCTCTCTCCTGGGGGAGCTCAGTCAGACCCAGTGGTGACACGTGTTAAGACGCTCCTCGAGGCGCATCTTGCTTGGGCCTCTCTCCTGGAGGCGCTAAGTCAGACCCAGTGTTGACACGTGGCAAGACGCTCCTCGGGGCGCGTCTTGCTTGGGCCACTCTCCTGGAGGCGCTCAGTCAGACACAGTGTTGACATGTGGAAAGACACTCCTCGGGGCGCGTCTTACTTGGGCCTCTCTCATGGAGGCCCTCTGTCAGACCCAGTGTTGACATGTGTCAAGACGCTCCTCGGGGCGCGTCTTGCTTTGGCCTTTCTCCTGGAGGCGCTCAGTCAGACCGAGTGCTGACATGTAGCAAGAAGCTCCTCGGGGTGCGTCATGCTTGGGCTTCTCTCCTGGAGGCCCTCAGTCAGACCCATTGTTGACATTTGGCAAGACGCTCCTCGGGGCGCGTATTGCTTGGGCCTCTCTCCTGGATGCCCTCTGTCAGACCCAGTGTTGACATGTGGCAAGACTCTCCTCGGGGCCTGTCTTGCTTGGGCTTCTCTCATGGAGGCCCTCAGTCAGACCCAGTGTTGACATGTGTCAAGACGCTCCTCGGGGCGTGTCTTGCTTGGGCCTCTCTCCTGGAGGAGCTCAGTCAGACCCAGTGGTGACACGTGGCAAGACGCTCCTCGAGGCGCATCTTGCTTGGGCCTCTCTCCTGGAGGCGCTAAGTCAGACCCAGTGTTGACACGTGGCAAGACGCTCCTCGGGGCGCGTCTTGCTTGGGCCACTCTCCTGGAGGCGCTCAGTCAGACACAGTGTTGACATGTGGAAAGACACTCCTCCTGGCGCGTCTTGCTTGGGCCTCTCTCATGGAGGCCCTCTGTCAGACCCAGTGTTGACATGTGTCAAGACGCTCCTCGGGGCGCGTCTTGCTTTGGCCTCTCTCCTGGAGGCGCTCAGTCAGACCCAGTGTTGACATGTGGCAAGACGCTCCTCGGGGCGCTTCTTGCTTGGGCTTCTCTCCTGGAGGCCCTCAGTCAGACCCATTGTTGACATGTGGCAAGACGCTCCTCGGGGCACGTCTTGCTTGGGCCTCTCTACTGGAGGCCGTCTGTCAGACCCAGTGTTGAGATGTGTCAAGACGCTCCTCGGGGCGCATCTTGCTTTGGCCTCTCTCCTGGAGGCGCTCAGTCAGACCGAGTGCTGACATGTGGCAAGAAGCTCCTCGGGGCGCGTCTTGCTTGGGCTTCTCTCCTGGAGGCCCTCAGTAAGACCCATTGTTGACATGTGGCAAGACGCTCCTCGGGGCTTGTCTTGCTTGGGCCTCTCTCCAGAAGGCCCTCAATCAGACCCAGTGTTGACACGTGGCAAGACGCTCCTCGGGGCGCATCTTGCTTGGGCCTCTCTCCTGTAGGCGCTCAGTCAGACTGAGTAGTGACATGTGGCCTGACGCTCCTCGGGGCGCGTGTTGCTTGGGCCTCTCTCCTGGAGGCGCTCAGTCAGACCAAGTGGTGACATGTGGCAAGACACTCCTCGGGGCGCGTCTTGCTTGGGCCTCTCTCCTGAAGGCCCTCTGTCAGACCCAGTGTTGACATGTGTCAAGACGCTTCTCGGGGCGCGTCTTGCTTGGGCTTCTCTCCTGGAGGCCCTCAGTCAGACCCATTGTTGACATGTGGCAAGACGGTCCTCGGGGCGCGTCTTGCTTTGGCCTCTCTCCTGGAGGCCCTCTGTCAGACCGAGTGCTGACATGTGGCAAGACACTCCTCGGGGCGCGTCTTGCTTGGGCCTCTCTCCTGGAGGCCCTCTGTCAGACCGAGTGTTGACATGTGGCAAGACTCTCCTCGGGGCGCGTCTTGCTTGGGCTTCTCTCATGGAGGCCCTCAGTCAGACCCAGTGTTGACATGTGTCAAGACGCTCCTCGGGGCACGTCTTGCTTGGGCCTCTCTCCTGGAGGCGCTCAAACAGACCGAGTAGTGACATGTGGCAAGACGCTCCTCGGGGCGCGTCTTGCTGGGGCTTCTCTCATGGAGGCACTCAGTCAGACCCAGTGTTGACATGTGGCAAGACGCTCCTCGGGGCGCGTCTTGCTTTGGCCTCTCTCCTGGAGGCGCTCAGTCAGAACCAGAGGTGACATGTGGCAAGACGCTCCTCGGGGCGCCTCTTGCTTGGGCCTCTCTCCTGGAGGCCCTCTGTCAGACCCAGTGTTGACATGTGGCAAGACGCTCCTCCTTGGCGCATCTTGCTTGGGCCTCTCTCCTGGAGGCCCTCAGTCAGACCCATTGTTGACATGTGGCAAGACGTTCCTCGGGGCGCGTCTAGCTTGGGCCTCTCTCCTGGAGGCGCTCAGTCAGACCGAGTGCTGACATAAGGCAAGACGCTCCTCGGGGCGCGTCTTGCTGGGGCCTCTCTCCTGGAGGCGCTCAGTCAGACCCAGTGCTGACATGTGGCAAGACGCTCCTCGGGGCGCGTCTTGCTTGGGCCTCTCTCCTGGAGGCGCTCAGTCGGACTGAGTAGTGACATGTGGCCTGACGCTCCTCGGGGCGCGGCTTGCTTGGGCCTCTCTCCTGGAGGCGCTCAGTCAGACCCAGTGTTGACATGTGGCAAGACACTCCTCGGGGCGCGTCTTGCTTGGGCCTCTCTCCTGGAGGCGCTCTGTCAGACCCAGTGTTGACATGTGTCAAGACGCTCCTCGGGGCGCAGTCTTGCTTGGGCTTCTCTCCTGGAGGCCCTCAGTCAGACCCATTGTTGACATGTGGCAAGACGCTCCTCGGGGCGCGTCTTGCTTGGGCCTCTCTCCTGGAGGCGCTCAGTCAGACCGAGTGCTGACATGTGGCAAGACGCTCCTCGGGCCGCGTGTTGCTTGGGCTTCTCTCCTGGAGGTCCTCAGTCAGACCCATTGTTGACATGTGGCAAGACGCTCCTCGGGGCGCGTCGTGCTTGGGCCTCTCTCCTGGAGGCGTTCAGTCAGACCGAGTGCTGACATGTGGCAAGACGCTCCTCGGGGCGCGTCTTGCTTGGGCTTCTCTCCTGGAGGCGCTCAGAAAGACCCAGTGTTGACATGTGACAAGACGCTCCTCGGGGCGCGTCTTGCTTGGGCCTCACTCCTGGAGGCGCTCAGTCAGAACCAGAGGTGACATGTGGCAAGACGCTCCTCGGGGCGCGTCTTGCTTGGGCCTCTCTCCTGGAGGCCCTCTGTCAGACCCAGTGTTGACATGTGGCAAGACGCTCTTCTGGGCGCATCTTGCTTGGGCCTCTCTCCTGGAGGCCCTCAGTCAGACCCATTGTTGACATGTGGCAAGACGCTCCTCGGGGCGCGTCTTGCTTGGGCCTCTCTCCTGGAGGCGCTCAGTCAGACCGAGTGCTGACATAAGGCAAGATGCTCCTCGGGGCGCGTCTTGCTGGGGCCTCTCTCCTGGAGGCGCTCAGTCAGACCCAGTGCTGACATGTGGCAAGACTCTCCTCGGGGCGCATCTTGCTTGGGCCTCTCTCCTGGAGGCGCTCAGTCAGACTGAGTAGTGACATGTGGCCTGACGCTCCTCGGGGCGCGTCTTGCTTGGGCCTCTCTCCTGGAGGCCCTCTGTCAGACCCAGTGTGGACATGTGTCAAGACACTCCTCGGGGGGCAGTCTTGCTTGGGCTTCTCTCCTGGAGGCCTTCAGTCAGACCCATTGTTGACATGTGGCAAGACGCTCCTCGGGGCGCGTCTTGCTTGGGCTTCTCTCCTGGAGGCGCTCAGACAGACCCAGTGTTGACATGTGACAAGACACTTATTGGGGCGCGTCTTGCTTGGGCCTCTCTCCTGGAGGCGCTCAGTCAGAACCAGAGGTGACATGTGGCAAGACGCTCCTCCGGGCGCATCTTGCTTGGGCCTCTCTCCTGGAGGCCCTCAGTCAGACCCATTGTTGACATGTGGCAAGACGCTCCTCGGGGCGCGTCTTGCTTGGGCCTCTCTCCTGGAGGCGCTCAGTCAGACCCAGTGTTGACATGTGGCAAGACGCTCCTCGGGGCGCGTCTTGCTTGGGCCTCTCTCCTGGAGGCGCTCAGTCAGACCCAGTGGTGACACGTGGAAAGACGCTCCTCGGGGCGCGTGTTGCTTGGGCCTCTCTCCTGGAGGCGCTCAGTCAGACCCAGTGTTGACACGTGGCAAGACGCTCCTCGGGGCGCGTCTTCCTTGGGCCTCTCTCCTGGAGGCGCTCAGTCAGACCCAGTGTTGACATGTGGCAAGACGCTCCTCTGGGCGCGTCTTGCTTCGGCTTCTCTCCTGGAGGCCCTCAGTGAGACCCATTGTTGACATGTGTCAAGACGCTCCTCGGGGCACGTCTTGCTTGGGCCTCTCTCCTGGAGGCGCTCAGTCAGACCGAGTAGTGACATGTGGCAAGACGCTCCTCGGGGCGCGTCTTGCTTGGACCTCCCTCCTGGAGGCGCTCAGTCAGACCGAGTAGTGACATGTGGCAAGACGCTCCTCGGGGCGCATCTTGCTTGGACCTCTCTCCTGGAGGCGCTCAGTTAGACCGAGTAGTGACATGTGGCAAGACGCTCCTCGGGGCGCGTCTTGCTGGGGCCTCTCTCTTGGAGGTGCTCAATCAGACCCAGTGGTGACAAGTGGCAAGACGCTCCTCAGGGCGCGTCTTGCTTGGGCCTCTCTCCTGGAGGCCCTCTCTCAGACCCAGTGTTGACATGTGGCAAGACGCTCCTCCGGGCGCATCTTGCTTGGGCCTCTCTCCTGGAGGCCCTCAGTCAGACCCATTGTTGACATGTGGCAAGACGCTCCTCGGGGTGCGTCTTGCTTGGGCCTCTCTCCTGGAGGCGCTCAGTCAGACCGAGTGCTGACATAAGGCAAGATGCTCCTCGGGGCGCGTCTTGCTGGGGCCTCTCTCCTGGAGGCGCTCAGTCAGACCCAGTGCTGACATGTGGCAAGACTCTCCTCGGGGCGCGTCTTGCTTGTGCCTCTCTCCTGGAGGCGCTCACTCAGACTGAGTAGTGACATGTGGCCTGACGCTCCTCGGGGCGCGTCTTGCTTGGGCCTCTCTCCTGGAGGCCCTCTGTCAGACCCAGTGTGGACATGTGTCAAGACGCTCCTCGGGGCGCAGTCTTGCTTGGGCTTCTCTCCTGGAGGCCTTCAGTCAGACCCATTGTTGACATGGGGCAAGACGCTCCTCGGGGCGCGTCTTGCTTGGGCTTCTCTCCTGGAGGCGCTCAGACAGACCCAGTGTTGACATGTGACAAGACGCTCCTTGGGGCGCGTCTTGCTTGGGCCTCTCTCCTGGAGGCGCTCAGTCAGAACCAGAGGTGACATGTGGCAAGACGCTCCTCCGGGCGCATCTTGCTTGGGCCTCTCTCCTGGAGGCCCTCAGTCAGACCCATTGTTGACATGTGGCAAGACGCTCCTCGGGGCGCTTCTTGCTTGGGCCTCTCTCCTGGAGGCGCTCAGTCAGACCCAGTGTTGACATGTGGCAAGACGCTCCTCGGGGTGCGTCTTGCTTGGGCCTCTCTCCTGGAGGCGCTCAGTCAGACCCAGTGGTGACACGTGGAAAGACGCTCCTCGGGGCGCGTGTTGCTTGGGCCTCTCTCCTGGAGGCGCTCAGTCAGACCCAGTGTTGACACGTGGCAAGACACTTCTCTGGGCGCGTCTTGCTTGGGCCTCTCTCCTGGAGGCGCTCAGTCAGACCCAGTGTTGGCATGTGGCAAGACACTCCTCGGGGCGCGTCTTGGTTGAGCCTCTCTCCTGGAGGCGCTCATTAAGACCCAGTGTTGACATGTTACAAGACGCTCCTTGGGGCGCGTCTTGCTTGGGCCTCTCTCCTGGAGGCGCTCAGTCAGAACCAGAGGTGACATGTGGCAAGACGCTCTTCCGGGCGAATCTTGCTTGGGCCTCTCTCCTGGAGGCCCTCAGTCAGACCCATTGTTGACATGTGGCAAGACGCTCCTCGGGGCGCGTCTTGCTTGGGCCTCTCTCCTGGAGGCGCTCAGTCAGACCCAGTGTTGACATGTGGCAAGACGCTCCTCGGGGCGCGTCTTGCTTGGGCCTCTCTCCTAGAGGCGCTCAGTCAGACCCAGTGATGACACGTGGAAAGACGCTCCTCGGGGCGCGTGTTGCTTGGGCCTCTCTCCTGGAGGCGCTCAGTCAGACCCAGTGTTGACACGTGGCAAGACGCTCCTCGGGGCGCGTCTTGCTTGGGCCTCTCTCCTGGAGGCGCTCAGTCAGACCCAGTGTTGGCATGTGGCAAGACACTCCTCGGGGCGCGTCTTGGTTGGGCCTCTCTCCTGGAGGCCCTCATTCAGACCCAGTGGTGACATTTGGCAAGACGCTCCTCGGGGCGTGTCTTGCTTGGGCCTCTCTCCTGGAGGCGCTCAGTCAGACCCAGTGTTGACATGTGGCAAGGCGCTCCTCTGGGCGCGTCTTGCTTGGGCTTCTCTCCTGGAGGCCCTCAGTCAGACCCATTGTTGACATGTGGCAAGACGCTCCTCGAGGCACGTCTTGCTTGGGCCTCTCTCCTGGAGGCGCTCAGTCAGACCGAGTAGTGACATGTGGCAAGACGCTCCTCGGGGCGCGTCTTGCTTGGACCTCCCTCCTGGAGGCGCTCAGTCAGACTGAGTAGTGACATGTGGCAAGACGCTCCTCGGGGCGCATCTTGCTTGGACCTCTCTCCTGGAGGCGCTCAGTTAGACCGAGTAGTGACATGTGGCAAGACGCTCCTCGGGGCGCGTCTTGCTGGGGCCTCTCTCCTGGAGGTGCTCAATCAGACCCAGTGGTGACACTTGGCAAGATGCTCCTCGGGGCGCGTCTTGCTTGGGCCTCTCTCCTGGGGGAGCTCAGTCAGACCCAGTGGTGACACGTGGCAAGACGCTCCTCGAGGCGCATCTTGCTTGGGCCTCTCTCGTGGAGGCGCTAAGTCAGACCCAGTGTTGACACGTGGCAAGACGCTCCTCGGGGCGCGTCTTGCTTGGGCCACTCTCCTGGAGGTGCTCAGTCAGACACAGTGTTGACATGTGGAAAGACACTCCTCGGGGCGCGTCTTACTTGGGCCTCTCTCATGGAGGCCCTCTGTCAGACCCAGTGTTGACATGTGTCAAGACGCTCCTCGGGGCACGTCTTGCTTTGGCCTTTCTCCTGGAGGCGCTCAGTCAGACCGAGTGCTGACATGTAGCAAGAAGCTCCTCGGGGTGCGTCATGCTTGGGCTTCTCTCCTGGAGGCCCTCAGTCAGACCCATTGTTGACATTTGGCAAGACGCTCCTCGGGGCGCGTATTGCTTGGGACTCTCTCCTGGATGCCCTCTGTCAGACCCAGTGTTGACATGTGGCAAGACTCTCCTCGGGGCCTGTCTTGCTTGGGCTTCTCTCATGGAGGCCCTCAGTCAGACCCAGTGTTGACATGTGTCAAGACGCTCCTCGGGGCGTGTCTTGCTTGGGCCTCTCTCCTGGAGGAGCTCAGTCAGACCCAGTGGTGACACGTGGCAAGATGCTCCTCGAGGCGCATCTTGCTTGGGCCTCTCTCCTGGAGGCGCTAAGTCAGACCCAGTGTTGACACGTGGCAAGACGCTCCTCGGGGCGCGTCTTGCTTGGGCCACTCTCCTGGAGGCGCTCAGTCAGACACAGTGTTGACATGTGGAAAGACACTCCTCCTGGCGCGTCTTGCTTGGGCCTCTCTCATGGAGGCCCTCTGTCAGACCCAGTGTTGACATGTGTCAAGACGCTCCTCGGGGCGCGTCTTGCTTTGGCCTCTCTCCTGGAGGCGCTCAGTCAGACCCAGTGTTGACATGTGGCAAGACGCTCCTCGGGGCGCTTCTTGCTTGGGCTTCTCTCCTGGAGGCCCTCAGTCAGACCCATTGTTGACATGTGGCAAGACGCTCCTCGGGGCACGTCTTGCTTGGGCCTCTCTACTGGAGGCCGTCTGTCAGACCCAGTGTTGAGATGTGTCAAGACGCTCCTCGGGGCGCGTCTTGCTTTGGCCTCTCTCCTGGAGGCGCTCAGTCAGACCGAGTGCTGACATGTGGCAAGAAGCTCCTCGGGGCGCGTCTTGCTTGGGCTTCTCTCCTGGAGGCCCTCAGTAAGACCCATTGTTGACATGTGGCAAGACGCTCCTCGGGGCTCGTCTTGCTTGGGCCTCTCTCCAGAAGGCCCTCAATCAGACCCAGTGTTGACACGTGGCAAGACGCTCCTCGGGGCGCATCTTGCTTGGGCCTCTCTCCTGGAGGCGCTCAGTCAGACTGAGTAGTGACATGTGGCCTGACGCTCCTCGGGGCGCGTGTTGCTTGGGCCTCTCTCCTGGAGGCGCTCAGTCAGACCAAGTGGTGACATGTGGCAAGACACTCCTCGGGGCGCGTCTTGCTTGGGCCTCTCTCCTGAAGGCCCTCTGTCAGACCCAGTGTTGACATGTGTCAAGACGCTTCTCGGGGCGCGTCTTGCTTGGGCTTCTCTCCTGGAGGCCCTCAGTCAGACCCATTGTTGACATGTGGCAAGACGCTCCTCGGGGCGCGTCTTGCTTTGGCCTCTCTCCTGGAGGCCCTCTGTCAGACCGAGTGCTGACATGTGGCAAGACACTCCTCGGGGCGCGTCTTGCTTGGGCCTCTCTCCTGGAGGCCCTCTGTCAGACCGAGTGTTGACATGTGGCAAGACTCTCCTCGGGGCGCGTCTTGCTTGGGCTTCTCTCATGGAGGCCCTCAGTCAGACCCAGTGTTGACATGTGTCAAGACGCTCCTCGGGGCGTGTCTTGCTTGGGCTTCTCTCCTGGAGGCCCTCAGTCAGACCCATTGTTGACATGTGGCAAGACGCTCCTCGGGGCACGTCTTGCTTGGGCCTCTCTCCTGGAGGCGCTCAAACAGACCGAGTAGTGACATTTGGCAAGACGCTCCTCTGGGTGCGTCTTGCTGGGGCTTCTCTCATGGAGGCACTCAGTCAGACCCAGTGTTGACATGTGGCAAGACGCTCCTCGGGGCGCGTCTTGCTTTGGCCTCTCTCCTGGAGGCGCTCAGTCAGAACCAGAGGTGACATGTGGCAAGACGCTCCTCGGGGCGCGTCTTGCTTGGGCCTCTCTCCTGGAGGCCCTCTGTCAGACCCAGTGTTGACATGTGGCAAGACGCTCCTCCTTGGCGCATCTTGCTTGGGCCTCTCTCCTGGAGGCCCTCAGTCAGACCCATTGTTGACATGTGGCAAGACGCTCCTCGGGGCGCGTCTAGCTTGGGCCTCTCTCCTGGAGGCGCTCAGTCAGACCCAGTGCTGACATAAGGCAAGACGCTCCTCGGGGCGCGTCTTGCTGGGGCCTCTCTCCTGGAGGCGCTCAGTCAGACCCAGTGCTGACATGTGGCAAGACGCTCCTCGGGGCGCGTCTTGCTTGGGCCTCTCTCCTGGAGGCGCTCAGTCGGACTGAGTAGTGACATGTGGCCTGACGCTCCTCGGGGCGCGGCTTGCTTGGGCCTCTCTCCTGGAGGCGCTCAGTCAGACCCAGTGTTGACATGTGGCAAGACACTCCTCGGGGCGCGTCTTGCTTGGGCCTCTCTCCTGGAGGCGCTCTGTCAGACCCAGTGTTGACATGTGTCAAGACGCTCCTCCGGGCGCAGTCTTGCTTGGGCTTCTCTCCTGGAGGCCCTCAGTCAGACCCATTGTTGACATGTGGCAAGACGCTCCTCGGGGCGCGTCTTGCTTGGGCCTCTCTCCTGGATGCGCTCAGTCAGACCGAGTGCTGACATGTGGCAAGACGCTCCTCGGGCCGCGTGTTGCTTGGGCTTCTCTCCTGGAGGTCCTCAGTCAGACCCATTGTTGACATGTGGCAAGACGCTCCTCGGGGCGCGTCGTGCTTGGGCCTCTCTCCTGGAGGCGTTCAGTCAGACCGAGTGCTGACATGTGGCAAGACGCTCCTCGGGGCGCGTCTTGCTTGGGCTTCTCTCCTGGAGGCGCTCAGAAAGACCCAGTGTTGACATGTGACAAGACGCTCCTCGGGGCGCGTCTTGCTTGGGCCTCTCTCCTGGAGGCGCTCAGTCAGAACCAGAGGTGACATGTGGCAAGACGCTCCTCGGGGCGCGTCTTGCTTGGGCCTCTCTCCTGGAGGCCCTCTGTCAGACCCAGTGTTGACATGTGGCAAGACGCTCTTCTGGGCGCATCTTGCTTGGGCCTCTCTCCTGGAGGCCCTCAGTCAGACCCATTGTTGACATGTGGCAAGACGCTCCTCGGGGCGCGTCTTGCTTGGGCCTCTCTCCTGGAGAGGCTCAGTCAGACCGAGTGCTGACATAAGGCAAGATGCTCCTCGGGGCGTGTCTTGCTGGGGCCTCTCTCCTGGAGGCGCTCAGTCAGACCCAGTGCTGACATGTGGCAAGACTCTCCTCGGGGCGCGTCTTGCTTGGGCCTCTCTCCTGGAGGCGCTCAGTCAGACTGAGTAGTGACATGTGGCCTGACGCTCCTCGGGGCGCGTCTTGCTTGGGCCTCTCTCCTGGAGGCCCTCTGTCAGACCCAGTGTGGACATGTGTCAAGACACTCCTCGGGGGGCAGTCTTGCTTGGATTTCTCTCCTGGAGGCCTTCAGTCAGACCCATTGTTGACATGTGGCAAGACGCTCCTCGGGGTGCGTCTTGCTTGGGCTTCTCTCCTGGAGGCGCTCAGACAGACCCAGTGTTGACATGTAACAAGACACTTATTGGGGCGCGTCTTGCTTGGGCCTCTCTCCTGGAGGCGCTCAGTCAGAACCAGAGGTGACATGTGGCAAGACGCTCCTCCGGGCGCATCTTGCTTGGGCCTCTCTCCTGGAGGCCCTCAGTCAGACCCATTGTTGACATGTGGCAAGACGCTCCTCGGGGTGCGTCTTGCTTGGGCTTCTCTCCTGGAGGCGCTCAGACAGACCCAGTGTTGACATGTAACAAGACACTTATTGGGGCGCGTCTTGCTTGGGCCTCTCTCCTGGAGGCGCTCAGTCAGAACCAGAGGTGACATGTGGCAAGACGCTCCTCCGGGCGCATCTTGCTTGGGCCTCTCTCCTGGAGGCCCTCAGTCAGACCCATTGTTGACATGTGGCAAGACGCTCCTCGGGGCGCGTCTTGCTTGGGCCTCTCTCCTGGAGGCGCTCAGTCAGACCCAGTGTTGACATGTGGCAAGACGCTCCTCGGGGCGCGTCTTGCTTGGGCCTCTCTCCTGGAGGCGCTCAGTCAGACCCAGTGTTGACACGTGGCAAGACGCTCCTCGGGGCGCGTCTTGCTTGGGCCTCTCTCCTGGAGGCGCTCAGTCAGACCCAGTGTTGACATGTGGCAAGACGCTCCTCGGGGCACGTCTTGCTTGGGCCTCTCTCCTGGAGGCGCTCAGTCAGACCGAGTAGTGACATGTGGCAAGACGCTCCTCGGGGCGCGTCTTGCTTGGACCTCCCTCCTGGAGGCGCTCAGTCAGACCGAGTAGTGACATGTGGCAAGACGCTCCTCGGGGCGCATCTTGCTTGGACCTCTCTCCTGGAGGCGCTCAGTTAGACCGAGTAGTGACATGTGGCAAGACGCTCCTCGGGGCGCGTCTTGCTGGGGCCTCTCTCTTGGAGGTGCTCAATCAGACCCAGTGGTGACAAGTGGCAAGACGCTCCTCAGGGCGCGTCTTGCTTGGGCCTCTCTCCTGGAGGCCCTCTCTCAGACCCAGTGTTGACATGTGGCAAGACGCTCCTCCGGGCGCATCTTGCTTGGGCCTCTCTCCTGGAGGCCCTCAGTCAGACCCATTGTTGACATGTGGCAAGACGCTCCTCGGGGCGCGTCTTGCTTGGGCCTCTCTCCTGGAGGCGCTCAGTCAGACCGAGTGCTGACATACGGCAAGATGCTCCTCGGGGCGCGTCTTGCTGGGGCCTCTCTCCTGGAGGCGCTCAGTCAGACCCAGTGCTGACATGTGGCAAGACTCTCCTCGGGGCGCGTCTTGCTTGTGCCTCTCTCCTGGAGGCGCTCACTCAGACTGAGTAGTGACATGTGGCCTGACGCTAGCCTGGCAAGCCAGACTAAATAAATGTATTATTTAGTCTGGCCATGCTCCATTGACGGCTCGCGGTTGTGGGGCGGGTTCTACCGTTGTCTTTCAAATGATCTCCGCATGCTACTGGACAATGAATGTGACATACTCTTGTTTCACTCTGTTGCATCATCCCACCCACCAGGCATATAGAGTGCCCTGATTGGCCCACAAAGCGGATAAAGCTCTGTGATTTGTTCACTAAGCAGATAGAGCACTATGATTGGCCCACCATTATGGACCAATCACAGCTCTTTATGTGTTTGAAACCCCTCTAGAGAGCTGTGATTGGCCAGCCAGAGTCCTGGTAGGAGCTGCTGAGGTTCCAATGGAGCATGCCTAGACCATTCTTTGCAATGCAAGAATTTGGTCTAGTTCACTAGGCTAGCCTGACGCTCCTCGGGGCGCGTCTTGCTTGGGCCTCTCTCCTGGAGGCCCTCTGTCAGACCCAGTGTGGACATGTGTCAAGACGCTCCTCGGGGCGCAGTCTTGCTTGGGCTTCTCTCCTGGAGGCCTTCAGTCAGACCCATTGTTGACATGTGGCAAGACGCTCCTCGGGGCGCGTCTTGCTTGGGCTTCTCTCCTGGAGGCGCTCAGACAGACCCAGTGTTGACATGTGACAAGACGCTCCTTGGGGCGCGTCTTGCTTGGGCCTCTCTCCTGGAGGCGCTCAGTCAGAACCAGAGGTGACATGTGGCAAGACGCTCCTCCGGGCGCATCTTGCTTGGGCCTCTCTCCTGGAGGCCCTCAGTCAGACCCATTGTTGACATGTGGCAAGACGCTCCTCGGGGCGCTTCTTGCTTGGGCCTCTCTCCTGGAGGCGCTCAGTCAGACCCAGTGTTGACATGTGGCAAGACGCTCCTCGGGGTGCGTCTTGCTTGGGCCTCTCTCCTGGAGGCGCTCAGTCAGACCCAGTGGTGACACGTGGAAAGACGCTCCTCGGGGCGCGTGTTGCTTGGGCCTCTCTCCTGGAGGCGCTCAGTCAGACCCAGTGTTGACACGTGGCAAGACACTTCTCGGGGCGCGTCTTGCTTGGGCCTCTCTCCTGGAGGCGCTCAGTCAGACCCAGTGTTGGCATGTGGCAAGACACTCCTCGGGGCGCGTCTTGGTTGAGCCTCTCTCCTGGAGGCGCTCATTCAGACCCAGTGGTGACATTTGGCAAGACGCTCCTCGGGGCAAGTATTGCTTGGGCCTCTCTCCTGAATGACCTCTGTCAGACCGAGTGTTGACACGTGGCAAGACGCTTCTCGGGGCGCGTCTTGCTTGGGCTTCTCTCATGGAGGCCCTCAGTCCGACCCAGTGTTGACATGTGTCAAGACGCTCCTCGGGGCGTGTCTTGCTTGGGCCTCTCTCCTGGAGGCGCTCAGTCAGACC
The DNA here is from genome assembly GCF_043380555.1 of Nothobranchius furzeri. Classification (NCBI taxonomy): domain Eukaryota; kingdom Metazoa; phylum Chordata; class Actinopteri; order Cyprinodontiformes; family Nothobranchiidae; genus Nothobranchius; species Nothobranchius furzeri. The sequence continues at coordinate 21,253,077 of NC_091747.1, read as the reverse complement.
CAGTGTTGACATGTGGCAAGGCGCTCCTCTGGGCGTGTCTTGCTTGGGCTTCTCTCCTGGAGGCCCTCAGTCAGACCCATTGTTGACATGTGGCAAGAAGCTCCTCGGGGCACGTCTTGCTTGGGCCTCTCTCCTGGAGGCGCTCAGTCAAACCGAGTAGTGACATGTGGCAAGACGCTCCTCGGGGCGCGTCTTGCTTGGACCTCCCTCCTGGAGGCGCTCAATCAGACTGAGTAGTGACATGTGGCAAGACGCTCCTCGGGGCGCGTCTTGCTGGGGCCTCTCTCCTGGAGGTGCTCAATCAGACCCAGTGGTGACACGTGGCAAGACGCTCCTCGGGGCGCGTCTTGCTTGGGCCTCTCTCCTGGAGGAGCTCAGTCAGACCCAGTGGTGACACGTGGCAAGATGCTCCTCGAGGCGCATCTTGCTTGGGCCTCTCTCCTGGAGGCGCTAAGTCAGACCCAGTGTTGACACGTGGTAAGACGTTCCTCGGGGCGCGTCTTGCTTGGGCCACTCTCCTGGAGGCGCTCAGTCAGACACAGTGTTGACATGTGGAAAGACACTCCTCGGGGCGCGTCTTACTTGGGCCTCTCTCATGGAGGCCCTCTGTCAGACCCAGTGTTGACATGTGTCAAGACGCTCCTCGGGGCGCGTCTTGCTTTGGCCTCTCTCCTGGAGGCGCTCAGTCAGACCGAGTGCTGACATGTAGCAAGAAGCTCCTCGGGGTGCGTCATGCTTGGGCTTCTCTCCTGGAGGCCCTCAGTCAGACCCATTGTTGACATTTGGCAAGACGCTCCTCGGGGCGCGTATTGCTTGGGCCTCTCTCCTGGATGCCCTCTGTCAGACCCAGTGTTGACATGTGGCAAGACTCTCCTCTGGGCCTGTCTTGCTTGGGCTTCTCTCATGGAGGCCCTCAGTCAGACCCAGTGTTGACATGTGTCAAGACGCTCCTCGGGGCGTGTCTTGCTTGGGCCTCTCTCCTGGAGGAGCTCAGTCAGACCCAGTGGTGACACGTGGCAAGACGCTCCTCGAGGCGCATCTTGCTTGGGCCTCTCTCCTGGAGGCGCAAAGTCAGACCCAGTGTTGACACGTGGCAAGACGCTCCTCGGGGCGCGTCTTGCTTGGGCAACTCTCCTGGAGGCGCTCAGTCAGACACAGTGTTGACATGTGGAAAGACACTCCTCGGGGCGCGTCTTGCTTGGGCCTCTCTCATGGAGGCCCTCTGTCAGACCCAGTGTTGACATGTGTCAAGACGCTCCTCGGGGCGCGTCTTGCTTTGGCCTCTCTCCTGGAGGCGCTCAGTCAGACCTAGTGTTGACATGTGGCAAGACGCTCCTCGGGGCGCTTCTTGCTTGGGCTTCTCTCCTGGAGGCCCTCAGTCAGACCCATTGTTGACATGTGGCAAGACGCTCCTCGGGGCACGTCTTGCTTGGGCCTCTCTCCTGGAGGCGCTCAGTCCGACCGAGTAGTGACATGTGGCAAGACGCTCCTCGGGGCGCGTCTTGCAGGGGCTTCTCTCATGAAGGCACTCAGTCAGACCCAGTGTTGGCATGTGCCAAGACGCTCCTCGGGGCGCGTGTTGCTTGGACCTCTCTCCTGGAGGCGCTCAGTCAGACCGAGTAGTGACATGTGGCAAGACGCTCCTCGGGGCGCTTCTTGCTTGGGCTTCTCTCCTGGAGGCCCTCAGTAAGACCCATTGTTGACATGTGGCAAGAAGCTCCTCGGGGCGCGTCTTGCTTGGGCTTCTCTACTGGAGGCCCTCAGTAAGACCCATTGTTGACATGTGGCAAGAAGCTCCTCAGGGCGCGTCTTGCTTGGGCTTCTCTCCTGGAGGCCCTCAGTAAGACCCAGTGTTGACATGTGGCAAGACGCTCCTCTCGGCGCGTCTTGCTTGGGCCTCTCTCCTGGAGGCGCTCAGTCAGACCGAGTAGTGACATGTGGCAAGACGCTCCTCGGGGCGCGTCTTGCTTGGACCTCCCTCCTGGAGGCGCTCAGTCAGACCGAGTAGTGACATGTGGCAAGACGCTCCTCGGGGCGCATCTTTCTTGGACCTCTCCCCTGGAGGCGCTCAGTTAGACCGAGTAGTGACATGTGGCAAGACGCTCCTCGGGGCGCGTCTTGCTGGGGCCTCTCTCTTGGAGGTGCTCAATCAGACCCAGTGGTGACAAGTGGCAAGACGCTCCTCAGGGCGCGTCTTGCTTGGGCCTCTCTCCTGGAGGCCCTCTCTCAGACCCAGTGTTGACATGTGGCAAGACGCTCCTCCGGGCGCATCTTGCTTGGGCCTCTCTCCTGGAGGCCCTCAGTCAGACCCATTGTTGACATGTGGCAAGACGCTCCTCGGGGCGCGTCTTGCTTGGGCCTCTCTCCTGGAGGCGCTCAGTCAGACCGAGTGCTGACATACGGCAAGATGCTCCTCGGGGCGCGTCTTGCTGGGGCCTCTCTCCTGGAGGCGCTCAGTCAGACCCAGTGCTGACATGTGGCAAGACTCTCCTCGGGGCGCGTCTTGCTTGTGCCTCTCTCCTGGAGGCGCTCACTCAGACTGAGTAGTGACATGTGGCCTGACGCTCCTCGGGGCGCGTCTTGCTTGGGCCTCTCTCCTGGAGGCCCTCTGTCAGACCCAGTGTGGACATGTGTCAAGACGCTCCTCGGGGCGCAGTCTTGCTTGGGCTTCTCTCCTGGAGGCCTTCAGTCAGACCCATTGTTGACATGTGGCAAGACGCTCCTCGGGGCGCGTCTTGCTTGGGCTTCTCTCCTGGAGGCGCTCAGACAGACCCAGTGTTGACATGTGACAAGACGCTCCTTGGGGCGCGTCTTGCTTGGGCCTCTCTCCTGGAGGCGCTCAGTCAGAACCAGAGGTGACATGTGGCAAGACGCTCCTCCGGGCGCATCTTGCTTGGGCCTCTCTCCTGGAGGCCCTCAGTCAGACCCATTGTTGACATGTGGCAAGACGCTCCTCGGGGCGCTTCTTGCTTGGGCCTCTCTCCTGGAGGCGCTCAGTCAGACCCAGTGTTGACATGTGGCAAGACGCTCCTCGGGGTGCGTCTTGCTTGGGCCTCTCTCCTGGAGGCGCTCAGTCAGACCCAGTGGTGACACGTGGAAAGATGCTCCTCGGGGCGCGTGTTGCTTGGGCCTCTCTCCTGGAGGCGCTCAGTCAGACCCAGTGTTGACACGTGGCAAGACACTTCTCGGGGCGCGTCTTGCTTGGGCCTCTCTCCTGGAGGCGCTCAGTCAGACCCAGTGTTGGCATGTGGCAAGACACTCCTCGGGGCGCGTCTTGGTTGAGCCTCTCTCCTGGAGGCGCTCATTCAGACCCAGTGGTGACATTTGGCAAGACGCTCCTCGGGGCAAGTATTGCTTGGGCCTCTCTCCTGAATGACCTCTGTCAGACCGAGTGTTGACACGTGGCAAGACGCTTCTCGGGGCGCGTCTTGCTTGGGCTTCTCTCATGGAGGCCCTCAGTCCGACCCAGTGTTGACATGTGTCAAGACGCTCCTCGGGGCGTGTCTTGCTTGGGCCTCTCTCCTGGAGGCGCTCAGTCAGACCCAGTGTTGACATGTGGCAAGGCGCTCCTCTGGGCGTGTCTTGCTTGGGCTTCTCTCCTGGAGGCCCTCAGTCAGACCCATTGTTGACATGTGGCAAGACGCTCCTCGGGGCACGTCTTGCTTGGGCCTCTCTCCTGGAGGCGCTCAGTCAGACTGAGTAGTGACATGTGGCAAGACGCTCCTCGGGGCGCATCTTGCTTGGACCTCTCTCCTGGAGGCGCTCAGTTAGACCGAGTAGTGACATGTGGCAAGACGCTCCTCGGGGCGCGTCTTGCTGGGGCCTCTCTCCTGGAGGTGCTCAATCAGACCCAGTGGTGACACGTGGCAAGACGCTCCTCGGGGCGCGTCTTGCTTGGGCCTCTCTCCTGGAGGAGCTCAGTCAGACCCAGTGGTGACACGTGGCAAGATGCTCCTCGAGGCGCATCTTGCTTGGGCCTCTCTCCTGGAGGCGCTAAGTCAGACCCAGTGTTGACACGTGGTAAGACGTTCCTCGGGGCGCGTCTTGCTTGGGCCACTCTCCTGGAGGCGCTCAGTCAGACACAGTGTTGACATGTGGAAAGACACTCCTCGGGGCGCGTCTTACTTGGGCCTCTCTCATGGAGGCCCTCTGTCAGACCCAGTGTTGACATGTGTCAAGACGCTCCTCGGGGCGCGTCTTGCTTTGGCCTCTCTCCTGGAGGCGCTCAGTCAGACCGAGTGCTGACATGTAGCAAGAAGCTCCTCGGGGTGCGTCATGCTTGGGCTTCTCTCCTGGAGGCCCTCAGTCAGACCCATTGTTGACATTTGGCAAGACGCTCCTCGGGGCGCGTATTGCTTGGGCCTCTCTCCTGGATGCCCTCTGTCAGACCCAGTGTTGACATGTGGCAAGACTCTCCTCTGGGCCTGTCTTGCTTGGGCTTCTCTCATGGAGGCCCTCAGTCAGACCCAGTGTTGACATGTGTCAAGACGCTCCTCGGGGCGTGTCTTGCTTGGGCCTCTCTCCTGGAGGAGCTCAGTCAGACCCAGTGGTGACACGTGGCAAGACGCTCCTCGAGGCGCATCTTGCTTGGGCCTCTCTCCTGGAGGCGCAAAGTCAGACCCAGTGTTGACACGTGGCAAGAAGCGCGTGGCAAGACGCTCCTCGGGGCGCGTCTTGCTTGGGCAACTCTCCTGGAGGCGCTCAGTCAGACACAGTGTTGACATGTGGAAAGACACTCCTCGGGGCGCGTCTTGCTTGGGCCTCTCTCATGGAGGCCCTCTGTCAGACCCAGTGTTGACATGTGCCAAGACGCTCCTCGGGGCGTGTCTTGCTTTGGCCTCTCTCCTGGAGGCGCTCAGTCAGACCCAGTGTTGACATGTGGCAAGACGCTCCTCGGGGCGCTTCTTGCTTGGGCTTCTCTCCTGGAGGCCCTCAGTCAGACCCATTGTTGACATGTGGCAAGACGCTCCTCGGGGCACGTCTTGCTTGGGCCTCTCTCCTGGAGGCGCTCAGTCCGACCGAGTAGTGACATGTGGCAAGACGCTCCTCGGGGCGCGTCTTGCAGGGGCTTCTCTCATGGAGGCACTCAGTCAGACCCAGTGTTGGCATGTGCCAAGACGCTCCTCGGGGCGCGTGTTGCTTGGACCTCTCTCCTGGAGGCGCTCAGTCAGACCGAGTAGTGACATGTGGCAAGACACTCCTCGGGGCGCTTCTTGCTTGGGCTTCTCTCCTGGAGGCCCTCAGTAAGACCCATTGTTGACATGTGGCAAGAAGCTCCCCGGGGCGCGTCTTGCTTGGGCTTCTCTACTGGAGGCCCTCAGTAAGACCCATTGTTGACATGTGGCAAGAAGCTCCTCAGGGCGCGTCTTGCTTGGGCTTCTCTCCTGGAGGCCCTCAGTAAGACCCAGTGTTGACATGTGGCAAGACGCTCCTCTCGGCGCGTCTTGCTTGGGCCTCTCTCCTGGAGGCGCTCAGTCAGACCCAGTGCTGACATGTGGCAAGAAGCTCCTCGGGGCGCGTCTTGCTTGGGCTTCTCTCCTGGAGGCCCTCAGTAAGACCCATTGTTGACTTGTGGCAAGACGCTCCTCGGGGCGCGTCTTGCTAGGGCTTCTCTCCTGGAGGCCCTCAGTAAGAACCATTGTTGACATGTGGCAAGACGCTCCTCGGGGCGCGTCTTGCTTGGGCCTCTCTCCAGAAGGCCCTCAATCAGACCCAGTGTTGACACGTGGCAAGACGCTCCTCGGGGCGCGTCTTACTTGGGCCTCTCTCCTGGAGGCGCTCAGTCAGACCAAGTGGTGACGTGTGGCAAGACACTCCTTGGGGCGCGTCTTGCTTGGGCCTCTCTCATGGAGGCCCTCTGTCAGACCCAGTGTTGACATGTGGCAAGACACTCCTCGGGGCGCGTCTTGCTTGGGCCTCTCTCATGGAGGCCCTCTGTCAGACCCAGTGTTGACATGTGTCAAGACGCTCCTCGGGGCGCGTCTTGCTTTGTCCTCTCTCCTGGAGGCGCTCAGACAGACCGAGTGCTGACATGTGGAAAGAAGCTCCTCGGGGCGCGTCTTGCTTGGGCTTCTCTCCTGGAGGCCCTCAGTAAGACCCATTGTTGACATGTGGCAAGACGCTCCTCGGGGCGCGTCTTGCTTGGGCCTCTCTCCAGAAGGCCCTCAATCAGACCCAGTGTTGACACATGGCAAGACGCTCCTCAGGGCGCGTGTTGCTTGGGCCTCTCTCCTGGAGGCGCTCAGTCAGACCAAGTGGTGACATGTGGCAAGACACTCCTCGGGGTGCGTCTTGCTTGGGCCTCTCTCCTGGAGGCCCTCTGTCAGACCCAGTGTTGACATGTGTCAAGATGCTCCTCGGGGCGCGTCTTGCTTGGGCTTCTCTCCTGGAGGCCCTCAGTCAGACCCATTGTTGACATGTGGCAAGACGCTCCTCGGGGTGCGTCTTGCTTGGGCCTCTCTCCTGGAGGCGCTCAGTCAGACCGAGTGCTGACATGTGGCAAGACGCTCCTCGGGCCGCGTGTTGCTTGGGCTTCTCTCCTGGAGGCCCTCAGTCAGACCCATTGTTGACATGTGGCAAGAGGCTCCTCGGGGCGCGTCTTGCTTGGGCTTCTCTCCTGGAGGCGCTCAGAAAGACCCAGTGTTGACATGTGACAAGACGCTCCTCGTGGCGCGTCTTTCTTGGGACTCTCTCCTGGAGGCGCTCAGTCAGAACCAGAGGTGACATGTGGCAAGACGCTCCTCGGGGCGCGTCTTGCTTGGGCCTCTCTCCTGGAGGCCCTCTGTCAGACCCAGTGTTGACATGTGGCAAGACGCTCCTCCGGGCGCATCTTGCTTGGGCCTCTCTCCTGGAGCCCCTCAGTCAGACCCATTGTTGACATGTGGCAAGACGCTCCTCGGGGCGCGTCTTGCTGGGGCCTCTCTCCTGGAGGCGCTCAGTCAGACCGAGTGCTGACATAAGGCAAGACGCTCCTCGGGGCGCGTCTTGCTGGGGCCTCTCTCCTGGAGGCGCTCAGTCAGACCCAGTGCTGACATGTGGCAAGACGCTCCTCGGGGGGTATCTTGCTTGGACCTCTCTCCTGGAGGCGCTCAGTCAGACTGAGTGGTGACATGTGGCCTGATGCTCCCCGGGGCACGGCTTGCTTGGGCCTCTCTCCTGGAGGCGCTCAGTCAGACCCAGTGGTGACATGTGGCAAGACACTCCTCGGGGCGCGTCTTGCTTGGGCCTCTCTCCTGGAGGTGCTCTGTGAGACCGAGTGCTGACATGTGGCAAGACGCTCCTCGGGCCGCGAGTTGCTTGGGCCTCTCTCCTGGAGGCCCTCTGTCAGACCCAGTGTTGACATGTGGCAAGACGCTCCTCCGGGCGCATCTTGCTTGGGCCTCTCTCCTGGAGGCCCTCAGTCAGACCCATTGTTGACATGTGGCAAGACGCTCCTCGGGGCGCGTCTTGCTTGGGCCTCTCTCCTGGAGGCGCTCAGTCAGACCGAGTGCTGACATAAGGCAAGACGCTCCTCGGGGCGCAACTTGCTGGGGCCTCTCTCCTGGAGGCGCTCAGTCAGACCCAGTGCTGACATGTGGCAAGACGCTCCTCGGGGCGCGTCTTGCTTGGGCCTCTCTCCTGGAGGCGCTCAGTCAGACTGAGTAGTGACATGAGGCCTGACGCTCCTCGGGGCGCGTCTTGCTTGGGCCTCTCTCCTGGAGGCGCTCAGTCAGACCCAGTGGTGACATGTGGCAAGACACTCCGCGGGGCGTGTCTTGCTTGGGCCTCTCTCCTGGAGGCCCTCTGTCAGACACAGTGTTGACATGTGTCAGGACGCTCCTCGGGGCGCAGTCTTGCTTGGGCTTCTCTCCTGGAGGCCCTCAGTCAGACCCATTGTTGACATGTGGCAAGACGCTCCTCGGGGCGCGTCTTGCTTGGGCTTTTCTCCTGGAGGCGCTCAGACAGACCCAGTGTTGACATGTGACAAGACGCTCCTCGGGGCGCGTCTTGCTTGGCCCTCTCTCCTGGAGGCGCTCAGTCAGAACCAGAGGTGACATGTGGCAAGACGCTCCTCCGGGTGCATCTTGCTTGGGCCTCTCTCCTGGAGGCGCTCAGTCACACCCAGTGGTGACACGTGGAAAGACGCTCCTCGGGGCGCGTCTTGCTTGGGCCTCTCTCCTGGAGGTGCTCATTCAGACCCAGTGGTGACATGTGGCAAGACGCTCCTCGGGGCGAGTATTGCTTGGGCCTCTCTCCTGAATGCCCACTGTCAGACCGAGTGTTAACATGTGGCAAGACTCTCCTCGGGGCGCGTCTTGCTTGGGCTTCTCTCATGGAGGCCCTCAGTCCGACCCAGTGTTGACATGTGTCAAGACGCTCCTCGGGGCGTGTCTTGCTTGGGCCTCTCTCGTGGAGGCGCTCAGTCAGACCCAGTGTTGACATGTGGCAAGACGCTCCTCTGGGCGCGTCTTGCTTGGGCTTCTCTCCTGGAGAACCTCAGTCAGACCCATTGTTGACATGTGGCAAGACGCTCCTCGGGGCACGTCTTGCTTGGGCCTCTCTCCTGGAGGCGCTTAGTCAGACCGAGTAGTGACATGTGGCACGACGCTCCTCGGGGCGCGTCTTGCTTGGACCTCCCTCCTGGAGGCGCTCAGTTAGACCGAGTAGTGACATGTGGCAAGACGCTCCTCGGGGCGCGTCTTGCTGGGGCCTCTCTCCTGGAGGAGCTCAGTCAGACCCAGTGGTGACACGTGGCAAGACGCTCCTCGGGGCGCATCTTGCTTGGGCCTCTCTCCTGGAGGCGCTAAGTCAGACCCAGTGCTGACATGTGGCAAGAAGCTCCTCGGGACGCGTCTTGCCTGGGCTTCTCTCCTGGAGGCGCTCAGTCAGACACAGTGTTGACATGTGGAAATACACTCCTCGGGGCGCGTCTTACTTGGGCCTCTCTCATGGAGGCCCTCTGTCAGACCCAGTGTTGTCATGTGTCAAGACGCTCCTCGGGGCGCGTCTTGCTTTGGCCTCTCTCCTGGAGGCGCTCAGTCAGACCGAGTGCTGACATGTAGCAAGAAGCTCCTCGGGGTGCGTCATGCTTGGGCTTCTCTCCTGGAGGCCCTCAGTCAGACCCATTGTTGACATTTGGCAAGACGCTCCTCGGGGCGCGTATTGCTTGGGCCTCTCTCCTGGATGCCCTCTGTCAGACCCAGTGTTGACATGTGGCAAGACTCTCCTCGGGGCCTGTCTTGCTTGGGCTTCTCTCATGGAGGCCCTCAGTCAGACCCAGTGTTGACATGTGTCAAGACGCTCCTCGGGGCGTGTCTTGCTTGGGCCTCTCTCCTGGAGGAGCTCAGTCAGACCCAGTGTTGACACGTGGCAAGACGCTCCTCGGGGCGCGTCTTGCTTGGGCCACTCTCCTGGAGGCGCTCAGTCAGACACAGTGTTGACATGTGGAAAGACACTCCTCGGGGCGCGTCTTGCTTGGGCCTCTCTCATGGAGGCCCTCAGTCAGACCCAGTGTTGACATGTGTCAAGACGCTCCTCGGGGCGCGTCTTGCTTTGGCCTCTCTCCTGGAGGCGCTCAGTCAGACCCAGTGTTGACATGTGGCAAGACGCCCCTCGGGGCGCTTCTTGCTTGGGCTTCTCTCCTGGAGGCCCTCAGTCAGACCCATTGTTGACATGTGGCAAGACGCTCCTCGGGGCACGTCTTGCTTGCGCCTCTCTCCTGGAGGCGCTCAGTCAGACCGAGTAGTGACATGTGGCAAGACGCTCCTCGGGGCGCGTCTTGCAGGGGCTTCTCTCATGGAGGCACTCAGTCAGACCCAGTGTTGACATGTGCCAAGACGCTCCTCGGGGCGCGTGTTGCTTGGACCTCTCTCCTGGAGGCGCTCAGTCAGACCGAGTAGTGACATGTGGCAAGACGCTCCTCGGGGCGCGTCTTGCTTGGGCTTCTCTCCTGGAGGCCCTCAGTAAGACCCATTGTTGACATGTGGCAAGAAGCTCCTCGGGGCGCGTCTTGCTTGGGCTTCTCTCCTGGAGGCCCTCAGTAAGACCCATTGTTGACATGTGGCAAGAAGCTCCTCGGGGCGCGTCTTGCTTGGGCTTCTCTCCTGGAGGCCCTCAGTAAGACCCAGTGTTGACATGTGGCAAGACGCTCCTCGGGGCGCGTCTTGCTTGGGCCTCTCTCCTGGTGGCGCTCAGTCAGACCCAGTGCTGACATGTGGCAAGAAGCTCCTCGGGGCGCGTCTTGCTTGGGCTTCTCTCCTGGAGGCCCTCAGTAAGACCCATTGTTGACTTGTGGCAAGACGCTCCTCGGGGCGCGTCTTGCTTGGACCTCTCTCCCTGAGGCGCTCAGTCAGACCCAGTGTTGACATTTGGCAAGACACTCCTCGGGGCGCGTCTTGCTTGGGCCTCTCTCATGGAGGCCCTCTGTCAGACCGAGTGCTGACATGTGGCAAGAAGCTTCTCGGGGCGCGTCTTGCTAGGGCTTCTCTCCTGGAGGCCCTCAGTAAGAACCATTGTTGACATGTGGCAAGACGCTCCTCGGGGCGCGTCTTGCTTGGGCCTCTCTCCAGAAGTCCCTCAATCAGACCCAGTGTTGACACGTGGCAAGACGCTCCTCGGGGCGCGTCTTACTTGGAACTCTCTCCTGGAGGCGCTCAGTCAGACTGAGTAGTGACATGTGGCCTGACGCTCCTCGGGGCGCGTGTTGCTTGGGCCTCTCTCCTGGAGGCGCTCAGTCAGACCAAGTGGTGACATGTGGCAAGACACTCCTTGGGGCGCGTCTTGCTTGGGCCTCTCTCATGGAGGCCCTCTGTCAGACCCAGTGTTGACATGTGGCAAGACACTCCTCGGGGCGCGTCTTGCTTGGGCCTCTCTCATGGAGGCCCTCTGTCAGACCCAGTGTTTACATGTGTCAAGACGCTCCTCGGGGCGCGTCTTGCTTTGGCCTCTCTCCTGGAGGCGCTCAGACAGACCGAGTGCTGACATGTGGAAAGAAGCTCCTCGGGGCGCGTCTTGCTTGGGCTTCTCTCCTGGAGGCCCTCAGTAAGACCCATTGTTGACATGTGGCAAGACGCTCCTCGGGGCGCGTCTTGCTTGGGCCTCTCTCCAGAAGGCCCTCAATCAGACCCAGTGTTGACACGTGGCAAGACGCTCCTCAGGGCGCGTGTTGCTTGGGCCTCTCTCCTGGAGGCGCTCAGTCAGACCAAGTGGTGACATGTGGCAAGACACTCCTCGGGGCGCGTCTTGCTTGGGCCTCTCTCCTGGAGGCCCTCTGTCAGACCCAGTGTTGACATGTGTCAAGATGCTCCTCGGGGCGCGTCTTGCTTGGGCTTCTCTCCTGGAGGCCCTCAGTCAGACCCATTGTTGACATGTGGCAAGACGCTCCTCGGGGTGCGTCTTGCTTGGGCCTCTCTCCTGGAGGCGCTCAGTCAGACCGAGTGCTGACATGTGGCAAGACGCTCCTCGGGCCGCGTGTTGCTTGGGCTTCTCTCCTGGAGGCCCTCAGTCAGACCCATTGTTGACATGTGGCAAGACGCTCCTCGGGGCGCGTCTTGCTTGGGCTTCTCTCCTGGAGGCGCTCAGAAAGACCCAGTGTTGACATGTGACAAGACGCTCCTCGGGGCGCGTCTCTCTTGGGACTCTCTCCTGGAGGCGCTCAGTCAGAACCAGAGGTGACATGTGGCAAGACGCTCCTCGGGGCGCGTCTTGCTTGGGCCTCTCTCCTGGAGGCCCTCAGTCAGACCCATTGTTGACATGTGGCAAGACGCTCCTCGGGGCGCGTCTTGCTGGGGCCTCTCTCCTGGAGGCGCTCAGTCAGACCGAGTGCTGACATAAGGCAAGACGCTCCTCGGGGCGCGTCTTGCTGGGGCCTCTCTCCTGGAGGCGCTCAGTCAGACCCAGTGCTGACATGTGGCAAGACGCTCCTCGGGGGGTATCTTGCTTGGACCTCTCTCCTGGAGGCGCAAAGTCAGACCCAGTGTTGACATGTGGCAAGACGCTCCTCCGGGCGCATCTTGCTTGGGCCTCTCTCCTGGAGGCCCTCAGTCAGACCCATTGTTGACATGTGGCAAGACGCTCCTCGGGGCGCGTCTTGCTGGGGCCTCTCTCCTGGAGGCGCTCAGTCAGACCGAGTGCTGACATAAGGCAAGACGCTCCTCGGGGCGCGTCTTGCTGGGGCCTCTATCCTGGAGGCGCTCAGTCAGACCCAGTGCTGACATGTGGCAAGACGCTCCTCGGGGGGTATCTTGCTTGGACCTCTCTCCTGGAGGCGCAAAGTCAGACCCAGTGTTGACATGTGGCAAGACGCATTCGGGGCGCTTCTTGCTTGGGCTTCTCTCCTGGAGGCCCTCAGTCAGACCCATTGTTGACATGTGGCAAGACGCTCCTCGGGGCACGTCTTGCTTGGGCCTCTCTCCTGGAGGCGCTCAGTCAGACCGAGTAGTGACATGTGGCAAGACGCTCCTCGGGGCGCGTCTTGCAGGGGCTTCTCTCATGGAGGCACTCAGTCAGACCCAGTGTTGGCATGTGCCAAGACGCTCCTCGGGGCGCGTGTTGCTTGGACCTCTCTCCTGGAGGCGCTCAGTCAGACCGAGTAGTGACATGTGGCAAGATGCTCCTCGGGGCGCGTCTTGCTTGGGCTTCTCTCCTGGAGGCCCTCAGTAAGACCCATTGTTGACATGTGGCAAGAAGCTCCTCGGGGCGCGTCTTGCTTGGGCTTCTCTCCTGGAGGCCCTCAGTAAGACCCAGTGTTGACATGTGGCAAGACGCTCCTCGGGGCGCGTCTTGCTTGGGCCTCTCTCCTGGTGGCGCTCAGTCAGACCCAGTGCTGACATGTGGCAAGAAGCTCCTCGGGGCGCGTCTTGCTTGGGCTTCTCTCCTGGAGGCCCTCAGTAAGACCCATTGTTGACTTGTGGCAAGACGCTCCTCGGGGCGCGTCTTGCTTGGACCTCTCTCCCTGAGGCGCTCAGTCAGACCCAGTGTTGACATTTGGCAAGACACTCCTCGGGGCGCGTCTTGCTTGGGCCTCTCTCATGGAGGCCCTCTGTCAGACCGAGTGCTGACATGTGGCAAGAAGCTTCTCGGGGCGCGTCTTGCTAGGGCTTCTCTCCTGGAGGCCCTCAGTAAGAACCATTGTTGACATGTGGCAAGACGCTCCTCGGGGCGCGTCTTGCTTGGGCCTCTCTCCAGAAGTCCCTCAATCAGACCCAGTGTTGACACGTGGCAAGACGCTCCTCGGGGCGCGTCTTACTTGGAACTCTCTCCTGGAGGCACTCAGTCAGACCCAGTGTTGACATGTGCCAAGACGCTCCTCGGGGCGCGTGTTGCCTGGACCTCTCTCCTGGAGGCGCTCAGTCAGACCGAGTAGTGACATGTGGCAAGACGCTCCTCGGGGCGCGTCTTGCTTGGGCTTCTCTCCTGGAGGCCCTCAGTAAGACCCATTGTTGACATGTGGCAAGAAGCTCCTCGGGGCGCGTCTTGCTTGGGCTTCTCTCCTGGAGGCCCTCAGTAAGACCCATTGTTGACATGTGGCAAGAAGCTCCTCGGGGCGCGTCTTGCTTGGGCTTCTCTCCTGGAGGCCCTCAGTAAGACCCAGTGTTGACATGTGGCAAGACGCTCCTCGGGGCGCGTCTTGCTTGGGCCTCTCTCCTGGTGGCGCTCAGTCAGACCCAGTGCTGACATGTGGCAAGAAGCTCCTCGGGGCGCGTCTTGCTTGGGCTTCTCTCCTGGAGGCCCTCAGTAAGACCCATTGTTGACTTGTGGCAAGACGCTCCTCGGGGCGCGTCTTGCTTGGACCTCTCTCCCTGAGGCGCTCAGTCAGACCCAGTGTTGACATTTGGCAAGACACTCCTCGGGGCGCGTCTTGATTGGGCCTCTCTCATGGAGGCCCTCTGTCAGACCGAGTGCTGACATGTGGCAAGAAGCTTCTCGGGGCGCGTCTTGCTAGGGCTTCTCTCCTGGAGGCCCTCAGTAAGAACCATTGTTGACATGTGGCAAGACGCTCCTCGGGGCGCGTCTTGCTTGGGCCTCTCTCCAGAAGTCCCTCAATCAGACCCAGTGTTGACACGTGGCAAGACGCTCCTCGGGGCGCGTCTTACTTGGAACTCTCTCCTGGAGGCGCTCAGTCAGACTGAGTAGTGACATGTGGCCTGACGCTCCTCGGGGCGCGTGTTGCTTGGGCCTCTCTCCTGGAGGCGCTCAGTCAGACCAAGTGGTGACATGTGGCAAGACACTCCTTGGGGCGCGTCTTGCTTGGGCCTCTCTCATGGAGGCCCTCTGTCAGACCCAGTGTTGACATGTGGCAAGACACTCCTCGGGGCGCGTCTTGCTTGGGCCTCTCTCATGGAGGCCCTCTGTCAGACCCAGTGTTTACATGTGTCAAGACGCTCCTCGGGGCGCGTCTTGCTTTGGCCTCTCTCCTGGAGGCGCTCAGACAGACCGAGTGCTGACATGTGGAAAGAAGCTCCTCGGGGCGCGTCTTGCTTGGGCTTCTCTCCTGGAGGCCCTCAGTAAGACCCATTGTTGACATGTGGCAAGACGCTCCTCGGGGCGCGTCTTGCTTGGGCCTCTCTCCAGAAGGCCCTCAATCAGACCCAGTGTTGACACGTGGCAAGACGCTCCTCAGGGCGCGTGTTGCTTGGGCCTCTCTCCTGGAGGCGCTCAGTCAGACCAAGTGGTGACATGTGGCAAGACACTCCTCGGGGCGCGTCTTGCTTGGGCCTCTCTCCTGGAGGCCCTCTGTCAGACCCAGTGTTGACATGTGTCAAGATGCTCCTCGGGGCGCGTCTTGCTTGGGCTTCTCTCCTGGAGGCCCTCAGTCAGACCCATTGTTGACATGTGGCAAGACGCTCCTCGGGGTGCGTCTTGCTTGGGCCTCTCTCCTGGAGGCGCTCAGTCAGACCGAGTGCTGACATGTGGCAAGACGCTCCTCGGGCCGCGTGTTGCTTGGGCTTCTCTCCTGGAGGCCCTCAGTCAGACCCATTGTTGACATGTGGCAAGACGCTCCTCGGGGCGCGTCTTGCTTGGGCTTCTCTCCTGGAGGCGCTCAGAAAGACCCAGTGTTGACATGTGACAAGACGCTCCTCGGGGCGCGTCTCTCTTGGGACTCTCTCCTGGAGGCGCTCAGTCAGAACCAGAGGTGACATGTGGCAAGACGCTCCTCGGGGCGCGTCTTGCTTGGGCCTCTCTCCTGGAGGCCCTCAGTCAGACCCATTGTTGACATGTGGCAAGACGCTCCTCGGGGCGCGTCTTGCTGGGGCCTCTCTCCTGGAGGCGCTCAGTCAGACCGAGTGCTGACATAAGGCAAGACGCTCCTCGGGGCGCGTCTTGCTGGGGCCTCTCTCCTGGAGGCGCTCAGTCAGACCCAGTGCTGACATGTGGCAAGACGCTCCTCGGGGGGTATCTTGCTTGGACCTCTCTCCTGGAGGCGCAAAGTCAGACCCAGTGTTGACATGTGGCAAGACGCTCCTCCGGGCGCATCTTGCTTGGGCCTCTCTCCTGGAGGCCCTCAGTCAGACCCATTGTTGACA
Organism: Nothobranchius furzeri; assembly: GCF_043380555.1. Classification (NCBI taxonomy): domain Eukaryota; kingdom Metazoa; phylum Chordata; class Actinopteri; order Cyprinodontiformes; family Nothobranchiidae; genus Nothobranchius; species Nothobranchius furzeri. The sequence goes on along the minus strand of NC_091747.1, from coordinate 21,237,574 downwards.
TGTGGCAAGACGCTCCTCGGGGCGCGTCTTGCTGGGGCCTCTCTCCTGGAGGCGCTCAGTCAGACCGAGTGCTGACATAAGGCAAGACGCTCCTCGGGGCGCGTCTTGCTGGGGCCTCTATCCTGGAGGCGCTCAGTCAGACCCAGTGCTGACATGTGGCAAGACGCTCCTCGGGGGGTATCTTGCTTGGACCTCTCTCCTGGAGGCGCAAAGTCAGACCCAGTGTTGACATGTGGCAAGACGCATTCGGGGCGCTTCTTGCTTGGGCTTCTCTCCTGGAGGCCCTCAGTCAGACCCATTGTTGACATGTGGCAAGACGCTCCTCGGGGCACGTCTTGCTTGGGCCTCTCTCCTGGAGGCGCTCAGTCAGACCGAGTAGTGACATGTGGCAAGACGCTCCTCGGGGCGCGTCTTGCAGGGGCTTCTCTCATGGAGGCACTCAGTCAGACCCAGTGTTGGCATGTGCCAAGACGCTCCTCGGGGCGCGTGTTGCTTGGACCTCTCTCCTGGAGGCGCTCAGTCAGACCGAGTAGTGACATGTGGCAAGATGCTCCTCGGGGCGCGTCTTGCTTGGGCTTCTCTCCTGGAGGCCCTCAGTAAGACCCATTGTTGACATGTGGCAAGAAGCTCCTCGGGGCGCGTCTTGCTTGGGCTTCTCTCCTGGAGGCCCTCAGTAAGACCCAGTGTTGACATGTGGCAAGACGCTCCTCGGGGCGCGTCTTGCTTGGGCCTCTCTCCTGGTGGCGCTCAGTCAGACCCAGTGCTGACATGTGGCAAGAAGCTCCTCGGGGCGCGTCTTGCTTGGGCTTCTCTCCTGGAGGCCCTCAGTAAGACCCATTGTTGACTTGTGGCAAGACGCTCCTCGGGGCGCGTCTTGCTTGGACCTCTCTCCCTGAGGCGCTCAGTCAGACCCAGTGTTGACATTTGGCAAGACACTCCTCGGGGCGCGTCTTGCTTGGGCCTCTCTCATGGAGGCCCTCTGTCAGACCGAGTGCTGACATGTGGCAAGAAGCTTCTCGGGGCGCGTCTTGCTAGGGCTTCTCTCCTGGAGGCCCTCAGTAAGAACCATTGTTGACATGTGGCAAGACGCTCCTCGGGGCGCGTCTTGCTTGGGCCTCTCTCCAGAAGTCCCTCAATCAGACCCAGTGTTGACACGTGGCAAGACGCTCCTCGGGGCGCGTCTTACTTGGAACTCTCTCCTGGAGGCGCTCAGTCAGACTGAGTAGTGACATGTGGCCTGACGCTCCTCGGGGCGCGTGTTGCTTGGGCCTCTCTCCTGGAGGCGCTCAGTCAGACCAAGTGGTGACATGTGGCAAGACACTCCTTGGGGCGCGTCTTGCTTGGGCCTCTCTCATGGAGGCCCTCTGTCAGACCCAGTGTTGACATGTGGCAAGACACTCCTCGGGGCGCGTCTTGCTTGGGCCTCTCTCATGGAGGCCCTCTGTCAGACCCAGTGTTTACATGTGTCAAGACGCTCCTCGGGGCGCGTCTTGCTTTGGCCTCTCTCTTGGAGGCGCTCAGACAGACCGAGTGCTGACATGTGGAAAGAAGCTCCTCGGGGCGCGTCTTGCTTGGGCTTCTCTCCTGGAGGCCCTCAGTAAGACCCATTGTTGACATGTGGCAAGACGCTCCTCGGGGCGCGTCTTGCTTGGGCCTCTCTCCAGAAGGCCCTCAATCAGACCCAGTGTTGACACGTGGCAAGACGCTCCTCAGGGCGCGTGTTGCTTGGGCCTCTCTCCTGGAGGCGCTCAGTCAGACCAAGTGGTGACATGTGGCAAGACACTCCTCGGGGCGCGTCTTGCTTGGGCCTCTCTCCTGGAGGCCCTCTGTCAGACCCAGTGTTGACATGTGTCAAGATGCTCCTCGGGGCGCGTCTTGCTTGGGCTTCTCTCCTGGAGGCCCTCAGTCAGACCCATTGTTGACATGTGGCAAGACGCTCCTCGGGGTGCGTCTTGCTTGGGCCTCTCTCCTGGAGGCGCTCAGTCAGACCGAGTGCTGACATGTGGCAAGACGCTCCTCGGGCCGCGTGTTGCTTGGGCTTCTCTCCTGGAGGCCCTCAGTCAGACCCATTGTTGACATGTGGCAAGACGCTCCTCGGGGCGCGTCTTGCTTGGGCTTCTCTCCTGGAGGCGCTCAGAAAGACCCAGTGTTGACATGTGACAAGACGCTCCTCGGGGCGCGTCTCTCTTGGGACTCTCTCCTGGAGGCGCTCAGTCAGAACCAGAGGTGACATGTGGCAAGACGCTCCTCGGGGCGCGTCTTGCTTGGGCCTCTCTCCTGGAGGCCCTCAGTCAGACCCATTGTTGACATGTGGCAAGACGCTCCTCGGGGCGCGTCTTGCTGGGGCCTCTCTCCTGGAGGCGCTCAGTCAGACCGAGTGCTGACATAAGGCAAGACGCTCCTCGGGGCGCGTCTTGCTGGGGCCTCTCTCCTGGAGGCGCTCAGTCAGACCCAGTGCTGACATGTGGCAAGACGCTCCTCGGGGGGTATCTTGCTTGGACCTCTCTCCTGGAGGCGCAAAGTCAGACCCAGTGTTGACATGTGGCAAGACGCTCCTCCGGGCGCATCTTGCTTGGGCCTCTCTCCTGGAGGCCCTCAAACAGACCCATTGTTGACATGTGGCAAGACGCTCCTCGGGGCGCGTCTTGCTGGGGCCTCTCTCCTGGAGGCGCTCAGTCAGACCGAGTGCTGACATAAGGCAAGACGCTCCTCGGGGCGCGTCTTGCTGGGGCCTCTCTCCTGGAGGCGCTCAGTCAGACCCAGTGCTGACATGTGGCAAGACGCTCCTCGGGGGGTATCTTGCTTGGACCTCTCTCCTGGAGGCGCAAAGTCAGACCCAGTGTTGACATGTGGCAAGACGCATTCGGGGCGCTTCTTGCTTGGGCTTCTCTCCTGGAGGCCCTCAGTCAGACCCATTGTTGACATGTGGCAAGACGCTCCTCGGGGCACGTCTTGCTTGGGCCTCTCTCCTGGAGGCGCTCAGTCAGACCGAGTAGTGACATGTGGCAAGACGCTCCTCGGGGCGCGTCTTGCAGGGGCTTCTCTCATGGAGGCACTCAGTCAGACCCAGTGTTGGCATGTGCCAAGACGCTCCTCGGGGCGCGTGTTGCTTGGACCTCTCTCCTGGAGGCGCTCAGTCAGACCGAGTAGTGACATGTGGCAAGATGCTCCTCGGGGCGCGTCTTGCTTGGGCTTCTCTCCTGGAGGCCCTCAGTAAGACCCATTGTTGACATGTGGCAAGATGCTCCTCGGGGCGCGTCTTGCTTGGGCTTCTCTCCTGGAGGCCCTCAGTAAGACCCATTGTTGACATGTGGCAAGAAGCGCCTCGGGGCGCGTCTTGCTTGGGCTTCTCTCCTGGAGGCCCTCAGTAAGACCCAGTGTTGACATGTGGCAAGACGCTCCTCGGGGCGCGTCTTGCTTGGGCCTCTCTCCTGGAGGCGCTCAGTCAGACCCAGTGCTGACATGTGGCAAGAAGCTCCTCGGGGCGCGTCTTGCTAGGGCTTCTCTCCTGGAGGCCCTCAGTAAGAACCATTGTTGACATGTGGCAAGACGCTCCTCGGGGCGCGTCTTGCTTGGGCCTCTCTCCAGAAGGCCCTCAATCAGACCCAGTGTGGACACGTGGCAAGACGCTCCTCGGGGCGCGTCTTACTTGGGCCTCTCTCCTGGAGGCGCTCAGTCAGACTGAGTAGTGACATGTGGCCTGACGCTCCTCGGGGCGCGTGTTGCTTGGGCCTCTCTCCTGGAGGCGCTCAGTCAGACCAAGTGGTGACATGTGGCAAGACACTCCTTGGGGGCGCGTCTTGCTTGGGCCTCTCTCATGGAGGCCCTCTGTCAGACCCAGTGTTGACATGTGACAAGACACTCCTCGGGGCGCGTCTTGCTTGGGCCTCTCTCATGGAGGCCCTCTGTCAGACCCAGTGTGGACATGTGTCAAGACGCTCCTCAGGGCGCGTGTTGCTTGGGCCTCTCTCCTGGAGGCGCTCAGTCAGACCAAGTGGTGACATGTGGCAAGACACTCCTCGGGGCACGTCTTGCTTGGGCCTCTCTCCTGGAGGCCCTCTGTCAGACCCAGTGTTGACATGTGTCAAGATGCTCCTCGGGGCGCGTCTTGCTTGGGCTTCTCTCCTGGAGGCCCTCAGTCAGACCCATTGTTGACATGTGGCAAGACGCTCCTCGGGGTGCGTCTTGCTTGGGCCTCTCTCCTGGAGGCGCTCAGTCAGACCGAGTGCTGACATGTGGCAAGACGCTCCTCGGGCCGCGTGTTGCTTGGGCTTCTCTCCTGGAGGCCCTCAGTCAGACCCATTGTTGACATGTGGCAAGACGCTCCTCGGGGCGCGTCTTGCTTGGGCTTCTCTCCTGGAGGCGCTCAGAAAGACCCAGTGTTGACATGTGACAAGACGCTCCTCGGGGCGCGTCTCTCTTGGGACTCTCTCCTGGAGGCGCTCAGTCAGAACCAGAGGTGACATGTGGCAAGATGCTCCTCGGGGCGCGTCTTGCTTGGGCCTCTCTCCTGGAGGCCCTCTGTCAGACCCAGTGTTGACATGTGGCAAGACGCTCCTCCGGGCGCATCTTGCTTGGGCCTCTCTCCTGGAGGCCCTCAGTCAGACCCATTGTTGACATGTGGCAAGACGCTCCTCGGGGCGCGTCTTGCTGGGGCCTCTCTCCTGGAGGCGCTCAGTCAGACCGAGTGCTGACATAAGGCAAGACGCTCCTCGGGGCGCGTCTTGCTGGGGCCTCTCTCCTGGAGGCGCTCAGTCAGACCCAGTGCTGACATGTGGCAAGACGCTCCTCGGGGGGTATCTTGCTTGGACCTCTCTCCTGGAGGCGCTCAGTCAGACTGAGTGGTGACATGTGGCCTGACGCTCCCCGGGGCACGGCTTGCTTGGGCCTCTCTCCTGGAGGCGCTCAGTCAGACCCAGTGGTGACATGTGGCAAGGCACTCCTCGGGGCGCGTCTTGCTTGGGCCTCTCTCCTGGAGGCGCTCTGTCAGACCCAGTGTTGACATGTGTCAAGACGCTCCTCGGGGCGCAGTCTTGCTTGGGCTTCTCTCCTGGAGGCCCTCAGTCAGACCCATTGTTGACATGTGGCAAGACGCTCCTCGGGGCACGTCTTGCTTGGGCCTCTCTCCTGGAGGCGCTCAGTCAGACCGAGTGCTGACATGTGGCAAGACGCTCCTCGGGCCGCGTGTTGCTTGGGCCTCTCTCCTGGAGGCCCTCTGTCAGACCCAGTGTTGACATGTGGCAAGACGCTCCTCCGGGCGCATCTTGCTTGGGCCTCTCTGCTGGAGGCCCTCAGTCAGACCCATTGTTGACATGTGGCAAGACGCTCCTCGGGGCGCGTCTTGCTTGGGCCTCTCTCCTGGAGGCGCTCAGTCAGACCGAGTGCTGACATAAGGCAAGACGCTCCTCGGGGCGCAACTTGCTGCGGCCTTTCTCCTGGAGGCGTTCAGTCAGACCCAGTGCTCACATGTGGCAAGACGCTCCTCGGGGCGCGTCTTGCTTGGGCCTCTCTCCTGGAGGCGCTCAGTCAGACTGAGTAGTGACATGAGGCCTGACGCTCCTCGGGGCGCGTCTTGCTTGGGCCTCTCTCCTGGAGGCGCTCAGTCAGACCCAGTGGTGACATGTGGCAAGACACTCCGCGGGGCGTGTCTTGCTTGGGCCTCTCTCCTGGAGGCCCTCTGTCAGACACAGTGTTGACATGTGTCAGGACGCTCCTCGGGGCGCAGTCTTGCTTGGGCTTCTCTCCTGGAGGCCCTCAGTCAGACCCATTGTTGACATGTGGCAAGACGCTCCTCGGGGCGCGTCTTGCTTGGGCTTCTCTCCTGGAGGCGCTCAGACAGACCCAGTGTTGACATGTGACAAGACGCTCCTCGGGGCACGTCTTGCTTGGGCCTCTCTCCTGGAGGCGCTCAGTCAGAACCAGAGGTGACATGTGGCAAGACGCTCCTCCGGGTGCATCTTGCTTGGGCCTCTCTCCTGGAGGCCCTCAGTCAGACCCATTGTTGACATGTGGCAAGACGCTCCTCGGGGCGCGTCTTGCTTGGGCCTCTCTCCTTGAGGCGCTCAGTCAGACCCAGTGTTGACATGTGGCAAGACGCTCCTCGGGGCGCATCTTGCTTGGGCCTCTCTCCTGGAGGCGCTCAGTCAGACCCAGTGGTGACACGTGGAAAGACGCTCCTCGGGGCGCGTCTTGCTTGGGCCTCTCTCCTGGAGGTGCTCATTCAGACCCAGTGGTGACATGTGGCAAGACGCTCCTCGGGGCGAGTATTGCTTGGGCCTCTCTCCTGAATGCCCACTGTCAGACCGAGTGTTAACATGTGGCAAGACTCTCCTCGGGGCGCGTCTTGCTTGGGCTTCTCTCATGGAGGCCCTCAGTCCGACCCAGTGTTGACATGTGTCAAGACGCTCCTCGGGGCGTGTATTGCTTGGGCCTCTCTCCTGGAGGCGCTCAGTCAGACCCAGTGTTGACATGTGGCAAGACGCTCCTCTGGGCGCGTCTTGCTTGGGCTTCTCTCCTGGAGAACCTCAGTCAGACCCATTGTTGACATGTGGCAAGACGCTCCTCGGGGCACGTCTTGCTTGGGCCTCTCTCCTGGAGGCGCTTAGTCAGACCGAGTAGTGACATGTGGCAAGACGCTCCTCGGGGCGCATCTTGCTTGGACCTCTCTCCTGGAGGCGCTCAGTTAGACCGAGTAGTGACATGTGGCAAGACGCTCCTCGGGGCGCGTCTTCCTGGGGCCTCTCTCCTGGAGGTGCTATATCAGACCCAGTGGTGACACGTGGCAAGACGCTCCTCGGGGCGCGTCTTGCTTGGGCCTCTCTCCTGGAGGAGCTCAGTCAGACCCAGTGGTGACACGTGGCAAGACGCTCCTCGGGGCGCATCTTGCTTGGGCCTCTCTCCTGGAGGCGCTAAGTCAGACCCAGTGCTGACATGTGGCAAGAAGCTCCTCGGGGCGCGTCTTGCTTGGGCTTCTCTCCTGGAGGCCCTCAGTAAGACCCAGTGTTGACATGTGGCAAGACGCTCCTCGGGTGCGTCTTGCTTGGGCTTCTCTCCTGGAGGCCCTCAGTAAGACGCAGTGTTGACATGTGGCAAGACGCTCCTCGGGTGCGTCTTGCTTGGGCCTCTCTCCTGGAGGCGCTCAGTCAGACCCAGTGCTGACATGTGGCAAGAAGCTCCTCGGGGCGCGTCTTGCTTGGGCTTCTCTCCTGGAGGCCCTCAGTAAGACCCATTGTTGACTTGTGGCAAGACGCTCCTCGGGGTGCGTCTTGCTTGGACCTCTCTCCCTGAGGCGCTCAGTCAGACCCAGTGTTGACATTTGGCAAGACACTCCTCGGGGCGCGTCTTGCTTGGGCCTCTCTCATGGAGGCCCTCTGTCAGACCGAGTGCTGACATGTGGCAAGAAGCTTCTCGGGGCGCGTCTTGCTAGGGCTTCTCTCCTGGAGGCCCTCAGTAAGAACCATTGTTGACATGTGGCAAGACGCTCCTCGGGGCGCGTCTTGCTTGGGCCTCTCTCCAGAAGGCCCTCAATCAGACCCAGTGTTGACACGTGGCAAGACGCTCCTCAGGGCGCGTGTTGCTTGGGCCTCTCTCCTGGAGGCGCTCAGTCAGACTGAGTAGTGACATGTGGCCTTACACTCCTCGGGGCGCGTCTTGCTTGGGCCTCTCTCCTGGAGGCCCTCTGTCAGACCCAGTGTTGACATGTGTCAAGATGCTCCTCGGGGCGCGTCTTGCTTGGGCCTCTCTCCTGGAGGCGCTCTGTCAGACCCAGTGTTGACATGTGTCAAGACGCTCCTCGGGGCGCAGTCTTGCTTGGGCTTCTCTCCTGGAGGCCCTCAGTCAGACCCATTGTTGACATGTGGCAAGACGCTCCTCGGGGCACGTCTTGCTTGGGCCTCTCTCCTGGAGGCGCTCAGTCAGACCGAGTGCTGACATGTGGCAAGACGCTCCTCGGGCCGCGTGTTGCTTGGGCCTCTCTCCTGGAGGCCCTCTGTCAGACCCAGTGTTGACATGTGGCAAGACGCTCCTCCGGGCGCATCTTGCTTGGGCCTCTCTGCTGGAGGCCCTCAGTCAGACCCATTGTTGACATGTGGCAAGACGCTCCTCGGGGTGCGTCTTGCTTGGGCCTCTCTCCTGGAGGCGCTCAGTCAGACCGAGTGCTGACATAAGGCAAGACGCTCCTCGGGGCGCAACTTGCTGGGGCCTCTCTCCTGGAGGCGCTCAGTCAGACCCAGTGCTCACATGTGGCAAGACGCTCCTCGGGGCGCGTCTTGCTTGGGCCTCTCTCCTGGAGGCGCTCAGTCAGACTGAGTAGTGACATGAGGCCTGACGCTCCTCGGGGCACGTCTTGCTTGGGCCTCTCTCCTGGAGGCGCTCAGTCAGACCCAGTGGTGACATGTGGCAAGACACTCCGCGGGGCGTGTCTTGCTTGGGCCTCTCTCCTGGAGGCCCTCTGTCAGACACAGTGTTGACATGTGTCAGGACGCTCCTCGGGGCGCAGTCTTGCTTGGGCTTCTCTCCTGGAGGCCCTCAGTCAGACCCATTGTTGACATGTGGCAAGACGCTCCTCGGGGCGCGTCTTGCTTGGGCTTCTCTCCTGGAGGCGCTCAGACAGACCCAGTGTTGGCATGTGACAAGACGCTCCTCTGGGCACGTCTTGCTTGGGCCTCTCTCCTGGAGGCGCTCAGTCAGAACCAGAGGTGACATGTGGCAAGACGCTCCTCCGGGTGCATCTTGCTTGGGCCTCTCTCCTGGAGGCCCTCAGTCAGACCCATTGTTGACATGTGGCAAGACGCTCCTCGGGGCGCGTCTTGCTTGGGCCTCTCTCCTTGAGGCGCTCAGTCAGACCCAGTGTTGACATGTGGCAAGACGCTCCTCGGGGCGCGTCTTGCTTGGGCCTCTCTCCTGGAGGCGCTCAGTCAGACCCAGTGGTGACACGTGGAAAGACGCTCCTCGGGGCGCGTCTTGCTTGGGCCTCTCTGCTGGAGGTGCTCATTCAGACCCAGTGGTGACATGTGGCAAGACGCTCCTCGGGGCGAGTATTGCTTGGTTCTCTCTCCTGAATGCCCACTGTCAGACCGAGTGTTAACATGTGGCAAGACTCTCCTCGGGGCGCGTCTTGCTTGGGCTTCTCTCATGGAGGCCCTCAGTCCGACCCAGTGTTGACATGTGTCAAGACGCTCCTCGGGGCGTGTCTTGCTTGGGCCTCTCTCCTGGAGGCGCTCAGTCAGACCCAGTGTTGACATGTGGCAAGACGCTCCTCTGGGCGCGTCTTGCTTGGGCTTCTCTCCTGGAGAACCTCAGTCAGACCCATTGTTGACATGTGGCAAAAGGCTCCTCGGGGCACGTCTTGCTTGGGCCTCTCTCCTGGAGGCGCTTAGTCAGACCGAGTAGTGACATGTGGCAAGACGCTCCTCGGGGCGCGTCTTGCTTGGACCTCCCTCCTGGAGGCGCTCAGTCAGACCGAATAGTGACATGTGGCAAGACGCTCCTCGGGGCGCATCTTGCTTGGACCTCTCTCCTGGAGGCGCTCAGTTAGACCGAGTAGTGACATGTGGCAAGACGCTCCTCGGGGCGCGTCTTGCTGGGGCCTCTCTCCTGGAGGTGCTCAATCAGACCCAGTGGTGACACGTGGCAAGACGCTCCTCGGGGCGCGTCTTGCTTGGGCCTCTCTCCTGGAGGAGCTAAGTCAGACCCAGTGGTGACACGTGGCAAGACGCTCCTCGGGGCGCATCTTGCTTGGGCCTCTCTCCTGGAGGCGCTAAGTCAGACCCAGTGCTGACATGTGGCAAGAAGCTCCTCGGGACGCGTCTTGCTTGGGCTTCTCTCCTGGAGGCCCTCAGTAAGACCCATTGTTGACATGTGGCAAGAAGCTCCTCGGGGCGCGTCTTGCTTGGGCTTCTCTCCTGGAGGCCCTCAGTAAGACCCATTGTTGACTTGTGGCAAGACGCTCCTCGGGGTGCGTCTTGCTTGGACCTCTCTCCCTGAGGCGCTCAGTCAGACCCAGTGTTGACATTTGGCAAGACACTCCTCGGGGCGCGTCTTGCTTGGGCCTCTCTCATGGAGGCCCTCTGTCAGACCGAGTGCTGACATGTGGCAAGAAGCTTCTCGGGGCGCGTCTTGCTAGGGCTTCTCTCCTGGAGGCCCTCAGTAAGAACCATTGTTGACATGTGGCAAGACGCTCCTCGGGGCGCATCTTGCTTGGGCCTCTCTCCAGAAGGCCCTCAATCAGACCCAGTGATGACACGTAGCAAGACGCTCCTCGGGGCGCGTCTTACTTGGGCCTCTCTCCTGGAGGCGCTCAGTCAGACTGAGTAGTGACATGTGGCCTGACGCTCCTCGGGGCGCGTGTTGCTTGAGCCTCTCTCCTGGAGGCGCTCAGTCAGACCAAGTGGTGACATGTGGCAAGACACTCCTTGGGGCGCGTCTTGCTTGGGCCTCTCTCATGGAGGCCCTCTGTCAGACCCAGTGTTGACATGTGGCAAGACACTCCTTGGGGCGCGTCTTGCTTGGGCCTCTCTCATGGAGGCCCTCTGTCAGACCCAGTGTTGACATGTGTCAAGACGCTCCTCGGGGCGCGTCTTGCTTTGGCCTCTCTCCTGGAGGCGCTCAGACAGACCGAGTGCTGACATGTGGAAAGAAGCTCCTCGGGGCGCGTCTTGCTTGGGCTTCTCTCCTGGAGGCCCTCAGTAAGACCCATTGTTGACATGTGGCAAGACGCTCCTCGGGGCGCGTCTTGCTTGGGCCTCTCTCCAGAAGGCCCTCAATCAGACCCAGTGTTGACACGTGGCAAGACGCTCCTCAGGGCGCGTGTTGCTTGGGCCTCTCTCCTGGAGGCGCTCAGTCAGACCAAGTGGTGACATGTGGCAAGACACTCCTCGGGGCGCGTCTTGCTTTGGCCTCTCTCCTGGAGGCCCTCTGTCAGACCCAGTGTTGACATGTGTCAAGATGCTCCTCGGGGCGCGTCTTGCTTGGGCTTCTCTCCTGGAGGCCCTCAGTCAGACCCATTGTTGACATGTGGCAAGACGCTCCTCGGGGTGCGTCTTGCTTGGGCCTCTCTCCTGGAGGCGCTCAGTCAGACCGAGTGCTGACATGTGGCAAGACGCTCCTCGGGCCGCGTGTTGCTTGGGCTTCTCTCCTGGAGGCCCTCAGTCAGACCCATTGTTGACATGTGGCAAGACGCTCCTCGGGGCGCGTCTTGCTTGGGCTTCTCTCCTGGAGGCGCTCAGAAAGACCCAGTGTTGACATGTGACAAGACGCTCCTCGGGGCGCGTCTCTCTTGGGACTCTCTCCTGGAGGCGCTCAGTCAGAACCAGAGGTGACATGTGGCAATACGCTCCTCGGGGCGCGTCTTGCTTGGGCCTCTCTCCTGGAGGCCCTCTGTCAGACCCAGTGTTGACATGTGGCAAGACGCTCCTCCGGGCGCATCTTGCTTGGGCCTCTCTCCTGGAGGCCCTCAGTCAGACCCATTGTTGACATGTGGCAAGACGCTCCTCGGGGCGCGTCTTGCTGGGGCCTCTCTCCTGGAGGCGCTCAGTCAGACCGAGTGCTGACATAAGGCAAGACGCTCCTCGGGGCGCGTCTTGCTGGGGCCTCTCTCCTGGAGGCGCTCAGTCAGACCCAGTGCTGACATGTGGCAAGACGCTCCTCGGGGGGTGTCTTGCTTGGGCCTCTCTCCTGGAGGCGCTCAGTCAGACTGAGTGGTGACATGTGGCCTGACGCTCCTCGGGGCACGGCTTGCTTGGGCCTCTCTCCTGGAGGCGCTCAGTCAGACCCAGTGGTGACATGTGGCAAGACACTCCTCGGGGCGCGTCTTGCTTGGGCCTCTCTCCTGGAGGCGCTCTGTCAGACCCAGTGTTGACATGTGTCAAGACCCTCCTCGGGGCGCAGTCTTGCTTGGGATTCTCTCCTGGAGGCCCTCAGTCAGACCCATTGTTGACATGTGGCAAGACGCTCCTCGGGGCGCGTCTTGCTTGGGCCTCTCTCCTGGAGGCGCTCAGTCAGACCGAGTGCTGACATGTGGCAAGACGCTCCTCGGGCCGCGTGTTGCTTGGGCCTCTCTCCTGGAGGCCCTCTGTCAGACCCAGTGTTGACATGTGGCAAGACGCTCTTCCGGGCGCATCTTGCTTGGGCCTCTCTCCTGGAGGCGCTCAGTCAGACCCATTGTTGACATGTGGCAAGACGCTCCTCGGGGCGCGTCTTGCTTGGGCCTCCCTCCTGGAGGTGCTCAGTCAGACCGAGTGCTGACATAAGGCAAGACGCTCCTCGGGGCGCGTCTTGCTGGGGCCTCTCTCCTGGAGGCGCTCAGTCAGACCCAGTGCTGACATGTGGCAAGACGCTCCTCGGGGCGCGTCTTGCTTTGGCCTCTCTCCAGGAGGCGCTCAGTCAGACTGAGTAGTGACATGTGGCCTGACGCTCCTCGGGGCGCGTCTTGCTTGGGCCTCTCTCCTGGAGGCGCTCAGTCAGACCCAGTGGTGACATGTGGCAAGACACTCCTCGGGGCGTGTCTTGCTTGGGCCTCTCTCCTGGAGGCCCTCTGTCAGACACAGTGTTGACATGTGTCAGGACGCTCCTCGGGGCGCAGTCTTGCTTGGGCTTCTCTCCTGGAGGCCCTCAGTCAGACCCATTGTTGACATGTGGCAAGACGCTCCTCGGGGCGCGTCTTGCTTGGGCTTCTCTCCTGGAGGCGCTCGGACAGACCTAGTGTTGACATGTGACAAGACGCTCCTCGGGGCGCGTCTTGCTTGGGCCTCTCTCCTGGAGGCGCTCAGTCAGAACCAGAGGTGACATGTGGCAAGACGCTCCTCCGGGTGCATCTTGCTTGGGCCTCTCTCCTGGAGGCCCCCAGTCAGACCCATTGTTGCCATGTGGCAAGACGCTCCTCGGGGCGCGTCTTGCTTGGGCCTCTCTCCTGGAGGCGCTCAGTCAGACCAAGTGTAGACATGTGGCAAGACGCTCCTCGGGGCGCGTCTTGCTTGGGCCTCTCTCCTGGAGGCGCTCAGTCAGACCCAGTGGTGAAACGTGGAAAGACGCTCCTCGGGGCGTGTCTTGCTTGGGCCTCTCTCCTGGAGGTGCTCATTCAGACCCAGTGGTGACATGTGGCAAGACGCTCCTCGGGGCGAGTATTGCTTGGGCCTCTCTCCTGAATGCCCACTGTCAGACCGAGTGTCAACATGTGGCAAGACTCTCCTCGGGGCCCGTCTTGCTTGGGCTTCTCTCATGGAGGCCCTCAGTCCGACCCAGTGTTGACATGTGTCAAGACGCTCCTCGGGGCGTGTCTTGCTTGGGCCTCTCTCCTGGAGGCGCTCAGTCAGACCCAGTGTTGACATGTGGCAAGACGCTCCTCTGGGCGCGTCTTGCTTGGGCTTCTCTCCTGGAGAACCTCAGTCAGACCCATTGTTGACATGTGGCAAGACGCTCCTCGGGGCACGTCTTGCTTGGACCTCCCTCCTGGAGGCGCTCAGTCAGACCGAATAGTGCCATGTGGCAAGACGCTCCTCGGGGCGCATCTTGCTTGGACCTCTCTCCTGGAGGCGCTCAGTTAGACCGAGTAGTGACATGTGGCAAGACGCTCCTCGGGGCGCGTCTTGCTGGGGCCTCTCTCCTGGAGGTGCTCAATCAGACCCAGTGGTGACACGTGGCAAGACGCTCCTCGGGGCGCGTCTTGCTTGGGCCTCTCTCCTGGAGGAGCTCAGTCAGACCCAGTGGTGACACGTGGCAAGACGCTCCTCGGGGCGCATCTTGCTTGGGCCTCTCTCCTGGAGGCGCTAAGTCAGACCCAGTGTTGACACGTGGCAAGACGCTCCTCGGGGCACGTCTTGCTTGGACCTCCCTCCTGGAGGCGCTCAGTCAGACCGAGTAGTGACATGTGGCAAGACGCTCCTCGGGGCGCGTCTTGCTTGGGCCTCTCTCCTGGAGGCGCTCAGTCAGACACAGTGTTGACATGTGGCAAGACACTCCTCGGGGCGCGTCTTGCTTGGGCCTCTCTCATGGAGGCCCTCTGTCAGACCCAGTGTTGACATGTGTCAAGACGCTCCTCGGGGCGCGTCTTGCTTTGGCCTCTCTCCTGGAGGCGCTCAGTCAGACCGAGTGCTGACATGTAGCAAGAAGCTCCTCGGGGTGCGTCATGCTTGGGCTTCTCTCCTGGAGGCCCTCAGTCAGACCCATTATTGACATGTGGCAAGACGATCCTCTGGGCGCGTATTGCTTGGGCCTCTCTCCTGGATGCCCACTGTCAGACCCAGTGTTGACATGTGGCAAGACTCTCCTCGGGGCCCTTCTTGCTTGGGCTTCTCTCATGGAGGCCCTCAGTCAGACCCAGTGTTCACATGTGTCAAGACGCTCCTCGGGGCGTGTCTTGCTTGGGCCTCTCTCCTGGAGGCGCTCAGTCAGACCCAGTGTTGATTTGTGGCAAGACGCTCCTCGGGGCGCTTCTTGCTAGGGCCTCTCTCCTGGAGGCCCTCAGTCAGACCCATTGTTGACATGTGGCAAGACGCTCCTCGGGGCACGTCTTGCTTGGGCCTCTCTCCTGGAGGCGCACAGTCAGACCGAGTAGTGACATGTGGCAAGACGCTCCTCAGGGCGCATCTTGCTTGGGCCTCTCTCCTGGAGGCGCTCAGTCAGACCCAGTGCTGACATGTGAAAAGAAGCTCCTCGGGGCGCGTCTTGCTTGGGCTTCTCTCCTGGAGGCCCTCAGTAAGACCCATTGTTGACATGTGGCAAGACTCTCCTCGGGGCGCGTCTTGCTTGGGCCTCTCTCCAGAAGGCCCTCAATCAGACCCAGGTTTGACACGTGGCAAGACGCTCCTCAGGGCGCGTCTGGCTTGGGCCTCTCTCCTCGAGGCGCTCAGTCAGACCAAGTGGTGACATGTGGCAAGACACTCCTCGGGGCGCGTCTTGCTTGGGCCTCTCTCCTGGAGGCTCTCTGTCAGACCCAGTGTTGACATGTGTCAAGACGCTCCTCGGGGCGCGTCTTGCTTTGGCCTCTCTCCTGGAGGCGCTCAGTCAGACCGAGTGCTGACATGTGGCAAGACGCTCCTCGGGCCGCGTGTTGCTTGGGCTTCTCTCCTGGAGGCCCTCAGTCAGACCCATTGTTGACATGTGGCAAGACGCTCCTCGGGGCGCGTCTTGCTTGGGCCTCTCTCCTGGAGGCGCTCAGTCAGACCGAGTGCGGACATGTGGAAAGACGCTCCTCGGGGCGCGTCTCGCTTGGGCTTCTCTCCTGGAGGCGCTCAGAAAGACCCAGTGTTGACATGTGACAAGACGCTCCTCGGGGCGCGTCTTGCTTGGGCCTCTCTCCTGGAGAGGCTCAGTCAGACCCAGTGGTGACATGTGGCAAGACACTCCTCGGGGCGCGTCTTGCTTGGGCCTCTCTCCTGGAGGCCCTCTGTCAGACCGAGTGTTGACATGTGGCAAGACTCTCCTCGGGGCGCGTCTTGCTTGGGCTTCTCTCATGGAGGCCCTCAGTCAGACCCAGTGTTGACATGTGTCAAGACGCTCCTCGGGGCGTGTCTTGCTTGGGCCTCTCACCTGGAGGCGCTCAGTCTGACCCAGTGTTGACATGTGTCAAGACGCTCCTCGGGGCGCGTCTTGCTTGGGCTTCTCTCCTGGAGGCCCTCAGTCAGACCCATTGTTGACATGTGGCAAGACGCTCCTCGGGGCACGTCTTGCTTGGGCCTCTCTCCTGGAGGCGCTCAAACAGACCGAGTAGTGACATGTGGCAAGACGCTCCTCGGGGCGCGTCTTGCTGGGTCTTCTCTCATGGAGGCACTCAGTCAGACCCAGTGTTGACATGTGGCAAGACGCTCCTCGGGGCGCGTCTTGCTTGGACCTCTCTCACTGAGGCGCTCAGTCAGACCGAGTAGTGACATGTGGCAAGACGCTCCTCGGGGCGCGTCTTGCTTGGACGTCTCTCCCTGAGGCGCTCAGTCAGACCCAGTGTTGACATTTGGCAAGACACTCCACGGGCGCGTCTTGCTTGGGCCTCTCTCATGGAGGCCCTCTGTCAGACCAATTGCTGACATGTGGCAAGAAGCTCCTCGGGGCGCGTCTTGCTTGGGCTTCTCTCCTGGAGGCTCTCAGTAAGAACCATTGTTGACATGTGGCAAGACGCTCCTCGGGGCGCGTCTTGCTTGGGCCTCTCTCCAGAAGGCCCTCAATCAGACCCAGTGTTGACACGTGGCAAGACGCTCCTCGGGGCGCGTCTTACTTGGGCTTCTCTCCTGGAGGCGCTCAGTCAGACTGAGTAGTGACATGTGGCCTGACGCTCCTCGGGGCGCGTGTTGCTTGGGCCTCTCTCCTGGAGGCGCTCAGTCAGACCAAGTGGTGACATGTGGCAAGACACTCCTCGGGGCGCGTCTTGCTTGGGCCTCTCTCATGGAGGCCCTCAGTCAGACCGAGTGTTGAAATGTGTTAAGACACTCCTCGGGGCACGTCTTGCATGGGCCTCTCTCATGGAGGCCCTCTGTCAGACCCAGTGTTGACATGTGTCAAGACCCTCCTCGGTGCGCGTCTTGCTTTGGCCTCTCTCCTGGAGGTGCTCAGTCAGACCGAGTGCTGACATGTGGAAAGAAGCTTCTCGGGGCGCGTCTTGCTTGGGCTTCTCTCCTGGAGGCCCTCAGTAAGACCCATTGTTGACATGTGGCAAGACGCTCCTCGGGGCGCGTCTTGCTTGGGCCTCTCTCCAGAAGGCCCTCAATCAGACCCAGTGTTGACACTTGGCAAGACGCTCCTCGGGGCGCGTCTTGCTTGGGCCTCTCTCCTGGAGGCGCTCAGTCAGACTGAGTAGTGACATGTGGCCTGACGCTCCTCGGGGCGCGTGTTGCTTGGGCCTCTCTCCTGGAGGCGCTCAGTCAGACCAATTGGTGACATGTGGCAAGACACTCCTCGGGGCGCGTCTTGCTTGGGCCTCTCTCCTGGAGGCCCTCTGTCAGACCCAGTGTTGACATGTGTCAAGACGCTCCTCGGGGCGCGTCTTGCTTGGGCTTCTCTCCTGGAGGCCCTCAGTCAGACCCATTGTTGACATGTGGCAAGACGCTCCTAGGGGCGCTTCTTGCTTGGGCCTCTCTCCTGGAGGCGCTCAGTCAGACCGAGTGCTGACATAAGGCAAGACGCTCCTCGGGGCGCGTCTTGCTTGGGCCTCTCTCCTGGAGGCGCTCAGTCAGACCCAGTGCTGACATGTGGCAAGACGCTCCTCGGGGCGCGTCTTGCTGGGGCCTCTCTCCTGGAGGCGCTCAGTCAGACTGAGTAGTGACATGTGGCCTGACGCTCCTCGGGGCGCGTCTTGCTTGGGCCTCTCTCCTGGAGGCGCTCAGTCAGACCTAGTGCTGACATGTGGCAAGACGCTCCTCGGGGCGCGTCTTGCTTGGGCTTCTCTCCTGGAGGCGCTCAGAAAGACCCAGTGTTGACATGTGACAAGACGCTCCTCGGGGCGCGTCTTGCTTGGGCCTCTCTCCTGGAGGCGCTCAGTCAGAACCAGAGGTGACATGTGGCAAGACGCTCCTCGGGGCGCGTCTTGCTTGGGCCTCTCTCCTGGAGGCCCTCTGTCAGACCCAGTGTTGACATGTGGCACGACGCTCCTGCGGGCGCATCTTGCTTGGGCCTCTCTCCTGGAGGCCCTCAGTCAGACCCATTGTTGACATGTGGCAAGACGCTCCTAGGGGCGCGTCTTGCTTGGGCCTCTCTCCTCGAGGCGCTCAGTCAGACCGAGTGCTGACATAAGGCAAGACGCTCCTCGGGGCGCGTCTTGCTTGGGCCTCTCTCCTGGAGGCGCTCAGTCAGACCCAGTGCTGACATGTGGCAAGACGCTCCTCGGGGCGCGTCTTGCTGGGGCCTCTCTCCTGGAGGCGCTCAGTCAGACTGAGTAGTGACATGTGGCCTGACGCTCCTCGGGGCGCGGCTTGCTTGGGCCTCTCTCCTGGAGGCGCTCAGTCAGACCCAGTGTTGACATGTGACAAGATGCTCCTCGGGGCGCGTCTTGTTTGGGCTTCTCTCCTGGAGGCCCTCAGTCAGACCCATTGTTGACATGAGGCAAGACGCTCCTCGGGGCGCGTCTTGCTTTGGCCTCTCTCAAGGAGGCGCTCAGTCAGACCGAGTGCTGACATGTGGCAAGACGCTCCTCGGGCCGCGTGTTGCTTGGGCTTCTCTCCTGGAGGCCCTCAGTCAGACCCATTGTTGACATGTGGCAAGACGCTCCTCGGGGCGCGTCTTGCTTGGGCCTCTCTCCTGGAGGCGCTCAGTCAGACCGAGTGCTGACATGAGGAAAGACGCTCCTCGGGGCGCGTCTTGCTTGGGCTTCTCTCCTGGAGGCGCTCAGAAAGACCCAGTGTTGACATGTGACAAGATGCTCCTCGGGGTGCGTCTTGCTTGGGCCTCTCTCCTGGAGGCGCTCAGTCAGACCCAGTGGTGACATGTGGCAAGACACTCCTCGGGGCGCGTCTTGCTTGGGCCTCTCTCCTGGAGGCCCTCTGCCAGACCGAGTGTTGACATGTGGCAAGACTCTCCTCGGGGCGCGTCTTGCTTGGGCTTCTCTCATGGAGGCCCTCAGTCAGACCCAGTGTTGACATGTGTCAAGACGCTCCTCGGGGCGCATCTTGCTTGGGCCTCTCTCCTGGAGGCGCTCAGTCAGACCCAGTGTTGACATGTGACAAGACGCTCCTCGGGGCGCGTCTTGCTTGGGCTTCTCTCCTGGAGGCCCTCAGTCAGACCCATTGTTGACATGTGGCAAGACGCTCCTCGGGGCGCGTCTTGCTTTGGCCTCTCTCCTGGAGGCGCTCAGTCAGACCGAGTGGTGACATGTGGCAAGACGCTCTTCGGGCCGCCTGTTGCTTGGGCTTCTCTCCTGGAGGCCCTCAGTCAGACCCATTGTTGACATGTGGCAAGACGCTCCTCGGGGCGCGTCTTGCTTGGGCCTCTCTCCTGGAGGCGCTCAGTCAGACCGAGTGCTGACACTTGGCAAGACGCTCCTCGGGGCGCGTCTTGCTTGGGCCTCTCTCCTGGAGGCGCTCAGTCAGACTGAGTAGTGACATGTGTCAAGACCCTCCTCGGTGCGCGTCTTTGGCCTCTCTCCTGGAGGTGCTCAGTCAGACCGAGTGCTGACATGTGGAAAGAAGCTCCTCGGGGCGCGTCTTGCTTGGGCTTCTCTCCTGGAGGCCCTCAGTAAGACCCATTGTTGACATGTGGCAAGACGCTCCTCGGGGCGCGTCTTGCTTGGGCCTCTCTCCAGAAGGCCCTCAATCAGACCCAGTGTTGACACTTGGCAAGACGCTCCTCGGGGCGCGTCTTGCTTGGGCCTCTCTCCTGGAGGCGCTCAGTCAGACTGAGTAGTGACATGTGGCCTGACGCTCCTCGGGGCGCGTGTTGCTTGGGCCTCTCTCCTGGAGGCGCTCAGTCAGACCAATTGGTGACATGTGGCAAGACACTCCTCGGGGCGCGTCTTGCTTGGGCCTCTCTCCTGGAGGCGCTCAGTCAGACCTAGTGCTGACATGTGGCAAGACGCTCCTCGGGGCGCGTCTTGCTTGGGCTTCTCTCCTGGAGGCGCTCAGAAAGACCCAGTGTTGACATGTGACAAGACGCTCCTCGGGGCGCGTCTTGCTTGGGCCTCTCTCCTGGAGGCGCTCAGTCAGAACCAGAGGTGACATGTGGCAAGACTCTCCTCGGGGCGCGTCTTGCTTGGGCCTCTCTCCTGGAGGCCCTCTGTCAGACCCAGTGTTGACATGTGGCACGACGCTCCTGCGGGCGCATCTTGCTTGGGCCTCTCTCCTGGAGGCCCTCAGTCAGACCCATTGTTGACATGTGGCAAGACGCTCCTAGGGGCGCGTCTTGCTTGGGCCTCTCTCCTGGAGGCGCTCAGTCAGACCGAGTGCTGACATAAGGCAAGACGCTCCTCGGGGCGCGTCTTGCTTGGGCCTCTCTCCTGGAGGCGCTCAGTCAGACCCAGTGCTGACATGTGGCAAGACGCTCCTCGGGGCGCGTCTTGCTGGGGCCTCTCTCCTGGAGGCGCTCAGTCAGACTGAGTAGTGACATGTGGCCTGACGCTCCTCGGGGCGCGGCTTGCTTGGGCCTCTCTCCTGGAGGCGCTCAGTCAGACCCAGTGTTGACATGTGACAAGATGCTCCTCGGGGCGCGTCTTGTTTGGGCTTCTCTCCTGGAGGCCCTCAGTCAGACCCATTGTTGACATGAGGCAAGACGCTCCTCGGGGCGCGTCTTGCTTTGGCCTCTCTCAAGGAGGCGCTCAGTCAGACCGAGTGCTGACATGTGGCAAGACGCTCCTCGGGCCGCGTCTTGCTTGGGCCTCTCTCCTGGAGGCGCTCAGTCAGACCGAGTGCTGACATGAGGAAAGACGCTCCTCGGGGCGCGTCTTGCTTGGGCTTCTCTCCTGGAGGCGCTCAGAAAGACCCAGTGTTGACATGTGACAAGACGCTCCTCGGGGTGCGTCTTGCTTGGGCCTCTCTCCTGGAGGCGCTCAGTCAGACCCAGTGGTGACATGTGGCAAGACACTCCTCGGGGCGCGTCTTGCTTGGGCCTCTCTCCTGGAGGCCCTCTGCCAGACCGAGTGTTGACATGTGGCAAGACTCTCCTCGGGGCGCGTCTTGCTTGGGCTTCTCTCCTGGAGGCCCTCAGTCAGACCCATTGTTGACATGTGGCAAGACGCTCCTCGGGGCGCGTCTTGCTTGGGCTTCTCTCCTGGAGGCGCTCAGAAAGACCCAGTGTTGACATGTGACAAGACGCTCCTCGGGGTGCGTCTTGCTTGGGCCTCTCTCCTGGAGGCGCTCAGTCAGACCCAGTGGTGACATGTGGCAAGACACTCCTCGGGGCGCGTCTTGCTTGGGCCTCTCTCCTGGAGGCCCTCTGCCAGACCGAGTGTTGACATGTGGCAAGACTCTCCTCGGGGCGCGTCTTGCTTGGGCTTCTCTCATGGAGGCCCTCAGTCAGACCCAGTGTTGACATGTGTCAAGACGCTCCTCGGGGCGCATCTTGCTTGGGCCTCTCTCCTGGAGGCGCTCAGTCAGACCCAGTGTTGACATGTGACAAGACGCTCCTCGGGGCGCGTCTTGCTTGGGCTTCTCTCCTGGAGGCCCTCAGTCAGACCCATTGTTGACATGTGGCAAGACGCTCCTCGGGGCGCGTCTTGCTTTGGCCTCTCTCCTGGAGGCGCTCAGTCAGACCGAGTGGTGACATGTGGCAAGACGCTCCTCGGGCCGCCTGTTGCTTGGGCTTCTCTCCTGGAGGCCCTCAGTCAGACCCATTGTTGACATGTGGCAAGACGCTCCTCGGGGCGCGTCTTGCTTGGGCCTCTCTCCTGGAGGCGCTCAGTCAGACCGAGTGCTGACACTTGGCAAGACGCTCCTCGGGGCGCGTCTTGCTTGGGCCTCTCTCCTGGAGGCGCTCAGTCAGACTGAGTAGTGACATGTGTCAAGACCCTCCTCGGTGCGTGTCTTGCTTTGGCCTCTCTCCTGGAGGTGCTCAGTCAGACCGAGTGCTGACATGTGGAAAGAAGCTCCTCGGGGCGCGTCTTGCTTGGGCTTCTCTCCTGGAGGCCCTCAGTAAGACCCATTGTTGACATGTGGCAAGACGCTCCTCGGGGCGCGTCTTGCTTGGGCCTCTCTCCAGAAGGCCCTCAATCAGACCCAGTGTTGACATTTGGCAAGACGCTCCTCGGGGCGCGTCTTGCTTGGGCCTCTCTCCTGGAGGCGCTCAGTCAGACTGAGTAGTGACATGTGGCCTGACGCTCCTCGGGGCGCGTGTTGCTTGGGCCTCTCTCCTGGAGGCGCTCAGTCAGACCAATTGGTGACATGTGGCAAGACACTCCTCGGGGCGCGTCTTGCTTGGGCCTCTCTCCTGGAGGCCCTCTGTCAGACCCAGTGTTGACATGTGTCAAGACGCTCCTCGGGGCGCGTCTTGCTTGGGCTTCTCTTCTGGAGGCCCTCAGTCAGACCCATTGTTGACATGTGGCAAGACGCTCCTCGGGGCGCGTCTTGCTTGGGCCTCTCTCCTGGAGGCGCTCAGTCAGACCTAGTGCTGACATGTGGCAAGACACTCCTCGGGGCGCGTCTTGCTTGGGCTTCTCTACTGGAGGCGCTCAGAAAAATCCAGTGTTGACATGTGAAAAGACGCTCCTCGGGGCGCGTCTTGCTTGGGCCTCTCTCCTGGAGGCGCTCAGTCAGAACCAGAGGTGACATGTGGCAAGACGCTCCTCGGGGCGCGTCTTGCTTGGGCCTCTCTCCTGGAGGCCCTCTGTCAGACCCAGTGTTGACATGTGGCACGAATCTCCTGCGGGCGCATCTTGCTTGGGCCTCTCTCCTGGAGGCCCTCAGTCAGACCCATTGTTGACATGTGGCAAGACGCTCCTAGGGGCGCGTCTTGCTTGGGCCTCTCTCCTGGAGGCGCTCAGTCAGACCGAGTGCTGACATAAGGCAAGACGCTCCTCGAGGCGCGTCTTGCTTGGGCCTCTCTCCTGGAGGCGCTCAGTCAGACCCAGTGCTGACATGTGGCAAGACGCTCCTCGGGGCGCGTCTTGCTGGGGCCTCTCTCCTGGAGGCGCTCAGTCAGACTGAGTAGTGACATGTGGCCTGACGCTCCTCGGGGCGCATCTTGCTTGGGCCTCTCTCCTGGAGGCACTCAGTCAGACCCAGTGTTGACATGTGACAAGACGCTCCTCGGGGCGCGTCTTGCTTGGGCTTCTCTCCTGGAGGCCCTCAGTCAGACCCATTGTTGACATGTGGCAAGACGCTCCTCGGGGCGCGTTTTGCTTTGGCCTCTCTCCTGGAGGCGCTCAGTCAGACCGAGTGCTGACATGTGGCAAGACGCTCCTCGGGCCGCGTGTTGCTTGGGCTTCTCTCCTGGAGGCCCTCAGTCAGACCCATTGTTGACATGTGGCAAGAGGCTCCTCGGGGCGCGTCTTGCTTGGGCCTCTCTCCTGGAGGCGCTCAGTCAGACCGAGTGCTGACATGAGGAAAGACGCTCCTCGGGTCGCGTCTTGCTTGGGCTTCTCTCCTGGAGGCGCTCAGAAAGACCCAGTGTTGACATGTGACAAGACGCTCCTCGGGGCGCGTCTTGCTTGGGCCTCTCTCCTGGAGGCGCTCTGTCAGACCCAGTGGTGACATGTGGCAAGACACTCCTCGGGGCGCGTCTTGCTTGG
The DNA here is from genome assembly GCF_043380555.1 of Nothobranchius furzeri. Taxonomy (NCBI): domain Eukaryota; kingdom Metazoa; phylum Chordata; class Actinopteri; order Cyprinodontiformes; family Nothobranchiidae; genus Nothobranchius; species Nothobranchius furzeri. Next base: position 21,214,440 of record NC_091747.1, on the reverse strand, counting down.
GCCTCTCTCCTGGAGGCCCTCTGTCAGACCGAGTGTTGACATGTGGCAAGACTCTCCTCGGGGCGCGTCTTGCTTGGGCTTCTCTCATGGAGGCCCTCAGTCAGACCGAGTAGTGACATGTGGCAAGAAGCTCCTCGGGGCGCGTCTTGCTTGGACCTCTCTCCCTGAGGCGCTCAGTCAGACCCAGTGTTGACATGTGGCACGACGCTCCTGCGGGCGCATCTTGCTTGGGCCTCTCTCCTGGAGGCCCTCAGTCAGACCCATTGTTGACATGTGGCAAGACGCTCCTAGGGGCGCGTCTTGCTTGGGCCTCTCTCCTGGAGGCGCTCAGTCAGACCGAGTGCTGACATAAGGCAAGACGCTCCTCGGGGCGCGTCTTGCTTGGGCCTCTCTCCTGGAGGCGCTCAGTCAGACCGAGTGCTGACATGTGGCAAGACGCTCCTCGGGCCGCGTGTTGCTTGGGCTTCTCTCCTGGAGGCCCTCAGTCAGACCCATTGTTGACATGTGGCAAGACGCTCCTCGGGGCGCGTCTTGCTTGGGCCTCTCTCCTGGAGGCGCTCAGTCAGACCGAGTGCTGACATGAGGAAAGACGCTCCTCGGGGCGCGTCTTGCTTGGGCTTCTCTCCTGGAGGCGCTCAGAAAGACCCAGTGTTGACATGTGACAAGATGCTCCTCGGGGCGCGTCTTGCTTGGGCCTCTCTCCTGGAGGCGCTCAGTCAGACCCAGTGGTGACATGTGGCAAGACACTCCTCGGGGCGCGTCTTGCTTGGGCCTCTCTCCTGGAGGCCCTCTGTCAGACCGAGTGTTGACATGTGGCAAGACTCTCCTCGTGGCGCGTCTTGCTTGGGCTTCTCTCATGGAGGCCCTCAGTCAGACCCAGTGTTGACATGTGTCAAGACGCTCCTCGGGGCGCGGCTTGCTTGGGCCTCTCTCCTGGAGGCGCTCAGTCAGACCCAGTGTTGACATGTGACAAGACGCTCCTCGGGGCGCGTCTTGCTTGGGCTTCTCTCCTGGAGGCCCTCAGTCAGACCCATTGTTGACATGTGGTAAGACGCTCCTCGGGGCGCGTCTTGCTTTGGCCTCTCTCCTGGAGGCGCTCAGTCAGACCGAGTGCTGACATGTGGCAAGACGCTCCTCGGGCCGCGTGTTGCTTGGGCTTCTCTCCTGGAGGCCCTCAGTCAGACCCATTGTTGACATGTGGCAAGACGCTCCTCGGGGCGCGTCTTGCTTGGGCCTCTCTCCTGGAGGCGCTCAGTCAGACCGAGTGCTGACATGAGGAAAGACGCTCCTCGGGGCGCGTCTTGCTTGGGCTTCTCTCCTGGAGGCGCTCAGAAAGACCCAGTGTTGACATGTGACAAGATGCTCCTCGGGGCGCGTCTTGCTTGGGCCTCTCTCCTGGAGGCGCTCAGTCAGACCCAGTGGTGACATGTGGCAAGACACTCCTCGGGGCGCGTCTTGCTTGGGCCTCTCTCCTGGAGGCCCTCTGTCAGACCGAGTGTTGACATGTGGCAAGACTCTCCTCGGGGCGCGTCTTGCTTGGGCTTCTCTCATGGAGGCCCTCAGTCAGACCCAGTGTTGACATGTGTCAAGACGCTCCTCGGGGCGCGGCTTGCTTGGGCCTCTCTCCTGGAGGCGCTCAGTCAGACCCAGTGTTGACATGTGACAAGACGCTCCTCGGGGCGCGTCTTGCTTGGGCCTCTCTCCTGGAGGCGCTCAGTCAGACCGAGTGCTGACATGAGGAAAGACGCTCCTCGGGGCGCGTCTTGCTTGGGCTTCTCTCCTGGAGGCGCTCAGAAAGACCCAGTGTTGACATGTGACAAGATGCTCCTCGGGGCGCGTCTTGCTTGGGCCTCTCTCCTGGAGGCGCTCAGTCAGACCCAGTGGTGACATGTGGCAAGACACTCCTCGGGGCGCGTCTTGCTTGGGCCTCTCTCCTGGAGGCCCTCTGTCAGACCGAGTGTTGACATGTGGCAAGACTCTCCTCGGGGCGCGTCTTGCTTGGGCTTCTCTCATGGAGGCCCTCAGTCAGACCCAGTGTTGACATGTGTCAAGACGCTCCTCGGGGCGCGGCTTGCTTGGGCCTCTCTCCTGGAGGCGCTCAGTCAGACCCAGTGTTGACATGTGACAAGACGCTCCTCGGGGCGCGTCTTGCTTGGGCTTCTCTCCTGGAGGCCCTCAGTCAGACCCATTGTTGACATGTGGCAAGACGCTCCTCGGGGCGCGTCTTGCTTTGGCCTCTCTCCTGGAGGTGCTCAGTCAGACCGAGTGCTGACAAGTGGCAAGACGCTCCTCGGGCCGCGTGTTGCTTGGGCTTCTCTCCTGGAGGCCCTCAGTCAGACCCATTGTTGACATGTGGCAAGACGCTCCTCGGGGCGCGTCTTGCTTGGGCCTCTCTCCTGGAGGCGCTCAGTCAGACCGAGTGCTGACATGAGGAAAGACGCTCCTCGGGGCGCGTCTTGCTTGGGCCTCTCTCCTGGCGGCGTTCAGTCAGACCCAGTGTTGACATATGTCAAGACGCTCCTCGGGGCGCGGCTTGCTTGGGCCTCTCTCCTGGAGGCGCTCAGTCAGACCCAGTGTTGACATGTGACAAGACGCTCCTCGGGGCGCGTCTTGCTTGGGCTTCTCTCCTGGAGGCGCTCAGTCAGACCGAGTGCTGACATGTGGCAAGACGCTCCTCGGGCCGCGTGTTGCTTGGGCTTCTCTCCTGGAGGCCCTCAGTCAGACCCATTGTTGACATGTGGCAAGACGCTCCTCGGGGCGCGTTTTGCTTTGGCCTCTCTCCTGGAGGCGCTCAGTCAGACCGAGTGCTGACATGTGGCAAGACGCTCCTCGGGCCGCGTGTTGCTTGGGCTTCTCTCCTGGAGGCCCTCAGTCAGACCCATTGTTGACATGTGGCAAGAGGCTCCTCGGGGCGCGTCTTGCTTGGGCCTCTCTCCTGGAGGCGCTCAGTCAGACCGAGTGCTGACATGAGGAAAGACGCTCCTCGGGTCGCGTCTTGCTTGGGCTTCTCTCCTGGAGGCGCTCAGAAAGACCCAGTGTTGACATGTGACAAGACGCTCCTCGGGGCGCGTCTTGCTTGGGCCTCTCTCCTGGAGGCGCTCTGTCAGACCCAGTGGTGACATGTGGCAAGACACTCCTCGGGGCGCGTCTTGCTTGGGCCTCTCTCCTGGAGGCCCTCTGTCAGACCGAGTGTTGACATGTGGCAAGACTCTCCTCGGGGCGCGTCTTGCTTGGGCTTCTCTCATGGAGGCCCTCAGTCAGACCGAGTAGTGACATGTGGCAAGAAGCTCCTCGGGGCGCGTCTTGCTTGGACCTCTCTCCCTGAGGCGCTCAGTCAGACCCAGTGTTGACATGTGGCACGACGCTCCTGCGGGCGCATCTTGCTTGGGCCTCTCTCCTGGAGGCCCTCAGTCAGACCCATTGTTGACATGTGGCAAGACGCTCCTAGGGGCGCGTCTTGCTTGGGCCTCTCTCCTGGAGGCGCTCAGTCAGACCGAGTGCTGACATAAGGCAAGACGCTCCTCGGGGCGCGTCTTGCTTGGGCCTCTCTCCTGGAGGCGCTCAGTCAGACCGAGTGCTGACATGTGGCAAGACGCTCCTCGGGCCGCGTGTTGCTTGGGCTTCTCTCCTGGAGGCCCTCAGTCAGACCCATTGTTGACATGTGGCAAGACGCTCCTCGGGGCGCGTCTTGCTTGGGCCTCTCTCCTGGAGGCGCTCAGTCAGACCGAGTGCTGACATGAGGAAAGACGCTCCTCGGGGCGCGTCTTGCTTGGGCTTCTCTCCTGGAGGCGCTCAGAAAGACCCAGTGTTGACATGTGACAAGATGCTCCTCGGGGCGCGTCTTGCTTGGGCCTCTCTCCTGGAGGCGCTCAGTCAGACCCAGTGGTGACATGTGGCAAGACACTCCTCGGGGCGCGTCTTGCTTGGGCCTCTCTCCTGGAGGCCCTCTGTCAGACCGAGTGTTGACATGTGGCAAGACTCTCCTCGGGGCGCGTCTTGCTTGGGCTTCTCTCATGGAGGCCCTCAGTCAGACCCAGTGTTGACATGTGTCAAGACGCTCCTCGGGGCGCGGCTTGCTTGGGCCTCTCTCCTGGAGGCGCTCAGTCAGACCCAGTGTTGACATGTGACAAGACGCTCCTCGGGGCGCGTCTTGCTTGGGCTTCTCTCCTGGAGGCCCTCAGTCAGACCCATTGTTGACATGTGGCAAGACGCTCCTCGGGGCGCGTCTTGCTTTGGCCTCTCTCCTGGAGGCGCTCAGTCAGACCGAGTGCTGACATGTGGCAAGACGCTCCTCGGGCCGCGTGTTGCTTGGGCTTCTCTCCTGGAGGCCCTCAGTCAGACCCATTGTTGACATGTGGCAAGACGCTCCTCGGGGCGCGTCTTGCTTGGGCCTCTCTCCTGGAGGCGCTCAGTCAGACCGAGTGCTGACATGAGGAAAGACGCTCCTCGGGGCGCGTCTTGCTTGGGCTTCTCTCCTGGAGGCGCTCAGAAAGACCCAGTGTTGACATGTGACAAGATGCTCCTCGGGGCGCGTCTTGCTTGGGCCTCTCTCCTGGAGGCGCTCAGTCAGACCCAGTGGTGACATGTGGCAAGACACTCCTCGGGGCGCGTCTTGCTTGGGCCTCTCTCCTGGAGGCCCTCTGTCAGACCGAGTGTTGACATGTGGCAAGACTCTCCTCGGGGCGCGTCTTGCTTGGGCTTCTCTCATGGAGGCCCTCAGTCAGACCCAGTGTTGACATGTGTCAAGACGCTCCTCGGGGCGCGGCTTGCTTGGGCCTCTCTCCTGGAGGCGCTCAGTCAGACCCAGTGTTGACATGTGACAAGACGCTCCTCGGGGCGCGTCTTGCTTGGGCTTCTCTCCTGGAGGCCCTCAGTCAGACCCATTGTTGACATGTGGCAAGACGCTCCTCGGGGCGCGTCTTGCTTTGGCCTCTCTCCTGGAGGTGCTCAGTCAGACCGAGTGCTGACAAGTGGCAAGACGCTCCTCGGGCCGCGTGTTGCTTGGGCTTCTCTCCTGGAGGCCCTCAGTCAGACCCATTGTTGACATGTGGCAAGACGCTCCTCGGGGCGCGTCTTGCTTGGGCCTCTCTCCTGGAGGCGCTCAGTCAGACCGAGTGCTGACATGAGGAAAGACGCTCCTCGGGGCGCGTCTTGCTTGGGCCTCTCTCCTGGAGGCGTTCAGTCAGACCCAGTGTTGACATGTGTCAAGACGCTCCTCGGGGCGCGGCTTGCTTGGGCCTCTCTCCTGGAGGCGCTCAGTCAGACCCAGTGTTGACATGTGACAAGACGCTCCTCGGGGCGCGTCTTGCTTGGGCTTCTCTCCTGGAGGCGCTCAGTCAGACCGAGTGCTGACATGTGGCAAGACGCTCCTCGGGCCGCGTGTTGCTTGGGCTTCTCTCCTGGAGGCCCTCAGTCAGACCCATTGTTGACATGTGGCAAGACGCTCCTCGGGGCGCGTCTTGCTTGGGCCTCTCTCCTGGAGGCGCTCAGTCAGACCGAGTGCTGACATGAGGAAAGACGCTCCTCGGGGCGCGTCTTGCTTGGGCTACTCTCCCGGAGGCGCTCAGAAAGACCCAGTGTTGACATGTGACAAGACGCTCCTCGGGGCGCGTCTTGCTTGGGCCTCTCTCCTGTAGGCGCTCAGTCAGACCCAGTGGTGACATGTGGCAAGACACTCGTCGGGGCGCGTCTTGCTTGTGCCTCTCTCCTGGAGGCCCTCTGTAAGACCGAGTGTTGACATGTGGCAAGACTCTCCTCGGGGCGCGTCTTGCTTGGGCTTCTCTCATGGAGGCCCTCAGTCAGACCCAGTGTTGACATGTGTCAAGACGCTCCTCGGGGCGTGTCTTGCTTGGGCCTCTCTCCTGGAGGCGCTGAGTCTGACCCAGTGCTGACATGTGGCAAGACGCTCCTCGGGGCGCGTCTTGCTTGGGCTTCTCTCCTGGAGGCCCTCAGTCAGACCCATTGTTGACATGTGGCAAGACGCTCCTCGGGGCACGTCTTGCTTGGGCCTCTCTCCTGGAGGCGCTCAAACAGACCGAGTAGTGACATGTGGCAAGACGCTCCTCGGGGCGCGTCTTGCTGGGGCTTCTCTCATGGAGGCACTCAGTCAGACCCAGTGTTGACATGTGGCAAGACGCTCCTCGGGGCGCGTCTTGCTTGGACCTCTCTCACTGAGAAGCTCAGTCAGACCGAGTAGTGACATGTGGCAAGACGCTCCTCGGGGCGCGTCTTGCTTGGACCTCTCTCCCTGAGGCGCTCAGTCAGACCCAGTGTTGACATTTGGCAAGACACTCCTCGGGGCGCGTCTTGCTTGGGCCTCTCTCCAGAAGGCCCTAAATCAGACCCAGTGTTGACACGTGGCAAGACGCTCCTCGGGGCGCGTCTTACTTGGGCCTCTCTCCTGGAGGCGCTCAGTCAGACCGAGTAGTGACATGTGGCAAGACGTTCCTCAGGGCGCGTCTTGCTTGGACCTCCCTCCTGGAGGCGCTCAGTCAGACCGAGTAGTGACATGTGGCAAGACGCTCCTCGGGGCGCGTCTTTCTTGGGCCTCTCTCCTGGAGGCACTCAGTCAGACACAGTGTTGACATGTGGCAAGACACTCCTCGGGGCGCGTCTTGCTTGGGCCTCTCTCATGGAGGCCCTCTGTCAGACCCAGTGTTGACATGTGTCAAGACGCTCCTCGGGGCGCGTCTTGCTTTGGCCTCTCTCCTGGAGGCGCTCAGTCAGACCGAGTGCTGACATGTAGCAAGAAGCTCCTCGGGGTGCGTCATGCTTGGGCTTCTCTCCTGGATGCCCTCTGTCAGACCCAGTGTTGACATGTGGCAAGACTCTCCTCGGGGCCCTTCTTGCTTGGGCTTCTCTAATGGAGGCCCTCAGTCAGACCCAGTGTTGACATGTGTCAAGACGCTCCTCGGGGCGTATCTTGCTTGGGCCTCTCTCCTGGAGGCGCTCAGTCAGACCCAGTGTTGACATGTGGCAAGAAGCTCCTTGGGGCGCTTCTTGCTTGGGCTTCTCTCCTGGAGGCCCTCAGTCGGACCCATTGTTGACATGTGGCAAGACGCTCCTCGGGGCATGTCTTGCTTGGGCCTCTCTCCTGGAGGCGCTCAGTCAGACCGAGTAGTGACATGTGGCAAGAAGCTCCTCGGGGTGCATCTTGCTGGGGCTTCTCTCATGGAGGCACTCAGTCAGACCCAGTGTTGACATGTGGCAAGACGCTCCTCGGGGCGCGTGTTGCTTGGACCTCTCTCCTGGAGGCCCTCAGTCAGACCGAGTAGTGACATGTGGCAAGACGCTCCTCGGGGCGCGTCTTGCTTGGGCCTCTCTCCTGGAGGCGCTCAGTCAGACCCAGTGCTGACATGTGAAAAGAAGCTCCTCGGGGCGCGTCTTGCTTGGGCTTCTCTCCTGGAGGCCCTCAGTAAGACCCATTGTTGACATGTGGCAAGACGCACCTCGGGGCGCGTCTTGCTTGGGCCTCTCTCCAGAAGGCCCTCAATCAGACCCAGTGTTGACACGTGGCAAGACGCTTCTCAGGGCGCGTCTTGCTTGGGCCTCTCTCCTGGAGGCGCTCAGTCAGACTGAGTAGTGACATGTGGCCTGACGCTCCTCGGGGCGCGTGTTGCTTGGGCCTCTCTCCTGGAGGCGCTCAGTCAGACCAAGTGGTGACATGTGGCAAGACGCTCCTCGGGCCGCGTGTTGCTTAGGCTTCTCTCCTGGAGGCCCTCAGTCATACCCATTGTTGACATGTGGCAAGACGCTCCTCGGGGCGCGTCTTGCTTGGGCCTCTCTCCTGGAGGCGCTCAGTCAGACCGAGTGCTGACATGTGGAAAGACGCTCCTCGGGGCGCGTCTCGCTTGGCTTCTCTCCTGGAGGCGCTCAGAAAGACCCAGTGTTGACATGTGACAAGACGCTCCTCGGGGCGCGTCTTGCTTGGGCCTCTCTCCTGGAGAGGCTCAGTCAGACCCAGTGGTGACATGTGGCAAGACACTCCTCGGGGCGCGTCTTGCTTGGGCCTCTCTCCTGGAGGCCCTCTGTCAGACCGAGTGTTGACATGTGGCAAGACTCTCCTCGGGGCGTGTCTTGCTTGGGCTTCTCTCATGGAGGCCCTCAGTCAGACCCAGTGTTGACATGTGGCAAGACGCTCCTCGGGGCACGTCTTGCTTGGGCCTCTCTCCTGGAGGCGCTCAAACAGACCAAGTAGTGACATGTGGCAAGACGCTCCTCGGGGCGCGTCTTGCTGGGGCTTCTCTCATGGAGGCACTCAGTCAGACCCAGTGTTGACATGTGGCAAGACGCTCCTCGGGGCGCGTTCTTGCTTGGACCGCTCTCACTGAGGCGCTCAGTCAGACCGAGTAGTGACATGTGGCAAGACGCTCCTCGGGGCGCGTCTTGCTTGGACCTCTCTCCCTGAGGCGCTCAGTCAGACCCAGTGTTGGCATTTGGCAAGACGCTCCTCGGGGCGCGTCTTACTTGGGCCTCTCTCCTGGAGGCGCTCAGTCAGACCGAGTAGTGACATGTGGCAAGACGTTCCTCGGGGCGCGTCTTGCTTGGACCTCCCTCCTGGAGGCGCTCAGTCAGACCGAGTAGTGACATGTGGCAAGACGCTCCTCGGGGCGCGTCTTGCTTGGGCCTCTCTCCTGGAGGCGCTCAGTCAGACACAGTGTTGACATGTGGCAAGACACTCCTCGGGGCGCGTCTTGCTTGGGCCTCTCTCATGGAGGCCCTCTGTCAGACCCAGTGTTGACATGTGTCAAGACGCTCCTCGGGGCGCGTCTTGCTTTGGCCTCTCTCCTGGAGGCGCTCAGTCAGACCGAGTGCTGACATGTAGCAAGAAGCTCCTCGGGGTGCGTCATGCTTGGGCTTCTCTCCTGGAGGCCCTCAGTCAGACCCATTATTGACATGTGGCAAGACGCTCCTCTGGGCGCGTATTGCTTGGGCCTCTCTCCTGGATGCCCTCTGTCAGACCCAGTGTTGACATGTGGCAAGACTCTCCTCGGGGCCCTTCTTGCTTGGGCTTCTCTAATGGAGGCCCTCAGTCAGACCCAGTGTTGACATGTGTCAAGACGCTCCTCGGGGCGTGTCTTGCTTGGGCCTCTCTCCTGGAGGCGCTCAGTCAGAACCAGTGTTGACATGTGGCAAGACGCTCCTCAGGGCGCGTCTTGCTTGGGCCTCTCTCCTGGAGGCGCTCAGTCAGACTGAGTAGTGACATGTGGCCTCACGCTCCTCGGGGCGCGTGTTGCTTGGGCCTCTCTCCTGGAGGCGCTCAGTCAGACCAAGTGGTGACATGTGGAAAGACACTCCTCGGGGCGCGTCTTGCTTGGGCCTCTCTCCTGGAGGCCCTCTGTCAGACCCAGTGTTGACATGTGTCAAGACGCTCCTCGGGGCGCGTCTTGCTTGGGCTTCTCTCCTGGAGGCCCTCAGTCAGACCCATTGTTGACATGTGGCAAGACGCTCCTCGGGGCGCGTGTTGCTTAGGCCTCTCTCCTGGAGGCGCTCAGTCAGACCGAGTGCTGACATGTGGAAAGACGCTCCTCGGGGCGCGTCTCGCTTGGGCTTCTCTCCTGGAGGCGCTCAGAAAGACCCAGTGTTGACATGTGACAAGACGCTCCTCGGGGCGCGTCTTGCTTGGGCCTCTCTCCTGGAGAGGCTCAGTCAGACCCAGTGGTGACATGTGGCAAGACACTCCTCGGGGCGTGTCTTGCTTGGGCCTCTCTCCTGGAGGCCCTCTGTCAGACCGAGTGTTGACATGTGGCAAGACTCTCCTCGGGGCGTGTCTTGCTTGGGCTTCTCTCATGGAGGCCCTCAGTCAGACCCAGTGTTGACGTGTGTCAAGACGCTCCTCGGGGCGTGTCTTGCTTGGGCCTCTCTCCTGGAGGCGCTCAGTCTGACCCAGTGTTGACATGTGGCAAGACGCTCCTCGGGGCGCGTCTTGCTTGGGCTTCTCTCCTGGAGGCCCTCAGTCAGACCCATTGTTGACATATGGCAAGACGCTCCTCGGGGCACGTCTTGCTTGGGCCTCTCTCCTGGAGGCGCTCAAACAGACCGAGTAGTGACATGTGGCAAGACGCTCCTCGGGGCGCGTCTTGCTGGGGCTTCTCTCATGGAGGCACTCAGTCAGACCCAGTGTTGACATGTGGCAAGACGCTCCTCGGGGCGCGTCTTGCTTGGACCTCTCCCCCTGAGGCGCTCAGTCAGACCCAGTGTTGACATTTGGCAAGACACTCCTCGGGGCACGTCTTGCTTGGGCCTCTCTCCTGGAGGCGCTCAAACAGACCGAGTAGTGACATGTGGCAAGACGCTCCTCGGGGCGCGTCTTGCTTGGACCTCTCTCACTGAGGCGCTCAGTCAGACCGAGTAGTGACATGTGGCAAGACGCTCCTCGGGGCGCGTCTTGCTTGGACCTCTCCCCCTGAGGCGCTCAGTCAGACCCAGTGTTGACATTTGGCAAGACACTCCTCGGGGCGCGTCTTGCTTGGGTCTCTCTCATGGAGGCCCTCTGTCAGACCGATTGCTGACATGTGGCAAGAAGCTCCTCGGGGCGCGTCTTGCTTGGGCTTCTCTCCTGGAGGCTCTCAGTAAGAACCATTGTTGACATGTGGCAAGACGCTCCTCGGGGCGCGTCTTGCTTGGGCCTCTCTCCAGAAGGCCCTCAATCAGACCCAGTGTTGACACGTGGCAAGACGCTCCTCGGGGCGCGTCTTACTTGGGCTTCTCTCCTGGAGGCGCTCAGTCAGACTGAGTAGTGACATGTGGCCTGACGCTCCTCGGGGCGCGTCTTGCTTGGGCCTCTCTCCTGGAGGCCCTCTGTCAGACCCAGTGTTGACATGTGTCAAGACGCTCCTCGGGGCGCGTCTTGCTTGGGCTTCTCTCCTGGAGGCCCTCAGTCAGACCCATTGTTGACATGTGGCAAGACGCTCCTCGGGGCGCGTCTTGCTTGGGCCTCTCTCCTGGAGGCGCTCAGTCAGACCTAGTGCTGACATGTGGCAAGACGCTCCTCGGGGCGCGTCTTGCTTGGGCTTCTCTCCTGGAGGCGCTCAGAAAGACCCAGTGTTGACATGTGACAAGACGCTCCTCGGGGCGCGTCTTGCTTGGGCCTCTCTCCTGGAGGCGCTCAGTCAGAACCAGAGGTGACATGTGGCAAGACGCTCCTCGGAGCGCGTCTTGCTTGGGCCTCTCTCCTGGAGGCCCTCTGTCAGACCCAGTGTTGACATGTGGCACGACGCTCCTGCGGGCGCATCTTGCTTGGGCCTCTCTCCTGGAGGCCCTCAGTCAGACCCATTGTTGACATGTGGCAAGACGCTCCTAGGGGCGCGTCTTGCTTGGGCCTCTCTCCTGGAGGCGCTCAGTCAGACCGAGTGCTGACATAAGGCAAGACGCTCCTCGGGGCGCGTCTTGCTTGGGCCTCTCTCCTGGAGGCGCTCAGTCAGACCCAGTGCTGACATGTGGCAAGACGCTCCTCGGGGCGCGTCTTGCTGGGGCCTCTCTCCTGGAGGCGCTCAGTCAGACTGAGTAGTGACATGTGGCCTGACGCTCCTCGGGGCGCGGCTTGCTTGGGCCTCTCTCCTGGAGGCGCTCAGTCAGACCCAGTGTTGACATGTGACAAGACGCTCCTCGGGGCGCGTCTTGCTTGGGCTTCTCTCCTGGAGGCCCTCAGTCAGACCCATTGTTGACATGTGGCAAGACGCTCCTCGGGGCGTGTCTTCCTTGGGCCTCTCTCCTGGAGGCGCTCAGTCAGACCGAGTGCTGACATGAGGAAAGACGCTCCTCGGGGCGCGTCTTGCTTGGGCTTCTCTCCTGGAGGCGCTCAGAAAGACCCAGTGTTGACATGTGACAAGACGCTCCTCGGGGCGCGTCTTGCTTGGGCCTCTCTCCTGGAGGCGCTCAGTCAGACCCAGTGGTGACATGTGGCAAGACACTCCTCGGGGCGCGTCTTGCTTGGGCCTCTCTCCTGGAGGCCCTCTGTCAGACCGAGTGTTGACATGTGGCAAGACTCTCCTCGGGGCGCGTCTTGCTTGGGCTTCTCTCATGGAGGCCCTCAGTCAGACCCAGTGTTGACATGTGTCAAGACGCTCCTCGGGGCGCATCTTGCTTGGGCCTCTCTCCTGGAGGCGCTCAGTCAGACCCAGTGTTGACATGTGACAAGACTCTCCTCGGGGCGCGTCTTGCTTGGGCTTCTCTCCTGGAGGCCCTCAGTCAGACCCATTGTTGACATGTGGCAAGACGCTCCTCGGGGCGCGTCTTGCTTTGGCCTCTCTCCTGGAGGCGCTCAGTCAGACCGAGTGCTGACATGTGGCAAGACGCTCCTCGGGCCGCGTGTTACTTGGGCTTCTCTCCTGGAGGCCCTCAGTCAGACCCATTGTTGACATGTGGCAAGACGCTCCTCGGGGTGCGTCTTGCTTGGGCCTCTCTCCTGGAGGCGCTCAGTCAGACCGAGTGCTGACATGAGGAAAGACGCTCCTCGGGGCGCGTCTTGCTTGGGCTTCTCTCCTGGAGGCGCTCAGAAAGACCCAGTGTTGACATGTGACAAGACGCTCCTCGGGGCGCGTCTTGCTTGGGCCTCTCTCCTGGAGGCGCTCTGTCAGACCCAGTGGTGACATGTGGCAAGACACTCCTCGGGGCGCGTCTTGCTTGGGCCTCTCTCCTGGAGGCCCTCTGTCAGACCGAGTGTTGACATGTGGCAAGACTCTCCTCGGGGCGCGTCTTGCTTGGGCTTCTCTCATGGAGGCCCTCAGTCAGACCCAGTGTTGACATGTGTCAAGACGCTCCTCGGGGCGTGTCTTGCTTGGGCCTCTCTCCTGGAGGCGCTCAGTCTGACCCAGTGCTGACATGTGGCAAGACGCTCCTCGGGGCGCGTCTTGCTTGGGCTTCTCTCCTGGAGGCCCTCAGTCAGACCCATTGTTGACATGTGGCAAGACGCTCCTCGGGGCACGTCTTGCTTGGGCCTCTCTCCTGGAGGCGCTCAAACAGACCGAGTAGTGACATGTGGCAAGACGCTCCTCGGGGCGCATCTTGCTGGGGCTTCTCTCATGGAGGCACTCAGTCAGACCCAGTGTTGACATGTGGCAAGACGCTCCTCGGGGCGCGTCTTGCTTGGACCTTTCTCACTGAGGCGCTCAGTCAGACCGAGTAGTGACATGTGGCAAGAAGCTCCTCGGGGCACGTCTTGCTTGGACCTCTCTCCCTGAGGCGCTCAGTCAGACCCAGTGTTGACATGTGGCACGACGCTCCTGCGGGCGCATCTTGCTTGGGCCTCTCTCCTGGAGGCCCTCAGTCAGACCCATTGTTGACATGTGGCAAGACGCTCCTAGGGGCGCGTCTTGCTTGGGCCTCTCTCCTGGAGGCGCTCAGTCAGACCGAGTGCTGACATAAGGCAAGACGCTCCTCGGGGCGCGTCTTGCTTGGGCCTCTCTCCTGGAGGCGCTCAGTCAGACCCAGTGCTGACATGTGGCAAGACGCTCCTCGGGGCGCGTCTTGCTGGGGCCTCTCTCCTGGAGGCGCTCAGTCAGACTGAGTAGTGACGTGTGGCCTGACGCTCCTCGGGGCGCGGCTTGCTTGGGCCTCTCTCCTGGAGGCGCTCAGTCAGACCCAGTGTTGACATGTGACAAGACGCTCCTCGGGGCGCGTCTTGCTTGGGCTTCTCTCCTGGAGGCCCTCAGTCAGACCCATTGTTGGCATGAGGCAAGACGCTCCTCGGGGCGCGTCTTGCTTTGGCCTCTCCTGGAGGCGCTCAGTCAGACTGAGTAGTGACATGTGGCCTGACGCTCCTCGGGGCACGGCTTGCTTGGGCCTCTCTCCTGGAGGCGCTCAGTCAGACCCAGTGTTGACATGTGACAAGACGCTCCTCGGGGCGCGTCTTGCTTGGGCTTCTCTCCTGGAGGCCCTCAGTCAGACCCATTGTTGACATGAGGCAAGACGCTCCTCGGGGCGCGTCTTGCTGGGGCCTCTCTCCTGGAGGCGCTCAGTCAGACTGAGTAGTGACATGTGGCCTGACGCTCCTCGGGGCGCGGCTTGCTTGGGCCTCTCTCCTGGAGGCGCTCAGTCAGACCCAGTGTTGACATGTGACAAGACGCTCCTCGGGGCGCGTCTTGCTTGGGCTTCTCTCCTGGAGGCCCTCAGTCAGACCCATTGTTGACATGAGGCAAGACGCTCCTCGGGGCGCGTCTTGCTTTGGCCTCTCTCCTGGAGGCGCTCAGTCAGACCGAGTGCTGACATGTGGCAAGACGCTCCTCGGGCCGCGTGTTGCTTGGGCTTCTCTCCTGGAGGCCCTCAGTCAGACCCATTGTTGACATGTGGCAAGACGCTCCTAGGGGCGCGTCTTGCTTGGGCCTCTCTCCTGGAGGCGCTCAGTCAGACCGAGTGCTGACATGAGGAAAGACGCTCCTCGGGGCGCGTCTTGCTTGGGCTTCTCTCCTGGAGGCGCTCAGAAAGACCCAGTGTTGACATGTGACAAGACGCTCCTCGGGGCGCGTCTTGCTTGGCCCTCTCTCCTGGAGGCGCTCAGTCAGACCCAGTGGTGACATGTGGCAAGACACTCCTCGGGGCGCGTCTTGCTTGGGCCTCTCTCCTGGAGGCCCTCTGTCAGACTGAGTGTTGACATGTGGCAAGACTCTCCTCGGGGCGCGTCTTGCTTGGGCTTCTCTCATGGAGGCCCTCAGTCAGACCCAGTGTTGACATGTGTCAAGACGCTCCTCGGGTCGCATCTTGCTTGGGCCTCTCTCCTGGAGGCGCTCAGTCAGACCCAGTGTTGACATGTGACAAGACGCTCCTCGGGGCGCGTCTTGCTTGGACTTCTCTCCTGGAGGCCCTCAGTCAGACCCATTGTTGACATGTGGCGAGACGCTCCTCGGGGCGCGTCTTGCTTTGGCCTCTCTCCTGGAGGCGCTCAGTCAGACCGAGTGCTGACATGTGGCAAGACGCTCCTCGGGCCGCGTGTTGCTTGGGCTTCTCTCCTGGAGGCCCTCAGTCAGACCCATTGTTGACATGTGGCAAGACGCTCCTCGGGGCGCGTCTTGCTTGGGCCTCTCTCCTGGAGGCGCTCTGTCAGACCCAGTGGTGACATGTGGCAAGACACTCCTCGGGGCGCGTCTTGCTTGGGCTTCTCTCATGGAGGCCCTCAGTCAGACCCAGTGTTGACATGTGTCAAGACACTCCTCGGGGCGTGTCTTGCTTGGGCCTCTCTCCTGGAGGCGCTCAGTCTGACCCAGTGCTGACATGTGGCAAGACGCTCCTCGGGGCGCGTCTTGCTTGGGCTTCTCTCCTGGAGGCCCTCAGTCAGACCCATTGTTGACATGTGGCAACACGCTCCTCGGGGCACGTCTTGCTTGGGCCTCTCTCCTGGAGGCGCTCAAAAAGACCGAGTAGTGACATGTGGCAAGACGCTCCTCGGGGCGCGTCTTGCTTGGACCTTTCTCACTGAGGCGCTCAGTCAGACCGAGTAGTGACATGTGGCAAGAAGCTCCTCGGGGCGCGTCTTGCTTGGACCTCTCTCCCTGAGGCGCTCAGTCAGACCCAGTGTTGACATGTGGCACGACGCTCCTGCGGGCGCATCTTGCTTGGGCCTCTCTCCTGGAGGCCCTCAGTCAGACCCATTGTTGACATGTGGCAAGACGCTCCTAGGGGCGCGTCTTGCTTGGGCCTCTCTCCTGGAGGCGCTCAGTCAGACCGAGTGCTGACATAAGGCAAGACGCTCCTCGGGGCGCGTCTTGCTTGGGCCTCTCTCCTGGAGGCGCTCAGTCAGACCCAGTGCTGACATGTGGCAAGACGCTCCTCGGGGCGCGTCTTGCTGGGGCCTCTCTCCTGGAGGCGCTCAGTCAGACTGAGTAGTGACATGTGGCCTGACGCTCCTCGGGGCGCGGCTTGCTTGGGCCTCTCTCCTGGAGGCGCTCAGTCAGACCCAGTGTTGACATGTGACAAGACGCTCCTCGGGGCGCGTCTTGCTTGGGCTTCTCTCCTGGAGTCCCTCAGTCAGACCCATTGTTGACATGAGGCAAGACGCTCCTCGGGGCGCGTCTTGCTTTGGCCTCTCTCCTGGAGGCGCTCAGTCAGACCGAGTGCTGACATGTGGCAAGACGCTCCTCGGGCCGCGTGTTGCTTGGGCTTCTCTCCTGGAGGCCCTCAGTCAGACCCATTGTTGACATGTGGCAAGACGCTCCTCGGGGCGCGTCTTGCTTGGGCCTCTCTCCTGGAGGCGCTCAGTCAGACCGAGTGCTGACATGAGGAAAGACGCTCCTCGGGGCGCGTCTTGCTTGGGCTTCTCTCCTGGAGGCGCTCAGAAAGACCCAGTGTTGACATGTGACAAGACGCTCCTCGGGGCGCGTCTTGCTTGGGCCTCTCTCCTGGAGGCGCTCAGTCAGACCCAGTGGTGACATGTGGCAAGACACTCCTCGGGGCGCGTCTTGCTTGGGCCTCTCTCCTGGAGGCCCTCTGTCAGACCGAGTGTTGACATGTGGCAAGACTCTCCTCGGGGCGCGTCTTGCTTGGGCTTCTCTCATGGAGGCCCTCAGTCAGACCCAGTGTTGACATGTGTCAAGACGCTCCTCGGGGCGCGGCTTGCTTGGGCCTCTCTCCTGGAGGCGCTCAGTCAGACCCAGTGTTGACATGTGACAAGACGCTCCTCGGGGCGCGTCTTGCTTGGGCTTCTCTCCTGGAGGCCCTCAGTCAGACCCATTGTTGACATGTGGCAAGACGCTCCTCGGGCCGCGTGTTGCTTGGGCTTCTCTCCTTGAGGCCCTCTGTCAGACCCATTGTTGACATGTGACAAGACGCTCCTCGGGGCGCGTCTTGCTTGGGCTTCTCTCATGGAGGCCCTCAGTCAGACCCAGTGTTGACATGTGTCAAGACGCTCCTCGGGTCGCATCTTGCTTGGGCCTCTCTCCTGGAGGCGCTCAGTCAGACCCAGTGTTGACATGTGACAAGACGCTCCTCGGGGCGCGTCTTGCTTGGACTTCTCTCCTGGAGGCCCTCAGTCAGACCCATTGTTGACATGTGGCGAGACGCTCCTCGGGGCGCGTCTTGCTTTGGCCTCTCTCCTGGAGGCGCTCAGTCAGACCGAGTGCTGACATGTGGCAAGACGCTCCTCGGGCCGCGTGTTGCTTGGGCTTCTCTCCTGGAGGCCCTCAGTCAGACCCATTGTTGACATGTGGCAAGACGCTCCTCGGGGCGCGTCTTGCTTGGGCCTCTCTCCTGGAGGCGCTCTGTCAGACCCAGTGGTGACATGTGGCAAGACACTCCTCGGGGCGCGTCTTGCTTGGGCTTCTCTCATGGAGGCCCTCAGTCAGACCCAGTGTTGACATGTGTCAAGACACTCCTCGGGGCGTGTCTTGCTTGGGCCTCTCTCCTGGAGGCGCTCAGTCTGACCCAGTGCTGACATGTGGCAAGACGCTCCTCGGGGCGCGTCTTGCTTGGGCTTCTCTCCTGGAGGCCCTCAGTCAGACCCATTGTTGACATGTGGCAACACGCTCCTCGGGGCACGTCTTGCTTGGGCCTCTCTCCTGGAGGCGCTCAAAAAGACCGAGTAGTGACATGTGGCAAGACGCTCCTCGGGGCGCGTCTTGCTTGGACCTTTCTCACTGAGGCGCTCAGTCAGACCGAGTAGTGACATGTGGCAAGAAGCTCCTCGGGGCGCGTCTTGCTTGGACCTCTCTCCCTGAGGCGCTCAGTCAGACCCAGTGTTGACATGTGGCACGACGCTCCTGCGGGCGCATCTTGCTTGGGCCTCTCTCCTGGAGGCCCTCAGTCAGACCCATTGTTGACATGTGGCAAGACGCTCCTAGGGGCGCGTCTTGCTTGGGCCTCTCTCCTGGAGGCGCTCAGTCAGACCGAGTGCTGACATAAGGCAAGACGCTCCTCGGGGCGCGTCTTGCTTGGGCCTCTCTCCTGGAGGCGCTCAGTCAGACCCAGTGCTGACATGTGGCAAGACGCTCCTCGGGGCGCGTCTTGCTGGGGCCTCTCTCCTGGAGGCGCTCAGTCAGACTGAGTAGTGACATGTGGCCTGACGCTCCTCGGGGCGCGGCTTGCTTGGGCCTCTCTCCTGGAGGCGCTCAGTCAGACCCAGTGTTGACATGTGACAAGACGCTCCTCGGGGCGCGTCTTGCTTGGGCTTCTCTCCTGGAGTCCCTCAGTCAGACCCATTGTTGACATGAGGCAAGACGCTCCTCGGGGCGCGTCTTGCTTTGGCCTCTCTCCTGGAGGCGCTCAGTCAGACCGAGTGCTGACATGTGGCAAGACGCTCCTCGGGCCGCGTGTTGCTTGGGCTTCTCTCCTGGAGGCCCTCAGTCAGACCCATTGTTGACATGTGGCAAGACGCTCCTCGGGGCGCGTCTTGCTTGGGCCTCTCTCCTGGAGGCGCTCAGTCAGACCGAGTGCTGACATGAGGAAAGACGCTCCTCGGGGCGCGTCTTGCTTGGGCTTCTCTCCTGGAGGCGCTCAGAAAGACCCAGTGTTGACATGTGACAAGACGCTCCTCGGGGCGCGTCTTGCTTGGGCCTCTCTCCTGGAGGCGCTCAGTCAGACCCAGTGGTGACATGTGGCAAGACACTCCTCGGGGCGCGTCTTGCTTGGGCCTCTCTCCTGGAGGCCCTCTGTCAGACCGAGTGTTGACATGTGGCAAGACTCTCCTCGGGGCGCGTCTTGCTTGGGCTTCTCTCATGGAGGCCCTCAGTCAGACCCAGTGTTGACATGTGTCAAGACGCTCCTCGGGGCGCGGCTTGCTTGGGCCTCTCTCCTGGAGGCGCTCAGTCAGACCCAGTGTTGACATGTGACAAGACGCTCCTCGGGGCGCGTCTTGCTTGGGCTTCTCTCCTGGAGGCCCTCAGTCAGACCCATTGTTGACATGTGGCAAGACGCTCCTCGGGCCGCGTGTTGCTTGGGCTTCTCTCCTTGAGGCCCTCTGTCAGACCCATTGTTGACATGTGACAAGACGCTCCTCGGGGCGCGTCTTGCTTGGGCCTCTCTCCTGGAGGCGCTCAGTCAGACCGAGTGCTGACATGAGGAAAGACGCTCCTCGGGGCGCGTCTTGCTTGGGCTTCTCTCCCGGAGGCGCTCAGAAAAACCCAGTGTTGACATGTGACAAGACGCTCCTCGGGGCGCGTCTTGCTTGGGCCTCTCTCCTGTAGGCGCTCAGTCAGACCCAGTGGTGACATGTGGCAAGACACTCCTCGGGGCGCGTCTTGCTTGTGCCTCTCTCCTGGAGGCCCTCTGTAAGACCGAGTGTTGACATGTGGCAAGACTCTCCTCGGGGCGTGTCTTGCTTGGGCCTCTCTCCTGGAGGCGCTGAGTCTGACCCAGTGCTGACATGTGGCAAGACGCTCCTCGGGGCGCGTCTTGCTTGGGCTTCTCTCCTGGAGGCCCTCAGTCAGACCCATTGTTGACATGTGGCAAGACGCTCCTCGGGGCACGTCTTGCTTGGGCCTCTCTCCTGGAGGCGCTCAAACAGACCGAGTAGTGACATGTGGCAAGACGCTCCTCGGGGCGCGTCTTGCTGGGGCTTCTCTCATGGAGGCACTCAGTCAGACCCAGTGTTGACATGTGGCAAGACGCTCCTCGGGGCGCGTCTTGCTTGGACCTCTCTCACTGAGAAGCTCAGTCAGACCGAGTAGTGACATGTGGCAAGACGCTCCTCGGGGCGCGTCTTGCTTGGACCTCTCTCCCTGAGGCGCTCAGTCAGACCCAGTGTTGACATTTGGCAAGACACTCCTCGGGGCGCGTCTTGCTTGGGCCTCTCTCCAGAAGGCCCTCAATCAGACCCAGTGTTGACACGTGGCAAGACGCTCCTCGGGGCGCGTGTTACTTGGGCCTCTCTCCTGGAGGCGCTCAGTCAGACCGAGTAGTGACAAGTGGCAAGACGTTCCTCAGGGCGCGTCTTGCTTGGACCTCCCTCCTGGAGGCGCTCAGTCAGACCGAGTAGTGACATGTGGCAAGACGCTCCTCGGGGCGCGTCTTTCTTGGGCCTCTCTCCTGGAGGCGCTCAGTCAGACACAGTGTTGACATGTGGCAAGACACTCCTCGGGGCGCGTCTTGCTTGGGCCTCTCTCATGGAGGCCCTCTGTCAGACCCAGTGTTGACATATGTCAAGACGCTCCTCGGGGCGCGTCTTGCTTTGGCCTCTCTCCTGGAGGCGCTCAGTCAGACCGAGTGCTGACATGTAGCAAGAAGCTCCTCGGGGTGCGTCATGCTTGGGCTTCTCTCCTGGAGGCCCTCAGTCAGACCCATTATTGACATGTGGCAAGACGCTCCTCTGGGCGCGTATTGCTTGGGCCTCTCTCCTGGATGCCCTCTGTCAGACCCAGTGTTGACATGTGGCAAGACTCTCCTCGGGGCCCTTCTTGCTTGGGCTTCTCTAATGGAGGCCCTCAGTCAGACCCAGTGTTGACATGTGTCAAGACGCTCCTCGGGGCGTATCTTTCTTGGGCCTCTCTCCTGGAGGCGCTCAGTCAGACCCAGTGTTGACATGTGGCAAGACGCTCCTCGGGGCGCTTCTTGCTTGGGCTTCTCTCCTGGAGGCCCTCAGTCAGACCCATTGTTGACATGTGGCAAGACGCTCCTCGGGGCATGTCTTGCTTGGGCCTCTCTCCTGGAGGCGCTCAGTCAGACCGAGTAGTGACATGTGGCAAGAAGCTCCTCGGGGTGCATCTTGCTGGGGCTTCTCTCATGGAGGCACTCAGTCAGACCCAGTGTTGACATGTGGCAAGACGCTCCTCGGGGCGCGTGTTGCTTGGACCTCTCTCCTGGAGGCCCTCAGTCAGACCGAGTAGTGACATGTGGCAAGACGCTCCTCGGGGCGCGTCTTGCTTGGGCCTCTCTCCTGGAGGCGCTCAGCCAGACCCAGTGCTGACATGTGAAAAGAAGCTCCTCGGGGCGCGTCTTGCTTGGGCTTCTCTCCTGGAGGCCCTCAGTAAGACCCATTGTTGACATGTGGCAAGACGCTCCTCAGGGCGCGTCTTGCTTGGGCCTCTCTCCTGGAGGCGCTCAGTCAGACCCATTGTTGACATGTGGCAAGACGCTCCTCGGGGCGCGTCTTGCTTGGGCCTCTCTCCTGGAGGCGCTCAGTCAGACCGAGTGCTGACATGAGGAAAGACGCTCCTCGTGGCGCGTCTTGCTTGGGCTTCTCTCCCGGAGGCGCTCAGAAAGACCCAGTGTTGACATGTGTCAAGACGCTCCTCGGGGCGTGTCTTGCTTGGGCCTCTCTCCTGGAGGCGCTGAGTCTGACCCAGTGCTGACATGTGGCAAGACGCTCCTCGGGGCGCGTCTTGCTTGGGCTTCTCTCCTGGAGGCCCTCAGTCAGACCCATTGTTGACATGTGGCAAGACGCTCCTCGGGGCACGTCTTGCTTGGGCCTCTCTCCTGGAGGCGCTCAAACAGACCGAGTAGTGACATGTGGCAAGACGCTCCTCGGGGCGCGTCTTGCTGGGGCTTCTCTCATGGAGGCACTCAGTCAGACCCAGTGTTGACATGTGGCAAGACGCTCCTCGGGGCGCGTCTTGCTTGGACCTCTCTCACTGAGAAGCTCAGTCAGACCGAGTAGTGACATGTGGCAAGACGCTCCTCGGGGCGCGTCTTGCTTGGACCTCTCTCCCTGAGGCGCTCAGTCAGACCCAGTGTTGACATTTGGCAAGACACTCCTCGGGGCGCGTCTTGCTTGGGCCTCTCTCCAGAAGGCCCTCAATCAGACCCAGTGTTGACACGTGGCAAGACGCTCCTCGGGGCGCGTGTTACTTGGGCCTCTCTCCTGGAGGCGCTCAGTCAGACCGAGTAGTGACATGTGGCAAGACGTTCCTCAGGGCGCGTCTTGCTTGGACCTCCCTCCTGGAGGCGCTCAGTCAGACCGAGTAGTGACATGTGGCAAGACGCTCCTCGGGGCGCGTCTTTCTTGGGCCTCTCTCCTGGAGGCGCTCAGTCAGACACAGTGTTGACATGTGGCAAGACACTCCTCGGGGCGCGTCTTGCTTGGGCCTCTCTCATGGAGGCCCTCTGTCAGACCCAGTGTTGACATGTGTCAAGACGCTCCTCGGGGCGCGTCTTGCTTTGGCCTCTCTCCTGGAGGCGCTCAGTCAGACCGAGTGCTGACATGTAGCAAGAAGCTCCTCGGGGTGCGTCATGCTTGGGCTTCTCTCCTGGAGGCCCTCAGTCAGACCCATTATTGACATGTGGCAAGACGCTCCTCTGGGCGCGTATTGCTTGGGCCTCTCTCCTGGATGCCCTCTGTCAGACCCAGTGTTGACATGTGGCAAGACTCTCCTCGGGGCCCTTCTTGCTTGGGCTTCTCTAATGGAGGCCCTCAGTCAGACCCAGTGTTGACATGTGTCAAGACGCTCCTCGGGGCGTATCTTGCTTGGGCCTCTCTCCTGGAGGCGCTCAGTCAGACCCAGTGTTGACATGTGGCAAGACGCTCCTCGGGGCGCTTCTTGCTTGGGGTTCTCTCCTGGAGGCCCTCAGTCAGACCCATTGTTGACATGTGGCAAGACGCTCCTCGGGGCATGTCTTGCTTGGGCCTCTCTCCTGGAGGCGCTCAGTCAGACCGAGTAGTGACATGTGGCAAGAAGCTCCTCGGGGTGCATCTTGCTGGGGCTTCTCTCATGGAGGCACTCAGTCAGACCCAGTGTTGACATGTGGCAAGACGCTCCTCGGGGCGCGTGTTGCTTGGACCTCTCTTCTGGAGGCCCTCAGTCAGACCGAGTAGTGACATGTGGCAAGACGCTCCTCGGGGCGCGTCTTGCTTGGGCCTCTCTCCTGGAGGCGCTCAGTCAGACCCAGTGCTGACATGTGAAAAGAAGCTCCTCGGGGCGCGTCTTGCTTGGGCTTCTCTCCTGGAGGCCCTCAGTAAGACCCATTGTTGACATGTGGCAAGACGCTCCTCGGGGCGCGTCTTGCTTGGGCCTCTCTCCTGGAGGCGCTCAGTCAGACCGAGTGCTGACATGTGGAAAGACGCTCCTCGGGGCGCGTCTCGCTTGGCTTCTCTCCTGGAGGCGCTCAGAAAGACCCAGTGTTGACATGTGACAAGACGCTCCTCGGGGCGCGTCTTGCTTGGGCCTCTCTCCTGGAGAGGCTCAGTCAGACCCAGTGGTGACATGTGGCAAGACACTCCTCGGGGCGCGTCTTGCTTGGGCCTCTCTCCTGGAGGCCCTCTGTCAGACAGAGTGTTGACATGTGGCAAGACTCTCCTCGGGGCGTGTCTTGCTTGGGCTTCTCTCATGGAGGCCCTCAGTCAGACCCAGTGTTGACATGTGGCAAGACGCTCCTCGGGGCACGTCTTGCTTGGGCCTCTCTCCTGGAGGCGCTCAAACAGACCGAGTAGTGACATGTGGCAAGACGCTCCTCGGGGCGCGTCTTGCTGGGGCTTCTCTCATGGAGGCACTCAGTCAGACCCAGTGTTGACATGTGGCAAGACGCTCCTCGGGGCGCGTCTTGCTTGGACCGCTCTCACTGAGGCGCTCAGTCAGACCGAGTAGTGAAATGTGGCAAGACGCTCCTCGGGGCGAGTCTTGCTTGGACCTCCCTCCTGGAGGCGCTCAGTCAGACCGAGTAGTGACATGTGGCAAGACGCTCCTCGGGGCGCGTCTTGCTTGGGCCTCTCTCACTGAGGCGCTCAGTCAGACCGAGTAGTGACGTGTGGCAGGACGCTCCTCGGGGCGAGTCTTGCTTGGACCTCTCTCCCTGAGGCGCTCAGTCAGACCCAGTGTTGGCATTTGGCAAGACACTCCTCGGGGCGCGTCTTGCTTGGGCCTCTCTCCAGAAGGCCCTCAATCAGACCCAGTGTTGACACGTGGCAAGACGCTCCTCGGGGCGCGTCTTACTTGGGCCTCTCTCCTGGAGGCGCTCAGTCAGACCGAGTAGTGACATGTGGCAAGACGTTCCTCGGGGCGCGTCTTGCTTTGACCTCCCTCCTGGAGGCGCTCAGTCAGACCGAGTAGTGACATGTGGCAAGACGCTCCTCGGGGCGCGTCTTGCTTGGGCCTCTCTCCTGGAGGCGCTCAGTCAGACACAGTGTTGACATGTGGCAAGACACTCCTCGGGGCGCGTCTTGCTTGGGCCTCTCTCATGGAGGCCCTCTGTCAGACCCAGTGTTCACATGTGTCAAGACGCTCCTCGGGGCGCGTCTTGCTTTGGCCTCTCTCCTGGAGGCGCTCAGTCAGACCGAGTGCTGACATGTAGCAAGAAGCTCCTCGGGGTGCGTCATGCTTGGGCTTCTCTCCTGGAGGCCCTCAGTCAGACCCATTATTGACATGTGGCAAGACGCTCCTCTGGGCGCGTATTGCTTGGGCCTCTCTCCTGGATGCCCTCTGTCAGACCCAGTGTTGACATGTGGCAAGACTCTCCTCGGGGCCCTTCTTGCTTGGGCTTCTCTAATGGAGGCCCTCAGTCAGACCCAGTGTTGACATGTGTCAAGACGCTCCTCGGGGCGTGTCTTGCTTGGGCCTCTCTCCTGGAGGCGCTAAGTCAGACCCAGTGTTGACATGTGGCAAGACGCTCCTCAGGGCGCGTCTTGCTTGGGCCTCTCTCCTGGAGGCGCTCAGTCAGACTGAGTAGTGACATGTGGCCTGACGCTCCTCGGGGCGCGTGTTGCTTGGGCCTCTCTCCTGGAGGCGCTCAGTCAGACCAAGTGGTGACATGTGGCAAGACACTCCTCGGGGCGCATCTTGCTTGGGCCTCTCTCCTGGAGGCCCTCTGTCAGACCCAGTGTTGACATGTGTCAAGACGCTCCTCGGGGCGCGTCTTGCTTGGGCTTCTCTCCTGGAGGCCCTCAGTCAGACCCATTGTTGACATGTGGCAAGACGCTCCTCGGGGCGCGTGTTGCTTAGGCTTCTCTCCTGGAGGCCCTCAGTCAAACCCATTGTTGACATGTGGCAAGACGCTCCTCGGGGCGCGTCTTGCTTGGGCCTCTCTCCTGGAGGCGCTCAGTCAGACCGAGTGCTGACATGTGGAAAGACGCTCCTCGGGGCGCGTCTTGCTTGGGCTTCTCTCCTGGAGGCGCTCAGAAAGACCCAGTGTTGACATGTGACAAGACGCTTTTCGGGGCGCGTCTTGCTTGGGCCTCTCTTCTGGAGAGGCTCAGTCAGACCCAGTGGTGACATGTGGCAAGACACTCCTCGGGGCGCGTCTTGCTTGGGCCTCTCTCCTGGAGGCCCTCTGTCAGACCGAGTGTTGACATGTGGAAAGACTCTCCTCGGGGCGTGTCTTGCTTGGGCTTCTCTCATGGAGGCCCTCAGTCAGACCCAGTGTTGACATGTGTCAAGACGCTCCTCGGGGCGTGTCTTGCTTGGGCCTCTCTCCTGGAGGCGCTCAGTCTGACCCAGTGTTGACATGTGGCAAGACGCTCCTCGGGGCGCGTCTTGCTTGGGCTTCTCTCCTGGAGGCCCTCAGTCAGACCCATTGTTGACATGTGGCAAGACGCTCCTCGGGGCACGACTTGCTTGGGCCTCTCTCCTGGAGGCGCTCAAACAGACCGAGTAGTGACATGTGGCAAGACGCTCCTCGGGGCGCGTCTTGCTGGGGCTTCTCTCATGGAGGCACTCAGTCAGACCCAGTGTTGACATGTGGCAAGACGCTGCTCGGGGCGCGTCTTGCTTGGACCTCTCTCACTGAGGCGCTCAGTCAGACCGAGTAGTGACATGTGGCAAGACGCTCCTCGGGGCGCGTCTTGCTTGGACCTCTCTCCCTGAGGCGCTCAGTCAGACCCAGTGTTGACATTTGGCAAGACACTCCTCAGGGCGCGTCTTGCTTGGGCTTCTCTCCTGGAGGCTCTCAGTAAGAACCATTGTTGACATGTGGCAAGACGCTCCTCGGGGCGCGTCTTGCTTGGGCCTCTCTCCAGAAGGCCCTCAATCAGACCCAGTGTTGACACGTGGCAGGACGCTCCTCGGGGCGCGTCTTACTTGGGCTTCTCTCCTGGAGGCGCTCAATTAGACTGAGTAGTGACATGTGGCCTGACGCTCCTCGGGGCGCGTGTTGCTTGGGCCTCTCTCCTGGAGGCGCTCAGTCAGACCAAGTGGTGACATGTGGCAAGACGCTCCTCGGGGCGCGTCTTGCTTTGGCCTCTCTCCTGGAGGCGCTCAGTCAGACTGAGTGCTGACATGTGGCAAGACGCTCCTCGGGCCGCGTGTTGTTTGGGCTTCTCTCCTGGAGGCCCTCAGTCAGACCCATTGTTGACATGTGGCAAGATGCTCCTCGGGGCGCGTCTTGCTTCGGCCTCTCTCCTGGAGGCGCTCAGTCAGACCGAGTGCTGACATGAGGAAAGACGCTCCTCGGGGCGCGTCTTGCTTGGAGTTCTCTCCTGGAGGCGCTCAGAAAGACCCAGTGTTGACATGTGACAAGACGCTCCTCGGGGCGCGTCTTGCTTGGGCCTCTCTCCTGGAGGCGCTCAGTCAGACCCAGTGGTGACATGTGGCAAGACACTCCTCGGGGCGCGTCTTGCTTGGGCCTCTCTCCTGGAGGCCCTCTGTCAGACCGAGTGTTGACATGTGGCAAGACTCTCCTCGGGGCGCGTCTTGCTTGGGCTTCTCTCATGGAGGCCCTCAGTCAGACCCAGTGTTGACATGTGTCAAGATGCTCCTCGGGGCGCGTCTTGCTTGGGCCTCTCTCCTGGAGGCGCTCAGTCTGACCCAGTGCTGACATGTGGCAAGACGCTCCTCGGGGCGCGTCTTGCTTGGGCTTCTCTCCTGGAGGCCCTCAGTCAGACCCATTGTTGACATGTGGCAAGACGCTCCTCGGGGCACGTCTTGCTTGGGCCTCTCTCCTGGAGGCGCTCAAACAGACCGAGTAGTGACATGTGGCAAGACGCTCCTCGGGGCGCGTCTTGCTGGGGCTTCTCTCATGGAGGCACTCAGTCAGACCCAGTGTTGACATGTGGCAAGACGCTCCTCGGGGCGCGTCTTGCTTGGACCTCTCTCCCTGAGGCGCTCAGTCAGACCCAGTGTTGACATTTGGCAAGACACTCCTCGGGGCGCGTCTTGCTTGGTTCTCTCTCCAGAAGGCCCTCAATCAGACCCAGTGTTGACACGTGGCAAGACGCTCCTCGGGGCGCGTCTTACTTGGGCCTCTCTCCTGGAGGCGCTCAGTCAGACCGAGTAGTGACATGTGGCAAGACGCTCCTCGGGGCGTGTCTTTCTTGGGCCTCTCTCCTGGAGGCGCTCAGTCAGACACAGTGTTGACATGTGGCAAGACACTCCTCGGGGCGTGTCTTGCTTGGGCCTCTCTCATGGAGGCCCTCTGTCAGACCCAGTGTTGACATGTGTCAAGACGCTCCTCGGGGCGCTTCTTGCTTTGGCCTCTCTCCTGGAGGCGCTCAGTCAGACCGAGTGCTGACATGTAGCAAGAAGCTCCTCGGGGTGCGTCATGCTTGGGCTTCTCTCCTGGAGGCCCTCAGTCAGACCCATTATTGACATGTGGCAAGACGCTCCTCTGGGCGCGTATTGCTTGGGCCTCTCTCCTGGATGCCCTCTGTCAGACCCAGTGTTGACATGTGGCAAGACTCTCCTCGGGGCCCTTCTTGCTTGGGCTTCTCTAATGGAGGCCCTCAGTCAGACCCAGTGTTGACATGTGTCAAGACGCTCCTCGGGGCGTGTCTTGCTTGGGCCTCTCTCCTGGAGGCGCTCAGTCAGACCCAGTGTTGACATGTGGCAAGACGCTCCTTGGGGCGCTTCTTGCTTGGGCTTCTCTCCTGGAGGCCCTCAGTCAAACCCATTGTTGACATGTGGCAAGACGCTCCTCGGGGCATGTCTTGCTTGGGCCTCTCTCCTGGAGGCGCTCAGTCAGACCGAGTAGTGACATGTGGCAAGAAGCTCCTCGGGGCGCATCTTGCTGGGGCTTCTCTCATGGAGGCACTCAGTCAGACCCAGTGTTGACATGTGGCAAGACGCTCCTCGGGGCGCGTGTTGCTTGGACCTCTCTCCTGGAGGCCCTCAGTCAGACCGAGTAGTGACATGTGGCAAGACGCTCCTCGGGGCGCGTCTTGCTTGGGCCTCTCTCCTGGAGGCGCTCAGTCAGACCCAGTGCTGACATGTGAAAAGAAGCTCCTCGGGGCGCGTCTTGCTTGGGCTTCTCTCCTGGAGGCCCTCAGTAAGACCCATTGTTGACATGTGGCAAGACGCTCCTCGGGGCGCGTCTTGCTTGGGCCTCTCTCCAGAAGGCCCTCAGTCAGACCGAGTGCTGACATGTGGAAAGACGCTCCTCGGGGCGCGTCTCGCTTGGGCCTCTCTCCTGGAGGCGCTCAGTCAGACCGAGTGCTGACATGTGGCAAGACGCTCCTCGGGCCGCGTGTTGCTTAGGCTTCTCTCCTGGAGGCCCTCAGTCAAACCCATTGTTGACATGTGGCAAGACGCTCCTCGGGGCGCTTCTTGCTTGGGCCTCTCTCCTGGAGGCGCTCAGTCAGACCGAGTGCTGACATGTGGAAAGACGCTCCTCGGGGCGCGTCTCGCTTGGGCCTCTCTCCTGGAGGCGCTCAGAAAGACCCAGTGTTGACATGTGACAAGACGCTCCTCGGGGCGTGTCTTGCTTGGGCCTCTCTCCTGGAGAGGCTCAGTCAGACCCAGTGGTGACATGTGGCAAGACACTCCTCGGGGCGCGTCTTGCTTGGGCCTCTCTCCTGGAGGCCCTCTGTCAGACCGAGTGTTGACATGTGGCAAGACTCTCCTCGGGGCGTGTCTTGCTTGGGCTTCTCTCATGGAGGCCCTCAGTCAGACCCAGTGTTGACATGTGGCAAGACGCTCCTCGGGGCACGTCTTGCTTGGGCCTCTCTCCTGGAGGCGCTCAAACAGACAGAGTAGTGACATGTGGCAAGACGCACCTCGGGGTGCGTCTTACCTGGGCCTCTCTCCTGGAGGCGCTCAGTCAGACCGAGTAGTGACATGTGGCAAGACGTTCCTCGGGGCGCGTCTTGCTTGGACCTCCCTCCTGGAGGCGCTCAGTCAGACCGAGTAGTGACATGTGGAAAGACGCTCCTCGGGGCGCGTCTTGCTTGGGCCTCTCTCCTGGAGGCGCTCAGTCAGACACAGTGTTGACATGTGGCAAGACACTCCTCGGGGCGCGTCTTGCTTGGGCCTCTCTCATGGAGGCCCTCTGTCAGACCCAGTGTTGACATGTGTCAAGACGCTCCTCGGGGCGCGTCTTGCTTTGGCCTCTCTCCTGGAGGCGCTCAGTCAGACGGAGTGCGGACATGTAGCAAGAAGCTCCTCGGGGTGCGTCATGCTTGGGCTTCTCTCCTGGAGGCCCTCAGTCAGACCCATTATTGACATGTGGCAAGACGCTCCTCTGGGCGCGTATTGCTTGGGCCTCTCTCCTGGATGCCCTCTGTCAGACCCAGTGTTGACATGTGGCAAGACTCTCCTCGGGGCCCTTCTTGCTTGGGCTTCTCTAATGGAGGCCCTCAGTCAGACCCAGTGTTGACATGTGTCAAGACGCTCCTCGGGGCGTGTCTTGCTTGGGCCTCTCTCCTGGAGGCGCTCAGTCAGACCCAGTGTTGACATGTGGCAAGACGCTCCTCGGGGCGCTTCTTGCTTGGGCTTCTCTCCTGGAGGCCCTCAGTCAGACCCATTGTTGACAAGTGGCAAGACGCTCCTCGGGGCATGTCTTGCTTGGGCCTCTCTCCTGGAGGCGCTCAATCAGACCGAGTAGTGACATGTGGCAAGAAGCTCCTCGGGGCGCATCTTGCTGGGGCTTCTCTCATGGAGGCACTCAGTCAGACCCAGTGTTGACATGTGGCAAGACGCTCCTCGGGGCGCGTGTTGCTTGGACCTCTCTCCTGGAGGCGCTCAGTCAGACCGAGTAGTGACATGTGGCAAGACGCTCCTCGGGGCGCGTCTTGCTTGGGCCTCTCTCCTGGAGGCGCTCAGTCGGACCCAGTGCTGACATGTGAAAAGAAGCTCCTCGGGGCGCGTCTTGCTTGGGCTTCTCTCCTGGAGGCCCTCAGTAAGACCCATTGTTGACATGTGGCAAGACGCTCCTCGGGGCGCGTCTTGCTTGGGCCTCTCTCCAGAAGGCCCTCAATCAGACCCAGTGTTGACACGTGGCAAGACGCTCCTCAGGGCGCGTCTTGATTGGGCCTCTCTCCTGGAGGCACTCAGTCAGACTGAGTAGTGACATGTGGCCTGACGCTCCTCGGGGCGCGTGTTGCTTGGGCCTCTCTCCTGGAGGCGCTCAGTCAGACCAAGTGGTGACATGTGGCAAGACGCTCCTCGGGGCGCGTCTTGCTTTGGCCTCTCTCCTGGAGGCGCTCAGTCAGACCGAGTGCTGACATGTGGCAAGACGCTCCTCGGGCCGCGTGTTGCTTGGGCTTCTCTCCTGGAGGCCCTCAGTCAGACCCATTGTTGACATGTGGCAAGACGCTCCTCGGGGCGCGTCTTGCTTCGGCCTCTCTCCTGGAGGCGCTCAGTCAGACCGAGTGCTGACATGAGGAAAGACGCTCCTCGGGGCGCGTCTTGCTTGGGCTTCTCTCCTGGAGGCGCTCAGAAAGACCCAGTGTTGACATGTGACAAGACGCTCCTCGGGGCGCGTCTTGCTTGGGCCTCTCTCC
Source organism: Nothobranchius furzeri (assembly GCF_043380555.1). Taxonomy (NCBI): domain Eukaryota; kingdom Metazoa; phylum Chordata; class Actinopteri; order Cyprinodontiformes; family Nothobranchiidae; genus Nothobranchius; species Nothobranchius furzeri. The sequence continues at coordinate 21,183,941 of NC_091747.1, read as the reverse complement.
TGGAGGCGCTCAGTCAGACCCAGTGGTGACATGTGGCAAGACACTCCTCGGGGCGCGTCTTGCTTGGGCCTCTCTCCTGGAGGCCCTCTGTCAGACCGAGTGTTGACATGTGGCAAGACTCTCCTCGGGGCGCGTCTTGCTTGGGCTTCTCTCATGGAGGCCCTCAGTCAGACCCAGTGTTGACATGTGTAAAGACGCTCCTCGGAGCGCGTCTTGCTTGGGCCTCTCTCCTGGAGGCGCTCAGTCTGACCCAGTGCTGACATGTGGCAAGACGCTCCTCGGGGCGCGTCTTGCTTGGGCTTCTCTCCTGGAGGCCCTCAGTCAGACCCATTGTTGACATGTGGCAAGACGCTCCTCGGGGCACGTCTTGCTTGGGCCTCTCTCCTGGAGGCGCTCAAACAGACCGAGTAGTGACATGTGGCAAGACGCTCCTCGGGGCGTGTCTTGCTGGGGCTTCTCTCATGGAGGCACTCAGTCAGACCCAGTGTTGACATGTGGCAAGACGCTCCTCGGGGCGCGTCTTGCTTGGACCTCTCTCACTGAGGCGCTCAGTCAGACCGAGTAGTGACATGTGGCAAGACGCTCCTCGGGGCGCGTCTTGCTTGGACCTCTCTCCCTGAGGCGCTCAGTCAGACCCAGTGTTGACATTTGGCAAGACACTCCTCGGGGTGCGTCTTGCTTGGTTCTCTCTCCAGAAGGCCCTCAATCAGACCCAGTGTTGACACGTGGCAAGACGCTCCTCGGGGTGCGTCTTACTTGGGCCTCTCTCCTGGAGGCGCTCAGTCAGACCGAGTAGTGACATGTGGCAAGAAGTTCCTCGGGGCGCGTCTTGCTTGGACCTCCCTCCTGGAGGCGCTCAGTCAGACCGAGTAGTGACATGTGGCAAGACGCTCCTCGGGGCGTGTCTTTCTTGGGCCTCTCTCCTGGAGGCGCTCAGTCAGACACAGTGTTGACATGTGGCAAGACACTCCTCGGGGCGCGTCTTGCTTGGGCCTCTCTCATGGAGGCCCTCTGTCAGACCCAGTGTTGACATGTGTCAAGACGCTCCTCGGGGCGCGTCTTGCTTTGGCCTCTCTCCTGGAGGCGCTCAGTCAGACCGAGTGCTGACATGTAGCAAGAAGCTCCTCGGGGTGCGTCATGCTTGGGCTTCTCTCCTGGAGGCCCTCAGTCAGACCCATTATTGACATGTGGCAAGACGCTCCTCTGGGCGCGTATTGCTTGGGCCTCTCTCCTGGATGCCCTCTGTCAGACCCAGTGTTGACATGTGGCAAGACTCTCCTCGGGGCCCTTCTTGCTTGGGCTTCTCTAATGGAGGCCCTCAGTCAGACCCAGTGTTGACATGTGTCAAGACGCTCCTCGGGGCGTGTCTTGCTTGGGCCTCTCTCCTGGAGGCGCTCAGTCAGACCCAGTGTTGACATGTGGCAAGACGCTCCTCGGGGCGCTTCTTGCTTGGGCTTCTCTCCTGGAGGCCCTCAGTCAGACCCATTGTTGACAAGTGGCAAGACGCTCCTCGGGGCATGTCTTGCTTGGGCCTCTCTCCTGGAGGCGCTCAATCAGACCGAGTAGTGACATGTGGCAAGAAGCTCCTCGGGGCGCATCTTGCTGGGGCTTCTCTCATGGAGGCACTCAGTCAGACCCAGTGTTGACATGTGGCAAGACGCTCCTCGGGGCGCGTGTTGCTTGGACCTCTCTCCTGGAGGCGCTCAGTCAGACCGAGTAGTGACATGTGGCAAGACGCTCCTCGGGGCGCGTCTTGCTTGGGCCTCTCTCCTGGAGGCGCTCAGTCGGACCCAGTGCTGACATGTGAAAAGAAGCTCCTCGGGGCGCGTCTTGCTTGGGCTTCTCTCCTGGAGGCCCTCAGTAAGACCCATTGTTGACATGTGGCAAGACGCTCCTCGGGGCGCGTCTTGCTTGGGCCTCTCTCCAGAAGGCCCTCAATCAGACCCAGTGTTGACACGTGGCAAGACGCTCCTCAGGGCGCGTCTTGATTGGGCCTCTCTCCTGGAGGCACTCAGTCAGACTGAGTAGTGACATGTGGCCTGACGCTCCTCGGGGCGCGTGTTGCTTGGGCCTCTCTCCTGGAGGCGCTCAGTCAGACCAAGTGGTGACATGTGGCAAGACGCTCCTCGGGGCGCGTCTTGCTTTGGCCTCTCTCCTGGAGGCGCTCAGTCAGACCGAGTGCTGACATGTGGCAAGACGCTCCTCGGGCCGCGTGTTGCTTGGGCTTCTCTCCTGGAGGCCCTCAGTCAGACCCATTGTTGACATGTGGCAAGACGCTCCTCGGGGCGCGTCTTGCTTCGGCCTCTCTCCTGGAGGCGCTCAGTCAGACCGAGTGCTGACATGAGGAAAGACGCTCCTCGGGGCGCGTCTTGCTTGGGCTTCTCTCCTGGAGGCGCTCAGAAAGACCCAGTGTTGACATGTGACAAGACGCTCCTCGGGGCGCGTCTTGCTTGGGCCTCTCTCCTGGAGGCGCTCAGTCAGACCCAGTGGTGACATGTGGCAAGACACTCCTCGGGGCGCGTCTTGCTTGGGCCTCTCTCCTGGAGGCCCTCTGTCAGACCGAGTGTTGACATGTGGCAAGACTCTCCTCGGGGCGCGTCTTGCTTGGGCTTCTCTCATGGAGGCCCTCAGTCAGACCCAGTGTTGACATGTGTAAAGACGCTCCTCGGAGCGCGTCTTGCTTGGGCCTCTCTCCTGGAGGCGCTCAGTCTGACCCAGTGCTGACATGTGGCAAGACGCTCCTCGGGGCGCGTCTTGCTTGGGCTTCTCTCCTGGAGGCCCTCAGTCAGACCCATTGTTGACATGTGGCAAGACGCTCCTCGGGGCACGTCTTGCTTGGGCCTCTCTCCTGGAGGCGCTCAAACAGACCGAGTAGTGACATGTGGCAAGACGCTCCTCGGGGCGTGTCTTGCTGGGGCTTCTCTCATGGAGGCACTCAGTCAGACCCAGTGTTGACATGTGGCAAGACGCTCCTCGGGGCGCGTCTTGCTTGGACCTCTCTCACTGAGGCGCTCAGTCAGACCGAGTAGTGACATGTGGCAAGACGCTCCTCGGGGCGCGTCTTGCTTGGACCTCTCTCCCTGAGGCGCTCAGTCAGACCCAGTGTTGACATTTGGCAAGACACTCCTCGGGGTGCGTCTTGCTTGGTTCTCTCTCCAGAAGGCCCTCAATCAGACCCAGTGTTGACACGTGGCAAGACGCTCCTCGGGGTGCGTCTTACTTGGGCCTCTCTCCTGGAGGCGCTCAGTCAGACCGAGTAGTGACATGTGGCAAGAAGTTCCTCGGGGCGCGTCTTGCTTGGACCTCCCTCCTGGAGGCGCTCAGTCAGACCGAGTAGTGACATGTGGCAAGACGCTCCTCGGGGCGTGTCTTTCTTGGGCCTCTCTCCTGGAGGCGCTCAGTCAGACACAGTGTTGACATGTGGCAAGACACTCCTCGGGGCGCGTCTTGCTTGGGCCTCTCTCATGGAGGCCCTCTGTCAGACCCAGTGTTGACATGTGTCAAGACGCTCCTCGGGGCGCGTCTTGCTTTGGCCTCTCTCCTGGAGGCGCTCAGTCAGACCGAGTGCTGACATGTAGCAAGAAGCTCCTCGGGGTGCGTCATGCTTGGGCTTCTCTCCTGGAGGCCCTCAGTCAGACCCATTATTGACATGTGGCAAGACGCTCCTCTGGGCGCGTATTGCTTGGGCCTCTCTCCTGGATGCCCTCTGTCAGACCCAGTGTTGACATGTGGCAAGACTCTCCTCGGGGCCCTTCTTGCTTGGGCTTCTCTAATGGAGGCCCTCAGTCAGACCCAGTGTTGACATGTGTCAAGACGCTCCTCGGGGCGTGTCTTGCTTGGGCCTCTCTCCTGGAGGCGCTCAGTCAGACCCAGTGTTGACATGTGGCAAGACGCTCCTCGGGGCGCTTCTTGCTTGGGCTTCTCTCCTGGAGGCCCTCAGTCAGACCCATTGTTGACATGTGGCAAGACGCTCCTCGGGGCATGTCTTGCTTGGGCCTCTCTCCTGGAGGCGCTCAGTCAGACCGAGTAGTGACATGTGGCAAGACGCTCCTCGGGGCGCGTCTTGCTTGGGCCTCTCTCCTGGAGGCGCTCAGTCAGACCCAGTGCTGACATGTGAAAAGAAGCTCCTCGGGGCGCGTCTTGCTTGGGCTTCTCTCCTGGAGGCCCTCAGTAAGACCCATTGTTGACATGTGGCAAGACGCTCCTCGGGGCGCGTCTTGCTTGGGCCTCTCTCCAGAAGGCCCTCAATCAGACCCAGTGTTGACACGTGGCAAGACGCTCCTCAGGGCGCGTCTTGCTTGGGCCTCTCTCCTGGAGGCGCTCAGTCAGACTGAGTAGTGACATGTGGCCTTACGCTTCTCGGGGCGCGTGTTGCTTGGGCCTCTCTCCTGGAGGCGCTCAGTCAGACCAAGTAATGACATGTGGCAAGACACTCCTCGGGGCGCGTCTTGCTTGGGCCTCTCTCCTGGAGGCCCTCTGTCAGACCCAGTGTTGACATGTGTCAAGACGCTCCTCGGGGCGCGTCTTGCTTGGGCTTCTCTCCTGGAGGCCCTCAGTCAGACCCATTGTTGACATGTGATAAGACGCTCCTCGGGGCGCGCCTTGCTTTGGCATCTCTCCTGGAGGCGCTCAGTCAGACCGAGTGCTGACATGTGGCAAGACGCTCCTCGGGCCGCGTGTTGCTTAGGCTTCTCTCCTGGAGGCCCTCAGTCAAACCCATTGTTGACATGTGGCAAGACGCTCCTCGGGGCGCGTCTTGCTTGGGTCTCTCTCCTGGAGGCGCTCAGTCAGACTGAGTGCTGACATGTGGAAAGACGCTCCTCGGGGCGCGTCTCGCTTGGGCTTCTCTCCTGGAGGCGCTCAGAAAGACCCAGTGTTGACATCTGACAAGACGCTCCTCGGGGCGCGTCTTGCTTGGGCCTCTCTCCTGGAGAGGCTCAGTCAGACCCAGTGGTGACATGTGGCAAGACACTCCTCGGGGCGCGTCTTGCTTGGGCCTCTCTCCTGGAGGCCCTCTGTCAGACCGAGTGTTGACATGTGGCAAGACTCTCCTCGGGGCGTGTCTTGCTTGGGCTTCTCTCATGGAGGCCCTCAGTCAGACCCAGTGTTGACATGTGGCAAGACGCTCCTCGGGGCGCGTCTTGCTTGGACCTCTCTCACTGAGGCGCTCAGTCAGACCGAGTAGTGACATGTGGCAAGACGCTCCTCGGGGCGCGTCTTGCTTGGACCTCTCTCCCTGAGGCGCTCAGTCAGACCCAGTGTTGACATTTGGCAAGACACTCCTCGGGGCGCGTCTTGCTTGGGCCTCTCTCCAGCGGGCCCTCAATCAGACCCAGTGTTGACACGTGGCAAGACGCTCCTCGGGGCGCGTCTTACCTGGGCCTCTCTCCTGGAGGCGCTCAATCAGACCGAGTAGTGACATGTGGCAAGACGTTCCTCGGGGCGCGTCTTGCTTGGACCTCCCTCCTGGAGGCGCTCAGTCAGACCGAGTAGTGACATGTGGCAAGACGCTCCTCGGGGCGCGTCTTGCTTGGGCCTCTCTCCTGGAGGCGCTCAGTCAGACACAGTGTTGACATGTGGCAAGACACTCCTCGGGGCGCGTCTTGCTTGGGCCTCTCTCATGGAGGCCCTCTGTCAGACCCAGTGTTGACATGTGTCAAGACGCTCCTCGGGGCGCGTCTTGCTTTGGCCTCTCTCCTGGAGGCGCTCAGTCAGACGGAGTGCTGACATGTAGCAAGAAGCTCCTCGGGGTGCGTCATGCTTGGGCTTCTCTCCTGGAGGCCCTCAGTCAGACCCATTATTTACATGTGGCAAGACGCTCCTCTGGGCGCGTATTGCTTGGGCCTCTCTCCTGGATGCCCTCTGTCAGACCCAGTGTTGACATGTGGCAAGACTCTCCTCGGGGCCCTTCTTGCTTGGGCTTCTCTAATGGAGGCCCTCAGTCAGACCCAGTGTTGACATGTGTCAAGACGCTCCTCGGGGCGTGTCTTGCTTGGGCCTCTCTCCTGGAGGCGCTCAGTCAGACCCAGTGTTGACATGTGGCAAGACGCTCCTCGGGGCGCTTCTTGCTTGGGCTTCTCTCCTGGAGGCCCTCAGTCAGACCCATTGTTGACAAGTGGCAAGACGCTCCTCGGGGCATGTCTTGCTTGGGCCTCTCTCCTGGAGGCGCTCAGTCAGACCGAGTAGTGACATGTGGCAAGAAGCTCCTCGGGGCGCATCTTGCTGGGGCTTCTCTCATGGAGGCACTCAGTCAGACCCAGTGTTGACATGTGGCAAGACGCTCCTCGGGGCGCGTGTTGCTTGGACCTCTCTCCTGGAGGCGCTCAGTCAGACCGAGTAGTGACATGTGGCAAGACGCTCCTCGGGGCGCGTCTTGCTTGGGCCTCTCTCCTGGAGGCGCTCAGTCAGACCCAGTGCTGACATGTGAAAAGAAGCTCCTTTGGGCGCGTCTTGCTTGGGCTTCTCTCCTGGAGGCCCTCAGTAAGACCCATTGTTGACATGTGGCAAGACGCTCCTCGGGGCGCGTCTTGCTTGGGCCTCTCTCCAGAAGGCCCTCAATCAGACCCAGTGTTGACACGTGGCAAGACGCTCCTCAGGGCGCGTCTTGCTTGGGCCTCTCTCCTGGAGGCGCTCAGACAGACCGAGTGCTGACATGTGGCAAGACGCTCCTCGGGGCGCGTCTTGCTTGGACCTCTCTCCCTGAGGCGCTCAGTCAGACCCAGTGTTGACATTTGGCAAGACACTCCTCGGGGCGCGTCTTGCTTGGGCCTCTCTCCAGCGGGCGCTCAGAAAGACCCAGTGTTGACACGTGGCAAGACGCTCCTCGGGGCGCGTCTTACCTGGGCCTCTCTCCTGGAGGAGCTCAGTCAGACCGAGTAGTGACATGTGGCAAGACGTTCCTCGGGGCGCGTCTTGCTTGGACCTCCCTCCTGGAGGCGCTCAGTCAGAACGAGTAGTGACATGTGGCAAGACGCTCCTCGGGGCGCGTCTTGCTTGGGCCTCTCTCCTGGAGGCGCTCAGTCAGACACAGTGTTGACATGTGGCAAGACACTCCTCGGGGCGCGTCTTGCTTGGGCCTCTCTCATGGAGGCCCTCTGTCAGACCCAGTGTTGACATGTGTCAAGACGCTCCTCGGGGCGCGTCTTGCTTTGGCCTCTCTCCTGGAGGCGCTCAGTCAGACGGAGTGCTGACATGTAGCAAGAAGCTCCTCGGGGTGAGTCATGCTTGGGCTTCTCTCCTGGAGGCCCTCAGTCAGACCCATTATTGACATGTGGCAAGACGCTCCTCTGGGCGCGTATTGCTTGGGCCTCTCTCCTGGATGCCCTCTGTCAGACCCAGTGTTGACATGTGGCAAGACTCTCCTCGGGGCCCTTCTTGCTTGGGCTTCTCTAATGGAGGCCCTCAGTCAGACCCAGTGTTGACATGTGTCAAGACGCTCCTCGGGGCGTGTCTTGCTTGGGCCTCTCTCCTGGAGGCGCTCAGTCAGACCCAGTGTTGACATGTGGCAAGACGCTCCTCGGGGCCCTTCTTGCTTGGGCTTCTCTCCTGGAGGCCCTCAGTCAGACCCATTGTTGACAAGTGGCAAGACGCTCCTCGGGGCATGTCTTGCTTGGGCCTCTCTCCTGGAGGCGCTCAGTCAGACCGAGTAGTGACATGTGGCAAGAAGCTCCTCGGGGCGCATCTTGCTGGGGCTTCTCTCATGGAGGCACTCAGTCAGACCCAGTGTTGACATGTGGCAAGACGCTCCTCGGGGCGCGTCTTGCTTGGGCCTCTCTCCTGGAGGCGCTCAGTCAGACCGAGTGCTGACATGTGGCAAGACGCTCCTCGGGCCGCGTGTTGCTTGGGCTTCTCTCCTGGAGGCCCTCAGTCAGACCCATTGTTGAAATGTGGCAAGACGCTCATCGGGGCGCGTCTTGCTTGGGCCTCTCTCCTGGAGGCGCTCAGTCAGACCGAGTGCTGACATGTGGCAAGACGCTCCTCGGGGCGCGTCTTGCTTGGGCTTCTCTCCTGGAGGCGCTCAGAAAGACCCAGTGTTGACATGTGACAAGACGCTCCTCGGGGCGAGTCTTGCTTGGGCCTCTCTCCTGGAGGCGCTCAGTCAGAACCAGAGGTGACATGTGGCAAGACGCTCCTCGGGGCGCGTCTTGCTTGGGCCTCTCTCCTGGAGGCCCTCTGTCAGACCCAGTGTTGACATGTGGCAAGACGCTCCTCGGGGCGTGTCTTGCTTGGGCCTCTCTCCTGGAGGCGCTCAGTCAGACCCAGTGTTGACATGTGGCAAGACGCTCCTCGGGGCGCTTCTTGCTTGGGCTTCTCTCCTGGAGGCCCTCAGTCAGACCCATTGTTGACATGTGGCAAGACGCTCCTCGGGCCATGTCTTGCTTGGGCCTCTCTCCTGGAGGCGCTCAGTCAGACCGAGTAGTGACATGTGGCAAGAAGCTCCTCGGGGCGCATCTTGCTGGGGCTTCTCTCATGGAGGCACTCAGTCAGACCCAGTGTTGACATGTGGCAAGACGCTCCTCGGGGCGCGTGTTGCTTGGACCTCTCTCCTGGATGCGCTCATTCAGACCGAGTAGTGACATGTGGCAAGACGCTCCTCGGGGCGCGTCTTGCTTGGGCCTCTCTCCTGGAGGCACTCAGTCAGACCCAGTGCTGACATGTGAAAAGAAGCTCCTCGGGGCGCGTCTTGCTTGGGCTTCTCTCCTGGAGGCCCTCAGTAAGACCCATTGTTGACATGTGGCAAGACGCTCCTCGGGGCGCGTCTTGCTTGGGCCTCTCTCCAGAAGGCCCTCAATCAGACCCAGTGTTGACACGTGGCAAGACGCTCCTCAGGGCGCGTCTTGCTTGGGCCTCTCTCCTGGAGGCGCTCAGTCAGACTGAGTAGTGACATGTGGCCTGACGCTCCTCGGGGCGCGTGTTGCTTGGGCCTCTCTTCTGGAGGCGCTCAGTCAGACCAAGTGGTGACATGTGGCAAGACACTCCTCGGGGCGCGTCTTGCTTGGGCCTCTCTCCTGGAGGCCCTCTGTCAGACCCAGTGTTGACATTTGTCAAGACGCTCCTCGGGGCGCGTCTTGCTTTGGCCTCTCTCCTGGAGGCGCTCAGTCAGACCGAGTGCTGACATGTGGCAAGACGCTCCTCGGGCCGTGTGTTGCTTAGGCTTCACTCCTGGAGGCCCTCAGTCAAACCCATTATTGACATGTGGCAAGACGCTCCTCGGGGCGCGTCTTGCTTGGGCCTCTCTCCTGGAGGCGCTCAGTCAGACCAAGTGCTGACATGTGGAAAGACGCTCCTCGGGGCGCGTCTCGCTTGGGCTTCTCTCCTGGAGGCGCTCAGAAAGACCCAGTGTTGACATGTGACAAGACGCTCCTCGGGGCGCGTCTTGCTTGGGCCTCTCTCCTGGAGAGACTCAGTCAGACCCAGTGGTGACATGTGGCAAGATACTCCTCGGGGCGCGTCTTGCTTGGGCCTCTCTCCTGGAGGCCCTCTGTCAGACCGAGTGTTGACATGTGGCAAGACTCTCCTCGGGGCGTGTCTTGCTTGGGCTTCTCTCATGGAGGCCCTCAGTCAGACCCAGTGTTGACATGTGTCAAGACGCTCCTCGGGGCGTGTCTTGCTTGGGCCTCTCTCCTGGAGGCGCTCAGTCTGACCCAGTGTTGACATTTGGCAAGACGCTCCTCGGGGCGCGTCTTGCTTGGGCTTCTCTCCTGGAGGCCCTCAGTCAGACCCATTGTTGACATGTGGCAAGACGCTCCTCGGGGCACGTCTTGCTTGGGCCTCTCTCCTGGAGGGGCTCAAACAGACCGAGTAGTGACATGTGGCAAGACGCTCCTCGGGGCGCGTCTTGCTGGGGCTTCTCTCATGGAGGCACTCAGTCAGACCCAGTGTTGACATGTGGCAAGACGCTCCTCGGGGCGCGTCTTGCTTGGACCTCTCTCACTGAGGTGCTCAGTCAGACCGAGTAGTGACATGTGGCAAGACGCTCCTCGGGGCGCGTCTTGCTTGGACCTCTCTCCCTGAGGCGCTCAGTCAGACCCAGTGTTGACATTTGGCAAGACACCCCTCGGGGCGCGTCTTGCTTGGGCCTCTCTCATGGAGGCCCTCTGTCAGACCGATTGCTGACATGTGGCAAGAAGCTCCTCGGGGCGCGTCTTGCTTGGGCTTCTCTCCTGGAGGCTCTCAGTAAGAACCATTGTTGACATGTGGCAAGACGCTCCTCGGGGCGCGTCTTGCTTGGGCCTCTCTCCAGAAGGCCCTCAATCAGACCCAGTGTTGACACGTGGCAAGACGCTCCTCGGGGCGCGTCTTACTTGGGCTTCTCTCCTGGAGGTGCTCAGTCAGACTGAGTAGTGACATGTGGCCTGACGCTCCTCGGGGCGCGTGTTGCTTGGGCCTCTCTCCTGGAGGCGCTCAGTCAGACCAAGTGGTGACATGTGGCAAGACACTCCTCGGGGCGCGTCTTGCTTGGGCCTCTCTCATGGAGGCCCTCTGTCAGACCCAGTGTTGACATGTGGCAAGACACTCCTTGGGGCGCGTCTTGCTTGGGCCTCTCTCATGGAGGCCCTCAGTCAGACCCAGTGTTGACATGTGTCAAGACCCTCCTCGGGGCGCGTCTTGCTTCGGCCTCTCTCCTGGAGGCGCTCAGTCGGACCGAGTGCTGACATGTGGAAAGAAGCTCCTCGGGGCGCGTCTTGCTTGGGCTTCTCTCCTGGAGGCCCTCAGTAAGACCCATTGTTTACATGTGGCAAGACGCTCCTCGGGGCGCGTCTTGCTTGGGCCTCTCTCCAGAAGGCCCTCAATCAGACCCAGTGTTGACATGTGACAAGACGCTCCTCGGGGCGAGTCTTGCTTGGGCCTCTCTCCTGGAGGCGCTCAGTCAGAACCAGAGGTGACATGTGGCAAGACGCTCCTCGGGGCGCGTCTTGCTTGGGCCTCTCTCCTGGAGGCGCTCTGTCAGACCCAGTGTTGACATGTGGCAAGACGCTCCTCGGGGCGTGTCTTGCTTGGGCCTCTCTCCTGGAGGCGCTCAGTCAGACCCAGTGTTGACATGTGGCAAGACGCTCCTCGGGGCGCTTCTTGCTTGGGCTTCTCTCCTGGAGGCCCTCAGTCAGACCCATTGTTGACATGTGGCAAGACGCTCCTCGGGGCATGTCTTGCTTGGGCCTCTCTCCTGGAGGCGCTCAGTCAGACCGAGTAGTGACATGTGGCAAGAAGCTCCTCGGGGCGCATCTTGCTGGGGCTTCTCTCATGGAGGCACTCAGTCAGACCCAGTGTTGACATGTGGCAAGACGCTCCTCGGGGCGCGTGTTGCTTGGACCTCTCTCCTGGAGGCGCTCAGTCAGACCGAGTAGTGATATGTGGCAAGACGCTCCTCGGGGCGCGTCTTGCTTGGGCCTCTCTCGTGGAGGCGCTCAGTCAGACCCAGTGCTGACATGTTAAAAGAAGCTCCTCGGGGCGCGTCTTGCTTGGGCTTCTCTCCTGGAGGCCCTCAGTAAGACCCATTGTTGACATGTGGCAAGACGCTCCTCGGGGCTCGTCTTGCTTGGGCCTCTCTCCAGAAGGCCCTCAATCAGACCCAGTGTTGACACGTGGCAAGACGCTCCTCAGGGCGCGTCTTGCTTGGACCTCTCTCACTGAGGTGCTCAGTCAGACCGAGTAGTGACATGTGGCAAGACGCTCCTCGGGGCGCGTCTTGCTTGGACCTCTCTCCCTGAGGCGCTCAGTCAGACCCAGTGTTGACATTTGGCAAGACACTCCTCGGGGCGCGTCTTGCTTGGGCCTCTCTCATGGAGGCCCTCTGTCAGACCGATTGCTGACATGTGGCAAGAAGCTCCTCGGGGCGCGTCTTGCTTGGGCTTCTCTCCTGGAGGCTCTCAGTAAGAACCATTGTTGACATGTGGCAAGACGCTCCTCGGGGCGCGTCTTGCTTGGGCCTCTCTCCAGAAGGCCCTCAATCAGACCCAGTGTTGACACGTGGCAAGACGCTCCTCGGGGCGCGTCTTACTTGGGCTTCTCTCCTGGAGGTGCTCAGTCAGACTGAGTAGTGACATGTGGCCTGACGCTCCTCGGGGCGCGTGTTGCTTGGGCCTCTCTCCTGGAGGCGCTCAGTCAGACCAAGTGGTGACATGTGGCAAGACACTCCTCGGGGCGCGTCTTGCTTGGGCCTCTCTCATGGAGGCCCTCTGTCAGACCCAGTGTTGACATGTGGCAAGACACTCCTTGGGGCGCGTCTTGCTTGGGCCTCTCTCATGGAGGCCCTCAGTCAGACCCAGTGTTGACATGTGTCAAGACCCTCCTCGGGGCGCGTCTTGCTTCGGCCTCTCTCCTGGAGGCGCTCAGTCGGACCGAGTGCTGACATGTGGAAAGAAGCTCCTCGGGGCGCGTCTTGCTTGGGCTTCTCTCCTGGAGGCCCTCAGTAAGACCCATTGTTTACATGTGGCAAGACGCTCCTCGGGGCGCGTCTTGCTTGGGCCTCTCTCCAGAAGGCCCTCAATCAGACCCAGTGTTGACATGTGACAAGACGCTCCTCGGGGCGAGTCTTGCTTGGGCCTCTCTCCTGGAGGCGCTCAGTCAGAACCAGAGGTGACATGTGGCAAGACGCTCCTCGGGGCGCGTCTTGCTTGGGCCTCTCTCCTGGAGGCGCTCTGTTAGACCCAGTGTTGACATGTGGCAAGACGCTCCTCGGGGCGTGTCTTGCTTGGGCCTCTCTCCTGGAGGCGCTCAGTCACACCCAGTGTTGACATGTGGCAAGACGCTCCTCGGGGCGCTTCTTGCTTGGGCTTCTCTCCTGGAGGCCCTCAGTCAGACCCATTGTTGACATGTGGCAAGACGCTCCTCGGGGCATGTCTTGCTTGGGCCTCTCTCCTGGAGGCGCTCAGTCAGACCGAGTAGTGACATGTGGCAAGAAGCTCCTCGGGGCGCATCTTGCTGGGGCTTCTCTCATGGAGGCACTCAGTCAGACCCAGTGTTGACATGTGGCAAGACGCTCCTCGGGGCGCGTGTTGCTTGGACCTCTCTCCTGGAGGCGCTCAGTCAGACCGAGTAGTGACATGTGGCAAGACGCTCCTCGGGGCGCGTCTTGCTTGGGCCTCTCTCGTGGAGGCGCTCAGTCAGACCCAGTGCTGACATGTTAAAAGAAGCTCCTCGGGGCGCGTCTTGCTTGGGCTTCTCTCCTGGAGGCCCTCAGTAAGACCCATTGTTGACATGTGGCAAGACGTTCCTCGGGGCTCGTCTTGCTTGGGCCTCTCTCCAGAAGGCCCTCAATCAGACCCAGTGTTGACATGTGACAAGACGCTCCTCGGGGCGAGTCTTGCTTGGGCCTCTCTCCTGGAGGCGCTCAGTCAGAACCAGAGGTGACATGTGGCAAGACGCTCCTCGGGGCGCGTCTTGCTTGGGCCTCTCTCCTGGAGGCGCTCTGTCAGACCCAGTGTTGACATGTGGCAAGACGCTCCTCGGGGCGTGTCTTGCTTGGGCCTCTCTCCTGGAGGCGCTCAGTCAGACCCAGTGTTGACATGTGGCAAGACGCTCCTCGGGGCGCTTCTTGCTTGGGCTTCTCTCCTGGAGGCCCTCAGTCAGACCCATTGTTGACATGTGGCAAGACGCTCCTCGGGGCATGTCTTGCTTGGGCCTCTCTCCTGGAGGCGCTCAGTCAGACCGAGTAGTGACATGTGGCAAGAAGCTCCTCGGGGCGCATCTTGCTGGGGCTTCTCTCATGGAGGCACTCAGTCAGACCCAGTGTTGACATGTGGCAAGACGCTCCTCGGGGCGCGTGTTGCTTGGACCTCTCTCCTGGAGGCGCTCAGTCAGACCGAGTAGTGATATGTGGCAAGACGCTCCTCGGGGCGCGTCTTGCTTGGGCCTCTCTCGTGGAGGCGCTCAGTCAGACCCAGTGCTGACATGTTAAAAGAAGCTCCTCGGGGCGCGTCTTGCTTGGGCTTCTCTCCTGGAGGCCCTCAGTAAGACCCATTGTTGACATGTGGCAAGACGCTCCTCGGGGCTCGTCTTGCTTGGGCCTCTCTCCAGAAGGCCCTCAATCAGACCCAGTGTTGACACGTGGCAAGACGCTCCTCAGGGCGCGTCTTGCTTGGACCTCTCTCACTGAGGTGCTCAGTCAGACCGAGTAGTGACATGTGGCAAGACGCTCCTCGGGGCGCGTCTTGCTTGGACCTCTCTCCCTGAGGCGCTCAGTCAGACCCAGTGTTGACATTTGGCAAGACACTCCTCGGGGCGCGTCTTGCTTGGGCCTCTCTCATGGAGGCCCTCTGTCAGACCGATTGCTGACATGTGGCAAGAAGCTCCTCGGGGCGCGTCTTGCTTGGGCTTCTCTCCTGGAGGCTCTCAGTAAGAACCATTGTTGACATGTGGCAAGACGCTCCTCGGGGCGCGTCTTGCTTGGGCCTCTCTCCAGAAGGCCCTCAATCAGACCCAGTGTTGACACGTGGCAAGACGCTCCTCGGGGCGCGTCTTACTTGGGCTTCTCTCCTGGAGGTGCTCAGTCAGACTGAGTAGTGACATGTGGCCTGACGCTCCTCGGGGCGCGTGTTGCTTGGGCCTCTCTCCTGGAGGCGCTCAGTCAGACCAAGTGGTGACATGTGGCAAGACACTCCTCGGGGCGCGTCTTGCTTGGGCCTCTCTCATGGAGGCCCTCTGTCAGACCCAGTGTTGACATGTGGCAAGACACTCCTTGGGGCGCGTCTTGCTTGGGCCTCTCTCATGGAGGCCCTCAGTCAGACCCAGTGTTGACATGTGTCAAGACCCTCCTCGGGGCGCGTCTTGCTTCGGCCTCTCTCCTGGAGGCGCTCAGTCGGACCGAGTGCTGACATGTGGAAAGAAGCTCCTCGGGGCGCGTCTTGCTTGGGCTTCTCTCCTGGAGGCCCTCAGTAAGACCCATTGTTTACATGTGGCAAGACGCTCCTCGGGGCGCGTCTTGCTTGGGCCTCTCTCCAGAAGGCCCTCAATCAGACCCAGTGTTGACATGTGACAAGACGCTCCTCGGGGCGAGTCTTGCTTGGGCCTCTCTCCTGGAGGCGCTCAGTCAGAACCAGAGGTGACATGTGGCAAGACGCTCCTCGGGGCGCGTCTTGCTTGGGCCTCTCTCCTGGAGGCGCTCTGTTAGACCCAGTGTTGACATGTGGCAAGACGCTCCTCGGGGCGTGTCTTGCTTGGGCCTCTCTCCTGGAGGCGCTCAGTCACACCCAGTGTTGACATGTGGCAAGACGCTCCTCGGGGCGCTTCTTGCTTGGGCTTCTCTCCTGGAGGCCCTCAGTCAGACCCATTGTTGACATGTGGCAAGACGCTCCTCGGGGCATGTCTTGCTTGGGCCTCTCTCCTGGAGGCGCTCAGTCAGACCGAGTAGTGACATGTGGCAAGAAGCTCCTCGGGGCGCATCTTGCTGGGGCTTCTCTCATGGAGGCACTCAGTCAGACCCAGTGTTGACATGTGGCAAGACGCTCCTCGGGGCGCGTGTTGCTTGGACCTCTCTCCTGGAGGCGCTCAGTCAGACCGAGTAGTGACATGTGGCAAGACGCTCCTCGGGGCGCGTCTTGCTTGGGCCTCTCTCGTGGAGGCGCTCAGTCAGACCCAGTGCTGACATGTTAAAAGAAGCTCCTCGGGGCGCGTCTTGCTTGGGCTTCTCTCCTGGAGGCCCTCAGTAAGACCCATTGTTGACATGTGGCAAGACGCTCCTCGGGGCTCGTCTTGCTTGGGCCTCTCTCCAGAAGGCCCTCAATCAGACCCAGTGTTGACACGTGGCAAAACGCTCCTCAGGGCGCGTCTTGCTTGGGCCTCTCTCCTGGAGGCGCTCAGTCAGACTGAGTAGTGACATGTGGCCTGACGCTCCTCGGGGCGCGTGTTGCTTGGGCCTCTCTCCTGGAGGCGCTCAGTCAGAGCAAGTGGTGACATGTGGCAAGACACTCCTCGGGGCGCGTCTTGCTTGGGCCTCTCTCCTGGAGGCCCTCTGTCAGACCCAGTGTTGACATGTGTCAAGACGCTCCTCGGGGCACGTCTTGCTTTGGCCTCTCTCCTGGAGGCGCTCAGTCAGACCGAGTGCTGACATGTGGCAAGACGCTCCTCGGGCCGTGTGTTGCTTAGGCTTCTCTCCTGGAGGCCCTCAGTCAAACCCATTATTGACATGTGGCAAGACGCTCCTCGGGGCGCGTCTTGCTTGGGCCTCTCTCCTGGAGGCGCTCAGTCAGACCAAGTGCTGACATGTGGAAAGACGCTCCTCGGGGCGCGTCTCGCTTGGGCTTCTCTCCTGGAGGCGCTCAGAAAGACCCAGTGTTGACATGTGACAAGACGCTCCTCGGGGCGCGTCTTGCTTGGGCCTCTCTCCTGGAGAGACTCAGTCAGACCCAGTGGTGACATGTGGCAAGACACTCCTCGGGGCGCGTCTTTCTTGGGCCTCTCTCCTGGAGGCCCTCTGTCAGACCGAGTGTTGACATGTGGCAAGACTCTCCTCGGGGCGTGTCCTGCTTGGGCTTCTCTCATGGAGGCCCTCAGTCAGACCCAGTGTTGACATGTGTCAAGACGCTCCTCGGGGCGTGTCTTGCTTGGGCCTCTCTCCTGGAGGCGCTCAGTCTGACCCAGTGTTGACATTTGGCAAGACGCTCCTCGGGGCGCGTCTTGCTTGGGCTTCTCTCCTGGAGGCGCTCAGTCAGACCCATTGTTGACATGTGGCAAGACGCTCCTCGGGGCACGTCTTGCTTGGGCCTCTCTCCTGGAGGCGCTCAAACAGACCGAGTAGTGACATGTGGCAAGACGCTCCTCGGGGCGCGTCTTGCTGGGGCTTCTCTCATGGAGGCCCTCAGTCAGACCCAGTGTTGACATGTGTCAAGACGCTCCTCGGGGCGTGTCTTGCTTGGGCCTCTCTCCTGGAGGCGCTCAGTCTGACCCAGTGTTGACATTTGGCAAGACGCTCCTCGGGGCGCGTCTTGCTTGGGCTTCTCTCCTGGAGGCCCTCAGTCAGACCCATTGTTGACATGTGGCAAGACGCTCCTCGGGGCACGTCTTGCTTGGGCCTCTCTCCTGGAGGGGCTCAAACAGACCGAGTAGTGACATGTGGCAAGACGCTCCTCGGGGCGCGTCTTGCTGGGGCTTCTCTCATGGAGGCACTCAGTCAGACCCAGTGTTGACATGTGGCAAGACGCTCCTCGGGGCGCGTCTTGCTTGGACCTCTCTCACTGAGGTGCTCAGTCAGACCGAGTAGTGACATGTGGCAAGACGCTCCTCGGGGCGCGTCTTGCTTTGACCTCTCTCCCTGAGGCGCTCAGTCAGACCCAGTGTTGACATTTGGCAAGACACTCCTCGGGGCGCGTCTTGCTTGGGCCTCTCTCATGGAGGCCCTCTGTCAGACCGATTGCTGACATGTGGCAAGAAGCTCCTCGGGGCGCGTCTTGCTTGGGCTTCTCTCCTGGAGGCTCTCAGTAAGAACCATTGTTGACATGTGGCAAGACGCTCCTCGGGGCGCGTCTTGCTTGGGCCTCTCTCCAGAAGGCCCTCAATCAGACCCAGTGTTGACACGTGGCAAGACGCTCCTCGGGGCGCGTCTTACTTGGGCTTCTCTCCTGGAGGTGCTCAGTCAGACTGAGTAGTGACATGTGGCCTGACGCTCCTCGGGGCGCGTGTTGCTTGGGCCTCTCTCCTGGAGGCGCTCAGTCAGACCAAGTGGTGACATGTGGCAAGACACTCCTCGGGGCGCGTCTTGCTTGGGCCTCTCTCATGGAGGCCCTCTGTCAGACCCAGTGTTGACATGTGGCAAGACACTCCTTGGGGCGCGTCTTGCTTGGGCCTCTCTCATGGAGGCCCTCAGTCAGACCCAGTGTTGACATGTGTCAAGACCCTCCTCGGGGCGCGTCTTGCTTCGGCCTCTCTCCTGGAGGCGCTCAGTCGGACCGAGTGCTGACATGTGGAAAGAAGCTCCTCGGGGCGCGTCTTGCTTGGGCTTCTCTCCTGGAGGCCCTCAGTAAGACCCATTGTTTACATGTGGCAAGACGCTCCTCGGGGCGCGTCTTGCTTGGGCCTCTCTCCAGAAGGCCCTCAATCAGACCCAGTGTTGACATGTGACAAGACGCTCCTCGGGGCGAGTCTTGCTTGGGCCTCTCTCCTGGAGGCGCTCAGTCAGAACCAGAGGTGACATGTGGCAAGACGCTCCTCGGGGCGCGTCTTGCTTGGGCCTCTCTCCTGGAGGCGCTCTGTCAGACCCAGTGTTGACATGTGGCAAGACGCTCCTCGGGGCGTGTCTTGCTTGGGCCTCTCTCCTGGAGGCGCTCAGTCAGACCCAGTGTTGACATGTGGCAAGACGCTCCTCGGGGCGCTTCTTGCTTGGGCTTCTCTCCTGGAGGCCCTCAGTCAGACCCATTGTTGACATGTGGCAAGACGCTCCTCGGGGCATGTCTTGCTTGGGCCTCTCTCCTGGAGGCGCTCAGTCAGACCGAGTAGTGACATGTGGCAAGAAGCTCCTCGGGGCGCATCTTGCTGGGGCTTCTCTCATGGAGGCACTCAGTCAGACCCAGTGTTGACATGTGGCAAGACGCTCCTCGGGGCGCGTGTTGCTTGGACCTCTCTCCTGGAGGCGCTCAGTCAGACCGAGTAGTGACATGTGGCAAGACGCTCCTCGGGGCGCGTCTTGCTTGGGCCTCTCTCGTGGAGGCGCTCAGTCAGACCCAGTGCTGACATGTTAAAAGAAGCTCCTCGGGGCGCGTCTTGCTTGGGCTTCTCTCCTGGAGGCCCTCAGTAAGACCCATTGTTGACATGTGGCAAGACGCTCCTCGGGGCTCGTCTTGCTTGGGCCTCTCTCCAGAAGGCCCTCAATCAGACCCAGTGTTGACACGTGGCAAGACGCTCCTCAGGGCGCGTCTTGCTTGGACCTCTCTCACTGAGGTGCTCAGTCAGACCGAGTAGTGACATGTGGCAAGACGCTCCTCGGGGCGCGTCTTGCTTGGACCTCTCTCCCTGAGGCGCTCAGTCAGACCCAGTGTTGACATTTGGCAAGACACTCCTCGGGGCGCGTCTTGCTTGGGCCTCTCTCATGGAGGCCCTCTGTCAGACCGATTGCTGACATGTGGCAAGAAGCTCCTCGGGGCGCGTCTTGCTTGGGCTTCTCTCCTGGAGGCTCTCAGTAAGAACCATTGTTGACATGTGGCAAGACGCTCCTCGGGGCGCGTCTTGCTTGGGCCTCTCTCCAGAAGGCCCTCAATCAGACCCAGTGTTGACACGTGGCAAGACGCTCCTCGGGGCGCGTCTTACTTGGGCTTCTCTCCTGGAGGTGCTCAGTCAGACTGAGTAGTGACATGTGGCCTGACGCTCCTCGGGGCGCGTGTTGCTTGGGCCTCTCTCCTGGAGGCGCTCAGTCCGACCAAGTGGTGACATGTGGCAAGACACTCCTCGGGGCGCGTCTTGCTTGGGCCTCTCTCATGGAGGCCCTCTGTCAGACCCAGTGTTGACATGTGGCAAGACACTCCTTGGGGCGCGTCTTGCTTGGGCCTCTCTCATGGAGGCCCTCAGTCAGACCCAGTGTTGACATGTGTCAAGACCCTCCTCGGGGCGCGTCTTGCTTCGGCCTCTCTCCTGGAGGCGCTCAGTCGGACCGAGTGCTGACATGTGGAAAGAAGCTCCTCGGGGCGCGTCTTGCTTGGGCTTCTCTCCTGGAGGCCCTCAGTAAGACCCATTGTTTACATGTGGCAAGACGCTCCTCGGGGCGCGTCTTGCTTGGGCCTCTCTCCAGAAGGCCCTCAATCAGACCCAGTGTTGACATGTGACAAGACGCTCCTCGGGGCGAGTCTTGCTTGGGCCTCTCTCCTGGAGGCGCTCAGTCAGAACCAGAGGTGACATGTGGCAAGACGCTCCTCGGGGCGCGTCTTGCTTGGGCCTCTCTCCTGGAGGCGCTCTGTCAGACCCAGTGTTGACATGTGGCAAGACGCTCCTCGGGGCGTGTCTTGCTTGGGCCTCTCTCCTGGAGGCGCTCAGTCACACCCAGTGTTGACATGTGGCAAGACGCTTCTCGGGGCGCTTCTTGCTTGGGCTTCTCTCCTGGAGGCCCTCAGTCAGACCCATTGTTGACATGTGGCAAGACGCTCCTCGGGGCATGTCTTGCTTGGGCCTCTCTCCTGGAGGCGCTCAGTCAGACCGAGTAGTGACATGTGGCAAGAAGCTCCTCGGGGCGCATCTTGCTGGGGCTTCTCTCATGGAGGCACTCAGTCAGACCCAGTGTTGACATGTGGCAAGACGCTCCTCGGGGCGCGTGTTGCTTGGACCTCTCTCCTGGAGGCGCTCAGTCAGACCGAGTAGTGACATGTGGCAAGACGCTCCTCGGGGCGCGTCTTGCTTGGGCCTCTCTCGTGGAGGCGCTCAGTCAGACCCAGTGCTGACATGTTAAAAGAAGCTCCTCGGGGCGCGTCTTGCTTGGGCTTCTCTCCTGGAGGCCCTCAGTAAGACCCATTGTTGACATGTGGCAAGACGCTCCTCGGGGCTCGTCTTGCTTGGGCCTCTCTCCAGAAGGCCCTCAATCAGACCCAGTGTTGACACGTGGCAAGACGCTCCTCAGGGCGCGTCTTGCTTGGGCCTCTCTCCTGGAGGCGCTCAGTCAGACTGAGTAGTGACATGTGGCCTGACGCTCCTCGGGGCGCGTGTTGCTTGGGCCTCTCTCCTGGAGGCGCTCAGTCAGAGCAAGTGGTGACATGTGGCAAGACACTCCTCGGGGCGCGTCTTGCTTGGGCCTCTCTCCTGGAGGCCCTCTGTCAGACCCAGTGTTGACATGTGTCAAGACGCTCCTCGGGGCACGTCTTGCTTTGGCCTCTCTCCTGGAGGCGCTCAGTCAGACCGAGTGCTGACATGTGGCAAGACGCTCCTCGGGCCGTGTGTTGCTTAGGCTTCTCTCCTGGAGGCCCTCAGTCAAACCCATTATTGACATGTGGCAAGACGCTCCTCGGGGCGCGTCTTGCTTGGGCCTCTCTCCTGGAGGCGCTCAGTCAGACCAAGTGCTGACATGTGGAAAGACGCTCCTCGGGGCGCGTCTCGCTTGGGCTTCTCTCCTGGAGGCGCTCAGAAAGACCCAGTGTTGACATGTGACAAGACGCTCCTCTGGGCGCGTCTTGCTTGGGCCTCTCTCCTGGAGAGACTCAGTCAGACCCAGTGGTGACATGTGGCAAGACACTCCTCGGGGCGCGTCTTTCTTGGGCCTCTCTCCTGGAGGCCCTCTGTCAGACCGAGTGTTGACATGTGGCAAGACTCTCCTCGGGGCGTGTCCTGCTTGGGCTTCTCTCATGGAGGCCCTCAGTCAGACCCAGTGTTGACATGTGTCAAGACGCTCCTCGGGGCGTGTCTTGCTTGGGCCTCTCTCCTGGAGGCGCTCAGTCTGACCCAGTGTTGACATTTGGCAAGACGCTCCTCGGGGCGCGTCTTGCTTGGGCTTCTCTCCTGGAGGCCCTCAGTCAGACCCATTGTTGACATGTGGCAAGACGCACCTCGGGGCACGTCTTGCTTGGGCCTCTCTCCTGGAGGCGCTCAAACAGACCGAGTAGTGACATGTGGCAAGACGCTCCTCGGGGCGCGTCTTGCTGGGGCTTTTCTCATGGAGGCACTCAGTCAGACCCAGTGTTGACATGTGGCAAGACGCTCCTCGGGGCGCGTCTTGCTTGGACCTCTCTCACTGAGGCGCTCAGTCAGACCGAGTAGTGACATGTGGCAAGACGCTCCTCGGGGCGCGTCTTGCTTGGACCTCTCTCCCTGAGGCACTCAGTCAGACCCAGTGTTGACATTTGGCAAGACACTCCTCGGGGCGCGTCTTGCTTGGGCCTCTCTCATGGAGGCCCTCTGTCAGACCGATTGCTGACATGTTGCAAGAAGCTCCTCGGGGCGCGTCTTGCTTGGGCTTCTCTCCTGGAGGCTCTCAGTAAGAACCATTGTTGACATGTGGCAAGACGCTCCTCGGGGCGCGTCTTGCTTGGGCCTCTCTCCAGAAGGCCCTCAATCAGACCCAGTGTTGACACGTGGCAAGACGCTCCTCGGGGCGCGTCTTACTTGGGCTTCTCTCCTGGAGGCGCTCAGTCAGACTGAGTAGTGACATGTGGCCTGACGCTCCTCGGGGCGCGTGTTGCTTGGGCCTCTCTCCTGGAGGCGCTCAGTCAGACCAAGTGGTGACATGTGGCAAGACACTCCTCGGGGCGCGTCTTGCTTGGGCCTCTCTCATGGAGGCCCTCTGTCAGACCCAGTGTTGACATGTGGCAAGACACTCCTTGGGGCGCGTCTTGCTTGGGCCTCTCTCATGGAGGCCCTCAGTCAGACCCAGTGTTGACATGTGTCAAGACCCTCCTCGGGGCGCGTCTTGCTTCGGCCTCTCTCCTGGAGGCGCTCAGTCAGACCGAGTGCTGACATGTGGAAAGAAGCTCCTCGGGTCGCGTCTTGCTTGGGCTTCTCTCCTGGAGGCCCTCAGTAAGACCCATTGTTTACATGTGGCAAGACGCTCCTCGGGGCGCGTCTTGCTTGGGCCTCTCTCCAGAAGGCCCTCAATCAGACCCAGTGTTGACACATGGCAAGACGCTCCTCGGGGCGCGTCTTGCTTGGGCCTCTATCCTGGATGCGCTCAGTCAGACTGAGTAGTGACATGTGGCCTGACGCTCCTCGGGGCGCGTGTTGCTTGGGCCTCTCTCCTGGAGGCGCTCAGTCAGACCAAGTGGTGACATGTGGCAAGACACTCCTCGGGGCGCGTCTTGCTTGGGCCTCTCTCCTGGAGGCCCTCTGTCAGACCCAGTGTTGACATGTGTCAAGACGCTCCTCGGGGCGCGTCTTGGTTGGGCTTCTCTCCTGGAGGCCCTCAGTCAGACCCATTGTTGACATGTGGCAAGACGCTCCTCGGGGCGCGTCTTGCTTGGGCCTCTCTCCTGGAGGCGCTCAGTCAGACCGAGTGCTGACATTTGGCAAGACGCTCCTCGGGCCGCGTGTTGCTTGGGCTTCTCTCCTGGAGGCCCTCAGTCAGACCCATTGTTGACATGTGGCAAGACGCTCATCGGGGCGCGTCTTGCTTGGGCCTCTCTCCTGGAGGCGCTCAGTCAGACCGAGTGCTGACATGTGGCAAGACGCTCCTCGGGGCGCGTCTTGCTTGGGCTTCTCTCCTGGAGGCGCTCAGAAAGACCCAGTGTTGACATGTGACAAGACGCTCCTCGGGGCGCGTCTTGCTTGGGCCTCTCTCCTGGAGGCCCTCTGTCAGACCCAGTGTTGACATGTGGCAAGACGCTCCTGCGGGCGCATCTTGCTTGGGCCTCTCTCCTGGAGGCCCTCAGTCAGACCCATTGTTGACATGTGGCAAGACGCTCCTCGGGGCGCGTCTTGCTTGGGCCTCTCTCCTGGAGGCGCTCAGTCAGACCGAGTGCTGACATAAGGCAAGACGCTCCTCGGGGCGCGTCTTGCTTTGGCCTCTCTCCTGGAGGCCCTCAGTCAGACCGAGTGTTGACATGTGGAAAGACGCTGCTCGGGCCGCGTGTTGCTTGGGCTTCTCTCCTGGAGGCCCTCAGTCAGACCCATTGTTGACATGTGGCAAGACGCTCCTCGGGGCGCGTCTTGCTTGGGCCTCTCTCCTGGAGGCGCTCAGTCAGACCGAGTGCTGACATGAGGAAAGACGCTCCTCGGGGCGCGTCTTGCTTGGGCTTCTCTCCTGGAGGCCCTCTGTCAGACCCAGTGTTGACATGTGGCAAGACGCTCCTGCGGGCGCATCTTGCTTGGGCCTCTCTCCTGGAGGCCCTCAGTCAGACCCATTGTTGACATGTGGCAAGACGCTCCTCGGGGCGCGTCTTGCTTGGGCCTCTCTCCTGGAGGCGCTCAGTCAGACTGAGTGCTGACATAAGGCAAGACGCTCCTCGGGGCGCGTCTTGCTTGGGCGTCTCTCCTGGAGGCGCTCAGTCAGACCCAGTGCTGACATGTGGCAAGACGCTCCTCGGGGCGCGTCTTGCTTGGGCCTCTCTCCTGGAGGCGCTCAGTCAGACTGAGTAGTGACATGTGGCCTGACGCTCCTCGGGGCGCGGCTTGCTTGGGCCTCTCTCCTGGAGTCGCTCAGTCAGACCCAGTGTTGACATGTGACAAGACGCTCCTCGGGGCGCGTCTTGCTTTGGCCTCTCTCCTGGAGGCCCTCAGTCAGACCGAGTGCTGACATGTGGCAAGACGCTCCTCGGGCCGCGTGTTGCTTGGGCTTCTCTCCTGGAGGCCCTCAGTCAGACCCATTGTTGACATGTGGCAAGACGCTCCTCGGGGCGCGTCTTGCTTGGGCCTCTCTCCTGGAGGCGCTCAGTCAGACCGAGTGCTGACATGAGGAAAGACGCTCCTCGGGGCGCGTCTTGCTTGGGCTTCTCTCCTGGAGGCGCTCAGAAAGACCCAGTGTTGACATGTGACAAGACGCTCCTCGGGGCGTGTCTTGCTTGGGCCTCTCTCCTGGAGGCGCTCAGTCTGACCCAGTGTTGACATGTGGCAAGACGCTCCTCGGGGCGCGTCTTGCTTGGGCTTCTCTCCTGGAGGCCCTCAGTCAGACCCATTGTTGACATGTGGCAAGACGCTCCTCGGGGCACGTCTTGCTTGGGCCTCTCTCCTGGAGGCGCTCAAACAGACCGAGTAGTGACATGTGGCAAGACTCTCCTCGGGGCGCGTCTTGCTGGGGCTTCTCTCATGAAGGCACTCAGTCAGACCCAGTGTTGACATGTGGCAAGACGCTCCTCGGGGCGCGTCTTGCTTGGACCTCTCTCACTGAGGCGCTCAGTCAGACCGAGTAGTGACATGTGGCAAGACGCTCCTCGGGGCGCATCTTGCTTGGACCTCTCTCCCTGAGACGCTCAGTCAGACCCAGTGTTGACATTTGGCAAGACACTCCTCGGGGCGCGTCTTGCTTGGGCCTCTCTCATGGAGGCCCTCTGTCAGACCGATTGCTGACATGTGGCAAGAAGCTCCTCGGGGCGCGTCTTGCTTGGGCTTCTCTCCTGGAGGCTCTCAGTAAGAACCATTGTTGACATGTTGCAAGACGCTCCTCGGGGCGCGTCTTGCTTGGGCCTCTCTCCTGGAGGCGCTCAGTCTGACCCAGTTGTGACATGTGGCAAGACACTCCTCGGGGCGCGTCTTGCTTGGGCCTCTCTCCTGGAGGCCCTCTGTCAGACCGAGTGTTGACATGTGGCAAGACTCTCCTCGGGGCGCGTCTTGCTTGGGCTTCTCTCATGGAGGCCCTCAGTCAGACCCAGTGTTGACATGTGTCAAGATGCTCCTCGGGGCGTGTCTTGCTTGGGCCTCTCTCCTGGAGGCGCTCAGTCTGACCCAGTGCTGACATGTGGCAAGACGCTTCTCGGGGCGCGTCTTGCTTGGGCTTCTCTCCTGGAGGCCCTCAGTCAGACCCATTGTTGACATGTGGCAAGACGCTCCTCGGGGCACGTCTTGCTAGGGCCTCTCTCCTGGAGGCGCTCAAACAGACCGAGTAGTGACATGTGGCAAGACGCTCCTCGGGGCGCGTCTTGCTGGGGCTTCTCTCATGGAGGCACTCAGTCAGACCCAGTGTTGACATGTGGCAAGACGCTCCTCTTGGCGCGTCTTGCTTGGACCTCTCTCACTGAGGCGCTCAGTCAGACCGAGTAGTGACATGTGGCAAGACGCTCCTCGGGGCGCGTCTTGCTTGGACCTCTCTCCCTGAGGCGCTCAGTCAGACCCAGTGTTGACATTTGGCAAGACACACCTCGGGGCGTGTCTTGCTTGGGCCTCTCTCCAGAAGGCCCTCAATCAGACCCAGTGTTGACACGTGGCAAGACGCTCCTCGGGGCGTGTCTTGCTTGGGCCTCTCTCCTGGAGGCGCTCAGTCAGACCCAGTGTTGACATGTGGCAAGACGCTCCTCGGGGCGCTTCTTGCTTGGGCTTCTCTCCTGGAGGCCCTCAGTCAGACCCATTGTTGACATGTGGCAAGACGCTCCTCGGGGCATGTCTTGCTTGGGCCTCTCTCCTTGAGGCGCTCAGTCAGACCGAGTAGTGACATGTGGCAAGAAGCTCCTCGGGGCGCATCTTGCTGGGGCTTCTCTCATGGAGGCACTCAGTCAGACCCAGTGTTGACATGTGGCAAGACGCTCCTCGGGGCGCGTGTTGCTTGGACCTCTCTCCTGGAGGCGCTCAGTCAGACCGAGTAGTGACATGTGGCAAGACGCTCCTCGGGGCGCGTCTTGCTTGGGCCTCTCTCCTGGAGGCGCTCAGTCAGACCCAGTGCTGACATGTGAAAAGAAGCTCCTCGGGGCGCGTCTTGCTTGGGCTTCTCTCCTGGAGGCCCTCAGTAAGACCCATTGTTGACATGTGGCAAGACGCTCCTCGGGGCGCGTCTTGCTTGGGCCTCTCTCCAGAAGGCCCTCAATCAGACCCAGTGTTGACACGTGGCAAGACGCTCCTCAGGGCGTGTCTTGCTTGGGCCTCTCTCCTGGAGGCGCTCAGTCAGACTGAGTAGTGACATGTGGCCTGACGCTCCTCGGGGCGCGTGTTGCTTGGGCCTCTCTCCTGGAGGCGCTCAGACAGACCAAGTGGTGACATGTGGCAAGACACTCCTCGGGGCGCGTCTTGCTTGGGCCTCTCTCATGGAGGCCCTCTGTCAGACCGATTGCTGACATGTGGCAAGAAGCTCCTCGGGGCGCGTCTTGCTTGGGCTTCTCTCCTGGAGGCTCTCAGTAAGAACCATTGTTGACATGTGGCAAGACGCTCCTTGGGGCGCGTCTTGCTTGGGCCTCTCTCCAGAAGGCCCTCAATCAGACCCAGTGTTGACACGTGGCAAGACGCTCCTCGGGGCGCGTCTTACTTGGGCTTCTCTCCTGGAGGCGCTCAGTCAGACTGAGTAGTGACATGTGGCCTGACGCTCCTCGGGGCGCCTGTTGCTTGGTCCTCTCTCCTGGAGGCGCTCAGTCAGACCAAGTGGTGACATGTGGCAAGACACTCCTCGGGGCGCGTCTTGCTTGGGCCTCTCTCATGGAGGCCCTCTGTCAGACCCAGTGTTGACATGTGGCAAGACACTCCTTGGGGCGCGTCTTGCTTGGGCCTCTCTCATGGAGGCCCTCAGTCAGACCCAGTGTTGACATGTGTCAAGACCCTCCTCGGGGCGCGTCTTGCTTTGGCCTCTCTCCTGGAGGCACTCAGTCAGACCGAGTGCTGACATGTGGAAAGAAGCTCCTCGGGGCGCGTCTTGCTTGGGCTTCTCTCCTGGAGGCCCTCAGTAAGACCCATTGTTGACATGTGGCAAGACGCTCATCGGGGCGCGTCTTGCTTGGGCCTCTCTCCTGGAGGCGCTCAGTCAGACCGAGTGCTGACATGTGGCAAGACGCTCCTCGGGGCGCGTCTTGCTTGGGCTTCTCTCCTGGAGGCGCTCAGAAAGACCCAGTGTTGACATGTGACAAGACGCTCCTCGGGGCGAGTCTTGCTTGGGCCTCTCTCCTGGAGGCCCTCTGTCAGACCCAGTGTTGACATGTGGCAAGACGCTCCTGCGGGCGCATCTTGCTTGGGCCTCTCTCCTGGAGGCCCTCAGTCAGACCCATTGTTGACATGTGGCAAGACGCTCCTCGGGGCGCGTCTTGCTTGGGCCTCTCTCCTGGAGGCGCTCAGTCAGACCGAGTGCTGACATAAGGCAAGACGCTCCTCAGGGCGCGTCTTGCTTGGGCCTCTCTCCTGGAGGCGCTCAGTCAGACCGAGTGCTGACATAAGGCAAGACGCTCCTCGGGGCGCGTCTTGCTTGGGCCTCTCTCCTGGAGGCGCTCAGTCAGACCCAGTGCTGACATGTGGCAAGACGCTCCTCGGGGCGCGTCCTTCTTGGGCCTCTCTCCTGGAGGCGCTCAGTCAGACTGAGTAGTGACATGTGGCCTGACGCTCCTCGGGGCGCGGCTTGCTTGGGCCTCTCTCCTGGAGGCGCTCAGTCAGACCCAGTGTTGACATGTGACAAGACGCTCCTCGGGGCACGTCTTGCTTTGGCCTCTCTCCTGGAGGCCCTCAGTCAGACCGAGTGTTGACATGTGGCAAGACGCTCCTCGGGCCGCGTGTTGCTTGGGCTTCTCTCCTGGAGGCCCTCAGTCAGACCCATTGTTGACATGTGGCAAGACGCTCCTCGGGGCGCATCTTGCTTGGGCCTCTCTCCTGGAGGCGCTCAGTCAGACCGAGTGCTGACATGAGAAAAGACGCTCCTCGGGGCGCGTCTTGCTTGGGCTTCTCTCCTGGAGGCCCTCTGTCATACCCAGTGTTGACATGTGGTAAGACGCTCCTGCGGGCGCATCTTGCTTGGGCCTCTCTCCTGGAGGCCCTCAGTCAGACCCATTGTTGACATGTGGCAAGACGCTCCTCGGGGCGCGTCTTGCTTGGGCCTCTCTCCTGGAGGCGCTCAGTCAGACCGAGTGCTGACATAGGGCAAGACGCTCCTCGGGGCGCGTCTTGCTTGGGCCTCTCTCCTGGAGGCGCTCAGTCAGACCCAGTGCTGACATGTGGCAAGACGCTCCTCGGGGCGCGTCTTGCTTGGGCCTCTCTCCTGGAGGCGCTCAGTCAGACTGAGTAGTGACATGTGGCCTGACGCTCCTCGGGGCGCTTCTTGCTTGGGCCTCTCTCCTGGAGGCGCTCAGTCAGACCCAGTGTTGACATGTGACAAGACGCTCCTCGGGGCGCGTCTTGCTTTGGCCTCTCTCCTGGAGGCCCTCAGTCAGACCGAGTGCTGACATGTGGCAAGACGCTCCTCGGGCCGCGTGTTGCTTGGGCTTCTCTCCTGGAGGCCCTCAGTCATACCCATTGTTGACATGTGGAAAGACGCTCCTCGGGGCGCGTCTTGCTTGGGCCTCTCTCCTGGAGGCGCTCAGTCAGACCGAGTGCTGACATGAGGAAAGACGCTCCTCGGGGCGCGTCTTGCTTGGGCTTCTCTCCTGGAGGCGCTCAGAAAGACCCAGTGTTGACATGTGACAAGACGCTCCTCGGGGCGCGTCTTGCTTGGGCCTCTCTCCTGGAGGCGCTCAGTCAGACCCAGTGGTGACATGTGGCAAGACACTCCTCGGGGCGCGTCTTGCTTGGGCCTCTCTCCTGGAGGCCCTCTGTCAGACCGAGTGTTGACATGTGGCAAGACTCTCCTCGGGGCGCGTCTTGCTTGGGCTTCTCTCATGGAGGCCCTCAGTCAGACCCAGTGTTGACATGTGTCAAGACGCTCCTCGGGGCGCGGCTTGCTTGGGCCTCTCTCCTGGAGGCGCTCAGTCAGACCCAGTGTTGACATGTGACAAGACGCTCCTCGGGGCGCTTCTTGCTTGGGCTTCTCTCCTGGAGGCCCTCAGTCAGACCCATTGTTGACATGTGGCAAGACGCTCCTCGGGGCGCGTCTTGCTTTGGCCTCTCGCCTGGAGGCGCTCAGTCAGACCGAGTGCTGACATGTGGCAAGACGCTCCTCGGGCCGCGTGTTGCTTGGTTTTCTCTCCTGGAGGCCCTCAGTCAGACCCATTGTTGACATGTGGCAAGACGCTCCTCGGGGCGCGTCTTGCTTGGGCCTCTCTCCTGGAGGCGCTCAGTCAGACCCAGTGTTGACATGTGGCAAGACGCTCCTCGGGGCGCTTCTTGCTTAGGCTTCTCTCCTGGAGGCCCTCAGTCAGACCCATTGTTGACATGTGGCAAGACGCTCCTCGGGGCATGTCTTGCTTGGGCCTCTCTCCTGGAGGCGCTCAGTCAGACCGAGTAGTGACATGTGGCAAGAAGCTCCTCGGGGCGCATCTTGCTGGGGCTTCTCTCATGGAGGCACTCAGTCAGACCCAGTGTTGACATGTGGCAAGACGCTCCTCGGGGCGCGTGTTGCTTGGACCTCTGTCCTGGAGGCGCTCAGTCAGACCGAGTAGTGACATGTGGCAAAACGCTCCTCGGGGCGCGTCTTGCTTGGGCCTCTCTCCTGGAGGCGCTCAGTCAGACCAAGTGCTGAAATGTGAAAAGAAGCTCCTCGGGGCGCGTCTTGCTTGGGCTTCTCTCCTGGAGGCCCTCAGTAAGACCCATTGTTGACATGTGGCAAGACGCTCCTCGGGGCGCGTCTTGCTAGGGCCTCTCTCCAGAAGGCCCTCAATCAGACCCAGTGTTGACACGTGGCAAGACGCTCCTCAGGGCGCGTCTTGCTTGGGCCTCTCTCCTGGAGGCGCTCAGTCAGACTGAGTAGTGACATGTGGCCTGACGCTCCTCGGGGCGCGTGTTGCTTGGGCCTCTCTCCTGGAGGCGCTCAGTCAGACCAAGTGTTGACATGTGGCAAGACACTCCTCGGGGCGCGTCTTGCTTGGGCCTCTCTCCTGGAGGCCCTCTGTCAGACCCAGTGTTGACATGTTTCAAGACGCTCCTCGGGGCGCGTCTTGCTTTGGCCTCTCTCCTGGAGGCGCTCAGTCAGACCGAGTGCTGACATGTGGCAAGACGATCCTCGGGCCGTGTGTTGCTTAGGCTTCTCTCCTGGAGGCCCTCAGTCAAACCCATTGTTGACATGTGGCAAGACGCTCCTCGGGGCGCGTCTTGCTTGGGCCTCTCTCCTGGAGGCGCTCAGTCAGACCGAGTGCTGACATGTGTCAAGACACTCCTCGGGGCGCGTCTTGCTTGGGCCTCTCTCCTGGAGGCCCTCTGTCAGACCGAGTGTTGACATGTGGCAAGACTCTCCTCGGGGCGTGTCTTGCTTGGGCTTCTCTCATGGAGGCCCTCAGTCAGACCCAGTGTTGACATGTGTCAAGACGCTCCTCGGGGCGTGTCTTGCTTGGGCCTCTCTCCTGGAGGCGCTCAGTCTGACCCAGTGCTGACATGTGGCAAGACGCTCCTCGGGGCACGTCTTGCTAGGGCCTCTCTCCTGGAGGCGCTCAAACAGACCGAGTAGTGACATGTGGCAAGACGCTCCTCGGGGCGCGTCTTGCTGGGGCTTCTCTCATGGAGGCACTCAGTCAGACCCAGTGTTGACATGTGGCAAGACGCTCCTCGGGGCGCGTCTTGCTTGGACCTCTCTCACTGAGGCGCTCAGTCAGACCGAGTAGTGACATGTGGCAAGACGCTCCTCGGGGCGCGTCTTGCTTGGACCTCTCTCCCTGAGGCGCTCAGTCAGACCCAGTGTTGACATTTGGCAAGACACTCCTCGGGGCGCGTCTTGCTTGGGCCTCTCTCCAGAAGGCCCTCAATCAGACCCAGTGTTGACACGTGGCAAGACGCTCCTCGGGGCGTGTCTTGCTTGGGCCTCTCTCCTGGAGGCGCTCAGTCAGACCCAGTGTTGACATGTGGCAAGACGCTCCTCGGGGCGCTTCTTGCTTGGGCTTCTCTCCTGGAGGCCCTCAGTCAGACCCATTGTTGACATGTGGCAAGACGCTCCTCGGGGCATGTCTTGCTTGGGCCTCTCTCCTGGAGGCGCTCAGTCAGACTGAGTAGTGACATGTGGCAAGAAGCTCCTCGGGGCGCATCTTGCTGGGGCTTCTCTCATGGAGGCACTCAGTCAGACCCAGTGTTGACATGTGGCAAGACGCTCCTCGGGGCGCGTGTTGCTTGGACCTCTCTCCTGGAGGCGCTCAGTCAGACCGAGTAGTGACATGTGGCAAGACGCTCCTCGGGGCGCGTCTTGCTTGGGCCTCTCTCCTGGAGACGCTCAGTCAGACCCATTGTTGACATGTGGCAAGACGCTCCTCGGGGCGCGTCTTGCTTGGGCATCTCTCCTGGAGGCGCTCAGTCAGACCGAGTGCTGACATAAGGCAAGACGCTCCTCGGGGCGCGTGTTGCTTGGACCTCTCTCCTGGAGGCGCTCAGTCAGACTGAGTAGTGACATGTGGCCTGACGCTCCTCGGGGCGCGTGTTGCTTGGGCCTCTCTCATGGAGGCCCTCTGTCAGACCGATTGCTGACATGTGGCAAGAAGCTCCTCGGGGCGCGTCTTGCTTGGGCTTCTCTCCTGGAGGCTCTCAGTAAGAACCATTGTTGACATGTGGCAAGACGCTCCTCGGGGCGCGTCTTGCTTGGGCCTCTCTCCTGGAGGCGCTCAGTCTGACCCAGTTGTGACATGTGGCAAGACACTCCTCGGGGCGCGTCTTGCTTGGGCCTCTCTCCTGGAGGCCCTCTGTCAGACCGAGTGTTGACATGTGGCAAGACTCTCCTCGGGGCGCGTCTTGCTTGGGCTTCTCTCATGGAGGCCCTCAGTCAGACCCAGTGTTGACATGTGTCAAGACGCTCCTCGGGGCGTGTCTTGCTTGGGCCTCTCTCCTGGAGGCGCTCAGTCTGACCCAGTGCTGACATGTGGCAAGACGCTCCTCGGGGCGCGTCTTGCTTGGGCTTCTCTCCTGGAGGCCCTCAGTCAGACCCATTGTTGACATGTGGCAAGACCCTCCTCGGGGCACGTCTTGCTAGGGCCTCTCTCCTGGAGGCGCTCAAACAGACCGAGTAGTGACATGTGGCAAGACGCTCCTCGGGGCGCGTCTTGCTGGGGCTTCTCTCATGGAGGCACTCAGTCAGACCCAGTGTTGACATGTGGCAAGACGCTCCTCGGGGCGCGTCTTGCTTGGACCTCTCTCACTGAGGCGCTCAGTCAGACCGAGTAGTGACATGTGGCAAGACGCTCCTCGGGGCGCGTCTTGCTTGGGCCTCTCTCCAGAAGGCCCTCAATCAGACCCAGTGTTGACACGTGGCAAGACGCTCCTCGGGGCGTGTCTTGCTTGGGCCTCTCTCCTGGAGGCGCTCAGTCAGACCCAGTGTTGACATGTGGCAAGACGCTCCTCGGGGCGCTTCTTGCTTGGGCTTCTCTCCTGGAGGCCCTCAGTCAGACCCATTGTTGACATGTGGCAAGACGCTCCTCGGGGCATGTCTTGCTTGGGCCTCTCTCCTGGAGGCGCTCAGTCAGACCGAGTAGTGACATGTGGCAAGAAGCTCCTCGGGGCGCATCTTGCTGGGGCTTCTCTCATGGAGGCACTCAGTCAGACCCAGTGTTGACATGTGGCAAGACGCTCCTCGGGGCGCGTGTTGCTTGGACCTCTCTCCTGGAGGCGCTCAGTCAGACCGAGTAGTGACATGTGGCAAGACGCTCCTCGGGGCGCGTCTTGCTTGGGCCTCTCTCCTGGAGGCGCTCAGTCAGACCCATTGTTGACATGTGGCAAGACGCTCCTCGGGGCGCGTCTTGCTTGGGCCTCTCTCCAGAAGGCCCTCAATCAGACCCAGTGTTGACACGTGGCAAGACGCTCCTCAGGGCGCGTCTTGCTTGGGCCTCTCTCCTGGAGGCGCTCAGTCAGACTGAGTAGTGACATGTGGCCTGACGCTCCTTGGGGCGCGTGTTGCTTGGGCCTCTCTCCTGGAGGCGCTCAGTCAGACCAAGTGGTGACATGTGGCAAGACACTCCTCGGGGCGCGTCTTGCTTGGGCCTCTCTCCTGGAGGCCCTCTGTCAGACCCAGTGTTGACATGTTTCAAGACGCTCCTCGGGGCGCGTCTTGCTTTGGCCTCTCTCCTGGAGGCGCTCAGTCAGACCGAGTGCTGACATGTGGCAAGACGCTCCTCGGGCCGTGTGTTGCTTAGGCTTCTCTCCTGGAGGCCCTCAGTCAAACCCATTGTTGACATGTGGCAAGACGCTCCTCGGGGCGCGTCTTGCTTGGGCCTCTCTCCTGGAGGCGCTCAGTCAGACCGAGTGCTGACATGTGTCAAGACACTCCTCGGGGCGCGTCTTGCTTGGGCCTCTCTCCTGGAGGCCCCCTGTCAGACCGAGTGTTGCCATGTGGCAAGACTCTCCTCGGGGCGTGTCTTGCTTGGGCTTCTCTCATGGAGGCCCTCAGTCAGACCCAGTGTTGACATGTGGCAAGACGCTCCTCAGGGCGCGTCTTGCTTGGGCTTCTCTCCTGGAGGCCCTCAGTCAGACCCATTGTTGACATGTGGCAAGACGCTCCTCGGGGCACGTCTTGCTTGGGCCTCTCTCCTGGAGGCGCTCAAACAGACCGAGTAGTGACATGTGGCAAGACGCTCCTCGGGGCGCGTCTTGCTGGGGCTTCTCTCATGGAGGCACTCAGTCAGACCCAGTGTTGACATGTGGCAAGACGCTCCTCGGGGCGCGTCTTGCTTGGACCTCTCTCACTGAGGCGCTCAGTCAGACCGAGTAGTGACATGTGGCAAGACGCTCCTCGGGGCGCGTCTTGCTTGGACCTCTCTCCCTGAGACGCTCAGTCAGACCCAGTGTTGACATTTGGCAAGACACTCCTCGGGGCGCGTCTTGCTTGGGCCTCTCTCATGGAGGCCCTCTGTCAGACCGATTGCTGACATGTGGCAAAAAGCTCCCCGGGGCGCGTCTTGCTTGGGCTTCTCTCCTGGAGGCTCTCAGTAAGAACCATTGTTGACATGTGGCAAGACGCTCCTCGGGGCGCGTCTTGCTTGGGCCTCTCTCCAGAAGGCCCTCAATCAGACCCAGTGTTGACACGTGGCAAGACGCTCCTCGGGGCGCGTCTTACTTGGGCTTCTCTCCTGGAGGCGCTCAGTCAGACTGAGTAGTTACATGTGGCCTGACGCTCCTCGGGGCGCCTGTTGCTTGGGCCTCTCTCCTGGAGGCGCTCAGTCAGACCAAGTGGTGACATGTGGCAAGACACTCCTCGGGGCGCGTCTTGCTTGGGCCTCTCTCATGGAGGCCCTCTGTCAGACCCAGTGTTGACATGTGGCAAGACACTCCTTGGGGCGCGTCTTGCTTGGGCCTCTGTCATGGAGGCCCTCAGTCAGACCCAGTGTTGACATGTGTCAAGACCCTCCTCGGGGCGCGTCTTGCTTTGGCCTCTCTCCTGGAGGCACTCAGTCAGACCGAGTGCTGACATGTGGAAAGAAGCTCCTCGGGGCGCGTCTTGCTTGGGCTTCTCTCCTGGAGGCCCTCAGTGAGACCCATTGTTGACATGTGGCAAGACGCTCCTCGGGGCGCGTCTTGCTTGGGCCTCTCTCCAGAAGGCCCTCAATCAGACCCAGTGTTGACACATGGCAAGACGCTCCTCGGGGCGCGTCTTGCTTGGGCCTCTATCCTGGAGGCGCTCAGTCAGACTGAGTAGTGACATGTGGCCTGACGCTCCTCGGGGCGCGTATTGCTTGGGCCTCTCTCCTGGAGGCGCTCAGTCAGACCAAGTGGTGACATGTGGCAAGACACTCCTTGGGGCGCGTCTTGCTTGGGCCTCTCTCCTGGAGGCCCTCTGTCAGACCCAGTGTTGACATGTGTCAAGACGCTCCTCGGGGCGCGTCTTGGTTGGGCTTCTCTCCTGGAGGCCCTCAGTCAGACCCATTGTTGACATGTGGCAAGACGCTCCTCGGGGCGCGTCTTGCTTGGGCCTCTCTCCTGGAGGCGCTCAGTCAGACCGAGTGCTGACATGTGGCAAGACGCTCCTCGGGCCGCGTGTTGCTTGGGCTTCTCTCCTGGAGGCCGTCAGTCAGACCCATTGTTGACATGTGGCAAGACGCTCATCGGGGCGCGTCTTGCTTGGGCCTCTGTCCTGGAGGCGCTCAGTCAGACCGAGTGCTGACATGTGGCAAGACGCTCCTCGGGGCGCGTCTTGCTTGGGCTTCTCTCCTGGAGGCGCTCAGAAAGACCCAGTGTTGACATGTGACAAGACGCTCCTCGGGGCGAGTCTTGCTTGGGCCTCTCTCCTGGAGGCCCTCTGTCAGACCCAGTGTTGACATGTGGCAAGACGCTCCTGCGGGCGCATCTTGCTTGGGCCTCTCTCCTGGAGGCCCTCAGTCAGACCCATTGTTGACATGTGGCAAGACGCTCCTCGGGGCGCGTCTTGCTTGGGCCTCTCTCCTGGAGGCGCTCAGTCAGACCGAGTGCTGACATAAGGCAAGACGCTCCTCGGGGCGCGTCTTGCTTGGGCCTCTCTCCTGGAGGCGCTCAGTCAGACCCAGTGCTGACATGTGGCAAGACGCTCCTCGGGGCGCGTCTTGCTTGGGCCTCTCTCCTGGAGGCGCTCAGTCAGACTGAGTAGTGACATGTGGCCTGACGCTCCTCGGGGCGCGGCTTGCTTGGGCCTCTCTCCTGGAGGCGCTCAGTCAGACCCAGTGTTGACATGTAACAAGACGCTCCTCGGGGCGCGTCTTGCTTTGGCCTCTCTCCTGGAGGCCCTCAGTCAGACCGAGTGCTGACATGTGGCAAGACGCTCCTCGGGCCGCGTGTTGCTTGGGCTTCTCTCCTGGAGGCCCTCAGTCAGACCCATTGTTGACATGTGGCAAGACGCTCCTCGGGGCGCGTCTTGCTTGGGCCTCTCTCCTGGAGGCGCTCAGTCAGACCGAGTGCTGACATGAGGAAAGACGCTCCTCGGGGCGCGTCTTGCTTGGGCTTCTCTCCTGGAGGCCCTCTGTCAGACCCATGGTTGACATGTGGCAAGACGCTCCTGCGGGCGCATCTTGCTTGGGCCTCTCTCCTGGAGGCCCTCAGTCAGACCCATTGTTGACATGTGGCAAGACGCTCCTCGGGGCGCGTCTTGCTTGGGCCTCTCTCCTGGAGGCGCTCAGTCAGACCGAGTGCTGAAATAAGGCAAGACGCTCCTCGGGGCGTGTCTTGCTTGGGCCTCTCTCCTGGAGGCGCTCAGTCAGACCCAGTGCTGACATGTGGCAAGACGCTCCTCGGGGCGCGTCTTGCTTGGGCCTCTCTCCTGGAGGCGCTCAGTCAGACTGAGTAGTGACATGTGGCCTGACGCTCCTCGGGGCGCGGCTTGCTTGGGCCTCTCTCCTGGAGGCGCTCAGTCAGACCCAGTGTTGACATGTGACAAGACGCTCCTCGGGGCGCGTCTTGCTTTGGCCTCTCTCCTGGAGGCCCTCAGTCAGACCGAGTGCTGACATGAGGAAAGACGCTCCTCGGGGCGCGTCTTGCTTGGGCTTCTCTCCTGGAGGCGCTCAGAAAGACCCAGTGTTGACATGTGACAAGACGCTCCTCGGGGCGCGTCTTGCTTGGGCCTCTCTCCTGGAGGCGCTCAGTCAGACCCAGTGGTGACATGTGGCAAGACACTCCTCGGGGCGCGTCTTGCTTGGGCCTCTCTCCTGGAGGCCCTCTGTCAGACCGAGTGTTGACATGTGGCAAGACTCTCCTCGGGGCGCGTCTTGCTTGGGCTTCTCTCATGGAGGCCCTCAGTCAGACCCAGTGTTGACATGTGTCAAGACGCTCCTCGGGGCGCGGCTTGCTTGGGCCTCTCTCCTTGAGGCGCTCAGTCAGACCCAGTGTTGACATGTGACAAGACGCTCCTCGGGGCGCGTCTTGCTTGGGCTTCTCTCCTGGAGGCCCTCAGTCAGACCCATTGTTGACATGTGGCAAGACGCTCCTCGGGGCGCGTCTTGCTTTGGCCTCTCGCCTGGAGGCGCTCAGTCAGACCGAGTGCTGACATGTGGCAAGACGCTCCTCTGGCCGCGTGTTGCTTGGTTTTCTCTCCTGGAGGCCCTCAGTCAGACCCATTGTTGACATGTGGCAAGACGCTCCTCGGGGCGCGTCTTGCTTGGGCCTCTCTCCTGGAGGCGCTCAGTCAGACCGAGTGCTGACATGAGGAAAGACGCTCCTCGGGGCGCGGCTTGCTTGGGCTTCTCTCCTGGAGGCGCTCAGAAAGATCCAGTGTTGACATGTGACAAGACGCTCCTCGGGGCGCGTCTTGCTTGGGCCTCTCTCCTGGAGGCGCTCAGTCAGACCGAGTAGTGACATGTGGCAAGACGCTCCTCGGGGCGCGTCTTGCTTGGGCCTCTCTCCTGGAGGCGCTCAGTCAGACCCATTGTTGACATGTGGCAAGACGCTCCTCGGGGCGCGTCTTGCTTGGGCCTCTCTCCAGAAGGCCCTCAATCAGACCCAGTGTTGACACGTGGCAAGACGCTCCTCAGGGCGCGTCTTGCTTGGGCCTCTCTCCTGGAGGCGCTCAGTCAGACTGAGTAGTGACATGTGGCCTGACGCTCCTCGGGGCGCGTGTTGCTTGGGCCTCTCTCCTGGAGGCGCTCAGTCAGACCAAGTGGTGACATGTGGCAAGACACTCCTCGGGGCGCGTCTTGCTTGGGCCTCTCTCCTGGAGGCCCTCTGTCAGACCCAGTGTTGACATGTTTCAAGACGCTCCTCGGGGCGCGTCTTGCTTTGGCCTCTCTCCTGGAGGCGCTCAGTCAGACCGAGTGCTGACATGTGGCAAGACGCTCCTCGGGCCGTGTGTTGCTTAGGCTTCTCTCCTGGAGGCCCTCAGTCAAACCCATTGTTGACATGTGGCAAGACGCTCCTCGGGGCGCGTCTTGCTTGGGCCTCTCTCCTGGAGGCGCTCAGTCAGACCGAGTGCTGACATGTGTCAAGACACTCCTCGGGGCGCGTCTTGCTTGGGCCTCTCTCCTGGAGGCCCCCTGTCAGACCGAGTGTTGCCATGTGGCAAGACTCTCCTCGGGGCGTGTCTTGCTTGGGCTTCTCTCATGGAGGCCCTCAGTCAGACCCAGTGTTGACATGTGTCAAGACGCTCCTCGGGGCGTGTCTTGCTTGGGCCTCTCTCCTGGAGGCGCTCAGTCTGACCCAGTGTTGACATGTGGCAAGACGCTCCTCAGGGCGCGTCTTGCTTGGGCTTCTCTCCTGGAGGCCCTCAGTCAGACCCATTGTTGACATGTGGCAAGACGCTCCTCGGGGCACGTCTTGCTTGGGCCTCTCTCCTGGAGGCGCTCAAACAGACCGAGTAGTGACATGTGGCAAGACGCTCCTCGGGGCGCGTCTTGCTGGGGCTTCTCTCATGGAGGCACTCAGTCAGACCCAGTGTTGACATGTGGCAAGACGCTCCTCGGGGCGCGTCTTGCTTGGACCTCTCTCCCTGAGACGCTCAGTCAGACCCAGTGTTGACATTTGGCAAGACACTTCTCGGGGCGCGTCTTGCTTGGGCCTCTCTCATGGAGGCCCTCTGTCAGACCGATTGCTGACATGTGGCAAGAAGCTCCCCGGGGCGCGTCTTGCTTGGGCTTCTCTCCTGGAGGCTCTCAGTAAGAACCATTGTTGACATGTGGCAAGACGCTCCTCGGGGCGCGTCTTGCTTGGGCCTCTCTCCAGAAGGCCCTCAATCAGACCCAGTGTTGACACGTGGCAAGACGCTCCTCGGGGCGCGTCTTACTTGGGCTTCTCTCCTGGAGGCGCTCAGTCAGACTGAGTAGTGACATGTGGCCTGACGCTCCTCGGGGCGCCTGTTGCTTGGGCCTCTCTCCTGGAGGCGCTCAGTCAGACCAAGTGGTGACATGTGGCAAGACACTCCTCGGGGCGCGTCTTGCTTGGGCCTCTCTCATGGAGGCCCTCTGTCAGACCCAGTGTTGACATGTGGCAAGACACTCCTTGGGGCGCGTCTTGCTTGGGCCTCTGTCATGGAGGCCCTCAGTCAGACCCAGTGTTGACATGTGTCAAGACCCTCCTCGGGGCGCGTCTTGCTTTGGCCTCTCTCCTGGAGGCACTCAGTCAGACCGAGTGCTGACATGTGGAAAGAAGCTCCTCGGGGCGCGTCTTGCTTGGGCTTCTCTCCTGGAGGCCCTCAGTAAGACCCATTGTTGACATGTGGCAAGACGCTCCTCGGGGCGCGTCTTGCTTGGGCCTCTCTCCAGAAGGCCCTCAATCAGACCCAGTGTTGACACATGGCAAGACGCTCCTCGGGGCGCGTCTTGCTTGGGCCTCTCTCCTGGAGGCGCTCAGTCAGACTGAGTAGTGACATGTGGCCTGACACTCCTTGGGGCGCGTCTTGCTTGGGCCTCTGTCATGGAGGCCCTCAGTCAGACCCAGTGTTGACATGTGTCAAGACCCTCCTCGGTGCGCGTCTTGCTTGGGCCTCTCTCCTGGAGGCCCTCTGTCAGACCCAGTGTTGACATGTGTCAAGACGCTCCTCGGGGCGCGTCTTGGTTGGGCTTCTCTCCTGGAGGCCCTCAGTCAGACCCATTGTTGACATGTGGCAAGACGCTCCTCGGGGTGCGTCTTGCTTGGGCCTCTCTCCTGGAGGCGCTCAGTCAGACCGAGTGCTGACATGTGGCAAGACGCTCCTCGGGCCGCGTGTTGCTTGGGCTTCTCTCCTGGAGGCCCTCAGTCAGACCCATTGTTGACATGTGGCAAGACGCTCATCGGGGCGCGTCTTGCTTGGGCCTCTGTCCTGGAGGCGCTCAGTCAGACCGAGTGCTGACATGTGGCAAGACGCTCCTCGGGGCGCGTCTTGCTTGGGCTTCTCTCCTGGAGGCGCTCAGAAAGACCCAGTGTTGACATGTGACAAGACGCTCCTCGGGGCGAGTCTTGCTTGGGCCTCTCTCCTGGAGGCCCTCTGTCAGACCCAGTGTTGACATGTGGCAAGACGCTCCTGCGGGCGCATCTTGCTTGGGCCTCTCTCCTGGAGGCCCTCAGTCAGACCCATTGTTGACATGTGGCAAGACGCTCCTCGGGGCGCGTCTTGCTTGGGCCTCTCTCCTGGAGGCGCTCAGTCAGACCGAGTGCTGACATAAGGCAAGACGCTCCTCGGGGCGCGTCTTGCTTGGGCCTCTCTCCTGGAGGCGCTCAGTCAGACCCAGTGCTGACATGTGGCAAGACGCTCCTCGGGGCGCGTCTTGCTTGGGCCTCTCTCCTGGAGGCGCTCAGTCAGACTGAGTAGTGACATGTGGCCTTACGCTCCTCGGGGCGCGGCTTGCTTGGGCCTCTCTCCTGGAGGCGCTCAGTCAGACCCAGTGTTGACATGTGACAAGACGCTCCTCGGGGCGCGTCTTGCTTTGGCCTCTCTCCTGGAGGCCCTCAGTCAGACCGAGTGCTGACATGTGGCAAGACGCTCCTCGGGCCGCGTGTTGCTTGGGCTTCTCTCCTGGAGGCCCTCAGTCAGACCCATTGTTGACATGTGGCAAGAAGCTCCTCGGGGCGCGTCTTGCTTGGGCCTCTCTCCTGGAGGCGCTCAGTCAGACCGAGTGCTGACAATAGGAAAGACGCTCCTCGGGGCGCGTCTTGCTTGGGCTTCTCTCCTGGAGGCCCTCTGTCAGACCCATTGTTGACATGTGGCAAGACGCTCCTGCGGGCGCATCTTGCTTGGGCCTCTCTCCTGGAGGCCCTCAGTCAGACCCATTGTTGACATGTGGCAAGACGCTCCTCGGGGCGTGTCTTGCTTGGGCCTCTCTCCTGGAGGCGCTCAGTCAGACCGAGTGCTGAAATAAGGCAAGACGCTCCTCGGGGCGCGTCTTGCTTGGGCCTCTCTCCTGGAGGCGCTCAGTCAGACCCAGTGCTGACATGTGGCAAGACGCTCCTCGGGGCGCGTCTTGCTTGGGCCTCTCTCCTGGAGGCGCTCAGTCAGACTGAGTAGTGACATGTGGCCTGACGCTCCTCGGGGCGCGGCTTGCTTGGGCCTCTCTCCTGGAGGCGCTCAGTCAGACCCAGTGTTGACATGTGACAAGACGCTCCTCGGGGCGCGTCTTGCTTTGGCCTCTCTCCTGGAGGCCCTCAGTCAGACCGAGTGCTGACATGAGGAAAGACGCTCCTCGGGGCGCGTCTTGCTTGGGCTTCTCTCCTGGAGGCGCTCAGAAAGACCCAGTGTTGACATGTGACAAGACGCTCCTCGGGGCGCGTCTTGCTTGGGCCTCTCTCCTGGAGGCGCTCAGTCAGACCCAGTGGTTACATGTGGCAAGACACTCCTCGGGGCGCGTCTTGCTTGGGCCTCTCTCCTGGAGGCCCTCTGTCAGACCGAGTGTTGACATGTGGCAAGACTCTCCTCGGGGCGCGTCTTGCTTGGGCTTCTCTCATGGAGGCCCTCAGTCAGACCCAGTGTTGACATGTGTCAAGACGCTCCTCGGGGCGCGGCTTGCTTGGGCCTCTCTCCTTGAGGCGCTCAGTCAGACCCAGTGTTGACATGTGACAAGACGCTCCTCGGGGCGCGTCTTGCTTGGGCTTCTCTCCTGGAGGCCCTCAGTCAGACCCATTGTTGACATGTGGCAAGACGCTCCTCGGGGCGCGTCTTGCTTTGGCCTCTCGCCTGGAGGCGCTCAGTCAGACCGAGTGCTGACATGTGGCAAGACGCTCCTCGGGCCGCGTGTTGCTTGGTTTTCTCTCCTGGAGGCCCTCAGTCAGACCCATTGTTGACATGTGGCAAGACGCTCCTCGGGGCGCGTCTTGCTTGGGCCTCTCTCCTGGAGGCGCTCAGTCAGACCGAGTGCTGACATGAGGAAAGACGCTCCTCGGGGCGCGGCTTGCTTGGGCTTCTCTCCTGGAGGCGCTCAGAAAGACCCAGTGTTGACATGTGACAAGACGCTCCTCGGGGCGCGTCTTGCTTGGGCCTCTCTCCTGGAGGCGCTCAGTCTGACCCAGTTGTGACATGTGGCAAGACACTCCTCGGGGCGCGTCTTGCTTGGGCCTCTCTCCTGGAGGCCCTCTGTCAGACCGAGTGTTGACATGTGGCAAGACTCTCCTCGGGGCGCGTCTTGCTTGGGCTTCTCTCATGGAGGCCCTCAGTCAGACCCAGTGTTGACATGTGTCAAGACGCTCCTCGGGGCGTGTCTTGCTTGGGCCTCTCTCCTGGAGGCGCTCAGTCTGACCCAGTGCTGACATGTGGCAAGACGCTCCTCGGGGCGCGTCTTGCTTGGGCTTCTCTCCTGGAGGCCCTCAGTCAGACCCATTGTTGACATGTGGCAAGACGCTCCTCGGGGCACGTCTTGCTAGGGCCTCTCTCCTGGAGGCGCTCAAACAGACCGAGTAGTGACATGTGGCAAGATGCTCCTCGGGGCGCGTCTTGCTGGGGCTTCTCTCATGGAGGCACTCAGTCAGACCCAGTGTTGACATGTGGCAAGACGCTCCTCGGGGCGCGTCTTGCTTGGACCTCTCTCACTGAGGCGCTCAGTCAGACCGAGTAGTGACATGTGGCAAGACGCTCCTCGGGGCGCGTCTTGCTTGGGCCTCTCTCCCTGAGGCGCTCAGTCAGACCCAGTGTTGACATTTGGCAAGACACTCCTCGGGGCGCGTCTTGCTTGGGCCTCTCTCCAGAAGGCCCTCAATCAGACCCAGTGTTGACACGTGGCAAGACGTTCCTCGGGGCGCGTCTTACTTGGGCCTCTCTCCTGGAGGCGCTCAGTCAGACTGAGTAGTGACATGTGGCCTGACGCTCCTCGGGGCGCGTCTTGCTTGGGCTTCTCTCATGGAGGCCCTCAGTCAGACCCAGTGTTGACATGTGTCAAGACGCTCCTCGGGGCGCGGCTTGCTTGGGCCTCTCTCCTTGAGGCGCTCAGTCAGACCCAGTGTTGACATGTGACAAGACGCTCCTCGGGGCGCGTCTTGCTTGGGCTTCTCTCCTGGAGGCCCTCAGTCAGACCCATTGTTGACATGTGGCAAGACGCTCCTCGGGGCGCGTCTTGCTTTGGCCTCTCGCCTGGAGGCGCTCAGTCAGACCGAGTGCTGACATGTGGCAAGACGCTCCTCGGGCCGCGTGTTGCTTGGTTTTCTCTCCTGGAGGCCCTCAGTCAGACCCATTGTTGACATGTGGCAAGACGCTCCTCGGGGCGCGTCTTGCTTGGGCCTCTCTCCTGGAGGCGCTCAGTCAGACCGAGTGCTGACATGAGGAAAGACGCTCCTCGGGGCGCGGCTTGCTTGGGCTTCTCTCCTGGAGGCGCTCAGAAAGACCCAGTGTTGACATGTGACAAGACGCTCCTCGGGGCGCGTCTTGCTTGGGCCTCTCTCCTGGAGGCGCTCAGTCTGACCCAGTTGTGACATGTGGCAAGACACTCCTCGGGGCGCGTCTTGCTTGGGCCTCTCTCCTGGAGGCCCTCTGTCAGACCGAGTGTTGACATGTGGCAAGACTCTCCTCGGGGCGCGTCTTGCTTGGGCTTCTCTCATGGAGGCCCTCAGTCAGACCCAGTGTTGACATGTGTCAAGACGCTCCTCGGGGCGTGTCTTGCTTGGGCCTCTCTCCTGGAGGCGCTCAGTCTGACCCAGTGCTGACATGTGGCAAGACGCTCCTCGGGGCGCGTCTTGCTTGGGCTTCTCTCCTGGAGGCCCTCAGTCAGACCCATTGTTGACATGTGGCAAGACGCTCCTCGGGGCACGTCTTGCTAGGGCCTCTCTCCTGGAGGCGCTCAAACAGACCGAGTAGTGACATGTGGCAAGATGCTCCTCGGGGCGCGTCTTGCTGGGGCTTCTCTCATGGAGGCACTCAGTCAGACCCAGTGTTGACATGTGGCAAGACGCTCCTCGGGGCGCGTCTTGCTTGGACCTCTCTCACTGAGGCGCTCAGTCAGACCGAGTAGTGACATGTGGCAAGACGCTCCTCGGGGCGCGTCTTGCTTGGGCCTCTCTCCCTGAGGCGCTCAGTCAGACCCAGTGTTGACATTTGGCAAGACACTCCTCGGGGCGCGTCTTGCTTGGGCCTCTCTCCAGAAGGCCCTCAATCAGACCCAGTGTTGACACGTGGCAAGGCGTTCCTCGGGGCGCGTCTTACTTGGGCCTCTCTCCTGGAGGCGCTCAGTCAGACTGAGTAGTGACATGTGGCCTGACGCTCCTCGGGGCGCGTGTTGCTTGGGCCTCTCTCCTGGAGGCGCTCAGTCAGACCAGGTGGTGACATGTGGCAAGACACTCCTCGGGACGCGTCTTGCTTGGGCCTCTCTCATGGAGGCCCTCTGTCAG
Organism: Nothobranchius furzeri; assembly: GCF_043380555.1. Taxonomy (NCBI): domain Eukaryota; kingdom Metazoa; phylum Chordata; class Actinopteri; order Cyprinodontiformes; family Nothobranchiidae; genus Nothobranchius; species Nothobranchius furzeri. The sequence goes on along the minus strand of NC_091747.1, from coordinate 21,139,418 downwards.
ATCCAGTGTTGACATGTGGCATACCACTCCTCGGGGCGCGTCTTGCTTGGGCCTCTCTCATGGAGGCCCTCTGTCAGACCCAGTGTTGACATGTGTCAAGACCCTCCTCGGGGCGCGTCTTGCTTTGGCCTCTCTCCTGGAGGCGCTCAGTCAGACCGAGTGCTGACATGTGGAAAGAAGCTCCTCGGGGCGCGTCTTGCTTGGGCTTCTCTCCTGGAGGCCCTCAGTAAGACCCATTGTTGACATTTGGCAAGACGCTCCTCGGGGTTCGTCTTGCTTGGGCATCTCTCCAGAAGGCCCTCAATCAGACCCAGTGTTGACACGTGGCAAGACGCTCCTCGGGGCGCGTCTTGCTTGGGCCTCTCTCCTGGAGGCACTCTGTCAGACTGAGTAGTGACATGTGGCCTGACACTCCTCGGGGCGCGTGTTGCTTGGGCCTCTCTCCTGGAGGCGCTCAGTCAGACCAAGTGGTGACATGTGGCAAGACACTCCTCGGGGCGCGTCTTGCTTGGGCCTCTCTCCTGGAGGCCCTCTGTCAGACCCAGTGTTGACATGTGTCAAGACGCTCCTCGGGGCGCGTCTTGCTTGGGCTTCTCTCCTGGAGGCCCTCAGTCAGACCCATTGTTGACATGTGGCAAGACGCACCTCGGGGCGCGTCTTGCTTGGGCCTCTCTCCTGGAGGCGCTCAGTCAGACCGAGTGCTGACATGTGGCAAGACGCTCCTCGGGGCGCGTCTTGCTTGGGCTTCTCTCCTGGAGGCGCTCAGAAAGACCCAGTGTTGACATGTGACAAGACGCTCCTCGGGGCGCGTCTTGCTTGGGCCTCTCTCCTGGAGGCGCTCAGTCAGAACCAGAGGTGACATGTGGCAAGACGCTCCTCGGGACGCGTCTTGCTTGGGCCTCTCTCCAGAAGGCCCTCAATCAGACCCAGTGTTGACACGTGGCAAGACGCTCCTCGGGGCGTGTCTTGCTTGGGCCTCTCTCCTGGAGGCGCTCAGTCAGACTGAGTAGTGACATGTGGCCTGACGCTCCTCGGGGCGCGTGTTGGTTGGGCCTCTCTCCTGGAGGCGCTCAGTCAGACCAAGTGGTGACATGTGGCAAGACACTCCTCGGGGCGCGTCTTGCTTGGGCCTCTCTCCTGGAGGCCCTCTGTCAGACCCAGTGTTGACATGTGTCAAGACGCTCCTCGGGGCGCGTCTTGCTTGGGCTTCTCTCCTGGAGGCCCTCAGTCAGACCCATTGTTGACATGTGGCAAGACGCTCCTCGGGGCGCGTCTTGCTTGGGCCTCTCTCCTGGAGGCGCTCAGTCAGACCGAGTGCTGACATGTGGCAAGACGCTCCTCAGGGCGCGTCTTGCTTGGGCTTCTCTCCTGGAGGCGTTCAGAAAGACCCAGTGTTGACATGTGACAAGACGCTCCTCGGGGCGCGTCTTGCTTGGGCCTCTCTCCTGGAGGCGCTCAGTCAGAACCAGAGGTGACATGTGGCAAGACGCTCCTCGGGGCGCGTATTGCTTGGGCCTCTCTCCTGGAGGCCCTCTGTCAGACCCAGTGTTGACATGTGGCAAGACGCTCCTCCGGGCGCATCTTGCTTGGGCCTCTCTCCTGGAGGCCCTCAGTCAGACCCATTGTTGACATGTGGCAAGACGCTCCTCGGGGCGCGTCTTGCTTGGGCATCTCTCCTGGAGGCGCTCAGTCAGACCGAGTGCTGACATAAGGCAAGACGCTCCTCGGGGCGCGTCTTGCTGGGGCCTCCCTCCTGGAGGCGCTCAGTCAGACCCAGTGCTGACATGTGGCAAGACGCTCCTCGGGCCGCGTCTTGCTTGGGCCTCTCTCCTGCAGGTGCTCTGTCTGACCCAGTGTTGACATGTGTCAAGACGCTCCTCGGGGCGCAGTCTTGCTTGGGCTTCTCTCCTGGAGGCCCTCAGTCAGACCCATTGTTGACATGTGGCAAGACGCTCCTCGGGGCGCGTCTTGCTTGGGCCTCTCTCCTGGAGGCGCTCAGTCAGACCGAGTGCAGACATGTGGCAAGACGCTCCTCGGGCCGCGTGTTGCTTGGGCTTCTCTCCTGGAGGTCCTCAGTCAGACCCATTGTTGACATGTGGCAAGACGCTCCTCGGGGCGCGTCTTGCTTGGGCCTCTCTCCTGGAGGCGCTCAGTCAGAACCAGAGGTGACATGTGGCAAGACGCTCCTCGGGGCGCGTCTTGCTGGGGCCTCTCTCCTGGAGGCGCTCAGTCAGACCGAGTGCTGACATAAGGCAAGACGCTCCTCAGGGCGCGTCTTGCTGGGGCCTCTCTCCTGGAGGCGCTCAGTCAGACCCAGTGCTGACATGTGGCAAGACGCTCCTCGGGGCACGTCTTGCTTGGGCCTCTCTCCTGGAGGCCCTCAGTCAGACTGAGTAGTGACATGTGTCAAGACGCTCCTCGGGGTGCAGTCTTGCTTGGGCTTCTCTCCTGGAGGCCCTCAGTCAGACCCATTGTTGACATGTGGCAATACGCTCCTCGGGGCGCGTCTTGCTTGGGCCTCTCTCCTGGAGGCGCTCAGTCAGACCCAGTGCTGACATGTGGCAAGACGCTCCTCGGGGCGCGTCTTGCTTGGGCCTCTCTCCTGGAGGTCCTCAGTCAGACTGAGTATTGACATGTGTCAAGACGCTCCTAGGGTCGCAGTCTTGCTTGGGCTTCTCTCCTGGAGGCCCTCAGTCAGACCCATTGTTCACATGTGGCAAGACGCTCCTCGGGGCGCGTCTTGCTTGGGCTTCTCTCCTGGAGGCGTTCAGACAGACCCAGTGTTGACATGTGACAAGACGCTCCTCGGGGCACGTCTTGCTTGGGCCTCTCTCCTGGAGGCGCTCAGTCAGAACCAGAGGTGACATGTGGCAAGACGCTCCTCCGGGCGCATCTTGCTTGGGCCTCTCTCCTGGAGGCCCTCTGTCAGACCCAGTGTTGACATGTGTCAAGACGCTCCTCGGGGCGCGTCTTGCTTGGGCTTCTCTCCTGGAGGCGTTCAGAAAGACCCAGTGTTGACATGTGACAAGACGCTCCTCGGGGCGCGTCTTGCTTGGGCCTCTCTCCTGGAGGCGCTCAGTCAGAACCAGAGGTGACATGTGGCAAGACGCTCCTCGGGGCGCGTATTGCTTGGGCCTCTCTCCTGGAGGCCCTCTGTCAGACCCAGTGTTGACATGTGGCAAGACGCTCCTCCGGGCGCATCTTGCTTGGGCGTCTCTCCTGGAGGCCCTCAGTCAGACCCATTGTTGACATGTGGCAAGACGCTCCTCGGGGCGCGTCTTGCTTGGGCATCTCTCCTGGAGGCGCTCAGTCAGACCGAGTGCTGACATAAGGCAAGACGCTCCTCGGGGCGCGTCTTGCTGGGGCCTCTCTCCTGGAGGCGCTCAGTCAGACCCAGTGCTGACATGTGGCAAGACGCTCCTCGGGGCGCGTCTTGCTTGGGCCTCTCTCCTGGAGGCGCTCAGTCAGACTGAGTAGTGACATGTGGCCTGACGCTCCTCGGGGCGCGTCTTGCTTGGGCCTCTCTCCTGCAGGTGCTCTGTCTGACCCAGTGTTGACATGTGTCAAGACGCTCCTCGGGGCGCAGTCTTGCTTGGGCTTCTCTCCTGGAGGCCCTCAGTCAGACCCATTGTTGACATGTGGCAAGACGCTCCTCGGGGCGCGTCTTGCTTGGGCCTCTCTCCTGGAGGCGCTCAGTCAGACCGAGTGCTGACATGTGGCAAGACGCTCCTCGGGCCGCGTGTTGCTTGGGCTTCTCTCCTGGAGGTCCTCAGTCAGACCCATTGTTGACATGTGGCAAGACGCTCCTCGGGGCGCGTCTTGCTTGGGCCTCTCTCCTGGAGGCGCTCAGTCAGAACCAGAGGTGACATGTGGCAAGACGCTCCTCGGGGCGCGTCTTGCTTGGGCCTCTCTCCTGGAGGCCCTCTGTCAGATCCAGTGTTGACATGTGGCAAGACGCTCCTCCGGGCGCATCTTGCTTTGGCCTCTCTCCTGGAGGCCCTCAGTCAGACCCATTGTTGACATGTGGCAATACGCTCCTCGGGGCGCGTCTTGCTTGGGCCTCTCTCCTGGAGGCGCTCAGTCAGACCGAGTGCTGACATAAGGCAAGACGCTCCTCAGGGCGCGTCTTCCTGGGGCCTCTCTCCTGGAGGCGCTCAGTCAGACCCAGTGCTGACATGTGGCAAGACGCTCCTCGGGGCACGTCTTGCTTGGGCCTCTCTCCTGGAGGCCCTCAGTCAGACTGAGTAGTGACATGTGTCAAGACGCTCCTCGGGGTGCAGTCTTGCTTGGGCTTCTCTCCTGGAGGCCCTCAGTCAGACCCATTGTTGACATGTGGCAATACGCTCCTCGGGGCTCGTCTTGCTTGGGCCTCTCTCCTGGAGGCGCTCAGTCAGACCGAGTGATGACATAAGGCAAGACGCTCCTCGGGGCGCGTCTTACTGGGGCCTCTCTCCTGGAGGCGCTCAGTCAGACCCAGTGCTGACATGTGGCAAGACGCTCCTCGGGGCGCGTCTTGCTTGGGCCTCTCTCCTGGAGGTCCTCAGTCAGACTGAGTAGTGACATGTGTCAAGACGCTCCTAGGGTCGCAGTCTTGCTTGGGCTTCTCTCCTGGAGGCCCTCAGTCAGACCCATTGTTGACATGTGGCAAGACGCTCCTCGGGGCGCGTCTTGCTTGGGCTTCTCTCCTGGAGGCGCTCAGACAGACCCAGTGTTGACATGTGACAAGACGCTCCTCGGGGCGCGTCTTGCTTGGGCCTCTCTCCTGGAGGCGCTCAGTCAGAACCAGAGGTGACATGTGGCAAGACGCTCCTCCGGGCGCATCTTGCTTGGGCCTCTCTCCTGGAGGCCCTCAGTCAGACCCATTGTTGACATGTGGCAAGACGCTCCTCGGGGCGCGTCTTGCTTGGGCCTCTCTCCAGGAGGCGCTCAGTCAGACCCAGTGTTGACATGTGGCAAGACGCTCCTCGGGGCGCGTCTTTCTTGGGCCTCTCTCCTGGAGGCGCTCAGTCAGACCCAGTGGTGACACGTGGAAAGACGCTCCTCGGGGCGCGTCTTGCTTGGGCCTCTCTCCTGGAGGCGCTCAGTCAGACCCAGTGTTGACACGTGGCAAGACGCTCCTCGGGGCGCGTCTTGCTTGGGCCTCTCTCCTGGAGGCGCTCAGTCAGACCCAGTGTTGGCATGTGGCACGACACTCCTCGGGGCGCGTCTTGGTTGGGCCTCTCTCCTGGAGGCGCTCATTCAGACCCAGTGGTGACATGTGGCAAGACGCTCCTCGGGGCGAGTATTGCTTGGGCCTCTCTCCTGAATGCCCTCTGTCAGACCGAGTATTGACATGTGGCAAGACACTCCTCGGGGCGCGTCTTGCTTGGGCTTCTCTCATGGAGGCCCTCAGTCCGACCCAGTGTTGACATGTGCCAAGACGCTCCTCGGGGCGCGTCTTGCTTGGGACTCTCTCCTGGAGGCGCTCAGTCAGACCCCGTGTTGACATGTGGCAAGACGTTCCTCTGGGCACGTCTTGCTTGGGCCTCTCTCCTGGAGGCGCTCAGTCAGACCGAGTAGTGACATGTGGCAAGACGCTCCTCGGGGCGCATCTTGCTTGGGCCTCTCTCCTGGAGGCCCACAGTCAGACCCAGTGGTGACACGTGGAAAGACGCTCCTCGGGGCGCGTCTTGCTTGGGCCTATCTCCTGGAGGCGCTCAGTCAGACCCAGTGTTGACACGTGGCAAGACGCTCCTCGGGGCGCGTCTTGCTTGGGCCTCTCTCCTGGAGGCGCTCAGTCAGACCCAGTGTTGGCATGTGGCAAGACACTCCTCGGGGCGCGTCTTGGTTGGGCCTCTCTCCTGGAGGCGCTCATTCAGACCCAGTGGTGACATGTGGCAAGACGCTCCTCGGGGCGAGTATTGCTTGGGCCTCTCTCCTGAATGCCCTCTGTCAGACCGAGTGTTGACATGTGGCAAGACACTCCTCGGGGCGCGTCTTGCTTGGGCTTCTCTCATGGAGGCCCTCAGTCCGACCCAGTGTTGACATGTGTCAAGACGCTCCTCGGGGCGTGTCTTGCTTGGGCCTCTCTCCTGGAGGCGCTCAGTCAGACCCTGTGTTGACATGTGGCAAGACGCTCCTCTGGGCACGTCTTGCTTGTGCCTCTCTCCTGGAGGCGCTCAGTCAGACCGAGTAGTGACATGTGGCAAGACGCTCCTCGGGGCGCGTCTTGCTTGGACCTCCCTCCTGGAGGCGCTCAGTCAGACCGAGTAGTGACATGTGGCAAGACGCTCCTCGGGGCGCATCTTGCTTGGACCTCTCTCCTGGAGGCGCTCAGTTAGACCGAGTAGTGACAAGTGGCAAGACGCTCCTCGGGGCGCGTCTTGCTGGGGCCTCTCTCCTGGAGGTGCTCAATCAGACCCAGTGGTGACACATGGCAAGACGCTCCTCGGGGCGCGTCGTGCTTGGGCCTCTCTCCTGGAGGACCTCAGTCAGACCCAGTGGTGACACGTGGCAAGACGCTCCTCGGGGCGCATCTTGCTTGGGCCTCTCTCCTCGAGGCGCTAAGTCAGACCCAGTGTTGACACGTCGCAAGACGCTCCTCGGGGCGCGTCGTGCTTGGGCCTCTCTCCTGGAGGCCCTCAGTCAGACCCATTGTTGACATGTGGCAAGACGCTCCTCGGGGCGCGTATTGCTTGGGCCTCTCTCCTGGATGCCCTCTGTCAGACCCAGTGTTGACATGTGGCAAGACTCTCCTTGGGGCCCGTCTTGCTTGGGCTTCTCTCATGGAGGCCCTCAGTCAGACCCAGTGTTGACAAGTGTCATGACGCTCCTCGGGGCGTGTCTTGCTTGGGCCTCTCTCCTGGAGGCGCTCAGTCAGACCCAGTGTTGTAATGTGGCAAGACGCTCATCTAGGCGCTTCTTGCTTGGGCTTCTCTCCTGGAGGCCCTCAGTCAGACCCATTGTTGACATGTGGCAAGACGCTCCTCGGGGCACGTCTTGCTTGGGCCTCTCTCCTGGAGGCGCTTAGTCAGACCGAGTAGTGACATGTGGGAAGACGCTCCTCGGGGCGCGTCTTGCTGGGGCTTCTCTCATGGAGGCACTCAGTCAGACCCAGTGTTGACATGTGGAAAGACGCTCCTCGGGGCGCGTGTTGCTTGGACCTCTCTCCTTGAGGCGCTCAGTCAGACCGAGTAGTGACATGTGGCAAGACACTCCTCGGGGCGCGTCTTGCTTGGGCCTCTCTCCTGGAGGCGCTCAGTCAGACCCAGTGCTGACATGTGGCAAGAAGCTCCTCAGGGCGCGTCTTGCTTGGGCTTCTCTCCTGGAGGCCCTCAGTAAGACCCATTGTTGACATGTGGCAAGACGCTCCTTGGGGCGCGTCTTGCTTGGGCCTCTCTCCAGAAGGCCCTCAATCAGACCCAGTGTTGACACGTGGCAAGACGGTCCTCGGGGTGCGTCTTGATTGGGCCTCTCTCCTGGAGGCGCTCAGTCAGACTGAGTAGTGACATGTGGCCTGACGCTCCTCGGGGCGCGTGTTGCTTGGGCCTCTCTCCTGGAGGCGCTCAGTCAGACCAAGTGGTGACATGTGGCAAGACACTCCTCGGGGCGCGTCTTGCTTGGGCCTCTCTCCTGGAGGCCCTCTGTCAGACCCAGTGTTGACATGTGTCAAGACGCTCCTCGGGGCGCGTCTTGCTTGGGCTTCTCTCCTGGAGGCCCTCAGTCAGACCCATTGTTGACATGTGGCAAGACGCTCCTCGGGGCGCTTCTTGCTTTGGCCTCTCTCCTGGAGGCGCTCAGTCAGACCGAGTGCTGACATGTGGCAAGACGCTCCTCGGGCCGCGTGTTGCTTGGGCTTCTCTCCTGGAGGCCCTCAGTCAGACCCATTGTTGACATGTGGCAAGACGCTCCTCGGGGCGCGTCTTGCTTGGGCCTCTCTCCTGGAGGCGCTCAGTCAGACCGAGTGCTGACATGTGGAAAGATGCTCCTCGGGGCGCGTCTTGTTTGGGCTTCTCTCCTGGAGGCGCTCAGAAAGACCCAGTGTTGACATGTGACAAGACGCTCCTCGGGGCGCGTCTTGCTTGGGCCTCTCTCCTGGAGGCGCTCAGTCAGACCCAGTGGTGACATGTGGCAAGACACTCCTCGGGGCGCGTCTTGCTTGGGCCTCTCTCCTGGAGGCCCTCTGTCAGACCGAGTGTTGACATGTGGCAAGACTCTCCTCGGGGCGCGTCTTGCTTGGGCTTCTCTCATGGAGGCCCTCAGTCAGACCCAGTGTTGACATGTGTCAAGACGCTCCTCGGGGCGTGTCTTGCTTGGGCCTCTCTCCTGGAGGCGCTCAGTCAGACCCAGTGTTGACATGTGGCAAGACGCTCCTCGGGGCGCGTCTTGCTTGGGCTTCTCTCCTGGAGGCCCTCAGTCAGACCCATTGTTGACATGTGGCAAGACGCTCGTCGGGGCACGTCTTGCTTGGGCCTCTCTCCTGGAGGCGCTCAAACAGACCGAGTAGTGACATGTGGCAAGACGCTCCTCGGGGCGCGTCTTGCTGGGGCTTCTCTCATGGAGGCACTCAGTCAGACCCAGTGTTGACATGTGGCAAGACGCTCCTCGGGGCGCGTCTTGCTTGGACCTCTCTCCCTGAGGCGCTCAGTCAGACCCAGTGTTGACATTTGGCAAGACACTCCTCGGGGCACGTCTTGCTTGGGCCTCTCTCATGGAGGCCCTCTGTCAGACCGATTGCTGACATGTGGCAAGACGCTCCTCGGGCCGCGTGTTGCTTGGGCTTCTCTCCTGGAGGCCCTCAGTCAGACCCATTGTTGACATGTGGCAAGACGCTCCTCGGGGCGCGTCTTGCTTGGGCCTCTCTCCTGGAGGCGCTCAGTAAGACCCAGTGGTGACATGTGTCAAGACGCTCCTCGGGGCGCGTCTTGCTTGGGCTTCTCTCCTGGAGGCCCTCAGTCAGACCCATTGTTGACATGTGGCAAGACGCTCCTCGGGGCACGTCTTGCTTGGACCTCTCTCCCTGAGGCGCTCAGTCAGACCCAGTGTTGACATTTGGCAAGACACTCCTCGGGGCGCGTCTTGCTTGGGCCTCTCTCATGGAGGCCCTCTGTCAGACCGATTGCTGACATGTGGCAAGAAGCTCCTCGGGGCGCGTCTTGCTTGGGCTTCTCTCCTGGAGGCTCTCAGTAAGAACCATTGTTGACATGTGGCAAGACGCTCCTCGGGGCGCGTATTGCTTGGGCCTCTCTCCTGGATGCCCTCTGTCAGACCCAGTGTTGACATGTGGCAAGACTCTCCTCGGGGCCCGTCTTGCTTGGGCTTCTCTCATGGAGGCCCTCAGTCAGACCCAGTGTTGACATGTGTCATGACGCTCCTCGGGGCGTGTCTTGCTTGGGCCTCTCTCCTGGAGGCGCTCAGTCAGACCCAGTGTTGACATGTGGCAAGACGCTCCTCTAGGCGCTTCTTGCTTGGGCTTCTCTCCTGGAGGCCCTCAGTCAGACCCATTGTTTACATGTGGCAAGACGCTCCTCGGGGCACGTCTTGCTTGGGCCTCTCTCCTGGAGGCGCTCAGTCAGACCGAGTAGTGACATGTGGCAAGACGCTCCTCGGGGCGCGTCTTGCTGGGGCTTCTCTCATGGAGGCACTCAGTCAGACCCAGTGTTGACATGTGGAAAGACGCTCCTCGGGGCGCGTGTTGCTTGGACCTCTCTCCTTGAGGCGCTCAGTCAGACCGAGTAGTGACATGTGGCAAGACGCTCCTCGGGGCGCATCTTGCTTGGGCCTCTCTCCTGGAGGCGCTCAGTCAGACCCAGTGCTGACATGTGGCAAGAAGCTCCTCGGGGCGCGTCTTGCTTGGGCTTCTCTCCTGGAGGCCCTCAGTAAGACCCATTGTTGACATGTGGCAAGACGCTCCTCGGGGCGCGTCTTGCTTGGGCCTCTCTCCAGAAGGCCCTCAATCAGACCCAGTGTTGACACGTGGCAAGACGGTCCTCGGGGTGCGTCTTGCTTGGGCCTCTCTCCTGGAGGCGCTCAGTCAGACTGAGTAGTGACATGTGGCCAGACGCTCTTCGGGGCGCGTGTTGCTTGGGCCTCTCTCCTGGAGGCGCTCAGTCAGACCAAGTGGTGACATGTGGCAAGACACTCCTCGGGGCGCGTCTTGCTTGGGCCTCTCTCCTGGAGGCCCTCTGTCAGACCCAGTGTTGACATGTGTCAAGACGCTCCTCGGGGCGCGTCTTGCTTGGGCTTCTCTCCTGGAGGCCCTCAGTCAGACCCATTGTTGACATGTGGCAAGACGCTCCTCGGGGCGCTTCTTGCTTTGGCCTCTCTCCTGGAGGCGCTCAGTCAGACCGAGTGCTGACATGTGGCAAGACGCTCCTCGGGCCGCGTGTTGCTTGGGCTTCTCTCCTGGAGGCCCTCAGTCAGACCCATTGTTGACATGTGGCAAGACGCTCCTCGGGGCGCGTCTTGCTTGGGCCTCTCTCCTGGAGGCGCTCAGTCAGACCGAGTGCTGACATGTGGAAAGACGCTCCTCGGGGCGCGTCTTGTTTGGGCTTCTCTCCTGGAGGCGCTCAGAAAGACCCAGTGTTGACATGTGACAAGACGCTCCTCGGGGCGCGTCTTGCTTGGGCCTCTCTCCTGGAGGCGCTCAGTCAGACCCAGTGGTGACATGTGGCAAGACACTCCTCGGGGCGCGTCTTGCTTGGGCCTCTCTCCTGGAGGCCCTCTGTCAGACCGAGTGTTGACATGTGGCAAGACTCTCCTCGGGGCGCGTCTTGCTTGGGCTTCTCTCATGGAGGCCCTCAGTCAGACCCAGTGTTGACATGTGTCAAGACGCTCCTCGGGGCGCGTCTTGCTTTGGCCTCTCTCCTGGAGGCGCTCAGTCAGACCGAGTGCTGACATGTGGAAAGAAGCTCCTCGGGGCGCGTCTTGCTTGGGCTTCTCTCCTGGAGGCGCTCAGAAAGACCCAGTGTTGACATGTGTCAAGACGCTCCTCGGGGCGCGTCTTGCTTGGGCTTCTCTCCTGGAGGCCCTCAGTCAGACCCATTTTTGACATGTGGCAAGACGCTCCTCGGGGCACGTCTTGCTTGGACCTCTCTCCCTGAGGCGCTCAGTCAGACCCAGTGTTGACATTTGGCAAGACACTCCTCGGGGCGCGTCTTGCTTGGGCCTCTCTCATGGAGGCCCTCTGTCAGACCGATTGATGACATGTCGCAAGAAGCTCCTCGGGGCGCGTCTTGCTTGGGCTTCTCTCCTGGAGGCTCTCAGTAAGAACCATTGTTGACATGAGGCAAGACGCTCCTCGGGGCGCGTCTTGCTTGGGCCTCTCTCCAGAAGGCCCTCGATAAGACCCAGTGTTGACACGTGGCAAGACGCTCCTCGGGGCGCGTCTTACTTGGGCCTCTCTCCTGGAGGCGCTCAGTCAGACTGAGTAGTGGCATGTGGCCTGACGCTCCTCGGGGCGCGTGTTGCTTGGGACTCTCTCCTGGAGGCGCTCAGTCAGACCAAGTGGTGACATGTGGCAAGACACTCCTCGGGGCGCGTCTTGCTTGGGCCTCTCTCATGGAGGCCCTCTGTCAGACCCAGTGTTGACATGTGGCAAGACACTTCTCGGGGCGCGTCTTGCTTGGGCCTCTCTCATGGAGGCCCTCTGTCAGACCCAGTGTTGACATGTGTCAAGACGCTCCTCGGGGCGCGTCTTGCTTTGGCCTCTCTCCTGGAGGCGCTCAGTCAGACCGAGTGCTGACATGTGGAAAGAAGCTCCTCGGGGCGCGTCTTGCTTGGGCTTCTCTCCTGGAGGCCCTCAGTAAGACCCATTGTTGACATGTGGCAAGACGCTCCTCGGGGCGCTTCTTGCTTGGGCCTCTCTCCAGAAGGCCCTCAATTAAACCCAGTGTTGACACGTGGCAAGACGCTCCTCGGGGCGCGTCTTGCTTGGGCCTCTCTCCTGGAGGCGCTCAGTCAGACTGAGTAGTGACATGTGGCCTGACGCTCCTCGGGGCGCGTGTTGCTTGGGCCTCTCTCCTGGAGGCGCTCAGTCAGACCAAGTGGTGACATGTGGCAAGACACTCCTCGGGGCGAGTCTTGCTTGGGCCTCTCTCCTGGAGGCCCTCTGTCAGACCCAGTGTTGACATGTGTCAAGACGCTCCTCGGGGCGCGTCTTGCTTGGGCTTCTCTCCTGGAGGCCCTCAGTCAGACCCATTGTTGACATGTGGCAAGACGCTCCTCGGGGCGAGTCTTGCTTGGGCCTCTCTCCTGGAGGCGCTCAGTCAGACCGAGTGCTGACATGTGGCAAGACGCTCCTCGGGCCGCGTGTTGCTTGGGCTTCTCTCCTGGAGGCCCTCAGTCAGACCCATTGTTGACATGTGGCAAGACGCTCCTCGGGGGGCGTCTTGCTTGGGCCTCTCTCCTGGAGGCGCTCAGTCAGACCGAGTGCTGACATGTGGCAAGACGCTCCTCGGGGCGCGTCTTGCTTGGGCTTCTCTCCTGGAGGCGCTCAGAAAGACCCAGTGTTGACATGTGACAAGACGCTCCTCGGGGCGCGTCTTGCTTGGGCCTCTCTCCTGGAGGCGCTCAGTCAGAACCAGAGGTGACATGTGGCAAGACGCTCCTCGGGGCGCGTCTTGCTTGGGCCTCTCTCCTGGAGGCCCTCTGTCAGACCCAGTGTTGACATGTGGCAAGACACTCCTCGGGGCGAGTCTTGCTTGGGCCTCTCTCCTGGAGGCCCTCTGTCAGACCCAGTGTTGACATGTGTCAAGACGCTCCTCGGGGCGCGTCTTGCTTGGGCCTCTCTCCTGGAGGCGCTCAGTCAGACCGAGTGCTGACATAAGGCAAGACGCTCCTCGGGGCGCGTATTGCTGGGGCCTCTCTCCTGGAGGCGCTCAGTCAGACTGAGTAGTGACATGTGGCCTGACGCTCCTCGGGGCGCGTCTTGCTTGGGCCTCTCTCCTGGAGGCCCTCTGTCAGACCCAGTGTTGACATGTGTCAAGACGCTCCTCGGGGCGCGTCTTGCTTGGGCTTCTCTCCTGGAGGCCCTCAGTCAGACCCATTGTTGACATGTGGCAAGACGCTCCTCGGGGCGCGTCTTGCTTGGGCCTCTCTCCTGGAGGCGCTCAGTCAGACCGAGTGCTGACATGTGGCAAGACGCTCCTCGGGCCGCGTGTTGCTTGGGCTTCTCTCCTGGAGGCCCTCAGTCAGACCCATTGTTGACATGTGGCAAGACGCTCCTCGGGGCGCGTCTTGCTTGGGCCTCTCTCCTGGAGGCGCTCAGTCAGACCGAGTGCTGACATGTGGCAAGACGCTCCTCGGGGCGCGTCTTGCTTGGGCTTCTCTCCTGGAGGCGCTCAGAAAGACCCAGTGTTGACATGTGACAAGACGCTCCTCGGGGCATGTCTTGCTTGGGCCTCTCTCCTGGAGGCGCTCAGTCAGAACCAGAGGTGACATGTGGCAAGACGCTCCTCGGGGCGCGTCTTGCTTGGGCCTCTCTCCTGGAGGCCCTCTGTCAGACCCAGTGTTGACATGTGGCAAGACGCTCCTCGGGGCGCGTCTTGCTTTGGCCTCTCTCCTGGAGGCGCTCAGTCAGACCGAGTGCTGACATAAGGCAACACGCTCCTCGGGGCGCGTATTGCTGGGGCCTCTCTCCTGGAGGCGCTCAGTCAGACTGAGTAGTGACATGTGGCCTGACGCTCCTCGGGGCGCGGCTTGCTTGGGCCTCTCTCCTGGAGGCTCTCAGTCAGACCCAGTGGTGACATGTGGCAAGACACTCCTCGGGGCGCGTCTTGCTTGGGCCTCTCTCCTGGAGGCCCTCTGTCAGACCCAGTGTTGACACATGTCAAGACGCTCCTCGGGGCGCAGTCTTGCTTGGGCTTCTCTCCTGGAGGCCCTCAGTCAGACCCATTGTTGACATGTGGCAAGACGCTCCTCGGGGCGCGTCTTGCTTGGGCCTCTCTCCTGGAGGCGCTCAGTCAGACCGAGTGCTGACATGTGGCAAGACGCTCCTCGGGCCGCGTGTTGCTTGGGCTTCTCTCCTGGAGGTCCTCAGTCAGACCCATTGTTGACATGTGGCAAGACGCTCCTCGGGGCGCATCTTGCTTGGGCCTCTCTCCTGGAGGCGCTCAGTCAGACCGAGTGCTGACATGTGGCAAGACGCTCCTCGGGGCGCATCTTGCTTGGGCTTCTCTCCTGGAGGCGCTCAGAAAGACCCAGTGTTGACATGTGACAAGACGCTCCTCGGGGAGCGTCTTGCTTGGGCCTCTCTCCTGGAGGCGCTCAGTCAGAACCAGAGGTGAGATGTGGCAAGACGCTCCTCGGGGCGCGTCTTGCTTGGACCTCTCTCCTGGAGGCCCTCAGTCAGACCGAGTAGTGACATGTGGCAAGACGCTCCTCGGGGCGCGTCTTGCTTGGGCCTCTCTCCTGGAGGCGCTCAGTCAGACCGAGTGCTGACATGTGGCAAGACGCTCCTCGGGGCGCGTCTTGCTTGGGCTTCTCTCCTGGAGGCGCTCAGAAAGACCCAGTGTTGACATGTGACAAGACGCTCCTCGGGGAGCGTCTTGCTTGGGCCTCTCTCCTGGAGGCGCTCAGTCAGAACCAGAGGTGAGATGTGGCAAGACGCTCCTCGGGGCGCGTCTTGCTTGGACCTCTCTCCTGGAGGCCCTCAGTCAGACCGAGTAGTGACATGTGGCAAGACGCTCCTCGGGGCGCGTCTTGCTTGGGCCTCTCTCCTGGAGGCGCTCAGTCAGACCCAGTGCTGACATGTGAAAAGAAGCTCCTCGGGGCGCGTCTTGCTTGGGCTTCTCTCCTGGAGGCCCTCAGTAAGACCCATTGTTGACATGTGGCAAGACGCACCTCGGGGCGCGTCTTGCTTGGGCCTCTCTCCAGAAGGCCCTCAATCAGACCCAGTGTTGACACGTGGCAAGACGCTTCTCAGGGCGCGTCTTGCTTGGGCCTCTCTCCTGGAGGCGCTCAGTCAGACTGAGTAGTGACATGTGGCCTGACGCTCCTCGGGGCGCGTGTTGCTTGGGCCTCTCTCCTGGAGGCGCTCAGTCAGACCAAGTGGTGACATGTGGCAAGACGCTCCTCGGGCCGCGTGTTGCTTAGGCTTCTCTCCTGGAGGCCCTCAGTCATACCCATTGTTGACATGTGGCAAGACGCTCCTCGGGGCGCGTCTTGCTTGGGCCTCTCTCCTGGAGGCGCTCAGTCAGACCGAGTGCTGACATGTGGAAAGACGCTCCTCGGGGCGCGTCTCGCTTGGCTTCTCTCCTGGAGGCGCTCAGAAAGACCCAGTGTTGACATGTGACAAGACGCTCCTCGGGGCGCGTCTTGCTTGGGCCTCTCTCCTGGAGAGGCTCAGTCAGACCCAGTGGTGACATGTGGCAAGACACTCCTCGGGGCGCGTCTTGCTTGGGCCTCTCTCCTGGAGGCCCTCTGTCAGACCGAGTGTTGACATGTGGCAAGACTCTCCTCGGGGCGTGTCTTGCTTGGGCTTCTCTCATGGAGGCCCTCAGTCAGACCCAGTGTTGACATGTGGCAAGACGCTCCTCGGGGCACGTCTTGCTTGGGCCTCTCTCCTGGAGGCGCTCAAACAGACCGAGTAGTGACATGTGGCAAGACGCTCCTCGGGGCGCGTCTTGCTGGGGCTTCTCTCATGGAGGCACTCAGTCAGACCCAGTGTTGACATGTGGCAAGACGCTCCTCGGGGCGCGTTCTTGCTTGGACCGCTCTCACTGAGGCGCTCAGTCAGACCGAGTAGTGACATGTGGCAAGACGCTCCTCGGGGCGCGTCTTACTTGGGCCTCTCTCCTGGAGGCGCTCAGTCAGACCGAGTAGTGACATGTGGCAAGACGTTCCTCGGGGCGCGTCTTGCTTGGACCTCCCTCCTGGAGGCGCTCAGTCAGACCGAGTAGTGACATGTGGCAAGACGCTCCTCGGGGCGCGTCTTGCTTGGGCCTCTCTCCTGGAGGCGCTCAGTCAGACACAGTGTTGACATGTGGCAAGACACACCTCGGGGCGCGTCTTGCTTGGGCCTCTCTCATGGAGGCCCTCTGTCAGACCCAGTGTTGACATGTGTCAAGACGCTCCTCGGGGCGCGTCTTGCTTTGGCCTCTCTCCTGGAGGCGCTCAGTCAGACCGAGTGCTGACATGTAGCAAGAAGCTCCTCGGGGTGCGTCATGCTTGGGCTTCTCTCCTGGAGGCCCTCAGTCAGACCCATTATTGACATGTGGCAAGACGCTCCTCTGGGCGCGTATTGCTTGGGCCTCTCTCCTGGATGCCCTCTGTCAGACCCAGTGTTGACATGTGGCAAGACTCTCCTCGGCGCCCTTCTTGCTTGGGCTTCTCTAATGGAGGCCCTCAGTCAGACCCAGTGTTGACATGTGTCAAGACGCTCCTCGGGGCGTGTCTTGCTTGGGCCTCTCTCCTGGAGGCGCTCAGTCAGAACCAGTGTTGACATGTGGCAAGACGCTCCTCAGGGCGCGTCTTGCTTGGGCCTCTCTCCTGGAGGCGCTCAGTCAGACTGAGTAGTGACATGTGGCCTGACGCTCCTCGGGGCGCGTGTTGCTTGGGCCTCTCTCCTGGAGGCGCTCAGTCAGACCAAGTGGTGACATGTGGAAAGACACTCCTCGGGGCGCGTCTTGCTTGGGCCTCTCTCCTGGAGGCCCTCTGTCAGACCCAGTGTTGACATGTGTCAAGACGCTCCTCGGGGCGCGTCTTGCTTGGGCTTCTCTCCTGGAGGCCCTCAGTCAGACCCATTGTTGACATGTGGCAAGACGCTCCTCGGGGCGCGTGTTGCTTAGGCCTCTCTCCTGGAGGCGCTCAGTCAGACCGAGTGCTGACATGTGGAAAGACGCTCCTCGGGGCGCGTCTCGCTTGGGCTTCTCTCCTGGAGGCGCTCAGAAAGACCCAGTGTTGACATGTGACAAGACGCTCCTCGGGGCGCGTCTTGCTTGGGCCTCTCTCCTGGAGAGGCTCAGTCAGACCCAGTGGTGACATGTGGCAAGACACTCCTCGGGGCGTGTCTTGCTTGGGCCTCTCTCCTGGAGGCCCTCTGTCAGACCGAGTGTTGACATGTGGCAAGACTCTCCTCGGGGCGTGTCTTGCTTGGGCTTCTCTCATGGAGGCCCTCAGTCAGACCCAGTGTTGACGTGTGTCAAGACGCTCCTCGGGGCGTGTCTTGCTTGGGCCTCTCTCCTGGAGGCGCTCAGTCTGACCCAGTGTTGACATGTGGCAAGACGCTCCTCGGGGCGCGTCTTGCTTGGGCTTCTCTCCTGGAGGCCCTCAGTCAGACCCATTGTTGACATATGGCAAGACGCTCCTCGGGGCACGTCTTGCTTGGGCCTCTCTCCTGGAGGCGCTCAAACAGACCGAGTAGTGACATGTGGCAAGACGCTCCTCGGGGCGCGTCTTGCTGGGGCTTCTCTCATGGAGGCACTCAGTCAGACCCAGTGTTGACATGTGGCAAGACGCTCCTCGGGGCGCGTCTTGCTTGGACCTCTCCCCCTGAGGCGCTCAGTCAGACCCAGTGTTGACATTTGGCAAGACACTCCTCGGGGTACGTCTTGCTTGGGCCTCTCTCCTGGAGGCGCTCAAACAGACCGAGTAGTGACATGTGGCAAGACGCTCCTCGGGGCGCGTCTTGCTTGGACCTCTCTCACTGAGGCGCTCAGTCAGACCGAGTAGTGACATGTGGCAAGACGCTCCTCGGGGCGCGTCTTGCTTGGACCTCTCCCCCTGAGGCGCTCAGTCAGACCCAGTGTTGACATTTGGCAAGACACTCCTCGGGGCGCGTCTTGCTTGGGTCTCTCTCATGGAGGCCCTCTGTCAGACCGATTGCTGACATGTGGCAAGAAGCTCCTCGGGGCGCGTCTTGCTTGGGCTTCTCTCCTGGAGGCTCTCAGTAAGAACCATTGTTGACATGTGGCAAGACGCTCCTCGGGGCGAGTCTTGCTTGGGCCTCTCTCCAGAAGGCCCTCAATCAGACCCAGTGTTGACACGTGGCAAGACGCTCCTCGGGGCGCGTCTTACTTGGGCTTCTCTCCTGGAGGCGCTCAGTCAGACTGAGTAGTGACATGTGGCCTGACGCTCCTCGGGGCGCGTGTTGCTTGGGCCTCTCTCCTGGAGGCGCTTAGTCAGACCAAGTGGTGACATGTGGCAAGACGCTCCTCGGGGCGCGTCTTGCTTGGGCCTCTCTCCTGGAGGCCCTCTGTCAGACCCAGTGTTGACATGTGTCAAGACGCTCCTCGGGGCGCGTCTTGCTTGGGCTTCTCTCCTGGAGGCCCTCAGTCAGACCCATTGTTGACATGTGGCAAGACGCTCCTCGGGGCGCGTCTTGCTTGGGCCTCTCTCCTGGAGGCGCTCAGTCAGACCTAGTGCTGACATGTGGCAAGACGCTCCTCGGGGCGCGTCTTGCTTGGGCTTCTCTCCTGGAGGCGCTCAGAAAGACCCAGTGTTGACATGTGACAAGACGCTCCTCGGGGCGCGTCTTGCTTGGGCCTCTCTCCTGGAGGCGCTCAGTCAGAACCAGAGGTGACATGTGGCAAGACGCTCCTCGGAGCGCGTCTTGCTTGGGCCTCTCTCCTGGAGGCCCTCTGTCAGACCCAGTGTTGACATGTGGCACGACGCTCCTGCGGGCGCATCTTGCTTGGGCCTCTCTCCTGGAGGCCCTCAGTCAGACCCATTGTTGACATGTGGCAAGACGCTCCTAGGGGCACGTCTTGCTTGGGCCTCTCTCCTGGAGGCGCTCAGTCAGACCGAGTGCTGACATAAGGCAAGACGCTCCTCGGGGCGCGTCTTGCTTGGGCCTCTCTCCTGGAGGCGCTCAGTCAGACCCAGTGCTGACATGTGGCAAGACGCTCCTCGGGGCGCGTCTTGCTGGGGCCTCTCTCCTGGAGGCGCTCAGTCAGACTGAGTAGTGACATGTGGCCTGACGCTCCTCGGGGCGCGGCTTGCTTGGGCCTCTCTCCTGGAGGCGCTCAGTCAGACCCAGTGGTGACATGTGGCAAGACACTCCTCGGGGCGCGTCTTGCTTGGGCCTCTCTCCTGGAGGCCCTCTGTCAGACCGAGTGTTGACATGTGGCAAGACTCTCCTCGGGGCGCGTCTTGCTTGGGCTTCTCTCATGGAGGCCCTCAGTCAGACCCAGTGTTGACATGTGTCAAGACGCTCCTCGGGGCGCATCTTGCTTGGGCCTCTCTCCTGGAGGCGCTCAGTCAGACCCAGTGTTGACATGTGACAAGACGCTCCTCGGGGCGCGTCTTGCTTGGGCTTCTCTCCTGGAGGCCCTCAGTCAGACCCATTGTTGACATGTGGCAAGACGCTCCTCGGGGCGCGTCTTGCTTTGGCCTCTCTCCTGGAGGCGCTCAGTCAGACCGAGTGCTGACATGTGGCAAGACGCTCCTCGGGCCGCGTGTTACTTGGGCTTCTCTCCTGGAGGCCCTCAGTCAGACCCATTGTTGACATGTGGCAAGACGCTCCTCGGGGTGCGTCTTGCTTGGGCCTCTCTCCTGGAGGCGCTCAGTCAGACCGAGTGCTGACATGAGGAAAGACGCTCCTCGGGGCGCGTCTTGCTTGGGCTTCTCTCCTGGAGGCGCTCAGAAAGACCCAGTGTTGACATGTGACAAGACGCTCCTCGGGGCGCGTCTTGCTTGGGCCTCTCTCCTGGAGGCGCTCTGTCAGACCCAGTGGTGACATGTGGCAAGACACTCCTCGGGGCGCGTCTTGCTTGGGCCTCTCTCCTGGAGGCCCTCTGTCAGACCGAGTGTTGACATGTGGCAAGACTCTCCTCGGGGCGCGTCTTGCTTGGGCTTCTCTCATGGAGGCCCTCAGTCAGACCCAGTGTTGACATGTGTCAAGACGCTCCTCGGGGCGTGTCTTGCTTGGGCCTCTCTCCTGGAGGCGCTCAGTCTGACCCAGTGCTGACATGTGGCAAGACGCTCCTCGGGGCGCGTCTTGCTTGGGCTTCTCTCCTGGAGGCCCTCAGTCAGACCCATTGTTGACATGTGGCAAGACGCTCCTCGGGGCACGTCTTGCTTGGGCCTCTCTCCTGGAGGCGCTCAAACAGACCGAGTAGTGACATGTGGCAAGACGCTCCTCGGGGCGCATCTTGCTGGGGCTTCTCTCATGGAGGCACTCAGTCAGACCCAGTGTTGACATGTGGCAAGACGCTCCTCGGGGCGCGTCTTGCTTGGACCTTTCTCACTGAGGCGCTCAGTCAGACCGAGTAGTGACATGTGGCAAGAAGCTCCTCGGGGCACGTCTTGCTTGGACCTCTCTCCCTGAGGCGCTCAGTCAGACCCAGTGTTGACATGTGGCACGACGCTCCTGCGGGCGCATCTTGCTTGGGCCTCTCTCCTGGAGGCCCTCAGTCAGACCCATTGTTGACATGTGGCAAGACGCTCCTAGGGGCGCGTCTTGCTTGGGCCTCTCTCCTGGAGGCGCTCAGTCAGACCGAGTGCTGACATAAGGCAAGACGCTCCTCGGGGCGCGTCTTGCTTGGGCCTCTCTCCTGGAGGCGCTCAGTCAGACCCAGTGCTGACATGTGGCAAGACGCTCCTCGGGGCGCGTCTTGCTGGGGCCTCTCTCCTGGAGGCGCTCAGTCAGACTGAGTAGTGACGTGTGGCCTGACGCTCCTCGGGGCGCGGCTTGCTTGGGCCTCTCTCCTGGAGGCGCTCAGTCAGACCCAGTGTTGACATGTGACAAGACGCTCCTCGGGGCGCGTCTTGCTTGGGCTTCTCTCCTGGAGGCCCTCAGTCAGACCCATTGTTGACATGAGGCAAGACGCTCCTCGGGGCGCGTCTTGCTTTGGCCTCTCTCCTGGAGGCGCTCAGTCAGACTGAGTAGTGACATGTGGCCTGACGCTCCTCGGGGCGCGGCTTGCTTGGGCCTCTCTCCTGGAGGCGCTCAGTCAGACCCAGTGTTGACATGTGACAAGACGCTCCTCGGGGCGCGTCTTGCTTGGGCTTCTCTCCTGGAGGCCCTCAGTCAGACCCATTGTTGACATGAGGCAAGACGCTCCTCGGGGCGCGTCTTGCTGGGGCCTCTCTCCTGGAGGCGCTCAGTCAGACTGAGTAGTGACATGTGGCCTGACGCTCCTCGGGGCGCGGCTTGCTTGGGCCTCTCTCCTGGAGGCGCTCAGTCAGACCCAGTGTTGACATGTGACAAGACGCTCCTCGGGGCGCGTCTTGCTTGGGCTTCTCTCCTGGAGGCCCTCAGTCAGACCCATTGTTGACATGAGGCAAGACGCTCCTCGGGGCGCGTCTTGCTTTGGCCTCTCTCCTGGAGGCGCTCAGTCAGACCGAGTGCTGACATGTGGCAAGACGCTCCTCGGGCCGCGTGTTGCTTGGGCTTCTCTCCTGGAGGCCCTCAGTCAGACCCATTGTTGACATGTGGCAAGACGCTCCTAGGGGCGCGTCTTGCTTGGGCCTCTCTCCTGGAGGCGCTCAGTCAGACCGAGTGCTGACATGAGGAAAGACGCTCCTCGGGGCGCGTCTTGCTTGGGCTTCTCTCCTGGAGGCGCTCAGAAAGACCCAGTGTTGACATGTGACAAGACGCTCCTCGGGGCGCGTCTTGCTTGGGCCTCTCTCCTGGAGGCGCTCAGTCAGACCCAGTGGTGACATGTGGCAAGACACTCCTCGGGGCGCGTCTTGCTTGGGCCTCTCTCCTGGAGGCCCTCTGTCAGACTGAGTGTTGACATGTGGCAAGACTCTCCTCGGGGCGCGTCTTGCTTGGGCTTCTCTCATGGAGGCCCTCAGTCAGACCCAGTGTTGACATGTGTCAAGACGCTCCTCGGGGCGCATCTTGCTTGGGCCTCTCTCCTGGAGGCGCTCAGTCAGACCCAGTGTTGACATGTGACAAGACGCTCCTCGGGGCGCGTCTTGCTTGGACTTCTCTCCTGGAGGCCCTCAGTCAGACCCATTGTTGACATGTGGCGAGACGCTCCTCGGGGCGCGTCTTGCTTTGGCCTCTCTCCTGGAGGCGCTCAGTCAGACCGAGTGCTGACATGTGGCAAGACGCTCCTCGGGCCGCGTGTTGCTTGGGCTTCTCTCCTGGAGGCCCTCAGTCAGACCCATTGTTGACATGTGGCAAGACGCTCCTCGGGGCGCGTCTTGCTTGGGCCTCTCTCCTGGAGGCGCTCTGTCAGACCCAGTGGTGACATGTGGCAAGACACTCCTCGGGGCGCGTCTTGCTTGGGCTTCTCTCATGGAGGCCCTCAGTCAGACCCAGTGTTGACATGTGTCAAGACACTCCTCGGGGCGTGTCTTGCTTGGGCCTCTCTCCTGGAGGCGCTCAGTCTGACCCAGTGCTGACATGTGGCAAGACGCTCCTCGGGGCGCGTCTTGCTTGGGCTTCTCTCCTGGAGGCCCTCAGTCAGACCCATTGTTGACATGTGGCAACACGCTCCTCGGGGCACGTCTTGCTTGGGCCTCTCTCCTGGAGGCGCTCAAAAAGACCGAGTAGTGACATGTGGCAAGACGCTCCTCGGGGCGCGTCTTGCTTGGACCTTTCTCACTGAGGCGCTCAGTCAGACCGAGTAGTGACATGTGGCAAGAAGCTCCTCGGGGCGCGTCTTGCTTGGACCTCTCTCCCTGAGGCGCTCAGTCAGACCCAGTGTTGACATGTGGCACGACGCTCCTGCGGGCGCATCTTGCTTGGGCCTCTCTCCTGGAGGCCCTCAGTCAGACCCATTGTTGACATGTGGCAAGACGCTCCTAGGGGCGCGTCTTGCTTGGGCCTCTCTCCTGGAGGCGCTCAGTCAGACCGAGTGCTGACAAAAGGCAAGACGCTCCTCGGGGCGCGTCTTGCTTGGGCCTCTCTCCTGGAGGCGCTCAGTCAGACCCAGTGCTGACATGTGGCAAGACGCTCCTCGGGGCGCGTCTTGCTGGGGCCTCTCTCCTGGAGGCGCTCAGTCAGACTGAGTAGTGACATGTGGCCTGACGCTCCTCGGGGCGCGGCTTGCTTGGGCCTCTCTCCTGGAGGCGCTCAGTCAGACCCAGTGTTGACATGTGACAAGACGCTCCTCGGGGCGCGTCTTGCTTGGGCTTCTCTCCTGGAGTCCCTCAGTCAGACCCATTGTTGACATGAGGCAAGACGCTCCTCGGGGCGCGTCTTGCTTTGGCCTCTCTCCTGGAGGCGCTCAGTCAGACCGAGTGCTGACATGTGGCAAGACGCTCCTCGGGCCGCGTGTTGCTTGGGCTTCTCTCCTGGAGGCCCTCAGTCAGACCCATTGTTGACATGTGGCAAGACGCTCCTCGGGGCGCGTCTTGCTTGGGCCTCTCTCCTGGAGGCGCTCAGTCAGACCGAGTGCTGACATGAGGAAAGACGCTCCTCGGGGCGCGTCTTGCTTGGGCTTCTCTCCTGGAGGCGCTCAGAAAGACCCAGTGTTGACATGTGACAAGACGCTCCTCGGGGCGCGTCTTGCTTGGGCCTCTCTCCTGGAGGCGCTCAGTCAGACCCAGTGGTGACATGTGGCAAGACACTCCTCGGGGCGCGTCTTGCTTGGGCCTCTCTCCTGGAGGCCCTCTGTCAGACCGAGTGTTGACATGTGGCAAGACTCTCCTCGGGGCGCGTCTTGCTTGGGCTTCTCTCATGGAGGCCCTCAGTCAGACCCAGTGTTGACATGTGTCAAGACGCTCCTCGGGGCGCGGCTTGCTTGGGCCTCTCTCCTGGAGGCGCTCAGTCAGACCCAGTGTTGACATGTGACAAGACGCTCCTCGGGGCGCGTCTTGCTTGGGCTTCTCTCCTGGAGGCCCTCAGTCAGACCCATTGTTGACATGTGGCAAGACGCTCCTCGGGCCGCGTGTTGCTTGGGCTTCTCTCCTGGAGGCCCTCTGTCAGACCCATTGTTGACATGTGACAAGACGCTCCTCGGGGCGCGTCTTGCTTGGGCCTCTCTCCTGGAGGCGCTCAGTCAGACCGAGTGCTGACATGAGGAAAGACGCTCCTCGGGGCGCGTCTTGCTTGGGCTTCTCTCCCGGAGGCGCTCAGAAAAACCCAGTGTTGACATGTGACAAGACGCTCCTCGGGGCGCGTCTTGCTTGGGCCTCTCTCCTGTAGGCGCTCAGTCAGACCCAGTGGTGACATGTGGCAAGACACTCCTCGGGGCGCGTCTTGCTTGTGCCTCTCTCCTGGAGGCCCTCTGTAAGACCGAGTGTTGACATGTGGCAAGACTCTCCTCGGGGCGTGTCTTGCTTGGGCCTCTCTCCTGGAGGCGCTGAGTCTGACCCAGTGCTGACATGTGGCAAGACGCTCCTCGGGGCGCGTCTTGCTTGGGCTTCTCTCCTGGAGGCCCTCAGTCAGACCCATTGTTGACATGTGGCAAGACGCTCCTCGGGGCACGTCTTGCTTGGGCCTCTCTCCTGGAGGCGCTCAAACAGACCGAGTAGTGACATGTGGCAAGACGCTCCTCGGGGCGCGTCTTGCTGGGGCTTCTCTCATGGAGGCACTCAGTCAGACCCAGTGTTGACATGTGGCAAGACGCTCCTCGGGGCGCGTCTTGCTTGGACCTCTCTCACTGAGAAGCTCAGTCAGACCGAGTAGTGACATGTGGCAAGACGCTCCTCGGGGCGCGTCTTGCTTGGACCTCTCTCCCTGAGGCGCTCAGTCAGACCCAGTGTTGACATTTGGCAAGACACTCCTCGGGGCGCGTCTTGCTTGGGCCTCTCTCCAGAAGGCCCTCAATCAGACCCAGTGTTGACACGTGGCAAGACGCTCCTCGGGGCGCGTCTTACTTGGGCCTCTCTCCTGGAGGCGCTCAGTCAGACCGAGTAGTGACATGTGGCAAGACGCTCCTCGGGGCGCGTCTTTCTTGGGCCTCTCTCCTGGAGGCGCTCAGTCAGACACAGTGTTGACATGTGGCAAGACACTCCTCGGGGCGCGTCTTGCTTGGGCCTCTCTCATGGAGGCCCTCTGTCAGACCCAGTGTTGACATATGTCAAGACGCTCCTCGGGGCGCGTCTTGCTTTGGCCTCTCTCCTGGAGGCGCTCAGTCAGACCGAGTGCTGACATGTAGCAAGAAGCTCCTCAGGGTGCGTCATGCTTGGGCTTCTCTCCTGGAGGCCCTCAGTCAGACCCATTATTGACATGTGGCAAGACGCTCCTCTGGGCGCGTATTGCTTGGGCCTCTCTCCTGGATGCCCTCTGTCAGACCCAGTGTTGACATGTGGCAAGACTCTCCTCGGGGCCCTTCTTGCTTGGGCTTCTCTAATGGAGGCCCTCAGTCAGACCCAGTGTTGACATGTGTCAAGACGCTCCTCGGGGCGTATCTTTCTTGGGCCTCTCTCCTGGAGGCGCTCAGTCAGACCCAGTGTTGACATGTGGCAAGACGCTCCTCGGGGCGCTTCTTGCTTGGGCTTCTCTCCTGGAGGCCCTCAGTCAGACCCATTGTTGACATGTGGCAAGACGCTCCTCGGGGCATGTCTTGCTTGGGCCTCTCTCCTGGAGGCGCTCAGTCAGACCGAGTAGTGACATGTGGTAAGAAGCTCCTCGGGGTGCATCTTGCTGGGGCTTCTCTCATGGAGGCACTCAGTCAGACCCAGTGTTGACATGTGGCAAGACGCTCCTCGGGGCGCGTGTTGCTTGGACCTCTCTCCTGGAGGCCCTCAGTCAGACCGAGTAGTGACATGTGGCAAGACGCTCCTCGGGGCGCGTCTTGCTTGGGCCTCTCTCCTGGAGGCGCTCAGCCAGACCCAGTGCTGACATGTGAAAAGAAGCTCCTCGGGGCGCGTCTTGCTTGGGCTTCTCTCCTGGAGGCCCTCAGTAAGACCCATTGTTGACATGTGGCAAGACGCTCCTCAGGGCGCGTCTTGCTTGGGCCTCTCTCCTGGAGGCGCTCAGTCAGACCCATTGTTGACATGTGGCAAGACGCTCCTCGGGGCGCGTCTTGCTTGGGCTTCTCTCCTGGAGGCGCTCAGTCAGACCGAGTGCTGACATGAGGAAAGACGCTCCTCGTGGCGCGTCTTGCTTGGGCTTCTCTCCCGGAGGCGCTCAGAAAGACCCAGTGTTGACATGTGTCAAGACGCTCCTCGGGGCGTGTCTTGCTTGGGCCTCTCTCCTGGAGGCGCTGAGACTGACCCAGTGCTGACATGTGGCAAGACGCTCCTCGGGGCGCGTCTTGCTTGGGCTTCTCTCCTGGAGGCCCTCAGTCAGACCCATTGTTGACATGTGGCAAGACGCTCCTCGGGGCACGTCTTGCTTGGGCCTCTCTCCTGGAGGCGCTCAAACAGACCGAGTAGTGACATGTGGCAAGACGCTCCTCGGGGCGCGTCTTGCTGGGGCTTCTCTCATGGAGGCACTCAGTCAGACCCAGTGTTGACATGTGGCAAGACGCTCCTCGGGGCGCGTCTTGCTTGGACCTCTCTCACTGAGAAGCTCAGTCAGACCGAGTAGTGACATGTGGCAAGACGCTCCTCGGGGCGCGTCTTGCTTGGACCTCTCTCCCTGAGGCGCTCAGTCAGACCCAGTGTTGACATTTGGCAAGACACTCCTCGGGGCGCGTCTTGCTTGGGCCTCTCTCCAGAAGGCCCTCAATCAGACCCAGTGTTGACACGTGGCAAGACGCTCCTCGGGGCGCGTGTTACTTGGGCCTCTCTCCTGGAGGCGCTCAGTCAGACCGAGTAGTGACATGTGGCAAGACGTTCCTCAGGGCGCGTCTTGCTTGGACCTCCCTCCTGGAGGCGCTCAGTCAGACCGAGTAGTGACATGTGGCAAGACGCTCCTCGGGGCGCGTCTTTCTTGGGCCTCTCTCCTGGAGGCGCTCAGTCAGACACAGTGTGGACATGTGGCAAGACACTCCTCGGGGCGCGTCTTGCTTGGGCCTCTCTCCTGGAGGCGCTCAGTCAGACCGAGTAGTGACATGTGGCAAGACGTTCCTCAGGGCGCGTCTTGCTTGGACCTCCCTCCTGGAGGCGCTCAGTCAGACCGAGTAGTGACATGTGGCAAGACGCTCCTCGGGGCGCGTCTTTCTTGGGCCTCTCTCCTGGAGGCGCTCAGTCAGACACAGTGTTGACATGTGGCAAGACACTCCTCGGGGCGCGTCTTGCTTGGGCCTCTCTCATGGAGGCCCTCTGTCAGACCCAGTGTTGACATGTGTCAAGACGCTCCTCGGGGCGCGTCTTGCTTTGGCCTCTCTCCTGGAGGCGCTCAGTCAGACCGAGTGCTGACATGTAGCAAGAAGCTCCTCGGGGTGCGTCATGCTTGGGCTTCTCTCCTGGAGGCCCTCAGTCAGACCCATTATTGACATGTGGCAAGACGCTCCTCTGGGCGCGTATTGCTTGGGCCTCTCTCCTGGATGCCCTCTGTCAGACCCAGTGTTGACATGTGGCAAGACTCTCCTCGGGGCCCTTCTTGCTTGGGCTTCTCTAATGGAGGCCCTCAGTCAGACCCAGTGTTGACATGTGTCAAGACGCTCCTCGGGGCGTATCTTGCTTGGGCCTCTCTCCTGGAGGCGCTCAGTCAGACCCAGTGTTGACATGTGGCAAGACGCTCCTCGGGGCGCTTCTTGCTTGGGGTTCTCTCCTGGAGGCCCTCAGTCAGACCCATTGTTGACATGTGGCAAGACGCTCCTCGGGGCATGTCTTGCTTGGGCCTCTCTCCTGGAGGCCCTCAGTCAGACCCATTGTTGACATGAGGCAAGACGCTCCTCGGGGCGCGTCTTGCTTTGGCCTCTCTCCTGGAGGCGCTCAGTCAGACCGAGTGCTGACATGTGGCAAGACGCTCCTCGGGCCGCGTGTTGCTTGGGCTTCTCTCCTGGAGGCCCTCAGTCAGACCCATTGTTGACATGTGGCAAGACGCTCCTCGGGGCGCGTCTTGCTTGGGCCTCTCTCCTGGAGGCGCTCAGTCAGACCGAGTGCTGACATGAGGAAAGACGCTCCTCGGGGCGCGTCTTGCTTGGGCTTCTCTCCTGGAGGCGCTCAGAAAGACCCAGTGTTGACATGTGACAAGACGCTCCTCGGGGCGTATCTTTCTTGGGCCTCTCTCCTGGAGGCGCTCAGTCAGACCCAGTGTTGACATGTGGCAAGACGCTCCTCGGGGCGCTTCTTGCTTGGGCTTCTCTCCTGGAGGCCCTCAGTCAGACCCATTGTTGACATGTGGCAAGACGCTCCTCGGGGCATGTCTTGCTTGGGCCTCTCTCCTGGAGGCGCTCAGTCAGACCGAGTAGTGACATGTGGTAAGAAGCTCCTCGGGGTGCATCTTGCTGGGGCTTCTCTCATGGAGGCACTCAGTCAGACCCAGTGTTGACATGTGGCAAGACGCTCCTCGGGGCGCGTGTTGCTTGGACCTCTCTCCTGGAGGCCCTCAGTCAGACCGAGTAGTGACATGTGGCAAGACGCTCCTCGGGGCGCGTCTTGCTTGGGCCTCTCTCCTGGAGGCGCTCAGCCAGACCCAGTGCTGACATGTGAAAAGAAGCTCCTCGGGGCGCGTCTTGCTTGGGCTTCTCTCCTGGAGGCCCTCAGTAAGACCCATTGT
This sequence comes from Nothobranchius furzeri, assembly GCF_043380555.1. NCBI lineage: Eukaryota > Metazoa > Chordata > Actinopteri > Cyprinodontiformes > Nothobranchiidae > Nothobranchius > Nothobranchius furzeri. The sequence goes on along the minus strand of NC_091747.1, from coordinate 21,110,989 downwards.
TGACATGTGGCAAGACGCTCCTCAGGGCGCGTCTTGCTTGGGCCTCTCTCCTGGAGGCCCTCAGTCAGACCCATTGTTGACATGTGGCAAGACGCTCCTCGGGGCGCGTCTTGCTTGGGCCTCTCTCCTGGAGGAGCTCAGTCAGACCGAGTGCTGACATGAGGCAAGACGCTCCTCGTGGCGCGTCTTGCTTGGGCTTCTCTCCCGGAGGCGCTCAGAAAGACCCAGTGTTGACATGTGTCAAGACGCTCCTCGGGGCGTGTCTTGCTTGGGCCTCTCTCCTGGAGGCGCTGAGACTGACCCAGTGCTGACATGTGGCAAGACGCTCCTCGGGGCGCGTCTTGCTTGGGCTTCTCTCCTGGAGGCCCTCAGTCAGACCCATTGTTGACATGTGGCAAGACGCTCCTCGGGGCACGTCTTGCTTGGGCCTCTCTCCTGGAGGCGCTCAAACAGACCGAGTAGTGACATGTGGCAAGACGCTCCTCGGGGCGCGTCTTGCTGGGGCTTCTCTCATGGAGGCACTCAGTCAGACCCAGTGTTGACATGTGGCAAGACGCTCCTCGGGGCGCGTCTTGCTTGGACCTCTCTCACTGAGAAGCTCAGTCAGACCGAGTAGTGACATGTGGCAAGACGCTCCTCGGGGCGCGTCTTGCTTGGACCTCTCTCCCTGAGGCGCTCAGTCAGACCCAGTGTTGACATTTGGCAAGACACTCCTCGGGGCGCGTCTTGCTTGGGCCTCTCTCCAGAAGGCCCTCAATGAGACCCAGTGTTGACACGTGGCAAGACGCTCCTCGGGGCGCGTGTTACTTGGGCCTCTCTCCTGGAGGCGCTCAGTCAGACCGAGTAGTGACATGTGGCAAGACGTTCCTCAGGGCGCGTCTTGCTTGGACCTCCCTCCTGGAGGCGCTCAGTCAGACCGAGTAGTGACATGTGGCAAGACGCTCCTCGGGGCGCGTCTTTCTTGGGCCTCTCTCCTGGAGGCGCTCAGTCAGACACAGTGTTGACATGTGGCAAGACACTCCTCGGGGCGCGTCTTGCTTGGGCCTCTCTCCTGGAGGCGCTCAGTCAGACCGAGTAGTGACATGTGGCAAGACGTTCCTCAGGGCGCGTCTTGCTTGGACCTCCCTCCTGGAGGCGCTCAGTCAGACCGAGTAGTGACATGTGGCAAGACGCTCCTCGGGGCGCGTCTTTCTTGGGCCTCTCTCCTGGAGGCGCTCAGTCAGACACAGTGTTGACATGTGGCAAGACACTCCTCGGGGCGCGTCTTGCTTGGGCCTCTCTCATGGAGGCCCTCTGTCAGACCCAGTGTTGACATGTGTCAAGACGCTCCTCGGGGCGCGTCTTGCTTTGGCCTCTCTCCTGGAGGCGCTCAGTCAGACCGAGTGCTGACATGTAGCAAGAAGCTCCTCGGGGTGCGTCATGCTTGGGCTTCTCTCCTGGAGGCCCTCAGTCAGACCCATTATTGACATGTGGCAAGACGCTCCTCTGGGCGCGTATTGCTTGGGCCTCTCTCCTGGATGCCCTCTGTCAGACCCAGTGTTGACATGTGGCAAGACTCTCCTCGGGGCCCTTCTTGCTTGGGCTTCTCTAATGGAGGCCCTCAGTCAGACCCAGTGTTGACATGTGTCAAGACGCTCCTCGGGGCGTATCTTGCTTGGGCCTCTCTCCTGGAGGCGCTCAGTCAGACCCAGTGTTGACATGTGGCAAGACGCTCCTCGGGGCGCTTCTTGCTTGGGGTTCTCTCCTGGAGGCCCTCAGTCAGACCCATTGTTGACATGTGGCAAGACGCTCCTCGGGGCATGTCTTGCTTGGGCCTCTCTCCTGGAGGCCCTCAGTCAGACCCATTGTTGACATGAGGCAAGACGCTCCTCGGGGCGCGTCTTGCTTTGGCCTCTCTCCTGGAGGCGCTCAGTCAGACCGAGTGCTGACATGTGGCAAGACGCTCCTCGGGCCGCGTGTTGCTTGGGCTTCTCTCCTGGAGGCCCTCAGTCAGACCCATTGTTGACATGTGGCAAGACGCTCCTCGGGGCGCGTCTTGCTTGGGCCTCTCTCCTGGAGGCGCTCAGTCAGACCGAGTGCTGACATGAGGAAAGACGCTCCTCGGGGCGCGTCTTGCTTGGGCTTCTCTCCTGGAGGCGCTCAGAAAGACCCAGTGTTGACATGTGACAAGACGCTCCTCGGGGCGCGTCTTGCTTGGGCCTCTCTCCTGGAGGCGCTCAGTAAGACCCAGTGGTGACATGTGGCAAGACACTCCTCGGGGCGCGTCTTGCTTGGGCCTCTCTCCTGGAGGCCCTCTGTCAGACCGAGTGTTGACATGTGACAAGACGCTCCTCGGGGCGCGTCTTGCTTGGGCTTCTCTCCTGGAGTCCCTCAGTCAGACCCATTGTTGACATGAGGCAAGACGCTCCTCGGGGCGCGTCTTGCTTTGGCCTCTCTCCTGGAGGCGCTCAGTCAGACCGAGTGCTGACATGTGGCAAGACGCTCCTCGGGCCGCGTGTTGCTTGGGCTTCTCTCCTGGAGGCCCTCAGTCAGACCCATTGTTGACATGTGGCAAGACGCTCCTCGGGGCGCGTCTTTCTTGGGCCTCTCTCCTGGAGGCGCTCAGTCAGACACAGTGTTGACATGTGGCAAGACACTCCTCGGGGCGCGTCTTGCTTGGGCCTCTCTCCTGGAGGCGCTCAGTCAGACCGAGTAGTGACATGTGGCAAGACGTTCCTCAGGGCGCGTCTTGCTTGGACCTCCCTCCTGGAGGCGCTCAGTCAGACCGAGTAGTGACATGTGGCAAGACGCTCCTCGGGGCGCGTCTTTCTTGGGCCTCTCTCCTGGAGGCGCTCAGTCAGACACAGTGTTGACATGTGGCAAGACACTCCTCGGGGCGCGTCATGCTTGGGCCTCTCTCATGGAGGCCCTCTGTCAGACCCAGTGTTGACATGTGTCAAGACGCTCCTCGGGGCGCGTCTTGCTTTGGCCTCTCTCCTGGAGGCGCTCAGTCAGACTGAGTGCTGACATGTAGCAAGAAGCTCCTCGGGGTGCGTCATGCTTGGGCTTCTCTCCTGGAGGCCCTCAGTCAGACCCATTATTGACATGTGGCAAGACGCTCCTCTGGGCGCGTATTGCTTGGGCCTCTCTCCTGGATGCCCTCTGTCAGACCCAGTGTTGACATGTGGCAAGACTCTCCTCGGGGCCCTTCTTGCTTGGGCTTCTCTAATGGAGGCCCTCAGTCAGACCCAGTGTTGACATGTGTCAAGACGCTCCTCGGGGCGTATCTTGCTTGGGCCTCTCTCCTGGAGGCGCTCAGTCAGACCCAGTGTTGACATGTGGCAAGACGCTCCTCGGGGCGCTTCTTGCTTGGGGTTCTCTCCTGGAGGCCCTCAGTCAGACCCATTGTTGACATGTGGCAAGACGCTCCTCGGGGCATGTCTTGCTTGGGCCTCTCTCCTGGAGGCCCTCAGTCAGACCCATTGTTGACATGAGGCAAGACGCTCCTCGGGGCGCGTCTTGCTTTGGCCTCTCTCCTGGAGGCGCTCAGTCAGACCGAGTGCTGACATGTGGCAAGACGCTCCTCGGGCCGCGTGTTGCTTGGGCTTCTCTCCTGGAGGCCCTCAGTCAGACCCATTGTTGACATGTGGCAAGACGCTCCTCGGGGCGCGTCTTGCTTGGGCCTCTCTCCTGGAGGCGCTCAGTCAGACCGAGTGCTGACATGAGGAAAGACGCTCCTCGGGGCGCGTCTTGCTTGGGCTTCTCTAATGGAGGCCCTCAGTCAGACCCAGTGTTGACATGTGTCAAGACGCTCCTCGGGGCGTATCTTTCTTGGGCCTCTCTCCTGGAGGCGCTCAGTCAGACCCAGTGTTGACATGTGGCAAGACGCTCCTCGGGGCGCTTCTTGCTTGGGCTTCTCTCCTGGAGGCCCTCAGTCAGACCCATTGTTGACATGTGGCAAGACGCTCCTCGGGGCATGTCTTGCTTGGGCCTCTCTCCTGGAGGCGCTCAGTCAGACCGAGTAGTGACATGTGGTAAGAAGCTCCTCGGGGTGCATCTTGCTGGGGCTTCTCTCATGGAGGCACTCAGTCAGACCCAGTGTTGACATGTGGCAAGACGCTCCTCGGGGCGCGTGTTGCTTGGACCTCTCTCCTGGAGGCCCTCAGTCAGACCGAGTAGTGACATGTGGCAAGACGCTCCTCGGGGCGCGTCTTGCTTGGGCCTCTCTCCTGGAGGCGCTCAGCCAGACCCAGTGCTGACATGTGAAAAGAAGCTGCTCGGGGCGCGTCTTGCTTGGGCTTCTCTCCTGGAGGCCCTCAGTAAGACCCATTGTTGACATGTGGCAAGACGCTCCTCAGGGCGCGTCTTGCTTGGGCCTCTCTCCTGGAGGCCCTCAGTCAGACCCATTGTTGACATGTGGCAAGACGCTCCTCGGGGCGCGTCTTGCTTGGGCCTCTCTCCTGGAGGCGCTCAGTCAGACCGAGTGCTGACATGAGGCAAGACGCTCCTCGTGGCGCGTCTTGCTTGGGCTTCTCTCCCGGAGGCGCTCAGAAAGACCCAGTGTTGACATGTGTCAAGACGCTCCTCGGGGCGTGTCTTGCTTGGGCCTCTCTCCTGGAGGCGCTGAGACTGACCCAGTGCTGACATGTGGCAAGACGCTCCTCGGGGCGCGTCTTGCTTGGGCTTCTCTCCTGGAGGCCCTCAGTCAGACCCATTGTTGACATGTGGCAAGACGCTCCTCGGGGCACGTCTTGCTTGGGCCTCTCTCCTGGAGGCGCTCAAACAGACCGAGTAGTGACATGTGGCAAGACGCTCCTCGGGGCGCGTCTTGCTGGGGCTTCTCTCATGGAGGCACTCAGTCAGACCCAGTGTTGACATGTGGCAAGACGCTCCTCGGGGCGCGTCTTGCTTGGACCTCTCTCACTGAGAAGCTCAGTCAGACCGAGTAGTGACATGTGGCAAGACGCTCCTCGGGGCGCGTCTTGCTTGGACCTCTCTCCCTGAGGCGCTCAGTCAGACCCAGTGTTGACATTTGGCAAGACACTCCTCGGGGCGCGTCTTGCTTGGGCCTCTCTCCAGAAGGCCCTCAATCAGACCCAGTGTTGACACGTGGCAAGACGCTCCTCGGGGCGCGTGTTACTTGGGCCTCTCTCCTGGAGGCGCTCAGTCAGACCGAGTAGTGACATGTGGCAAGACGTTCCTCAGGGCGCGTCTTGCTTGGACCTCCCTCCTGGAGGCGCTCAGTCAGACCGAGTAGTGACATGTGGCAAGACGCTCCTCGGGGCGCGTCTTTCTTGGGCCTCTCTCCTGGAGGCGCTCAGTCAGACACAGTGTTGACATGTGGCAAGACACTCCTCGGGGCGCGTCTTGCTTGGGCCTCTCTCCTGGAGGCGCTCAGTCAGACCGAGTAGTGACATGTGGCAAGACGTTCCTCAGGGCGCGTCTTGCTTGGACCTCCCTCCTGGAGGCGCTCAGTCAGACCGAGTAGTGACATGTGGCAAGACGCTCCTCGGGGCGCGTCTTTCTTGGGCCTCTCTCCTGGAGGCGCTCAGTCAGACACAGTGTTGACATGTGGCAAGACACTCCTCGGGGCGCGTCTTGCTTGGGCCTCTCTCATGGAGGCCCTCTGTCAGACCCAGTGTTGACATGTGTCAAGACGCTCCTCGGGGCGCGTCTTGCTTTGGCCTCTCTCCTGGAGGCGCTCAGTCAGACCGAGTGCTGACATGTAGCAAGAAGCTCCTCGGGGTGCGTCATGCTTGGGCCTCTCTCCTGGAGGCCCTCAGTCAGACCCATTATTGACAAGTGGCAAGACGCTCCTAGGGGCGCGTCTTGCTTGGGCCTCTCTCCTGGAGGCGCTCAGTCAGACCGAGTGCTGACAAAAGGCAAGACGCTCCTCGGGGCCCTTCTTGCTTGGGCTTCTCTAATGGAGGCCCTCAGTTAGACCCAGTGTTGACATGTGTCAAGACGCTCCTCGGGGCGTATCTTGCTTGGGCCTCTCTCCTGGAGGCGCTCAGTCAGACCCAGTGTTGACATGTGGCAAGACGCTCCTCGGGGCGCTTCTTGCTTGGGGTTCTCTCCTGGAGGCCCTCAGTCAGACCCATTGTTGACATGTGGCAAGACGCTCCTCGGGGCATGTCTTGCTTGGGCCTCTCTCCTGGAGGCCCTCAGTCAGACCCATTGTTGACATGAGGCAAGACGCTCCTCGGGGCGCGTCTTGCTTTGGCCTCTCTCCTGGAGGCGCTCAGTCAGACCGAGTAGTGACATGTGGCAAGACGCTCCTCGGGGCGCGTCTTTCTTGGGCCTCTCTCCTGGAGGCGCTCAGTCAGACACAGTGTTGACATGTGGCAAGACACTCCTCGGGGCGCGTCTTGCTTGGGCCTCTCTCATGGAGGCCCTCTGTCAGACCCAGTGTTGACATGTGTCAAGACGCTCCTCGGGGCGCGTCTTGCTTTGGCCTCTCTCCTGGAGGCGCTCAGTCAGACCGAGTGCTGACATGTAGCAAGAAGCTCCTCGGGGTGCGTCATGCTTGGGCTTCTCTCCTGGAGGCCCTCAGTCAGACCCATTATTGACATGTGGCAAGACGCTCCTCTGGGCGCGTATTGCTTGGGCCTCTCTCCTGGATGCCCTCTGTCAGACCCAGTGTTGACATGTGGCAAGACTCTCCTCGGGGCCCTTCTTGCTTGGGCTTCTCTAATGGAGGCCCTCAGTCAGACCCAGTGTTGACATGTGTCAAGACGCTCCTCGGGGCGTATCTTGCTTGGGCCTCTCTCCTGGAGGCGCTCAGTCAGACCCAGTGTTGACATGTGGCAAGACGCTCCTCGGGGCGCTTCTTGCTTGGGGTTCTCTCCTGGAGGCCCTCAGTCAGACCCATTGTTGACATGTGGCAAGACGCTCCTCGGGGCATGTCTTGCTTGGGCCTCTCTCCTGGAGGCCCTCAGTCAGACCCATTGTTGACATGAGGCAAGACGCTCCTCGGGGCGCGTCTTGCTTTGGCCTCTCTCCTGGAGGCGCTCAGTCAGACCGAGTAGTGACATGTGGCAAGACGCTCCTCGGGGCGCGTCTTTCTTGGGCCTCTCTCCTGGAGGCGCTCAGTCAGACACAGTGTTGACATGTGGCAAGACACTCCTCGGGGCGCGTCTTGCTTGGGCCTCTCTCATGGAGGCCCTCTGTCAGACCCAGTGTTGACATGTGTCAAGACGCTCCTCGGGGCGCGTCTTGCTTTGGCCTCTCTCCTGGAGGCGCTCAGTCAGACCGAGTGCTGACATGTAGCAAGAAGCTCCTCGGGGTGCGTCATGCTTGGGCTTCTCTCCTGGAGGCCCTCAGTCAGACCCATTATTGACATGTGGCAAGACGCTCCTCTGGGCGCGTATTGCTTGGGCCTCTCTCCTGGATGCCCTCTGTCAGACCCAGTGTTGACATGTGGCAAGACTCTCCTCGGGGCCCTTCTTGCTTGGGCTTCTCTAATGGAGGCCCTCAGTCAGACCCAGTGTTGACATGTGTCAAGACGCTCCTCGGGGCGTATCTTGCTTGGGCCTCTCTCCTGGAGGCGCTCAGTCAGACCCAGTGTTGACATGTGGCAAGACGCTCCTCGGGGCGCTTCTTGCTTGGGGTTCTCTCCTGGAGGCCCTCAGTCAGACCCATTGTTGACATGTGGCAAGACGCTCCTCGGGGCATGTCTTGCTTGGGCCTCTCTCCTGGAGGCCCTCAGTCAGACCCATTGTTGACATGAGGCAAGACGCTCCTCGGGGCGCGTCTTGCTTTGGCCTCTCTCCTGGAGGCGCTCAGTCAGACCGAGTGCTGACATGTGGCAAGACGCTCCTCGGGCCGCGTGTTGCTTGGGCTTCTCTCCTGGAGGCCCTCAGTCAGACCCATTGTTGACATGTGGCAAGACGCTCCTCGGGGCGCGTCTTGCTTGGGCCTCTCTCCTGGAGGCGCTCAGTCAGACCGAGTGCTGACATGAGGAAAGACGCTCCTCGGGGCGCGTCTTGCTTGGGCTTCTCTCCTGGAGGCGCTCAGAAAGACCCAGTGTTGACATGTGACAAGACGCTCCTCGGGGCGCGTCTTGCTTGGGCCTCTCTCCTGGAGGCGCTCAGTCAGACCCAGTGGTGACATGTGGCAAGACACTCCTCGGGGCGCGTCTTGCTTGGGCCTCTCTCCTGGAGGCCCTCTGTCAGACCGAGTGTTGACATGTGGCAAGACTCTCCTCGGGGCGCGTCTTGCTTGGGCTTCTCTCATGGAGGCCCTCAGTCAGACCCAGTGTTGACATGTGTCAAGACGCTCCTCGGGGCGCGGCTTGCTTGGGCCTCTCTCCTGGAGGCGCTCAGTCAGACCCAGTGTTGACATGTGACAAGACGCTCCTCGGGGCGCGTCTTGCTTGGGCTTCTCTCCTGGAGGCCCTCAGTCAGACCCATTGTTGACATGTGGCAAGACGCTCCTCGGGCCGCGTGTTGCTTGGGCTTCTCTCCTGGAGGCCCTCTGTCAGACCCATTGTTGACATGTGACAAGACGCTCCTCGGGGCGCGTCTTGCTTGGGCCTCTCTCCTGGAGGCGCTCAGTCAGACCGAGTGCTGACATGAGGAAAGACGCTCCTCGGGGCGCGTCTTGCTTGGGCTTCTCTCCCGGAGGCGCTCAGAAAAACCCAGTGTTGACATGTGACAAGACGCTCCTCGGGGCGCGTCTTGCTTGGGCCTCTCTCCTGTAGGCGCTCAGTCAGACCCAGTGGTGACATGTGGCAAGACACTCCTCGGGGCGCGTCTTGCTTGTGCCTCTCTCCTGGAGGCCCTCTGTAAGACCGAGTGTTGACATGTGGCAAGACTCTCCTCGGGGCGTGTCTTGCTTGGGCCTCTCTCCTGGAGGCGCTGAGTCTGACCCAGTGCTGACATGTGGCAAGACGCTCCTCGGGGCGCGTCTTGCTTGGGCTTCTCTCCTGGAGGCCCTCAGTCAGACCCATTGTTGACATGTGGCAAGACGTTCCTCAGGGCGCGTCTTGCTTGGACCTCCCTCCTGGAGGCGCTCAGTCAGACCGAGTAGTGACATGTGGCAAGACGCTCCTCGGGGCGCGTCTTTCTTGGGCCTCTCTCCTGGAGGCGCTCAGTCAGACACAGTGTTGACATGTGGCAAGACACTCCTCGGGGCGCGTCTTGCTTGGGCCTCTCTCCTGGAGGCGCTCAGTCAGACCGAGTAGTGACATGTGGCAAGACGTTCCTCAGGGCGCGTCTTGCTTGGACCTCCCTCCTGGAGGCGCTCAGTCAGACCGAGTAGTGACATGTGGCAAGACGCTCCTCGGGGCGCGTCTTTCTTGGGCCTCTCTCCTGGAGGCGCTCAGTCAGACACAGTGTTGACATGTGGCAAGACACTCCTCGGGGCGCGTCTTGCTTGGGCCTCTCTCATGGAGGCCCTCTGTCAGACCCAGTGTTGACATGTGTCAAGACGCTCCTCGGGGCGCGTCTTGCTTTGGCCTCTCTCCTGGAGGCGCTCAGTCAGACCGAGTGCTGACATGTAGCAAGAAGCTCCTCGGGGTGCGTCATGCTTGGGCTTCTCTCCTGGAGGCCCTCAGTCAGACCCATTATTGACATGTGGCAAGACGCTCCTCTGGGCGCGTATTGCTTGGGCCTCTCTCCTGGATGCCCTCTGTCAGACCCAGTGTTGACATGTGGCAAGACTCTCCTCGGGGCCCTTCTTGCTTGGGCTTCTCTAATGGAGGCCCTCAGTCAGACCCAGTGTTGACATGTGTCAAGACGCTCCTCGGGGCGTATCTTGCTTGGGCCTCTCTCCTGGAGGCGCTCAGTCAGACCCAGTGTTGACATGTGGCAAGACGCTCCTCGGGGCGCTTCTTGCTTGGGGATCTCCTGGAGGCCCTCAGTCAGACCCATTGTTGACATGTGGCAAGACGCTCCTCGGGGCATGTCTTGCTTGGGCCTCTCTCCTGGAGGCGCTCAGTCAGACCGAGTAGTGACATGTGGCAAGAAGCTCCTCGGGGTGCATCTTGCTGGGGCTTCTCTCATGGAGGCCCTCAGTAAGACCCATTGTTGACATGTGGCAAGACGCTCCTCGGGGCGCGTCTTGCTTGGGCCTCTCTCCTGGAGGCGCTCAGTCAGACCGAGTGCTGACATGTGGAAAGACGCTCCTCGGGGCGCGTCTCGCTTGGCTTCTCTCCTGGAGGCGCTCAGAAAGACCCAGTGTTGACATGTGACAAGACGCTCCTCGGGGCGCGTCTTGCTTGGGCCTCTCTCCTGGAGAGGCTCAGTCAGACCCAGTGGTGACATGTGGCAAGACACTCCTCGGGGCGCGTCTTGCTTGGGCCTCTCTCCTGGAGGCCCTCTGTCAGACCGAGTGTTGACATGTGGCAAGACTCTCCTCGGGGCGTGTCTTGCTTGGGCTTCTCTCATGGAGGCCCTCAGTCAGACCCAGTGTTGACATGTGGCAAGACGCTCCTCGGGGCACGTCTTGCTTGGGCCTCTCTCCTGGAGGCGCTCAAACAGACCGAGTAGTGACATGTGGCAAGACGCTCCTCGGGGCGCGTCTTGCTGGGGCTTCTCTCATGGAGGCACTCAGTCAGACCCAGTGTTGACATGTGGCAAGACGCTCCTCGGGGCGCGTCTTGCTTGGACCGCTCTCACTGAGGCGCTCAGTCAGACCGAGTAGTGACATGTGGCAAGACGCTCCTCGGGGCGAGTCTTGCTTGGACCTCTCTCCCTGAGGCGCTCAGTCAGACCCAGTGTTGGCATTTGGCAAGACACTCCTCGGGGCGCGTCTTGCTTGGGCCTCTCTCCAGAAGGCCCTCAATCAGACCCAGTGTTGACACGTGGCAAGACGCTCCTCGGGGCGCGTCTTACTTGGGCCTCTCTCCTGGAGGCGCTCAGTCAGACCGAGTAGTGACATGTGGCAAGACGTTCCTCGGGGCGCGTCTTGCTTTGACCTCCCTCCTGGAGGCGCTCAGTCAGACCGAGTAGTGACATGTGGCAAGACGCTCCTCGGGGCGCGTCTTGCTTGGGCCTCTCTCACTGAGGCGCTCAGTCAGACCGAGTAGTGACATGTGGCAAGACGCTCCTCGGGGCGAGTCTTGCTTGGACCTCTCTCCCTGAGGCGCTCAGTCAGACCCAGTGTTGGCATTTGGCAAGACACTCCTCGGGGCGCGTCTTGCTTGGGCCTCTCTCCAGAAGGCCCTCAATCAGACCCAGTGTTGACACGTGGCAAGACGCTCCTCGGGGCGCGTCTTACTTGGGCCTCTCTCCTGGAGGCGCTCAGTCAGACCGAGTAGTGACATGTGGCAAGACGTTCCTCGGGGCGCGTCTTGCTTTGACCTCCCTCCTGGAGGCGCTCAGTCAGACCGAGTAGTGACATGTGGCAAGACGCTCCTCGGGGCGCGTCTTGCTTGGGCCTCTCTCCTGGAGGCGCTCAGTCAGACACAGTGTTGACATGTGGCAAGACACTCCTCGGGGCGCGTCTTGCTTGGGCCTCTCTCATGGAGGCCCTCTGTCAGACCCAGTGTTGACATGTGTCAAGACGCTCCTCGGGGCGCGTCTTGCTTTGGCCTCTCTCCTGGAGGCGCTCAGTCAGACCGAGTGCTGACATGTAGCAAGAAGCTCCTCGGGGTGCGTCATGCTTGGGCTTCTCTCCTGGAGGCCCTCAGTCAGACCCATTATTGACATGTGGCAAGACGCTCCTCTGGGCGCGTATTGCTTGGGCCTCTCTCCTGGATGCCCTCTGTCAGACCCAGTGTTGACATGTGGCAAGACTCTCCTCGGGGCCCTTCTTGCTTGGGCTTCTCTAATGGAGGCCCTCAGTCAGACCCAGTGTTGACATGTGTCAAGACGCTCCTCGGGGCGTGTCTTGCTTGGGCCTCTCTCCTGGAGGCGCTAAGTCAGACCCAGTGTTGACATGTGGCAAGACGCTCCTCAGGGCGCGTCTTGCTTGGGCCTCTCTCCTGGAGGCGCTCAGTCAGACTGAGTAGTGACATGTGGCCTGACGCTCCTCGGGGCGCGTGTTGCTTGGGCCTCTCTCCTGGAGGCGCTCAGTCAGACCAAGTGGTGACATGTGGCAAGACACTCCTCGGGGCGCATCTTGCTTGGGCCTCTCTCCTGGAGGCCCTCTGTCAGACCCAGTGTTGACATGTGTCAAGACGCTCCTCGGGGCGCGTCTTGATTGGGCTTCTCTCCTGGAGGCCCTCAGTCAGACCCATTGTTGACATGTGGCAAGACGCTCCTCGGGGCGCGTGTTGCTTAGGCTTCTCTCCTGGAGGCCCTCAGTCAAACCCATTGTTGACATGTGGCAAGACGCTCCTCGGGGCGCGTCTTGCTTGGGCCTCTCTCCTGGAGGCGCTCAGTCAGACCGAGTGCTGACATGTGGAAAGACGCTCCTCGGGGCGCGTCTTGCTTGGGCTTCTCTCCTGGAGGCGCTCAGAAAGACCCAGTGTTGACATGTGACAAGACGCTTTTCGGGGCGCGTCTTGCTTGGGCCTCTCTTCTGGAGAGGCTCAGTCAGACCCAGTGGTGACATGTGGCAAGACACTCCTCGGGGCGCGTCTTGCTTGGGCCTCTCTCCTGGAGGCCCTCTGTCAGACCGAGTGTTGACATGTGGAAAGACTCTCCTCGGGGCGTGTCTTGCTTGGGCTTCTCTCATGGAGGCCCTCAGTCAGACCCAGTGTTGACATGTGTCAAGACGCTCCTCGGGGCGTGTCTTGCTTGGGCCTCTCTCCTGGAGGCGCTCAGTCTGACCCAGTGTTGACATGTGGCAAGACGCTCCTCGGGGCGTGTCTTGCTTGGGCTTCTCTCCTGGAGGCCCTCAGTCAGACCCATTGTTGACATGTGGCAAGACGCTCCTCGGGGCACGACTTGCTTGGGCCTCTCTCCTGGAGGCGCTCAAACAGACCGAGTAGTGACATGTGGCAAGACGCTCCTCGGGGCGCGTCTTGCTGGGGCTTCTCTCATGGAGGCACTCAGTCAGACCCAGTGTTGACATGTGGCAAGACGCTGCTCGGGGCGCGTCTTGCTTGGACCTCTCTCACTGAGGCGCTCAGTCAGACCGAGTAGTGACATGTGGCAAGACGCTCCTCGGGGCGCGTCTTGCTTGGACCTCTCTCCCTGAGGCGCTCAGTCAGACCCAGTGTTGACATTTGGCAAGACACTCCTCAGGGCGCGTCTTGCTTGGGCCTCTCTCCTGGAGGCTCTCAGTAAGAACCATTGTTGACATGTGGCAAGACGCTCCTCGGGGCGCGTCTTGCTTGGGCCTCTCTCCAGAAGGCCCTCAATCAGACCCAGTGTTGACACGTGGCAGGACGCTCCTCGGGGCGCGTCTTACTTGGGCTTCTCTCCTGGAGGCGCTCAATTAGACTGAGTAGTGACATGTGGCCTGACGCTCCTCGGGGCGCGTGTTGCTTGGGCCTCTCTCCTGGAGGCGCTCAGTCAGACCAAGTGGTGACATGTGGCAAGACGCTCCTCGGGGCGCGTCTTGCTTTGGCCTCTCTCCTGGAGGCGCTCAGTCAGACTGAGTGCTGACATGTGGCAAGACGCTCCTCGGGCCGCGTGTTGTTTGGGCTTCTCTCCTGGAGGCCCTCAGTCAGACCCATTGTTGACATGTGGCAAGATGCTCCTCGGGGCGCGTCTTGCTTCGGCCTCTCTCCTGGAGGCGCTCAGTCAGACCGAGTGCTGACATGAGGAAAGACGCTCCTCGGGGCGCGTCTTGCTTGGAGTTCTCTCCTGGAGGCGCTCAGAAAGACCCAGTGTTGACATGTGACAAGACGCTCCTCGGGGCGCGTCTTGCTTGGGCCTCTCTCCTGGAGGCGCTCAGTCAGACCCAGTGGTGACATGTGGCAAGACACTCCTCGGGGCGCGTCTTGCTTGGGCCTCTCTCCTGGAGGCCCTCTGTCAGACCGAGTGTTGACATGTGGCAAGACTCTCCTCGGGGCGCGTCTTGCTTGGGCTTCTCTCATGGAGGCCCTCAGTCAGACCCAGTGTTGACATGTGTCAAGATGCTCCTCGGGGCGCGTCTTGCTTGGGCCTCTCTCCTGGAGGCGCTCAGTCTGACCCAGTGCTGACATGTGGCAAGACGCTCCTCGGGGCGCGTCTTGCTTGGGCTTCTCTCCTGGAGGCCCTCAGTCAGACCCATTGTTGACATGTGGCAAGACGCTCCTCGGGGCACGTCTTGCTTGGGCCTCTCTCCTGGAGGCGCTCAAACAGACCGAGTAGTGACATGTGGCAAGACGCTCCTCGGGGCGCGTCTTGCTGGGGCTTCTCTCATGGAGGCACTCAGTCAGACCCAGTGTTGACATGTGGCAAGACGCTCCTCGGGGCGCGTCTTGCTTGGACCTCTCTCCCTGAGGCGCTCAGTCAGACCCAGTGTTGACATTTGGCAAGACACTCCTCGGGGCGCGTCTTGCTTGGTTCTCTCTCCAGAAGGCCCTCAATCAGACCCAGTGTTGACACGTGGCAAGACGCTCCTCGGGGCGCGTCTTACTTGGGCCTCTCTCCTGGAGGCGCTCAGTCAGACCGAGTAGTGACATGTGGCAAGACGCTCCTCGGGGCGTGTCTTTCTTGGGCCTCTCTCCTGGAGGCGCTCAGTCAGACACAGTGTTGACATGTGGCAAGACACTCCTCGGGGCGTGTCTTGCTTGGGCCTCTCTCATGGAGGCCCTCTGTCAGACCCAGTGTTGACATGTGTCAAGACGCTCCTCGGGGCGCTTCTTGCTTTGGCCTCTCTCCTGGAGGCGCTCAGTCAGACCGAGTGCTGACATGTAGCAAGAAGCTCCTCGGGGTGCGTCATGCTTGGGCTTCTCTCCTGGAGGCCCTCAGTCAGACCCATTATTGACATGTGGCAAGACGCTCCTCTGGGCGCGTATTGCTTGGGCCTCTCTCCTGGATGCCCTCTGTCAGACCCAGTGTTGACATGTGGCAAGACTCTCCTCGGGGCCCTTCTTGCTTGGGCTTCTCTAATGGAGGCCCTCAGTCAGACCCAGTGTTGACATGTGTCAAGACGCTCCTCGGGGCGTGTCTTGCTTGGGCCTCTCTCCTGGAGGCGCTCAGTCAGACCCAGTGTTGACATGTGGCAAGACGCTCCTTGGGGCGCTTCTTGCTTGGGCTTCTCTCCTGGAGGCCCTCAGTCAAACCCATTGTTGACATGTGGCAAGACGCTCCTCGGGGCATGTCTTGCTTGGGCCTCTCTCCTGGAGGCGCTCAGTCAGACCGAGTAGTGACATGTGGCAAGAAGCTCCTCGGGGCGCATCTTGCTGGGGCTTCTCTCATGGAGGCACTCAGTCAGACCCAGTGTTGACATGTGGCAAGACGCTCCTCGGGGCGCGTGTTGCTTGGACCTCTCTCCTGGAGGCCCTCAGTCAGACCGAGTAGTGACATGTGGCAAGACGCTCCTCGGGGCGCGTCTTGCTTGGGCCTCTCTCCTGGAGGCGCTCAGTCAGACCCAGTGCTGACATGTGAAAAGAAGCTCCTCGGGGCGCGTTTTGCTTGGGCTTCTCTCCTGGAGGCCCTCAGTAAGACCCATTGTTGACATGTGGCAAGACGCTCCTCGGGGCGCGTCTTGCTTGGGCCTCTCTCCAGAAGGCCCTCAATCAGACCCAGTGTTGACACGTGGCAAGACGCTCCTCAGGGCGCGTCTTGCTTGGGCCTCTCTCCTGGAGGCGCTCAGTCAGACTGAGTAGTGACATGTGGCCTGACGCTCCTCGGGGCGCGTGTTGCTTGGGCCTCTCTCCTGGAGGCGCTCAGTCAGACCGAGTGCTGACATGTGGAAAGACGCTCCTCGGGGCGCGTCTCGCTTGGGCCTCTCTCCTGGAGGCGCTCAGTCAGACCGAGTGCTGACATGTGGCAAGACGCTCCTCGGGCCGCGTGTTGCTTAGGCTTCTCTCCTGGAGGCCCTCAGTCAAACCCATTGTTGACATGTGGCAAGACGCTCCTCGGGGCGCGTCTTGCTTGGGCCTCTCTCCTGGAGGCGCTCAGTCAGACCGAGTGCTGACATGTGGAAAGACGCTCCTCGGGGCGCGTCTCGCTTGGGCCTCTCTCCTGGAGGCGCTCAGAAAGACCCAGTGTTGACATGTGACAAGACGCTCCTCGGGGCGTGTCTTGCTTGGGCCTCTCTCCTGGAGAGGCTCAGTCAGACCCAGTGGTGACATGTGGCAAGACACTCCTCGGGGCGCGTCTTGCTTGGGCCTCTCTCCTGGAGGCCCTCTGTCAGACCGAGTGTTGACATGTGGCAAGACTCTCCTCGGGGCGTGTCTTGCTTGGGCTTCTCTCATGGAGGCCCTCAGTCAGACCCAGTGTTGACATGTGGCAAGACGCTCCTCGGGGCACGTCTTGCTTGGGCCTCTCTCCTGGAGGCGCTCAAACAGACAGAGTAGTGACATGTGGCAAGACGCACCTCGGGGTGCGTCTTACCTGGGCCTCTCTCCTGGAGGCGCTCAGTCAGACCGAGTAGTGACATGTGGCAAGACGTTCCTCGGGGCGCGTCTTGCTTGGACCTCCCTCCTGGAGGCGCTCAGTCAGACCGAGTAGTGACATGTGGAAAGACGCTCCTCGGGGCGCGTCTTGCTTGGGCCTCTCTCCTGGAGGCGCTCAGTCAGACACAGTGTTGACATGTGGCAAGACACTCCTCGGGGCGCGTCTTGCTTGGGCCTCTCTCATGGAGGCCCTCTGTCAGACCCAGTGTTGACATGTGGCAAGACGCTCCTCGGGGCGCGTGTTGCTTGGACCTCTCTCCTGGAGGCCCTCAGTCAGACCCATTATTGACATGTGGCAAGACGCTCCTCTGGGCGCGTCATGCTTGGGCTTCTCTCCTGGAGGCCCTCAGTCAGACCCATTATTGACATGTGGCAAGACGCTCCTCTGGGCGCGTATTGCTTGGGCCTCTCTCCTGGATGCCCTCTGTCAGACCCAGTGTTGACATGTGGCAAGACTCTCCTCGGGGCCCTTCTTGCTTGGGCTTCTCTAATGGAGGCCCTCAGTCAGACCCAGTGTTGACATGTGTCAAGACGCTCCTCGGGGCGTGTCTTGCTTGGGCCTCTCTCCTGGAGGCGCTCAGTCAGACCCAGTGTTGACATGTGGCAAGACGCTCCTCGGGGCGCTTCTTGCTTGGGCTTCTCTCCTGGAGGCCCTCAGTCAGACCCATTGTTGACAAGTGGCAAGACGCTCCTCGGGGCATGTCTTGCTTGGGCCTCTCTCCTGGAGGCGCTCAATCAGACCGAGTAGTGACATGTGGCAAGAAGCTCCTCGGGGCGCATCTTGCTGGGGCTTCTCTCATGGAGGCACTCAGTCAGACCCAGTGTTGACATGTGGCAAGACGCTCCTCGGGGCGCGTGTTGCTTGGACCTCTCTCCTGGAGGCGCTCAGTCAGACCGAGTAGTGACATGTGGCAAGACGCTCCTCGGGGCGCGTCTTGCTTGGGCCTCTCTCCTGGAGGCGCTCAGTCGGACCCAGTGCTGACATGTGAAAAGAAGCTCCTCGGGGCGCGTCTTGCTTGGGCTTCTCTCCTGGAGGCCCTCAGTAAGACCCATTGTTGACATGTGGCAAGACGCTCCTCGGGGCGCGTCTTGCTTGGGCCTCTCTCCAGAAGGCCCTCAATCAGACCCAGTGTTGACACGTGGCAAGACGCTCCTCAGGGCGCGTCTTGATTGGGCCTCTCTCCTGGAGGCACTCAGTCAGACTGAGTAGTGACATGTGGCCTGACGCTCCTCGGGGCGCGTGTTGCTTGGGCCTCTCTCCTGGAGGCGCTCAGTCAGACCAAGTGGTGACATGTGGCAAGACGCTCCTCGGGGCGCGTCTTGCTTTGGCCTCTCTCCTGGAGGCGCTCAGTCAGACCGAGTGCTGACATGTGGCAAGACGCTCCTCGGGCCGCGTGTTGCTTGGGCTTCTCTCCTGGAGGCCCTCAGTCAGACCCATTGTTGACATGTGGCAAGACGCTCCTCGGGGCGCGTCTTGCTTCGGCCTCTCTCCTGGAGGCGCTCAGTCAGACCGAGTGCTGACATGAGGAAAGACGCTCCTCGGGGCGCGTCTTGCTTGGGCTTCTCTCCTGGAGGCGCTCAGAAAGACCCAGTGTTGACATGTGACAAGACGCTCCTCGGGGCGCGTCTTGCTTGGGCCTCTCTCCTGGAGGCGCTCAGTCAGACCCAGTGGTGACATGTGGCAAGACACTCCTCGGGGCGCGTCTTGCTTGGGCCTCTCTCCTGGAGGCCCTCTGTCAGACCGAGTGTTGACATGTGGCAAGACTCTCCTCGGGGCGCGTCTTGCTTGGGCTTCTCTCATGGAGGCCCTCAGTCAGACCCAGTGTTGACATGTGTAAAGACGCTCCTCGGAGCGCGTCTTGCTTGGGCCTCTCTCCTGGAGGCGCTCAGTCTGACCCAGTGCTGACATGTGGCAAGACGCTCCTCGGGGCGCGTCTTGCTTGGGCTTCTCTCCTGGAGGCCCTCAGTCAGACCCATTGTTGACATGTGGCAAGACGCTCCTCGGGGCACGTCTTGCTTGGGCCTCTCTCCTGGAGGCGCTCAAACAGACCGAGTAGTGACATGTGGCAAGACGCTCCTCGGGGCGTGTCTTGCTGGGGCTTCTCTCATGGAGGCACTCAGTCAGACCCAGTGTTGACATGTGGCAAGACGCTCCTCGGGGCGCGTCTTGCTTGGACCTCTCTCACTGAGGCGCTCAGTCAGACCGAGTAGTGACATGTGGCAAGACGCTCCTCGGGGCGCGTCTTGCTTGGACCTCTCTCCCTGAGGCGCTCAGTCAGACCCAGTGTTGACATTTGGCAAGACACTCCTCGGGGTGCGTCTTGCTTGGTTCTCTCTCCAGAAGGCCCTCAATCAGACCCAGTGTTGACACGTGGCAAGACGCTCCTCGGGGTGCGTCTTACTTGGGCCTCTCTCCTGGAGGCGCTCAGTCAGACCGAGTAGTGACATGTGGCAAGAAGTTCCTCGGGGCGCGTCTTGCTTGGACCTCCCTCCTGGAGGCGCTCAGTCAGACCGAGTAGTGACATGTGGCAAGACGCTCCTCGGGGCGTGTCTTTCTTGGGCCTCTCTCCTGGAGGTGCTCAGTCAGACACAGTGTTGACATGTGGCAAGACACTCCTCGGGGCGCGTCTTGCTTGGGCCTCTCTCATGGAGGCCCTCTGTCAGACCCAGTGTTGACATGTGTCAAGACGCTCCTCGGGGCGCGTCTTGCTTTGGCCTCTCTCCTGGAGGCGCTCAGTCAGACCGAGTGCTGACATGTAGCAAGAAGCTCCTCGGGGTGCGTCATGCTTGGGCTTCTCTCCTGGAGGCCCTCAGTCAGACCCATTATTGACATGTGGCAAGACGCTCCTCTGGGCGCGTATTGCTTGGGCCTCTCTCCTGGATGCCCTCTGTCAGATCCAGTGTTGACATGTGGCAAGACTCTCCTCGGGGCCCTTCTTGCTTGGGCTTCTCTAATGGAGGCCCTCAGTCAGACCCAGTGTTGACATGTGTCAAGACGCTCCTCGGGGCGTGTCTTGCTTGGGCCTCTCTCCTGGAGGCGCTCAGTCAGACCCAGTGTTGACATGTGGCAAGACGCTCCTCGGGGCGCTTCTTGCTTGGGCTTCTCTCCTGGAGGCCCTCAGTCAGACCCATTGTTGACATGTGGCAAGACGCTCCTCGGGGCATGTCTTGCTTGGGCCTCTCTCCTGGAGGCGCTCAGTCAGACCGAGTAGTGACATGTGGCAAGACGCTCCTCGGGGCGCGTCTTGCTTGGGCCTCTCTCCTGGAGGCGCTCAGTCAGACCCAGTGCTGACATGTGAAAAGAAGCTCCTCGGGGCGCGTCTTGCTTGGGCTTCTCTCCTGGAGGCCCTCAGTAAGACCCATTGTTGACATGTGGCAAGACGCTCCTCGGGGCGCGTCTTGCTTGGGCCTCTCTCCAGAAGGCCCTCAATCAGACCCAGTGTTGACACGTGGCAAGACGCTCCTCAGGGCGCGTCTTGCTTGGGCCTCTCTCCTGGAGGCGCTCAGTCAGACTGAGTAGTGACATGTGGCCTGACGCTCCTCGGGGCGCGTGTTGCTTGGGCCTCTCTCCTGGAGGCGCTCAGTCAGACCAAGTGGTGACATGTGGCAAGACACTCCTCGGGGCGCGTCTTGCTTGGGCCTCTCTCCTGGAGGCCCTCTGTCAGACCCAGTGTTGACATGTGTCAAGACGCTCCTCGGGGCGCGTCTTGCTTGGGCTTCTCTCCTGGAGGCCCTCAGTCAGACCCATTGTTGACATGTGATAAGACGCTCCTCGGGGCGCGCCTTGCTTTGGCATCTCTCCTGGAGGCGCTCAGTCAGACCGAGTGCTGACATGTGGCAAGACGCTCCTCGGGCCGCGTGTTGCTTAGGCTTCTCTCCTGGAGGCCCTCAGTCAAACCCATTGTTGACATGTGGCAAGACGCTCCTCGGGGCGCGTCTTGCTTGGGTCTCTCTCCTGGAGGCGCTCAGTCAGACTGAGTGCTGACATGTGGAAAGACGCTCCTCGGGGCGCGTCTCGCTTGGGCTTCTCTCCTGGAGGCGCTCAGAAAGACCCAGTGTTGACATCTGACAAGACGCTCCTCGGGGCGCGTCTTGCTTGGGCCTCTCTCCTGGAGAGGCTCAGTCAGACCCAGTGGTGACATGTGGCAAGACACTCCTCGGGGCGCGTCTTGCTTGGGCCTCTCTCCTGGAGGCCCTCTGTCAGACCGAGTGTTGACATGTGGCAAGACTCTCCTCGGGGCGTGTCTTGCTTGGGCTTCTCTCATGGAGGCCCTCAGTCAGACCCAGTGTTGACATGTGGCAAGACGCTCCTCGGGGCGCGTCTTGCTTGGACCTCTCTCACTGAGGCGCTCAGTCAGACCGAGTAGTGACATGTGGCAAGACGCTCCTCGGGGCGCGTCTTGCTTGGACCTCTCTCCCTGAGGCGCTCAGTCAGACCCAGTGTTGACATTTGGCAAGACACTCCTCGGGGCGCGTCTTGCTTGGGCCTCTCTCCAGCGGGCCCTCAATCAGACCCAGTGTTGACACGTGGCAAGACGCTCCTCGGGGCGCGTCTTACCTGGGCCTCTCTCCTGGAGGCGCTCAATCAGACCGAGTAGTGACATGTGGCAAGACGTTCCTCGGGGCGCGTCTTGCTTGGACCTCCCTCCTGGAGGCGCTCAGTCAGACCGAGTAGTGACATGTGGCAAGACGCTCCTCGGGGCGCGTCTTGCTTGGGCCTCTCTCCTGGAGGCGCTCAGTCAGACACAGTGTTGACATGTGGCAAGACACTCCTCGGGGCGCGTCTTGCTTGGGCCTCTCTCATGGAGGCCCTCTGTCAGACCCAGTGTTGACATGTGTCAAGACGCTCCTCGGGGCGCGTCTTGCTTTGGCCTCTCTCCTGGAGGCGCTCAGTCAGACGGAGTGCTGACATGTAGCAAGAAGCTCCTCGGGGTGCGTCATGCTTGGGCTTCTCTCCTGGAGGCCCTCAGTCAGACCCATTATTTACATGTGGCAAGACGCTCCTCTGGGCGCGTATTGCTTGGGCCTCTCTCCTGGATGCCCTCTGTCAGACCCAGTGTTGACATGTGGCAAGACTCTCCTCGGGGCCCTTCTTGCTTGGGCTTCTCTAATGGAGGCCCTCAGTCAGACCCAGTGTTGACATGTGTCAAGACGCTCCTCGGGGCGTGTCTTGCTTGGGCCTCTCTCCTGGAGGCGCTCAGTCAGACCCAGTGTTGACATGTGGCAAGACGCTCCTCGGGGCGCTTCTTGCTTGGGCTTCTCTCCTGGAGGCCCTCAGTCAGACCCATTGTTGACAAGTGGCAAGACGCTCCTCGGGGCATGTCTTGCTTGGGCCTCTCTCCTGGAGGCGCTCAGTCAGACCGAGTAGTGACATGTGGCAAGAAGCTCCTCGGGGCGCATCTTGCTGGGGCTTCTCTCATGGAGGCACTCAGTCAGACCCAGTGTTGACATGTGGCAAGACGCTCCTCGGGGCGCGTGTTGCTTGGACCTCTCTCCTGGAGGCGCTCAGTCAGACCGAGTAGTGACATGTGGCAAGACGCTCCTCGGGGCGCGTCTTGCTTGGGCCTCTCTCCTGGAGGCGCTCAGTCAGACCCAGTGCTGACATGTGAAAAGAAGCTCCTCGGGGCGCGTCTTGCTTGGGCTTCTCTCCTGGAGGCCCTCAGTAAGACCCATTGTTGACATGTGGCAAGACGCTCCTCGGGGCGCGTCTTGCTTGGGCCTCTCTCCAGAAGGCCCTCAATCAGACCCAGTGTTGACACGTGGCAAGACGCTCCTCAGGGCGCGTCTTGCTTGGGCCTCTCTCCTGGAGGCGCTCAGACAGACCGAGTGCTGACATGTGGCAAGACGCTCCTCGGGGCGCGTCTTGCTTGGACCTCTCTCCCTGAGGCGCTCAGTCAGACCCAGTGTTGACATTTGGCAAGACACTCCTCGGGGCGCGTCTTGCTTGGGCCTCTCTCCAGCGGGCGCTCAGAAAGACCCAGTGTTGACACGTGGCAAGACGCTCCTCGGGGCGCGTCTTACCTGGGCCTCTCTCCTGGAGGCGCTCAGTCAGACCGAGTAGTGACATGTGGCAAGACGTTCCTCGGGGCGCGTCTTGCTTGGACCTCCCTCCTGGAGGCCCTCTGTCAGACCCAGTGTTGACATGTGTCAAGACGCTCCTCGGGGCGCGTCTTGCTTTGGCCTCTCTCCTGGAGGCGCTCAGTCAGACGGAGTGCTGACATGTAGCAAGAAGCTCCTCGGGGTGCGTCATGCTTGGGCTTCTCTCCTGGAGGCCCTCAGTCAGACCCATTATTGACATGTGGCAAGACGCTCCTCTGGGCGCGTATTGCTTGGGCCTCTCTCCTGGATGCCCTCTGTCAGACCCAGTGTTGACATGTGGCAAGACTCTCCTCGGGGCCCTTCTTGCTTTGGCTTCTCTAATGGAGGCCCTCAGTCAGACCCAGTGTTGACATGTGTCAAGACGCTCCTCGGGGCGTGTCTTGCTTGGGCCTCTCTCCTGGAGGCGCTCAGTCAGACCCAGTGTTGACATGTGGCAAGACGCTCCTCGGGGCGCTTCTTGCTTGGGCTTCTCTCCTGGAGGCCCTCAGTCAGACCCATTGTTGACAAGTGGCAAGACGCTCCTCGGGGCATGTCTTGCTTGGGCCTCTCTCCTGGAGGCGCTCAGTCAGACCGAGTAGTGACATGTGGCAAGAAGCTCCTCGGGGCGCATCTTGCTGGGGCTTCTCTCATGGAGGCACTCAGTCAGACCCAGTGTTGACATGTGGCAAGACGCTCCTCGGGGCGCGTCTTGCTTGGGCCTCTCTCCTGGAGGCGCTCAGTCAGACCGAGTGCTGACATGTGGCAAGACGCTCCTCGGGCCGCGTGTTGCTTGGGCTTCTCTCCTGGAGGCCCTCAGTCAGACCCATTGTTGAAATGTGGCAAGACGCTCATCGGGGCGCGTCTTGCTTGGGCCTCTCTCCTGGAGGCGCTCAGTCAGACTGAGTGCTGACATGTGGCAAGACGCTCCTCGGGGCGCGTCTTGCTTGGGCTTCTCTCCTGGAGGCGCTCAGAAAGACCCAGTGTTGACATGTGACAAGACGCTCCTCGGGGCGAGTCTTGCTTGGGCCTCTCTCCTGGAGGCGCTCAGTCAGAACCAGAGGTGACATGTGGCAAGACGCTCCTCGGGGCGCGTCTTGCTTGGGCCTCTCTCCTGGAGGCCCTCTGTCAGACCCAGTGTTGACATGTGGCAAGACGCTCCTCGGGGCGTGTCTTGCTTGGGCCTCTCTCCTGGAGGCGCTCAGTCAGACCCAGTGTTGACATGTGGCAAGACGCTCCTCGGGGCGCTTCTTGCTTGGGCTTCTCTCCTGGAGGCCCTCAGTCAGACCCATTGTTGACATGTGGCAAGACGCTCCTCGGGCCATGTCTTGCTTGGGCCTCTCTCCTGGAGGCGCTCAGTCAGACCGAGTAGTGACATGTGGCAAGAAGCTCCTCGGGGCGCATCTTGCTGGGGCTTCTCTCATGGAGGCACTCAGTCAGACCCAGTGTTGACATGTGGCAAGACGCTCCTCGGGGCGCGTGTTGCTTGGACCTCTCTCCTGGATGCGCTCATTCAGACCGAGTAGTGACATGTGGCAAGACGCTCCTCGGGGCGCGTCTTGCTTGGGCCTCTCTCCTGGAGGCGCTCAGTCAGACCCAGTGCTGACATGTGAAAAGAAGCTCCTCGGGGCGCGTCTTGCTTGGGCTTCTCTCCTGGAGGCCCTCAGTAAGACCCATTGTTGACATGTGGCAAGACGCTCCTCGGGGCGCGTCTTGCTTGGGCCTCTCTCCAGAAGGCCCTCAATCAGACCCAGTGTTGACACGTGGCAAGACGCTCCTCAGGGCGCGTCTTGCTTGGGCCTCTCTCCTGGAGGCGCTCAGTCAGACTGAGTAGTGACATGTGGCCTGACGCTCCTCGGGGCGCGTGTTGCTTGGGCCTCTCTTCTGGAGGCGCTCAGTCAGACCAAGTGGTGACATGTGGCAAGACACTCCTCGGGGCGCGTCTTGCTTGGGCCTCTCTCCTGGAGGCCCTCTGTCAGACCCAGTGTTGACATGTGTCAAGACGCTCCTCGGGGCGCGTCTTGCTTTGGCCTCTCTCCTGGAGGCGCTCAGTCAGACCGAGTGCTGACATGTGGCAAGACGCTCCTCGGGCCGTGTGTTGCTTAGGCTTCTCTCCTGGAGGCCCTCAGTCAAACCCATTATTGACATGTGGCAAGACGCTCCTCGGGGCGCGTCTTGCTTGGGCCTCTCTCCTGGAGGCGCTCAGTCAGACCAAGTGCTGACATGTGGAAAGACGCTCCTCGGGGCGCGTCTCGCTTGGGCTTCTCTCCTGGAGGCGCTCAGAAAGACCCAGTGTTGACATGTGACAAGACGCTCCTCGGGGCGCGTCTTGCTTGGGCCTCTCTCCTGGAGAGACTCAGTCAGACCCAGTGGTGACATGTGGCAAGATACTCCTCGGGGCGCGTCTTGCTTGGGCCTCTCTCCTGGAGGCCCTCTGTCAGACCGAGTGTTGACATGTGGCAAGACTCTCCTCGGGGCGTGTCTTGCTTGGGCTTCTCTCATGGAGGCCCTCAGTCAGACCCAGTGTTGACATGTGTCAAGACGCTCCTCGGGGCGTGTCTTGCTTGGGCCTCTCTCCTGGAGGCGCTCAGTCTGACCCAGTGTTGACATTTGGCAAGACGCTCCTCGGGGCGCGTCTTGCTTGGGCTTCTCTCCTGGAGGCCCTCAGTCAGACCCATTGTTGACATGTGGCAAGACGCTCCTCGGGGCACGTCTTGCTTGGGCCTCTCTCCTGGAGGGGCTCAAACAGACCGAGTAGTGACATGTGGCAAGACGCTCCTCGGGGCGCGTCTTGCTGGGGCTTCTCTCATGGAGGCACTCAGTCAGACCCAGTGTTGACATGTGGCAAGACGCTCCTCGGGGCGCGTCTTGCTTGGACCTCTCTCACTGAGGTGCTCAGTCAGACCGAGTAGTGACATGTGGCAAGACGCTCCTCGGGGCGCGTCTTGCTTGGACCTCTCTCCCTGAGGCGCTCAGTCAGACCCAGTGTTGACATTTGGCAAGACACCCCTCGGGGCGCGTCTTGCTTGGGCCTCTCTCATGGAGGCCCTCTGTCAGACCGATTGCTGACATGTGGCAAGAAGCTCCTCGGGGCGCGTCTTGCTTGGGCTTCTCTCCTGGAGGCTCTCAGTAAGAACCATTGTTGACATGTGGCAAGACGCTCCTCGGGGCGCGTCTTGCTTGGGCCTCTCTCCAGAAGGCCCTCAATCAGACCCAGTGTTGACACGTGGCAAGACGCTCCTCGGGGCGCGTCTTACTTGGGCTTCTCTCCTGGAGGTGCTCAGTCAGACTGAGTAGTGACATGTGGCCTGACGCTCCTCGGGGCGCGTGTTGCTTGGGCCTCTCTCCTGGAGGCGCTCAGTCAGACCAAGTGGTGACATGTGGCAAGACACTCCTCGGGGCGCGTCTTGCTTGGGCCTCTCTCATGGAGGCCCTCTGTCAGACCCAGTGTTGACATGTGGCAAGACACTCCTTGGGGCGCGTCTTGCTTGGGCCTCTCTCATGGAGGCCCTCAGTCAGACCCAGTGTTGACATGTGTCAAGACCCTCCTCGGGGCGCGTCTTGCTTCGGCCTCTCTCCTGGAGGCGCTCAGTCGGACCGAGTGCTGACATGTGGAAAGAAGCTCCTCGGGGCGCGTCTTGCTTGGGCTTCTCTCCTGGAGGCCCTCAGTAAGACCCATTGTTTACATGTGGCAAGACGCTCCTCGGGGCGCGTCTTGCTTGGGCCTCTCTCCAGAAGGCCCTCAATCAGACCCAGTGTTGACATGTGACAAGACGCTCCTCGGGGCGAGTCTTGCTTGGGCCTCTCTCCTGGAGGCGCTCAGTCAGAACCAGAGGTGACATGTGGCAAGACGCTCCTCGGGGCGCGTCTTGCTTGGGCCTCTCTCCTGGAGGCGCTCTGTCAGACCCAGTGTTGACATGTGGCAAGACGCTCCTCGGGGCGTGTCTTGCTTGGGCCTCTCTCCTGGAGGCGCTCAGTCAGACCCAGTGTTGACATGTGGCAAGATGCTCCTCGGGGCGCTTCTTGCTTGGGCTTCTCTCCTGGAGGCCCTCAGTCAGACCCATTGTTGACATGTGGCAAGACGCTCCTCGGGGCATGTCTTGCTTGGGCCTCTCTCCTGGAGGCGCTCAGTCAGACCGAGTAGTGACATGTGGCAAGAAGCTCCTCGGGGCGCATCTTGCTGGGGCTTCTCTCATGGAGGCACTCAGTCAGACCCAGTGTTGACATGTGGCAAGACGCTCCTCGGGGCGCGTGTTGCTTGGACCTCTCTCCTGGAGGCGCTCAGTCAGACCGAGTAGTGATATGTGGCAAGACGCTCCTCGGGGCGCGTCTTGCTTGGGCCTCTCTCGTGGAGGCGCTCAGTCAGACCCAGTGCTGACATGTTAAAAGAAGCTCCTCGGGGCGCGTCTTGCTTGGGCTTCTCTCCTGGAGGCCCTCAGTAAGACCCATTGTTGACATGTGGCAAGACGCTCCTCGGGGCTCGTCTTGCTTGGGCCTCTCTCCAGAAGGCCCTCAATCAGACCCAGTGTTGACACGTGGCAAGACGCTCCTCAGGGCGCGTCTTGCTTGGACCTCTCTCACTGAGGTGCTCAGTCAGACCGAGTAGTGACATGTGGCAAGACGCTCCTCGGGGCGCGTCTTGCTTGGACCTCTCTCCCTGAGGCGCTCAGTCAGACCCAGTGTTGACATTTGGCAAGACACTCCTCGGGGCGCGTCTTGCTTGGGCCTCTCTCATGGAGGCCCTCTGTCAGACCGATTGCTGACATGTGGCAAGAAGCTCCTCGGGGCGCGTCTTGCTTGGGCTTCTCTCCTGGAGGCTCTCAGTAAGAACCATTGTTGACATGTGGCAAGACGCTCCTCGGGGCGCGTCTTGCTTGGGCCTCTCTCCAGAAGGCCCTCAATCAGACCCAGTGTTGACACGTGGCAAGACGCTCCTCGGGGCGCGTCTTACTTGGGCTTCTCTCCTGGAGGTGCTCAGTCAGACTGAGTAGTGACATGTGGCCTGACGCTCCTCGGGGCGCGTGTTGCTTGGGCCTCTCTCCTGGAGGCGCTCAGTCAGACCAAGTGGTGACATGTGGCAAGACACTCCTCGGGGCGCGTCTTGCTTGGGCCTCTCTCATGGAGGCCCTCTGTCAGACCCAGTGTTGACATGTGGCAAGACACTCCTTGGGGCGCGTCTTGCTTGGGCCTCTCTCATGGAGGCCCTCAGTCAGACCCAGTGTTGACATGTGTCAAGACCCTCCTCGGGGCGCGTCTTGCTTCGGCCTCTCTCCTGGAGGCGCTCAGTCGGACCGAGTGCTGACATGTGGAAAGAAGCTCCTCGGGGCGCGTCTTGCTTGGGCTTCTCTCCTGGAGGCCCTCAGTAAGACCCATTGTTTACATGTGGCAAGACGCTCCTCGGGGCGCGTCTTGCTTGGGCCTCTCTCCAGAAGGCCCTCAATCAGACCCAGTGTTGACATGTGACAAGACGCTCCTCGGGGCGAGTCTTGCTTGGGCCTCTCTCCTGGAGGCGCTCAGTCAGAACCAGAGGTGACATGTGGCAAGACGCTCCTCGGGGCGCGTCTTGCTTGGGCCTCTCTCCTGGAGGCGCTCTGTCAGACCCAGTGTTGACATGTGGCAAGACGCTCCTCGGGGCGTGTCTTGCTTGGGCCTCTCTCCTGGAGGCGCTCAGTCACACCCAGTGTTGACATGTGGCAAGACGCTCCTCGGGGCGCTTCTTGCTTGGGCTTCTCTCCTGGAGGCCCTCAGTCAGACCCATTGTTGACATGTGGCAAGACGCTCCTCGGGGCATGTCTTGCTTGGGCCTCTCTCCTGGAGGCGCTCAGTCAGACCGAGTAGTGACATGTGGCAAGAAGCTCCTCGGGGCGCATCTTGCTGGGGCTTCTCTCATGGAGGCACTCAGTCAGACCCAGTGTTGACATGTGGCAAGACGCTCCTCGGGGCGCGTGTTGCTTGGACCTCTCTCCTGGAGGCGCTCAGTCAGACCGAGTAGTGACATGTGGCAAGACGCTCCTCGGGGCGCGTCTTGCTTGGGCCTCTCTCGTGGAGGCGCTCAGTCAGACCCAGTGCTGACATGTTAAAAGAAGCTCCTCGGGGCGCGTCTTGCTTGGGCTTCTCTCCTGGAGGCCCTCAGTAAGACCCATTGTTGACATGTGGCAAGACGCTCCTCGGGGCTCGTCTTGCTTGGGCCTCTCTCCAGAAGGCCCTCAATCAGACCCAGTGTTGACACGTGGCAAGACGCTCCTCAGGGCGCGTCTTGCTTGGGCCTCTCTCCTGGAGGCGCTCAGTCAGACTGAGTAGTGACATGTGGCCTGACGCTCCTCGGGGCGCGTGTTGCTTGGGCCTCTCTCCTGGAGGCGCTCAGTCAGAGCAAGTGGTGACATGTGGCAAGACACTCCTCGGGGCGCGTCTTGCTTGGGCCTCTCTCCTGGAGGCCCTCTGTCAGACCCAGTGTTGACATG